>NC_092499.1:122180000-122805000 GCF_047511675.1 Marmota flaviventris
TCATCAGTGGTCTAAAGTTTTTATTACAGAGGTTATTCACGCCCTTGGTTAGATTTATTCTTGGGGTTTTTGTTTGTCATTTTGGTGTTGAGGCTACTCTGAATGGGTTTGTTTTCCTGATTTCTTTCTTGGCAGATTAATCATTGGTGTATAGGAAAGCTATTTATTTTTGAATGTTAATTATGAAACCTGCTATTGGCCAAATTTATTTATCAGCTACATAAATCTTCTAGTGAAGTTCTTTTGGGTCTCCTAGATATAAGATCATATCATCACAAACAAAGATAATTTGACTTCAGCTTTTCCTATCTGTATCCCTTAAATTTTCTTCTGTTGCTTGATTGCTCAGGCTAGAGTTTCAAGAACAATATTGAATAGGCACTCTGCGAATGACCATTCTGACAGTAGACATCCTTGTCTTGTTACAGATTTTAAAGAAAATGATTTCAGTTTTTTTTTCCACTCACCAAAGTGTTGACATTGGATTTGTCATATATAGCCTTTATGATGTGAGATAAGTCCTTTCTCTCCCTAGTTTCTTCATTTTTTTTTATCATGAATGGGTGTTAAATTTTTTCAAAGACTTTCTCTGTATCTATTGAGATGACTGTGATTTTTGTCCTTAATTCTATTTATGTGGTAAATTACATTTATTTATTTGTATGTGTTAAACTACTCTTGCAACCCTGGGATAAAACCAACCTGGTCATGATGTTTAATCTTCTTAATATGTTGTTGAATATGGTTTGCTAATATTAAGGATTTTTGCATCTAAGTTCATCAGGGATAATGGTCTGTTGTTTTCATTCCTTGCTTTGTCCTTATCTGGTTTTAGCCCCAGGGAAATACTAGTTTTATAGAATGAATTTGGAAATATTCCATCTCTTTCTGTTTCACAGACTAATTTGCATTGGCATTAGTTTTTCCTTAAAGGTTGTTTGGAACCTTTCTGATTTTCTTATACAGGCATTTATAGTTATAAACTTTCCTCTTAGAACTGCCTTCATGGTCTCCCAGAGGGTCTCATATTTTGTATCACTATTCTTGCTGGATTCTAAGAACTTTAAAATTTCATTCCTTGTTTCTTCAGTCACCCATTCATCATTCAAAAGTTTATTGTTCAATCTCCATGTGTTTAGTTTCTGTAGGTTCTTTTGGTGTTGATTTTTAACTTCATACCATTATGATAAGATGCAAGGAATTTTTTGTATTTGCTAAGAGTTTCTTTGTGACCTAAAATATAATATATTTTGGAGAAAATTCCAGGAGCAACTGAGAAGGCAGTGTATTTGGCTATTGTTGGATGAAATAATTTATAGGCATCTGTTAAGTCCATTTTATTTGTAATATTTTTAGGTCTAAAGAGTCTTCACTGAGTTTATGTCTTGATGACCTATTTATTAGTGAGAGAGGTATATTGAAATCACACAATTATTTTTGTTCTGAGGTCTGAGTCTTTAATTTAAGTGGTATCTATTTTATGTATTTAAGTACATAAGCTTTTAAGGCATAAATTTACCTATCATTATTTTTTTGTGATTGCTGCTTTACTAGTATGAAGTGATTCTCTTTATCTCTTGATCAATTTTGGCTTGAGGTCTGCTTTGTCAGATGTGAGATAGCTACTTCTGCTTTTTGGGGGGCTCCATTTGCTTGGTGTATCAATTTCCATTCTTTCACTTTCAGCCTGTGGTTCTCTTTTCCTGAAAGGTGAGTCTCTTTCAAACAATATATAGTTGTATCCTGTTTTTAAATCCATTCTGCCAGCATATATCTTCTAATTAGAGAGTTAAGACCATTTACATTCAATGTGTTTATAGAAAGATGTTTATTAATTTCCACCATTTTGATTTAATTCTAATATTTAATTTGGTCCTTTTTCTCATTTGTTTAGCTACTCTTCAAGTGAGATATGTCCATTTGTGAGCTCAAGGCTTTTTTTTTTTTATTTCTTCAGTGTATAGTATTATCCTAAGTATTTTCTGTAGTGCCAGCTTAGTAGTCATGAATTCTTTGTTTCTGCTTGTCTTGGTAGGTTTCATTTCCTGTTCCATCATGAAGGATAACTTTGTTGGATATAGCAATCTTATTTGACAGTCATTTTCTTTCAGGACTTAAAATCCCCTCCTGCATTTTAGAGTTTGTGCTAAGAAAATAGAAAAAAAAAATGGCTTACTTCTAAATGTGAGGCTTATAAAATTCTATCCTTGTTCTGTATGTTAGACATCTTAATGTGTCATGAAGAGGTTCTTTTTGATTTTGTCTATTGAGTTCTGAATACATCCTGCATCTGGATGTCCATTTCATTCTCAATGTTTGGAAATTTTTCTCTTATTATTTTCCTAAAGAGGTTACCCATTTATTAGCCCACATCTTACAACCCTCTTCAATTTCATAGTTTCTTAAATTTGGTCACTTAAGTTTCAAAGTTCTTATATATTCTGATCATCGTTACTTCTTTTCTTTAATATTTTCTGAATGTTTGGGACTTGCCACTTTGTCTTCCAGCTCTGAGATTCTCTATTCAGCATAGTCTACTCTATTTTGGAGACATTCATCTGAACATTTTATTTGATTTTTTGTGTCTTTCATTTCCACATTCTTTTGTTCTTTTTCAGTATCTCTATCTCCTTATTGTTTTTTCTCATTCATATCCTGTGCTGACTTCTTTAATTTATTCAGTTGTTTTGGTGTGTTCTCTTGGAATTCATTGGTAATTTTTTTATTAATTCCTTTGAATTCTTTTATCTGGTATTTCATCTACTTCAATATTTTTGGAGTCAGTTGCTGATGAATTATGAACTTCAAGAGGTGTCATAATACCTTGTGTTTTCATACTTCTTAGGTTCCTGTGTTGGGTTTTATGCATATGTTGGGATGGATTTCTCTTCCAATCTTAAGTGTGGTCCTTTTTAGGGCACAAAGTGTTCTAGAGTGGTTTAGATTGAGATCCCCTTGTAGATACATGTGTTGTCAATCACCTTTGTGTTCATTCTGTTTTTGCTGTAGAAGTAGATGTCTATCAGTGGGACCTGAGCCCCCTCCCCTAATAGCTATTTCTCCTTGGGGCCTGGTTGTCTCTTCTTTGTATTCAAATATCACTGAAATTTGAGTGTGGTTAATTTGTATATGGACCAAGGCATAGTATCTGTTGGCTGGGTTTAGTTGATCAGCAGAGTCTCTACCCTCTGCTGATCAATAGTGTCCTCATAGATTCCAAGCATCTCACAGAAAAGGAGGAAACAAACAATAGCAATAACAGAAGCAAACAACGTATAGCATTAAAATAAATACCTGTTGCCTACTATGACATCTTCAGCACTAATTACCCCCCAAACAGGAATGGTGGAATCAGCCATTGCTGAAAGCAAAAACAATAAATAGCCGTGAACTAGATCTGGCGTTAAACAATATGTGTCAACAATGCCATCCATAGTATTAATCACTGCAGCAACATGAATGGTGTTATGGGTAGGAGTTATATAAACTAAATAGTTCTAAAAGATGGTAAAAATATAGTTCATTAAGAGAAAAGAAAATGTGATGTGAAGGTAAGTCTGAATGAAAGAAGACTAGAATGTTCAAAATGTGAAAAGAGAGAAAGCAGAAGAGATGTAGCAAGTGACGTCTATAAAGGAGGAGAAAATAATTTTAAAAAACAAAGTAATGAAAGAGAAAGAATGATAGAATTTTGGTTGTTAGAGAGAGGAAAAGAAAGAAAGAGAAACAAACAAAAACAAAACAAAAATGAACAAAAAAATCCTAACCTGCAAAAGACAAGGAAAAATAGCAATCATTAAAAATGCCAAAATGAGAAAGAAACAAATATGTATGTGTGTGTGTGTGTGTGTGTATATATATATATATATATATATATATATATATATATATATATCCCAAATATGTACAGATATATATGCACATATATATATCCATAAACCAACCAGCACAGCAAGAACACCAAAGGGGAGATGATTCTTAATGAAAAATGAAAGAATTGTCTCTACTAAGTTGGTCAAAACTGTCGATGAGGTTGGATGGTCACTACCTACATCTGACTGTCCTCCTTTCCATTTCTTCTTGGGCTATGGAGAGGGAGGGAGGGAGGGAGAGAGAGAGAGAATATGCATGAGAGAGAACAAATAAGTGAGGACTAGGGATTTTTTTTTAAGTTGTAGTTGGACACAATATCTTTATTTATTTATTTTTATGTGGTGCTGAGGATTGAACCCAGGCCTCGCACATGCCAGCTGAGTGCTCTACTGCTGAGCCTCAACCCCAGCCTTTGGGTTTTTTTTAACACCTTCCTCTTTTGTGTTGCTCACCAAGCTGCTAGCTGGAGTGGTCTAAAGCTGAAACTGCTTAAAATAACTTACATCTTCCCTTCTGACCAGCAAAAGGTAGGATGGAATGGGAAGTACTGTAGCAGATCAGATCACTAGACTCCCAGGGAGGGGTGGCTACAGAGTTCTGATGAGGAGTTCTAATGGCAATGGCTTAGTTCTGATCAGGCCTTAAGGACATTTTTAGTTGGTATCTGTTCTGGAAAGATTTGCCAGCCTACCTCTAAGGCCAGACAGATACCAGTCTCTGCTGGGAATCTCAATTTCAGAAACCTCCTGAGAATTCTACTTGTGGGGCAGGGAAGCCAACCCTTCAGAGGTCTTACACATTACAGTGCCCATGAACACAGCTTTCCCAGACTTAATCCCTGAGGTTAATCACGCCTGCCTTTTCAGTTTCCTGACCCTCCTCAGCTAGTTGTGTGGGTCACCAGACTCAAAGGGAAAGCACACCCCTCCATATCTCTGAATTCAATTCCCCTGGGTACACTCTTCTTTGTGCCCGTTTCACTCATGTTCTACTACGTACACCCTAGGCCACATGGTAGGAACTTGCCAGGGCAGTATGGCAATATTTGCTATAATTTCTCGGACTCCTGTAGAAGCAAGTTGTGTCATGACCTCCTTGAGATAGCTCCCCACGTCAGCCCTCTGCTTGCCAGTTGAGAAATACACAGCTCTTTTCAAATGAGTTTGCTATACAGCCTCTTGATCAGCTAAGCTCAGGCTGCTTTTCTGATCTTCAGTATTTTTCTGTGCCAAGTTTGTCTATTGTCTTTCTCTCTGCTTGTTTATCCCTTCCTCTGTGGTGACCCAGTACCACTGCTCCTACTGTAACCAGGTTGGCTCAAGTGTACTCTTTCTTGTTTTTTTTTTTTTTTTTTTCTTTTTATCGTTCTTGTTCTTTGTTCAATGCACCCACATGTCTGGTCTCTAAGAGACTCTGACTGTCTAATATTGAATTTCAGTGAAGACTCTTTCACCCACTTTGCTTGACTCCCAAGCCATGGAACTACTGGAAATACAGCCTTCTCTAATCTGCCATTTTGAATCTGCAATACATAAATGTACTGTTGTTAACCCAGGAAAAAGATATAGCTGTTTTTATTAAACCAAAACTATTAAGTTAGTCTTGTTTGTGAAAGATTTGCTCTTATTAATATGAACTGGATTCTCAAAATATGTCTTAGTTTTAGTGAGAAGGATTTTATTTAAGCTCAGCATATTTCAAGCATTAGAATTTCAGTTTCCTTATTCTGGGAATTTTCGGAATATTCAGTTATATAAGAGCTTATTTATCCCTATGTCAGTCAGAATAGTACTCCTTTAATTTGAGAGGCTCCACACTGTCATTTATTAATATTCCCTGTAGATACTTCATCCTCACATAATAAGAGGTAAGAGCCTTTCTGAATTTTAGTCATACAGAGACAGAGCCTATCATTTCAGCTGTACATATTTGGCACAAGTCAAGAGTAAGCACAGAGTCACAAAACTCACTGGTCCACATGTCAAAGAGATGTTCTCCTTTCCAGTGAGCATAACATTTTTAATCAATTTGAACTAAAAAAAAAGAAAGAAAGAAAAGAAAAAAAGACAAATAGAGAAATAATTCTTTTCCAAGCCTGACAAATCAGATTCTCTTATCCAACATATATATATCATCATCTACCTACTATAATCTTTAGATAATCATACTATGAAACCAAAGCCCTTATCATTGCTCTTACTAATGGGAAATAATCTATGTGCCATAAATGAACAACAACAACAAAAAGACATAAAATTAGTAGAGAGGGAAAAAAATCTAATGAAACAGAGAACCAACAGATTTAAAGTTCTGCTTTGGATTCACCTCTGAGAACCACAAAAAGACAGGCTAGAGTATAAACTGCTCAGGAGGAAGACTTCTCTTGGAATTCCATTCATCTGGCTCTGCCAGGTGAATCCATGGGCATCCCAATGGATTTAAAACTGATATTTAAAAAAAAATTTTTTTAAATCATGATTTTCATATACATTGTAATGAGTGGGCTATTCTATTTACATAGATAAACAAGTTTGCGTCTTTCCACAATGTCAGGATTTATTGAACATCAATAAATTCATAAGCTACATCAGTTTCATCAGCTTTAGTTCACTAAGTGCTCCTGATTTTACTTGGTAGTCATGACTGTGGCAATTCAAGTTCTTTATTCCATTCCAATCTTAATTACTAATATCTATAACATGCAAATCACTCATTATAGTTCATGCAGTGGTAAAAGGTTACAAAGAGGCTGAAAAAGAGTTAAGGTGGCCACAGAATATGAAGAGGTAATACAAAGAACAAATACAAATACAAAGAACAAATACAAATACAAAGAGCCACTGCAGATGATCAGAAAAGGAGTTAGTGAAGACAGCCATGAAGCTAGCTGTCAAGGTGAAAGGGTCTTGATAAGTCCTTAAATCCATGTGTCCCTGATTTAATTTGATAAGGTAGTAATTTTTTATAAGCATGAATAAATTATCAGTATGTGCCTTATAATTGTTCTTTAGAGCTGGTGGTGGTTCTTCTGTGTGTCCAACATGTGATGGTTTTCTACTTGCACAAACAAGATGCTGGTTCATTTTGCCTTAGCACTTGTACTGCAAATGGAGTAACTTAGGGCAGAGCACAGCCTGCTATCTTCAGATATAAAAGGAAGATGTATCAAAATGTATTCAGCTGATTAATAAGGAATAGATTATTTAATGAGGAAACCAATAGATGTCAAAATTGACCCAGAAGAGAATTTACTAACACAAACATATGTAAGTTATCAGACATGTTGAAATGAATTTATAAACAGGTATGAAACTGATCAATACTCACAGGGCAGTTTTTTGTCTTACACTAAACAAAATGTATTTGTACTACTATAAGTTGTCTACAATTTACTGAGTTGTAAGATAAAGACAATGAAAAGTGCAGCCATATAGTATCAGATAACCCCAAAAGGCACATTTGACAAAAAAAACCTGGTAGTCTTTTTGCTGTTGTTGTTGTCTATTTCAAACAGAACAACCCAGGTAGCAGCCCTTTCAGTCCTTGGCTTTTTGGCAAAGTTAGACACAAGTCAAACAGCCTTCCATCTACAACTTAGTAGTCTCTTAGAGTAAAAGTGGGGGAAGGGTTTGTGTTCACCTATGCCTGCACTACTAGCTGGTGAGGCCTTGACTTGTGGCCTCACTTTCCTCCGGGCATCTTATGACCTATCCTGGGATCACCTAGAAATAAGCATTGCAGGGTGGAGGTAGGACTTTGTGATGAGTTTAAATCAGCAAAGCATGATCTGTGGAAGAGTTACCCAGAGTGACTATTAGTAAGCTCTGGTTTCACCAGAACCCTCCCAAGTGGTATTTGCTCACATGGCCAGAAGTTCAGATCAGAGAGGGGCTTTGCTGCCTTGGCAGAGATTAAAGTCTGTGCTATCTACGACAGTAGCAGTCTCATTGTTAGTTAGAAATCATCACTTGTCAGGTGGTAAAATAAAGACAGATCTATTTAAAAGATGCAATATAGAAGTAAAAACATATCATCTCTGAAAGGCTAGTTACAGGAAGCTAAAATGATTACAGCTAAGAATCACTTATATTTGGAAAATGCAAGAAATCCATTGTGCTTAAATACTACTGTATTTGATATGTTGCCTCATTTAATTATATATTGTATTTTTGGCTATCAGCAGTGTCTATCGCTATATGTTTTATTAAACTTGGTTTCCAAAAGGAATATTAGTATTTTGAATCATTTTATTAACCATAAAAAATTTTATATTTTTCTTAAGGTTAGTTGGTTAAGATAGGCTGGTTCTTGGCATTTTTTTCAAAGATAAGACTTTAGCTTTTGCATCTCTAAATTTAGTAGAAGGTTATAGTTCAAAGAAAAAGTTCAAAATGTCTCTGTGATTAATTAGAGCAAAATCCTTTTTACTTTGACTTTTGGCATTGTGCCATGTGCTTTATCAAACATCAAGAATTATCTTGATCTTTAGAACACCTTTATGGAACGGAAATAACAGCCTCAAAGCTGATAATAGAAGAACAGATGCAAATGCATAAAACAGCTGTTCTATTTAGCTATGCATTATAATGCTTTTTATTTTAGTAACCCTCTGATTAAAGTTATCAGTAGGAACAACTGATATCTTTCTTGACCTCACCATATTTAGAACAAAATTTAATAGGATGAATCTCCTTGACACCTCATATTTTGCAACATCATTGTACTTCTCACACAGGGCGGGATATGGTTATACAACAATGGAAACGTATCTGCTTTCTCAGGACGATTTCTCTTCTACTTGAGTTTTTCCCACTGATTTGTGTCACTTGTTCAAAAGTTAAAAATTACCCTTCAGAACCAACTTGGCTTATCTCATGCTGTTGAAGCTGAGGGCCAATGAAAAGCAAGGTATATCTTGCTTTAAATTTCTTCATTTTCTTCTTATTGTTGCATAATGAAGTTATATCAAATTATGTGTTTTTTTCTGAGGTTTTTATGTTTTGTTCACTCTCTTTATCATCCACTATCTCATTTGGAAGACAGCTAAAAATATTCCTTTATCTTATCAATAAGATTTCATTTGCTACACAGGAATACCATGCAGAGTGACAACTGTGACTTCTGCCCAGCTCTAATACTTAACTTCTTTTGTCAGGAAGTGAACTGATGCTGGCTTCTCTTTGTCTTATTCCAAGTTGGGGCATGACATTTCCCCTGCATTAGAAGGTTGTTGAGTCCTGAAGCCTGGGAAGGTAAGATGCCAGCATGAATACATTTAGAACTGTGGTTTAATTGTGTAAGATTTTCCAGCTGTTCCTGGTTTACAGTCTTGAGCCCTCAAGTTTTACCAAACATGAACGGGGAAAATCTCTACAGTTGGAAGGCCCACTTACATATTATTCATAATATTTAAGTATGACTTTATATTTATTGAAAATACTACTTAAAGGGAAAACTAGTACATACCAATTTTATGTATAAATACTTTGTATATGTATAAATACTTTGTAAATGTATATTTTTACCAAGAATCATAATAGGTTATTTAAAAACATATATATGTGATTTGATAGTTTTAATTTTTTCTTATCATTTTTTAAATAAAATTTTTTAAAGAATAGTTTTAGATTTTTCTCCCTGATCATTTTTTTGAGGTAGACAAAATAGGAAGAACAGAGACTTGATTAATTGTTTTGTTAATATAGAGAAACAAGACCACATTAAGAAACTAACAAATCACAAAATTTTATCTCATTGCTCTGGTTAACCCAGCCAGTAGTATTCCAGGGTGTTTCTCTAAGAAAGTATTCATTGGAGAAGACTGGCCAATGCAAACTCCATAATGAAAATCATATTTTTATCCTGCTGTAGTTGACTCTCATCATTTTCTTGACATGTTTCCTTTACTTCCTGTTCTTTAGCTAGTTTCAGTAAATAAAATACTTCACATTTTCACAGTAATTTACTTAATCTAAAAACTTACAGTCCTTCACATTAAAACTATAAATAATACCCTGACTAATGACAAATATGGATTAATCTCTATGCAGTCTATTTTATCATTTATATTCAGATATAATCTATAATCTATTTCAGCATATGAATTAGCTGGGTAATAGTCAATCTTGAAGGAGTCTAGGATTTTGCTTTTTAATCAGGCTTATATTAGACTCATAATTATCTAGAGATACAACAAAATTTTTGCAAGATTGAATATTAGTCAAGTTATCTATAGACATTATTAAGAATATAATAAATGCTTAATAAGGTTACATTTAGGAACTAGTTAATAAAAGAGGCAAAGGTTGTGATCCAGTCTTCCCTGAGTTTTTGGCATGTCAAATCTGGTAGGAGTTTCATAGGATTTTGGCTATATATGTTATCATATGGCCTTGAATGAACTATTAAAGGGATCCAAGCCCATGTTGCCAGTTTATTTTCTTAAACACTTCTGGTAGTTTTCTTTTTCTTTTTGTTTTGGTTTTTCATTTTTCACATGTTACAGATTGAACTTTGATTGCCACACAGAGTATTGGTTAGCTAGAAGTTACCTTTTGCATATGCCAGTATTTGAATTTTTCTTTCTAGGATAGCTGGAAGTGAGGTGGCACTGACATTGAATCTTTCTTTGGCTTGTGAATTCTTTTATTATTATTTTATAATTCTGTTTCTTGTTTCTGAGAAATACTTAATACTACTGACAGAATATTTATTGATCACGATGCTCTTACCCTTTTCTAGCTGTAATTTTTCTTAGGCATTTTATTCCCTACAGATTAACATGAAGTAAACACGGCCTTTGCAAAGTGACTACTTTCATTTCAATTTCACTTGTATGATTCAGTATTCACAACAATTTTTGACATTGTCTTATTTGATTCTGACAATAGCCCTATGAAATAGTTAAGGCAGGTGTTGCTCCTTTGATTTTGACTTTTGAGTAGCCCAAGATCATATATCCAACAAGCACCATAGTGGGGTCAGGAAACTAGTTTCCAGCTTACAGTCCAGTGTTTGTTCTTGAAACTAAATGGCATTCTGTTCACATGATTCAAAACCTGGTTCTTTTTACTCATGCTAAATGTCTCTAATGTGTTAACAACGTACCTTGAACACAGAAGAATCTGAAATACTTTGCAGTATACTCAACATAGCTACAATATTTAGGGTCAGATTGTTGGTGGTATAAGCTGAATTCTGTTTTGGAGCTGCTTATCCAACTGAGCATTTGTATACATTCCAGCATTAATCTTAGGTGCCAGGAAATGGGCATGATCCCTTAGTCCTTGGTATGTACCTCATTAGGTAGCACAACTCTTTACTACTTGGAAATCTATGCAGTAATGAGGCATATAAGTAATTTAACAAGAGAGTTATTCACATAAAGACAAAAGCTACTTAGCTTCGCGTAAATGCGGGTACAAAACTCAACCTTTCTGCGTTTTTCTCGGCTGGTACAAGAAGTTCTCTGTCTGTACTTCATTAAACCTGTTTATCTATAAAAGAGTTGTTTGAAATTCTACATTTGTATTGTAACTGGGTCATAACATTTTCATAAAAGAGCTAGAAGTTTAAAAGTGGACTCCTTGTGCACAATCATTGGTAGGCAGTATTTACTTTTTTATATAATAAATACCTAAAATTGTAAAATTCATTTTTAGGTTAGCCAATTCTACTTCTTAGATAAGAGTATAATATTAAAATGTGACTTTGCCTTTCTCTAAATTCTGATGACTCATTAAACAATAACAAAACTTTTTTCTTGAATTTAAGTTAACCTTCAGGATTTCTTTTCCTGCAAGTGCATGTGTTTGCTTTGCCCCTGCAGTGAGACAGAGAAACCCATCTTGTTGACTGGTTTCCCTCCTATGCCTTTTCCTATTTGCTTACACCCTGATCTGACCTCTAGGCTTATGTGTACACCATTCTCCTGACTCCTTCCAACTCAGAGCATGGTCCAGATGAAAGATTTATGTTAGTTACATCAGCTAGTTTGTCTTTTTTTTTCCCCCTTAAAGTCTAATCTTATCTGAATTTGAACAGCCTTAAGAAATCCAAGTAATAAGTTTATAGTTTTTTTAAAATAAATATTTCTTATCAAAAGAAATTATACTGCTTCATTTCAGGATTTATTTATTTAAGGCTTCAGTTAATTTTTCTAGAATATAAATTGAATGCCATTTAAAACATTATTTCAAAAATTGAGAACTTTTTTTTAAATTATGACAGGATTTTCTTTCAGTGGTTAAAACTTAAAAGAAAAAAAAATTTAGAAGGCATGAATAATTGGTACTTGCTCAATTCTTTGTTTTGTTCTTGTGGTACTAGGAGTTGAGCCCAGAGCACACTACCACTGATATACATCCCCATACCTTTTTATTTCTTATTTTGAGACAGGGTCTCACTGTTGCTGAGGCTGGTCTCAAACTTGAAATTCTCCCTCCTCAGCCTCCTGTGTCACTGGGATTATATTACCATGCCCAGACTACTGAATTCTGTTTAAAAACAAAAATAATTAAATTGTGGAAGAGTTTTTATTTTATGTTTTGGTTACTCAGGAGACACTTTCCTCTGCTTATCTGTGACAGGGTGTGTGCTGACTGTGACAGTGTGTGTGTGTGTGTGTGTGTGTGTGTGTGTGTGTTAGTTCCCCTTTTGGGAAATGGGAGGTGGAGTTAGAGGAGAAAGAAATTTTTTCACTTTATCTTTTTTCTCCTAGTGCTTGTTTAACTGACCTTACCTGTGGAAAAATTAGCATATATAGACTTTAAGTATTTGTGATTTTACCCCAGAATATTTCCACTTGGCATTTCAGTCTGCCCCCCAGGTCTCATCCTTACTTTTCCTTGTTTACCTCCTCAACCTGATCTTCATAGTAGTTTGAGAGAATATGGATGCTGCTTTACCTAACCCAACTCCGGCAGTGGGAGCTCCCACAGTAACACTGCTGCCTCACACGGGCCCGGCCGGAGGCTCATGTGGAAACTTTCCTCTGCTCAGCTGGCTAAAGTCGATCCTGTGTGCTATACCTCAACATCCTTTCCTTTTATTTATATGTAGACTACTTTATTAGTCTATCACATTAGTTGTCAAAGCTACTGATTAGTTTGTGTGTAACTTTCAAGACCTGTGTCTTTGTTAGTCTAGAGAAATGACAGTAAATTTCTAAATATCTACCTAAGCTGGAAAGAGGTAAGGAGAATTAATTTAATACTTTCTGTTTTTGGTAAAACCAGCTTAAAATATATCACCCTTTTTTATTTAAACACAGAATTAGTGCTAAATTTAGTTTACTGCAGATTTACTCCATGACTTCTTGGGTTGCTTTATAAATAAAAATTAGTTATATTAAGATACTATATCTTAAATGCAACTGCAAAATAATAAAATTAATCTAATGTTATGTCATTCTTGTTAATTTATATCAATCTTTGTGTTTTATAATCCTTTGAACACATTAACAGGGAGAAAGTAACTTGTTAATACCAAAGATTATCATTCTTTGTCATATAGTATTATTTCTTTTGTTTTTGTGATGCTGGAGATCAAACCCAGGGCCTTGCACATGCCAAGCAAGTGCTCCACTACTGAGCTACACCTCCAGTCTTGTCATAGGCCTAGAGAGCTAAGGGTAATTTGCTTTAAAATATTATAGTTGGCTCATGAGAATATTAAAAAGTATTCTAACAAAGACAACTAGTAATGTAGGGAGTAGAGCTACACTATAAAGTCACAATATTGAAGCAATGTGGTAGAAGTCAAGATTAGATGTACAGATAATTGAAGAATAGAAATACTATTATTTACACAAATTTGACGTGTTCAAGTAGGCATTGTTAAACAGTGGGTAAGATATTGAATATTTAATAATGAGGTTGAAATAACAAGTTAGTAATTTTGAGGAAAAAATGTATTTAGAGCTAAACCTGTACCCAAATGCAACAAAATTAATTTTAGATGAATTTGAGTTATGTACGAACAATCACATCATTGAAAATCTAGAGGATAAGTCAGGTGTCATGTTGCTGGCATCACGACTCGCAGCTTCTTGGGAGGCTGAGACAGGAGGATCACGTGAGCCTGGAAGTTTGAGACCAGCCTGGGTAACCTAGCGAGACCCTATCTCAAAAGAAAATCTAGGGGCTGTAATTATGGCTCAGTGGTAGAGCACTTGCCTAGCATGTGTGAAGCACTGGGTTTGATTCTCAGCACCATATATAAATAAATAAATAAATAAATAAAGGTTAATCAACAACTAAAAAAAAATTAAATAGAAGTCTGAATATAATTTCTTTGTAGTTTCTTAGCCATTAGAAAAATGGAAAAAGAAGACAGCAAACATTGGTCTAGAAGCCCTTCCGCTTCTTACCACCCTTAAGTGGGATGCACCCTTATAGAATCTGCCCCTATCTTGTAAGAAATCTAATTTGTTTCATTATAACTGTATCCCTTGAGCATCATAGGGCATGTCTCTTCCACGGTTATAATCTGAAGATTAGTCTCCTTCCTTCATACAAGCTACCTTTTGCTGTCCAGATTAGCTAATGGAGCAGAGATGCATTCTTTATCTGATATTTTATCCCTATAGGTGCGTTGAAAATTACACAGGAGCTCGTTGTGAAGAAGTTTTTCTTCCAAGTTCAAGCATCCAAAGCAAAAGCAACCTGTTTGCAGCTTTCCTGGCATTGACTGTTCTTCTAGTAACACTTACCATTGCAGCCCTCTACTTCCTTTGCAGGTAACCAAAATAGAAACATGCTCTTGAAAATAAAAGTAGCACATAAAGTAGTGATTCCACTAAATAATTAATATGCTTTCACTCTGAGAGGTTTAATGTTTAGAATTATTCCTCTAATGCAGCTTCTGTAATTAATTTAAAAGTAATTTTTAAAGCATCTTATTACTAAGTAGTCTCAGTTTTTTACTACCATCATAATTTGGACTTTTTGGACTTTCTTAAACAACTAAGGTTTAAACTTACTAAGGTAAGACGTCACCTAAATATTTAGGTGTTTTGGGCATGATGACTATAGTGAGGGTGGGTCTATCTTCTCCTAAATATTTAAGTGAAGTCTGTTTTAAGTTAAGTCTTGAATATGAAAGAAAAAAACAACTTATGCAATACTGGAAATAAAAGTTTAAGACATGTGGTTAATATGTAGACTTTAGAGCCTACTGTACTGTAGGCACTGTGCTTCACATAATTAATCCCATACTGAACAAGGAAGACTTGTTCCCTAACTTCATAGGAGATTTAAATCTATGTAGAGAGAGACAAATAAGCAGGCAATTAATTTGGGAAGACTGGTAACTCATAAGAGACAAAAGGAAAAATTACTTTCATGGAGAATGCTGTACACTGAAGATTACTTTCATTCATCAGTTTTAATCTTCAGTGTTTTTTGAAAGTGTGTGAAAATGTGAAATTTATTAAATTTAGGAGTTATCCAATATCATAACTCATCATTAATATTTATTAAATGCATACTGTATGCTGTTCATACTTGTGAAAAAGAGCTGAGAATAATCATAAAAGAGGTGCAAGTTGGCTTAAGAAGTTTATATTCTAAAAAAAATATGTAGGTAAAATAGTATTTCATAAAATATTGATTTCTCTCTCAATTGTTTTATGTCAAGGAGTAATTAAGATTTGGAGGGAGTTCTTTTTTAAATATGTGGTATCATGTATTTTTTTCAAAATACATCATGAAGGCAATCCAGTAGGTTTTGTCTCTCATAATTTTAACATCTGACTACTTCAGATACAAAAAGTTACATACAAGCCCATTGGATCAGGTTGTGTTTCCCAAATATAGCCATACAATAGCTTTCATTCCCACATATTCTTCTGCAATGTGATCTTGCCACTCTCCCATCAAGAGGTAGTTTATTTCTCTAAATCTTTGAATATGGGCAGGCACTATTATTCCTTGGGCCATAGAATTCTGTTCATTTCAGTTTTGAAGTGGCCTAAAAGCTTCCACTTCTTGCCACCCATACACAGGATGCTCCCATATAGAATCCATCCTTGTAAGAAATCTAAACAGCACAAAGAACCAGCCCCACAGCCAGTGACAACTGTCAGCCATTTAAATGAGCCATCTCAGACGTCTAGTTCATTTGAACCTTTGGTTGACTCCTGACTTAGCTGCTGATTGCCTATAATCACAGAGACTCCAAGCTAAAAATGCTCAGCTATCAATCCACAGAACCATGAGCAATAATTTTTTTTATTCCACTAAATTTAGGGTGGGCCAGGTGCAGTGTAATGCCTGTAATCCCAAGTGGCTCAGGAGACTGAGGGAGGCTGAGGCAGGAGGATCACGAGTTCAAAGCCAACCTCAGCAACTTAGCGAGGCACTTAGCAACTCAGTGAGACCCTGTCTCTAAATAAAATATGAAAAAGTGCTGGAGATGTGGCTCAGTGGATGAACACCCCTGGGTTCAATTCTCAGTACAAAAAAAAAAAAGTTAGGGTGGTATGTTATACAGTATTAGATAATGAGAACAGACATTGGGATTTGATTTACCCTTGACTTTAAATGTGTAAATGTCTGGAATAGTGAATGATCTATTCTTATTCTAGTCTTCTAAACATTTGTCAGTCAGTATGCTAAGGGGAAAACTAGCTGATTAACTGCTCTAGTGCTGGCTTCGGATAGAGTTTTAAACTTTTAATTGGATAATGCATTACTCTTTGTACCACCAGTTATGATAGTCTAGGTTTGGCTGTAGTAACTATCAGCGTACTATGATTTGAATTTAGTGAGCTCCAAATTTTATGCATTGGAAACTTAATTCCCCAAGTAATGAGGGTTCTACCAGCATGAATGAATGAGTAATCACTAGAGTGGCTTTGTTATAAAATAAGTGCTCTCTGGCTTGCTGGCTCTGTCTCCTCATGTGATGCCCTCTGCCATGACAAGACCCAGATCAAAGGCCCTCATCAGTTACTGAGCAAAATACCAGTGCTTGTAGATTTCCCAGTCTGTGGTATTCAGTTTTAGCAACAGAAAAAAAGAAAGACTAAGACACAACCTTAATAGTTAGTGACTCGAAATGTTAAAAGACTATTCCTCATATTTAATATGTAATTATTATGAGCTAGTACACATGGTTTTGCTAATCATATTCACTTAAGGACTCAAATTATGGACTAATCACTAATTTCAGTGCTGTCAGTTGTCAAGCCAGAGGAAAAAAAGAGCTGGAGGGTCTCACACTTGAAATGATCTGCCTATGTGACACACATCACTGCCTACTTAATTAACTGGCCAGAACAAGTTTCAAGATCCTACTCAATTACAAAGAGTGTCAGAAAATGCAGTTCAATCATTTGCTTATAAGTTAGAGAACCAGAAGTACATGTCTAACAGTTACCAAAAGTCTTAATAAGGAAATTCTATATTCTACTGGGATTTGTTGCCAGTGATTTGTATGGTTTTTAAATCCATAGAATTTAATATTGCTATAATTATCCAAAAATTAAATTATTTTGTCAATCCATAGAGTTTGTGAAGAGCATGATATGTTGTACCCCACAGTGCTCAATGCCACTGAGCATCAAAGTCTCGAATATGATACCTTCCTATTCATAGTTGCTCCCCAGACTGCCAGAATTTAGAAATATTTTTAATATGAAGAGCACTAAAGTAGACAAAATAATGTCTTTTGGGTAGAAAGCATAGTCATAATAGAAGAAAAAGATTATATAAGAACAATTGGTTCTAAATAAAAGAAGGGGGGAAAAATTCTTTAATTACAAATGCTATGTGGGTTTGCATTCTTCCTGAATTTAGACACTCTGAAGTGGGAGGTGGGTGGTAAGAATATAAACTAGTCCAGGCTGGAAATGTTCCCAGGCTGTTGACAGAAACAAATACAAATCAATGCTGGAAGAACCTACTTTCATTCTTTACCTTAAAAAGCATCTTAACATCATAAAAAGAATACCAAACAGAAGAGAAGAGGTACCATTAGTTAGAACTAACAGAAATAACTGATAGTAGACTCAGATATTCAAAACTTTTACTTTTCAGAAGAATCAGATGTGATATAAATTAATTATGTTTTATATCTATCAAAAAAATAAATGAGAGACTTAAAAGTAAGCAGATTTTACAAAGACCAAAACAGAACTCCAACAAATAATTATAATTTTTAAAAACTCAGTACATGTCTTAGTTCAAGAGAATTTATTTAAAGATTAGCTAAGGGCTGCCAGCTATGGGTCAACTCATTAGCATATGAAAAGAAACCAATCATTTCAGAGATTCCAAGGATTATATGAATTGTGTGCCAGGAAACAGGGACTAAGACTCCATTCTCATGACCTGATTATCTCCCAGAAAATCCTATCTCCAGATACCATCACACTGGGGAAGACTTCAACATATTAATTTCTTTTGGCCTTCGGGGACACAAGGCAGTATATAAAATTAGCAAAGTCTCAAAATACAAATCAAAATTTGAAATATAAAGGAAAATGAAACAAAACTACTATAATAGTTAAATTGTAATGTATGACTCTCAGAAATTTATAGGGAGATAAAAATCAGTAACATAAGATTTTAACAATATAATTAACAAGGTTAATCTACTACTTATAGTACCCAATAGCTACAAAATTCTTTACAAGCTCATACAGAATATTTTTGAAATTCTTCTGTCAATAAAGAAGTTTTTATCACAAGAGGTAAGAGGATCATAAGTTTGAGGCCAGCTTTAACTACTTAGCAATATCCTGTCTCAAAATAAAAATAAGAAGGTCTGGGGCTATAATTCAGTATACATGAGGGCCTGGGTTCCAGGCCCAAACAAACAACAACAACAACAACAAAAAACCCAGGCCCAGTTTTACTAGTGCGTTTCTTAAAACAAACCACATGCTATCATTGAAGATAGATAAACAGGAATATTCACTTATTCTTTTTTTAGACTAGCATCATTTTGATACATCTACAAAGTGTATTAGTCTGCTAAGGCTGCCATGACAAAATGCCACAGACTAGGTACCTTAAATAACAGAAGTTTATTTTCTCCCAGTTACAAAGATTAAAAGCCCAAGATCAAGATGCCACTGTAGTTGATTTCTGGTGAGGCCCCTCTTCCTGGCTTGTAGATGGCCGTTTCTCTGGGTGTGCATGAAGAGGAAAAAAACCTCTCTGGTGTCTCTTCCTATTATAAGGACACCCATCATTTCGGATTAGGGCCCTACCCTTAGTCTAAAATTACCTTCCCTAAATACCACCTTCAAATACAGTCACATTGGGAGTTTAGGGCTTCAACACACGAATCTTGTGGGGACACGATTTAGTTCATAACAGACAACATTATGTATTAGAACTCTCAGATGAAACAGAACCAGTAGGATGTAAATGCGTGTGTGTGATACACACACACACTTTTTAAGAAACTGACTCAAGCAATTATGGAGGCTGCCAAGCCCAAAATCTGCAGGGGCCAGCAGGCTAGAGATCCAGGGAAAGACTGCTATTGCATTTCAAGTTCATAGGCAATCAGGTTGGGAACCTAGAGAAGAGTCAGTATTCATTTCAATTCTATAGGACACAGAATTCCTTATAACTCCAGGGAGGTCAGTCTTTAGTTATTAAAGCCTTCAGCTGATCAGATAAGGCGCATCCATATCAGGAAAGCCACTCTGTTTTACTCAAAATCCAGATTTAAGCATTCATCTCATCCAAAAATCATCTATCTGATGATCTTGGATTTATTCCAGGAAATGCAAAGTTGATGGAACATTAAAAATTAAGCTAGATATGGTGGAATGCACCTGTAATGCCAACAACTCAGGAGGCTGAAACAAGATTGCAAGATCAAGACCAGCCTGAGCAACTTAGTAAAACCCTGTTGTTGTTGTTGTTATTGTTGTTGTTGTTTTGTTTTGTTTAATAGAGTTGGGGATACAGTTCGGTAATAGAGTACTTGCCTAGAATGCAGAAGGCCCTGGCTGGATTCAATCCCCAATACTGAAAAAATAAATATTTCATTTTACTTATAGATTGAAGGAGAAAAATCTTTTAGCCTTCTCAATAAAAACTTATACCAAACTAAGAAGAAGAAAAAAAAGTATGACTATAAAAAGCCTAGAGCTTTTCCATTTCCATTTATGCAGCATATGTAGATATTTGACATACAGAAGAGATGGTATTGCAGAGCAGTGGAGAAATAATGGGCTTTCAATGAAAGTTGTTGGCATGATTGCTTATCCATACAGAAGAAAGTAAAATTGAGGTTTTGCCTTACAGCATACGTCAAAATCAGCTCAGAGAGATTAAAGGCTTATATTTGAAAACTATTAGAAGAACATTTAAAGAATATCTTTGTATCTTTAGAGGATAGGGACAGATTTTGGAAATAAGAATCAAAAGATGACAAAAGAAATGGCTAATAAATTTGATTTTATTAAAATTGAAAACTCCTAGTTTCCAAGATACCACTAAAAAAAGACCAACCAAGCTACAAACTAGAAGATATATGCAACACAAGAAATATAGTCATGGATATTTATTTCTTGAATATATCAGATCACCAAGAAAAAGGTAAACATGTAGACAAATGGGAAAAAATAATTGAATTTATAAAAGATGAAAGATCCAGAAAATAAACATGCAAGCCTTGCAACCTTTTTATAGAAATGCAAGTTATACCCACAATGAAAAACCATTATTTCACCTGTGAGCCTGGCAAAATAAGTTTTTTAAGTCACAGCCAGACAATATAAAATGGTTTTATTTTAAAATTTGAAAAGTTTTAACACTTTTGAATCAGTTTGCAAATACCTTGTAAAGCTAAACAAGTGTGTGCCCATTCTTCTTCTGGCTACAGATACCTGATAAATTCTTACAGATGTTTACCAGGAGTTTATAGAACTGGTTATAATAATAAAAATATTGAAAAGTACCCAAGTTCTCATGAACATGAAATGGACAAAAAGTTACATCATTCAAAAGAACAATATGTAAGAGAAGAAATGAACTATAGTTACATATATCAACCTGGATAAATCTTACAAACATAATTTTGGGTGAAGAAGCAAGTTACAAAAGAAAACATGACAACAAAATTCCATTCATATAAAGTTTAAAATGAAGCAAACCCAAATAATTAATATATATATATATATATATATATATATATATATATATATATATATACACACACACACGCACACACACACATATTCATATACACACACATGTGTATATGATACATGTATACACACACACACATACACACACACGGTAGGTATAAAGAAAGGAGAGATACTGGTTACCACAAAATACAGGCAGGTGGTTACTACTGGTGTGGACAGGAAGGATTCAGTTAGAGAAAGTACACATAGGGCTTTTGAGATATGTTCATAGTGTATTTCTCATCTCATGCTGGGTATATGTATATTTATTGTTCATTGTCTAACTTTATGCATTTTATTCACCCTTTTTGTTTGAATGCTTTATTTCACAACAAAGCAACAATTTGCTCATAAAAGTTAAACACATTCATTTTAGAACATTTGGAAAATGGGCATAACTTTAATCAATGAGAAAAAATAGCATTCTTACAAAATGACTAATTTTCAGGGTTGTAATGTTCTTGAAATCATGTACTTTCCATTTTCAAATGACAACATAAGCAGAAGTAATTTTTATGTAATTATGTGAGTAAAGATGTGCCAAGAGCAGAATTAATTTGAAAAATAACATGAGTAGCTATTGCTCATGAAATCTAGAGATTAGATTTGGATCTGTTGTATACCGACCATGTGAAATGTATTTGTCTTTTGGAAATGTGGTTTTAAGAATGAAACCAAGGGCTGGGGTTATGGCTCAGTGAAACAGCGCTTGCCTAGCATGTGTGATGCACTGGGTTCAATTCTCAGCAGCACATATAAATGAATAAAATAAAAGTTCATCAACATCTAAAAAAATATTTTAAAAAAGAATGAAACCAAGTCATTGTTTACTATAACAGTTTCTGGGTCCCTTAGTGGTTTAGTAACTACTTAGGGTCATCTTTGAATGAGGTCCAAATGATACCTCACCAATGCTAACCTCTGGGCTAGAATCAGTAGCTTTCAGAAGTAGGAGCCATTCTTCATTGAGAAAATATATGCCATTTTGCTAAGGTAAGATGGTTTTGAATTTATTTTCATTAATGTAAGTAAATACTCTTGAGTATTGACATATTGAAAAAATTAAAGCAACTTTACATTCCAAATTTTTATTTAATATTTCAAGTAGTTTTTTATAAAAATCTGTCATGATCACATAAATTCTAACCTATATTCGTTGGTCAGATGACAAACAAACAAACAAACAAACAAAAAACTGATAAGCTAAAACCTTAAAGAAGGTCCAAAATGGGGGCTAGAGCTGGGGCTCAGTGGCAGAGCACTTGCCTTGCATGTGTGAGGCACTGGGTCCAATTCTCAGCACCACATATAAATAAATAAAATAAAGACCCATTGACAACTAAAAAAAAAAAAAAGTTAAAAAAACAAGAAGGTCCAAAATGAATTTTTTAAATGCCATTAATAGAATAGTTCACTAAAGCCACCCTATGTCAGATGAGGGTCCAACTAATAGTGGAAACTAACCTCTTGAAAAGGCACAAAAATATTCCTGTTACCCTAAAATGTAGTAGCTATGCTGCCATAAGGGAAGAAGGCTAAATGGCATCACCACCCCTGACTGCCCTTCAGATGACCTTCCACGCTGGTACATTTGTTAAATATGGCAGCACTATTTTAGGGCAGTCCTGATGGTTTCAGGTAGTTGTGGAGTTAAAATAAACCTCCAAATATTCAAGTTTAAACTTCCTTTCTAGTTCTTCTGACATGCTTTTCAGTTACCCATTTTTCATTTGTGTTTCTCTCCTCTCTGCTGTAAGGAAGGGCCACCTTCAAAGAACCAGTTCAGCCCAGTGTGATATCAACCTGGTAGAGATGAGCAGTACCAGAGCACACCACAGTGAGTAAATTCATGCTTAAAGTCCTGGATGAGACTTCTATTATTACATGTAAAGATTTGAATCCATTAAAAAAAAAAAAAAAAAAGGTTGACCTTAAGAATTTTCAATGGGTTTTGTGCTAGGCACCACTTTTAATGTGAAGATAAATTTCCTATTAGCAGTATGACACAGGTCATATTTCCCCCTCACACACCTAAAAAAAACAATATAAGTGATACATGAAATTACAATGTTAGCTATAATGTGCTACATGGATATGAGGAACTAGTTTCCAGAAGTATTCTGAAGTGGACTGGCCTGTGAGGAGAAGGAGTTTTACCTGTGTGGGTAAACAAATCACTGAGAAACTTACAGACAAATTATCAGTTTAAAACTATCTGGAATAGCAGGCACTGAATTTGCTTCCTATCACTTGAAATAAACAAAAATACATGAACAATGGTTTTCAAGACATTGACATTAGGCAACAAAGTACTGTGAGGGATGGGAATCAGACAAGATGAGCCAGTGATTGCCTTAGATTCCTGCCTTGAAAGCTTCCAGGTTGCAGTGCAGTATCAGGGAACCCATGCTGAGCTTGGTGAATTCCCTGAGTTAAGAAGATGGAGCTGAGAGTCCTTGAAAAGATGAGTGGTGCCCCATACTCACACAGGGCCTCACATTCATGGGTCTTAGGACGGCTACACAAAATGTCTTTCCCCGGGAGCAGGGAATGATTTGCCCTAGGTTAAGAGCTGCTCCAGTCCTGCCTAACAAACCTTAAAAACATGAACTGACAGAATCAAATTGTTTCTAATAATTGCATTATAATAATATAAAAAGTATACAGTATTCAACAGGTAATTTTATAGTGTTTCACATTCAATAAAAAATTACCAACCTGCAAAGAAGCTGGAAATGCATTTAAAAATGAGAAACACCTAATACATTGAAATTCCCATAGATATTAGAAATAGCAAGCAAGCATATTAAGTGTTTATTGTAAATATAGCCCATGTAGTCACAAGGTGAGACATGGAAGATTTTTTTTTTTTGCAACCCAAAGTGAATTTCCAAAGAAATGAAATTGAAAACAAGTGTGTAAAATAAAAAATGTTGGATAGTAATAATGTCAGATGACAAAACTGTAAAAAAGATTGGTGAATTTGAAAATACAACATTATAAACTATTAAAAAAGAAACAAAAAAAGTTAAGTGAAAAAAATCTATAGTGAATTATGTGACAAATTCAGGCAGCATAATATTGTGTTAACTCGAGTTCTAGGAGGAGATAAGAGGGGAGATAGAAAAAAAATATTTAAAGAAATAGCCCATTTTTTCAGATTTTATAAAAACTAACAAAGTACAGATATAAATTGTTCAATAAATACTACACTTAAGAACCATAAAGAGCTGGCTGCAGTGGCGCACGCCTGTAATTCCCTCAGCTTGGGAGGCTGAGGCAGGTGGATTGCGAGTTCAAAACCAGCCTCAGCAAAACCAAGGCACTTAGCAACTCAGTGAGACCCTGTCTCTAAATAAAATACAAAATAGGGCTGGGGATGTGGCTCAGTGGTTGAGTGCCCCTGAGTTCAATCCTAGTAGTAGTAGAAGAAGAAGGAGGGGGGAGAGGGGGGGAGGGGGATCTAGGCACATCATGATCTCTCAAGACTAATGATTGATTTTATAGGCAGCCAGATAAAGACACATTACATATAGAGAAGCTAAGACAAGGATGACAAAGGATGACAGCAGGCTTCTTTTAAGGAACACTCTAACCCAGAGAGGAGCAGAGCAACTATAATGATTTTTTTTCTAATTAAAAGGCTGGGGATGTAGCTCAGTGGTAAAGCCATGAGGCTCTGGGTTTGATCCATTTTTAATCCAAAAAATTAAAAAGATAAATCTAGAATTTTATATCTTGGAAAAAATATCTTTCAAAAACAGGGCAAAATAGAAAATCAATCTTGAAAAAGAAGAACAAAGTTGGAGAATTCAGTTTCTGATCTCTAAATTTACAATGAAGACTCCAGTAACCAAGACAGGGTAGTGCTGGTATGAGGATGGACAGAGACCCGTGGAATAGAATTGGGAGTTCAGCAATAAGTGCTTATTTATTTCTTTAAATGTGTCAAGGCGATTCATGGGAAAAATAATGGTCTTTTCAATAGAAGGTACTAGAAAACTGTATAACCACTTACTAAAGAATGGATTTAAACCCCTACCTCAATATATAAAAACTAACTCAAAATGGATCAAAGTCAAAACCATATATAACTCTTATTAAAATAGAAAGGTGTAACTCTTTCTGACCTTAAGCAATAGATTCTTAGAAACGATTCCAAAACTATCAGTAACAAAGGTATAAATAAACTGTATTCATCAAATTCTTTTTTTAAAACCATTTGTGCCTTAATGATTCCTTCAAGAAGGTGAAAATTACAGAATGGAAGAAAATTTTTCAAATCATGAGCTAAGGAACTTGTATCCAAAAATCATAAAGAATACTTACAAGTCAATAATAAAAAAAACAGCTAGCCCAGTTTAAAAATGGATGAACGATCTGAAAAGATAGTTTTCCAAAGAATGTACAAATGACCAATAAGCACACAAAAAAATTCTCATCATTAGCCATCAGGAAATGAAAATCAAAACTATAATGAAGCTGGACATGGGGAAGCTGGACATGGTGGTACACACCTATAATGACGGTGACTCAAGAGGCTGAGGCAGGAGGATCACAAATTCAAGGCTAGCCCTCAGCAACTTAGTGAGACACTGTCTCAAAAATTTAAAAAGGGCTGGGGATGTAGCTCAGTGGTTAAGCGCCCCTGGGTTCAATCCCTGGTACAAAAACAACAACAACAAAACTCTATAACAGATTATCACTTCTTGCCCATATGGATGACTGTATTAAGAAAGAACAATAGAGAAGAAGCGAAGATGGCAGAGTGAGGAGCGCCTAGGCCATTTGGCTGTTTGGCTTCTGGGCTGGGGGCGTGCAGGCCCCTGGGAAGCCGACTGTGTCTGATGGACCATGTGAAAATTCTTGTCACACAGGATGAACACTTTCCTTACATTTAGGTGCTTTTTATTCATTTCAAAACAAAATTCTGAACTCAGGATGTGGCCGGTATTTCTATGTTGTCTTCTAGAGCGAGTAGTCCTGCTTCTTTTATCCAGCCACTTTCCCTACTGAAATATGGATACCTTTCTACACATTACCTCCATGGTTTGGATTGGAAAAGATTGCTTTTCTTTTGTTTCACCTTTCAAATTCAACACAGAAAGAAGCCCGTAGGGTGCAGTTATCCTGCTGACTTCTCCCGGAAGAAAAAAAGCAATTGATGGGTCTTCTGCAATTTGCTTAATTATCAAAAAATTATTTTGCAAGCTGAAGGCTGACGTTTAATTTGAAACAGGTGCTTAGGTCGTGGTATTTGTGAATTCTTAGCCTTTTGCTCCAAACAAGAAGACTAATAAATGGCAAGTATGGATGACTTCAGGTTTTTTTAAAAATGTCTTCCAGTTTCGGCCACTATTATGATAAGCACATTTGAGACTGCAGCAGTAAATTCCAAATATTTGTTGTAATTTGAAAAGAAAAAGATGTTAAAAAGTTACATGTATCTCTATATCCTGATTCATCTTGTGACAGATTTACTGGATAGAAATGAAGGTCCAGTTTTGCAGTTAACCCTTTGGTGTGATAAAGAAGCATAAAGACAAGATATCAAGATTGATTTCATATCTGATACCTAAAGAGAATCTGTACAAATACATATCTTTACATGTGTAAATCCACATTTTTGGATGAAAGGAGGGGTTTTTCTCCTGGAGACAGAACCTGTTATTTACTTTTTCAAGTCTTGGAACATTTGCTCTTTTTAAATTTTTTCATTCTTCTACAGAAGGACCAGATTGTGTAGCAGCTAAGTGAGTGCATGCTTACATTTAGTTAAAAGAATGGTAAAAGCGAACAACCCAGTTTGAGTCCATGATGGAACCCTGTTCACCTTCCTAAGATGAGAGGCTGCTGTATTACAGTTTTATTCATCCTGTTTTGTGGAGTCATATAGCACAGTAGAGTTAGTTTTCCATGTGGCCAAAACTGGAAGAAAAATAGCACGAGTAGTTTTTTAGATAAGAAGGTGAGATGGACCCTATAGTATGACCTGCTTTCAACTTTGGACATACAAGAGAAGAAAAAGATAATGAGAAGTTTCCATATAACTCCTTTTTCCTAAGAAAAAGAAAAATGTCTTATGTAGCACCATTTGACTTTTTTGGAATTTTACATTACATAGTTCCCCTTTTTATAAAGTCACAAGTAACTCTTTTCTCAACCCAGATGGGTACTTGGATTTATTTTTCTAGGTGGTAGGTGTAATGTTAAACTGAAAAGGCTGGGACTCAGGTAAATTTCCCCAGTTGGAATTGGACTTTCTCATTACCGAGTGGGTCTATCTCAGAACCAATGTTGTCAATCCACTGGTTGTTTCATTGTAGATTTAGAAGAAATTCAGGATCTGAAAAAAAAACCTCAAATAAGAAAAATAGTTCCACTAAGAAATGTGGATTTTGTGTTTCGTTCATTATAGATTGAGAAGAAATTCAGGGTTTGGGGAAAAAGAAAACAAAAACAAGAAATATGGATCTTCCTTTCTTTTTTCCCCTTTAACAGTTATATGATGAAGACTAGAGTGGAAAACTGTTCTTGCTTTCAAACAAACAGGAGCATTTTATGATATCAAGCCTTTCATAAGAAGCATGGACACTTTATTAATGATTCTTAGTAGAGAAAGAATTTTAAACTTACTAGATGCAATTAAGAACAGGTAGTATAATTAGATCATCTTTGTTTTCTGGAATGGTTGCTGAGGGCCATGGGTGCGATGATGTTGGGAACACAGGGCAGATTTACCAAAAATTGAGAGTGATAGAAACTGCCAAAAATGGGAAATGTTGAGCATTGTTATGATTAGATTGGTGAACTAATTTGATTTAGAATAAAAAAGCTTTTTCAAAAAAAAAGAAAGAAAGAAAGAAAGAACAATAACAAGAATGTGAAGAAACTGGAGCTGTTGCACATTGCCAGTAGGAATATAAAATGGAGCAGCCACTTTGGAAAACATTCTGGCAGTTTCTCCAAAGTTTGTGTGTAAAGTTACCTTATGACCCTGCGATTCTACTCCTAGGTATACATCAAAGAGAAATGAAATGTATCCACACAAAACCTAAAACATTACATTTCATGAATGTTCATGGCAGTATTATTTATAATAAAAATTTCTATCTACGGGGCTGGGGTTGTGGCTCGGAGATAGAGCGCTCGCCTAGCATGAGTGAGGCACTGGGTTGGATCCTCAGCACCACATAAAATAAAATAAAGATATTGTGTCCACCTATATCTAAAAAATAAATATTTTTTAAAAATTTCTAACTAAATGACCATTTTTACTACATTAATTACATTTTTACTACAGAAAATTATTAGGCAGGAGACAGAAAGGAAGTAGTTAGTAATACATGCTGCATGTAATAGGTATGAACTTTGAATACAGTATTTGAAAGTAAAAGAAGCAAGTTACAAAGAAAACATATTTTGTGATTGCATTTATATGAAATGCCCAGAATAGGCAAATTAACTACAGAGACAGAAGCAGATTAATTGTTGCCTCGCATTGAGTAAAATTAGAGAATTAGAGAGGTGATGGCTAAGGAATGGAAGTTTGCTTTAGGGGAATAAAAATATCCTAAATTTAATTACAGTGATGGTTACACCATTCTGAGTACTAAAAGCCACTGAATTGTACGATTTAAATGGATGAATTATATGGTGTATGAATTGTATTCAATAAAGCTATGAATCAATTAAATAATAAAAAAGTGAAGGCAAATAGAGTTTTTTTCAGACATACAGAAATTGAAAGTTGAATGAATCTGTCATCACCAGATCCATACTAAATAAATGCAGAAGAAAGTCTTCCAGGCAAAACAACAATGATATCAGATGTGTAATATGAACTTATTTAAAGGAATTAAGAACACTGGAAATGGCAGTTACATGGATAAATAATATGGGTTTTATTTTGTGTGGGTTTTTTTTTTTTTTTGACTGTGTTGGCAATTGAACTTAGGCCTTTGCACATGCCAGGGAAGTGCTGTACCACTGAGCTATATCATCTGACCTAATGTCTTTTTCTTACTCTTTGAATCTACATAAGAGATAACTGACCATTTCATTAGAAATTATAAAGTGTGGGGTTTACAACACATATAAAAGTAAAATGTATAATGACAAAATACATAGGTTGGGAGCAGAGCAATGGAAATATCCTATTGTAAGTCTCCCATGCTACATGTCAAACAGGGTAATATCACCTGAAGGGAAACCACAGCAGGTCAAAGATGCATGTTGCACACCCCAGTGCAACCTCTCAATGTCTAAATTCCCCAATTAGAAGGTACAGATTATAAAATTGGATTAAAACTATTTATTATATGCTACCTATAAGAAATGTACTTTAATTATAAAGATGCAAATATAAATCTACATGCTAACATTAATCACAAGAAAGCTTAATGGCTATACCAATATTAGACAAAATAGATTTCACAGCTAAGAATATTATGAAGGATAAAGATTGTCATTTCATAAAGGGGGCAATTTGTTAATAAGTCTAATAATACTAAATATTTATGCACTATGATAGTTAATTTTATGTGTCAACTTGGCTGGGGCTATGGTTTGGTCAAACATTATTCTGGATGTTTCTGTGAGAGTGTCTTTGGATGAGATTTGCATTTAAATTGATGGACTCTGAGGAAAATATCAGATTAGCCTCCATAATGTGTGTGTGCCTCATTCAATCAGTTAAAGTCCATAGAACAAAAGGCTGGCTGCACCAGAGAAAGAAATCCTGCAAGCAGATTGCTTCAGATTTTATCTGCAACATGGGCTCTTCCTTGTTCACCAGCAGGCTGCCTCTGGACTTCAACTGCAGCTTTCTCCTGAGTCTCCAGCCTGCCAGACTCCCCATCTGATTTTGGACTTCCCAAGTCTCCACAATTATATGAGTCAATTCCATAACATAAATCTCTTTCTGTATATACACATATCCTATTGGTTCTGTTCCTCTGAAGAACCCTCACTAACATGCACCTAAAGGCAGAACTTTTAAAATACATGAAGCAAAACTGATGAAACTCCAAGAAGAAAATAGACAAATCCATAATTATGACCAGAGATTGTAATAGTGTTATCCCAATAATTGGCAGAACAGATAGATTAAAAATTAGTGAAGATATAATAGATTTCAACAGTGTCAACCTTTTGGACCTGATTAATATGCAGAATACTCCATCTAACCAACAGAACCATATTCTTTTCAAGTGCCCCAAATTTCACTGTGGATATAACAAGTTCATAATATAATAAACTGGTTCATATAACAAGTCTCAACACATTAAAAAGGATACAAGTCATGCGAAATATGTTTCTCTGACCACAATGAAATAAGAAAGTAATAACAGAAATATCTCTGGGAAAAAACTTAAATATTTGGAAACTCAATAACATGCTTCTAAATAACCCAAGAGTCAAAAAGAGGGAAATTAACCTTTCCCACTGAATGAAAATGAAAGCATACCTTCTCAAAATTTATAGCAGTAAATATTTAAATTAGAAAAGAACATTCTCAAAGCAATGATCTCATCTTCTCTCTGAAAAGCCTATTTAAAAAAAAAATCCAAAGTAAGAAGAAGAAAAGACATAAAGGGGGCTGGGTTTGTGGCTCAGTGGTAGAACACTAGCCTGGCACGTGTGAGGCACTGTGTTCACTCCTCAGCACCACATAAAAATAAATTTTAAAAATAAAGGTATTGTGTCCATCTACAACACACACACACACACATATATGAAAAGACATAAAGGCTAGTGTAGGAATCAATGAAATATGAAACAAAACAGCAATAGAGAAAAATCCATAAATAATTGTAACTAAAAGCTGGTTCTTTAAGATCAATAAAATTAGTAGATTTGTAGGCATGCTGGTTAGGAAAAAAACATGACATAAATTAACAATATGGAGAATAAGCTAAGTGGCATTCCTACCAATAATATAAATATCGAAAGGATAAATAAATAAGGGGAGATTTGAAACAACTTAAGACAAATATTTTAAACAACAAAAACTAAGAAAGCACTCTCAGAGATAACTTGAATAGCCCCATATGTATTCAAGTAGTTGAATTTGCATATAGAAACTTTCCCACAATGACAATTCAGGCCCAAATGGCTTACCTAATGACTTCTGCCAAACTTCCAAGGAAGATACAATTATTCTACAGAAACTCTTCCTAAAAATATTGTAAAAGAGAGGATACATTTTATGTGATCAATTAATTAGTAGTTTAGCAAAGTTGGAAGACAGGATCGATATTACAAGGTCAGTTGTGTTTCTGTGTATCAGTAACAATTGGATATGCAAATTTAAAAAATAATACCATTTACAGTGATGTGAAAAGATGTGGAATACCTTTTCAGTAAAATCTGTAAGAGAAGTGAAATTAAGACCACCTAGATAGAGGGATGTACTGTGTTCACAGGTTAGGAAGATCCAATATCGTTAAGATGTCAGTAATCCTCAAATTGACCGAGAGGCAATGCCATTCCAATAAAAATTCCAGCAGATATTTTTATGGCAGTTGATAAGATAATTCTAAAATTCTTCCAGAAATGCAAAGGACCTGTAACAGAGAAAACAGTTTTGAAACAGAACAAAGTTGAGGCCTCAAGCTATCTGATTTGCTGACTTGCTATAGAGCCACAGTGTCATGCTGACTTCAAAACGGATACAGAGGTCTATAAATAGGACGTATTTGCAAATCATGTTTGATAACGGACTCTTTCAACCCAATTATTGTATACATTTAATGTATTAAGAACTCGTTCAATTATTTTCAACTCAAGAATTAAAACCAAAATTTGGGCAAAATATTTTATTAGACATTTTATCAAAGAAAATACACAAATGGCTAATAAAAATATAATAAATAATAAATATATGACATTTTAGGGAAATGAACAAGAGTTTAAACCCAGGGAAGTCTGGCTACCAGACCCATGTTTTTCTCATGGACTTAGGCTTCCACGGTGTGGGCGGGAGCCTCAGGGTTCCTTGGCTAGAAAAGCTTTTGTCTGCACATCATAGCCCCAGTTAACCATGGGATATTTTGGTCCTTGTATTTGATATTTTCTTCCATTTTATTGCCATATTGTTACTTTCTTTGTTGTTAGAGTGACTCAAGTTACTCACTATAGCACTTTTTTCCCCCTCAACCAACCTTCTAGATTGATTATCTTCAAAAGATCACCAGGCTTTTTAGAATTTTGGGTAACAGAGTACCAAACTTGTGAGTCTAGAATACGGATGCTGACAAAACTGTTTTCTGAGAAACACTGCAGGGAAGGCTGCTGGGAATTTGGGTGTTCTAGGTTAGTTCACCTACACTCTAGCAGAAGCTATGAGTTTAAGCATGTGACTATGAGGCCAAAGCAGGTAGGTATATATACGAAGGAAAACTGAGATGGAGAAAACATCTCAATCTTAATTGTTTTCCAAAGGTCATGGAGACCACTGAAGAAACATCAAGCGGACTATATCTTTGTTTTTATTTTACAAAAGCAGAAAATGAAACACCATAAGGTAAAATGAAGCAAAAATGTAATCTCTTCTTCCTTAAACATGAGACAGTAACTGTCACTCCATGAAACAGCCTATTGTGCTGACAGGCGCATGTGCTTCTGTATGTGTATCAGCTTGTATGCAACAGGCCAGTGGTGGCATTAGTAGTATGTAAGTCACAGTGGTCCAGCATGATTCCCCAGCAAGCTAAGGTGGCAAGGCAAAGGAAGCAAACTTCCTCACAACCAGAGAGAAACCCTCAGGAATATATGGAGATAGCAAGAAAAAAATGATGAAAAAATGACTGGTTTAGGGTTTCAAAACACACCTCACTCTTTGCTCTATCCAGGAAGCTACAACTACACAGAGATGAAACATCCAAGATGACATGTTACCTAGTGAGTAGACAGAAGCATTGACTGATAAAGACATCGCTATGTCATATTTTTAATATTGATGAAAATGGTTTCTGTTAAAAGTGATTTAGTTCAAGGATTTTTATCTCAAAGAAACATAAACTTGAAAGTTTAAGGCTGAAAAAGATGGAATCATTCTTAAAGCATATGCCAATGCAAATTTAGGATTGTTAATCTTACTACACAGGTTACTAAATCCCAAACCTGTTTTCCTCAAAAGGCCTGTAGTTTTTAGTGCATGATTTTGCAGAATGCCAAATTTTCATCTTTTTAGGGGCAACACAGGTCGAGTGCTCCGTTTTTTTTCCACCTGTTTAAATTACATTGAAACATAATAGAAAAAAAAAGCTATAGTGACTGTTAGTATAGAAAGTCTTGCAGCAGATTGGAGGGTGGGTTTTCTGACCACCAAAGGTCTAGGGTTGGCAAAAGAATTGGGGCAGAGGAGCAAGCACCGGCCATGCACAATCCCATTCCCAAGCCACGTCTTTTTCAAAACTGGTATGCACGCTGGCTCTTCTACACAGTCTGGCCCAGTGTAGGCCCCGTATATTAAATTTGTCACTAGTGTTTAATTTATTCATCCATTCACCATAAATCACTATTTAACAGATGAGTCTGAGATACTGAGAAAGTAGAAAAAATGATGTGATTCTTTAAATTTAAGACTTTTAGAAAAAATTTAGATTACAGTCCCCAACTTATGACTTGACTTAACAATCGTTCAAGTCATTATTTTTCTATTTTATGGTAGTGTGAAAGTGATACACATTCAGTAGAAACTGCACTTTGAATTATGATCTTTCCTGAAATAGCACGTGTGCTCATCCCCTTCTGATGCTGACCAGTAGCAGCAAAGCCCTGCTTGTCAGCCACATGATCAGAAGGGGAACAACCGGTGGCCCACAGCACTATAGCTAAGCTGTGATGTTTGGTAGGTTACATGTATTAGATATATTTTTGACTTTTGGGTATTTGACTTACAATAGGTTGGGAGAATGCAACCCCATGGTAAGGAGCACCTGTATGGGAAAGCTGAGCGACAGTACAGAGTCCCCCCATGCTCCTCTCCCTCATCCTGTTCCTGTTAGGAAACACCCTACACCAGGGCAGCACATTAGTTTAAATTAATACACCAACATCGATACAGTCTTATCAACTAAAGTTCATAGTTTACATTAAAGTTGCTATTTTTGTAGTAGTTTTACAGATTTTGATGAATGTATAATGCCATATATCCACTATCACAGCATCCTATACTATACATAGTAATTTCCTTGCCCTAACAATCTCCTGTGCTCCATGTGTTCACTCCTCCCTCTCTCCCACTGAACTTCTAGCAACCGCTAATGTCTGCTTTCTCCAGAATGTCCTACACTGGAGATCATACAGTATGTGGTCTTTCAAACTGGCTTCTTTCACTGAGTAATATGCATTTATGTTTTCTTTCCTTGTAGCTGGAGTTATTTTTCTAACAGCTAACCCATATTTTTTTTCTTTTTGGTGGTTTTTAATGTATTTTTATTATTTTATTTTTTTAATATTCATTTTTTAGTTGTAGATGGACACAATACCTTTATTTTATTTGTATTTGATGCTGAGGATCAAACCCATTGCCTTATGCATGCTAGGTGAGCGCTCAACCTCTGAGCCACAACCCCAGCCCCTGGTGCAATTTGATAAAATATAAAATTTACTGTTTTAACTACTTTGAAGTATATAGTTCAAGGACATGAAGTACATTCACATTATGTACAGCCATCACCACTATCAATCTCTATATGATCCCATATTCAATCTTTGTACTCCTTAAATAATCCCCCTTTTACTCCTCCCCCCAAATCCCTTGATGGACAGTAACCACTGCTCTACTTTGTCTTTATGAATTTCACTATTCTACATACCTCACATAAGTGGAATCGAATGGTATTTCTCCTTTTGTGACTAGCTTATTTCATTTGACATTTTTTTAAAGACTCATCAAAATTTAATTCCTTTTAATGGCTGAATATTCCATTGTACAGATAATATATTTTGTCCTTTAACCTACCAGTTATTTCCAACTTTTGACTACTATGAATAGTGCGGCAATGAACACTGGGTGTATAAATATACCCTCAGGCCCATACTTTCAATTATTTTGATATATTGTAATAGGAAATACAGTGGATTAAAACTGTTTTCTATAACTGTACTTCTTTATAGTTCCATCAGCAGTGCATAAGAATTGCAATTTATCTGCATCCTTGCGTGTGTGTGTGTGTGTGTGTGTGAGAGAGAGAGAGAGAGAGAGAGAGAGGGAGAGAGAGAGAGAGAGAGAAAGAGACATCCTACTGTATCTCATTATAATTTTCATTCTTGTGCTCACTAGCCATCTTTATATCTTCTTTGGAGATTTAAGTCCTTTGCCATTTTTAAATCAGATTTTTTGTGTTATCATCCCATTTTAGTTCTGTATGTATGTATTCTTTTTTTTAAGAGAGAGAGAGAATGAGAATTCTTTGATATTCATTTTCAAGTTCTCGGGGGACACAACATCTTTGTTTGTATGTGGTGCTGAGGATCAAACCCGGGCTGCACGCATGCCAGGCAAGCACACTATTGCTTGAGCCACATCCCCAGCCCTGTATTCTTTTTTTAATATTTATTTTTTAGTTTTAGGTAGACACAATATCTTTATTTTACTTTTATGTGGTGCTGAGGATCAAACCCAGTACCTTATGCATACTAGGCAAGCACTCTACCACTGAGCCACAAATCTAGCCCCAAATTCTGCATGTATTCTTGATGTTAAATCCATACATTGTGCAAATTGCAAATATTTTCTCCCAATCTGAGGATTGCCTTCTTACTCTCTTGAAATAGTACCCTTTCATGCATAAAATGTTTAAGTTTTGATGAATAGTTTGGTCTATTTTTCTGTTATTGCCTGCAATTTTGTTGTCAAATACAGCAACCTTAGAGTTCCTTATTTTCTTCTAAGAGTTTTAGTGTTAGATCCTGTGTTTAGGTCTTTGGACCATTTTGAGTTCAGTTTTATATATGGTGTTAGGTAGGATCCTACTTCATTTATTAGCACATGCCTGTCAAACTTGCACAACACCACTTGTTGAAAATAGCCTTGGTACTTTTCTCAAAAAATATTTCATTATACAGAGGTTTCTTTCCTAGGCTTTTCTATTCCATTGGTCTTTATATACCAGAATCAGAGCATTCTGAAATCCAGGAGCGTGAGTCCTCTCACTTTGATTTGGCTGTTCAGGGTCTTTTGAGATTATATCTGAACTTCAGTGAGCATTTCCCCACTTTGCAAAAAAAAAAAAAAAAAGTTTTTGATAGAGATTGCATTCAATCTGTAGCTCACTTTGAGGAGTACTGTTATGTTTCCAATTATTTGTCTAATTTCTTTTAGCAATATTTTGTAATTTTCATTGTACATATGCTTTAGTCAGTTTGTATTGCTGTGACCAAAAGATCCATCAAGAAAACACAGAGGAGGGAAAGTTTATTTGGGGCTCATAATTTCATAGGTCTCAGTACATAGATGACCAACTCCATAGCTCTGGGCCCAAGTGATGCAGAACATCATGGTGGAAGGAAAGCAGCTCAGAACATGGCAATAGGAAGCACAAAGCTCTGCTCACCAGAGACAGAATATAAAGCCAAAGGCACACCCTGTGACCTACTTCTTCCAGCCACACATTACCTGCCTACAGGTACCAGTTAATCCATGTCAATGGATTAATATGCTAATTAGATTAAAGCTCTCATAACATAACCATTTCACCTCTGAACATTCTTGCGTTGTCTAACACACGAGCTTCGGGGGGATACCTCATATCTAAACCATAACAAAGTCTTTCACCTCCTTGGTTAATTCCTAAATATTCTTCTTGATGCTATTATAAATAGAATTGTTCACATGATTCCTTTTCAGACTGTTCACTATAAATATATAGAAGTGCAAGTGATTTTTGTGTTGATTTTGTATTCTGCCCCTTGTCTGAATTCATTTGGCTGAATTCATTTAGCTCTAACAGTCTTTTTGTAGATTCATTAGGTTTTCTACATATTAAGATCCTGCAATTAATTACAAGTTATAATTTAAAACGATAATTTATAATGAGATAAATTTTTTCTTGCTAATTTGGAGGCCTTTATTTCTTTTACTTGCCTGATTGCTCTGGCTAAGACTCCAGTAGACATTGAGTAGAAGTGGTAAAGGTGAGCATCCTCATCTTGCTACTAAACTTAGAAGGAAACACTTTTGTCTTTCCCCACTGAGTATGATGAGCACTGTGGGATTTTCATATATGGATTTTATTGTATTGAGGTAGCTTCCTTCTACTAGTTTGTTGAGTGTATTTTCAATCATAAAAGGGAGTTAAGTTTTATCAAATGCCTTTTTCTCACTGAGATGATCAAGTAATGTCCCCCTGCTGCAGTCTGGCTGGGCACAATTCAGGAGCCACTTGTCAAAAGAAACGAACATTATTTTTAGAACACACACACACACATGGCACCACACAGCTCTTCAGGAATTCCCTCAGAGCCCAACTGCCACCACCAGCTTCCCACAAGCCTCTCCACCTCCCCCACTCCTCCTGCTCTTGAGGCCGGTTGGCTGGGTTGCGTGGGCGGAGCCAAACAAAAGTCCCCCAGTGAGCAGCTCCGTGGTCTGAAAGGCGGGGAAACAGCCCAATGAGCATCACCACAGAGGAGCCAATCAGTTGGCAGCTAGAAGTTTGCTGGGGCCGCTGTGAGCCAATCATCAGCTGGCAGCTGGAAGTTTGCTGGCAGCTAAAAGTTTGCTGGGGCCCCTTCGGCTGTGGCTCTCAACATCTCCCCCTCTCTGTTTAAACAACAAGCATGTGGCTTAGGGACCGTGCCTGCCTTAGGTTGTCCAATACTACATATGGTCCTTACCCGTAATTGGATGAGCTGACCTCAAGGCGTCAGCCTCCTGTCTTAGGTTGGTACCATTGCAATTGGATCTTACCCGTCATTGACTACCGGTCCAGCATACAGCCACATCTGTGGATAGGTCTTTGTACCAGAAGGGGGGGTGAGGTTCTTTGCCTCACCTCTGTTGGCCCCCAAATTTTAGCTGAACGACCATCACAAGCAGAAGGGAGGAAGATACACCAAGTCAATTGATGGCTCCTTTTGGAAAAATTGTATCACCAATGACACCATCAGCAAAAATACCCCAACACTACCACAAGTCGCTGCACCAACAGATAGTTCACAATGCATACAAGTGAATTCACAACGCATACAAGTGATACATAGTCCAGGCAAGTTCTGCAAGCAGTTCAGTGATAGCTATTGCAGAAGCTATAGATTGGTTTTATCTTTGTCTTCACCGGCACTGGGATGAAGATAGGAATTCTGGCAATAATGGCTAAAGAAAAAATTATGTAACATTCCAGAAGGCACTAAAAGAAAACAATTTTCTGAACAATTTACATTATCTTGAACAGAATTATTAAATATAATGAAAAGGAAAGGTAAACAAACAGATCTGTTAACCTCCTTTTTTGTTCACATATTAAAACAATCCTCAACAGCTGTTTACCCAATTTAAATTAAACCATTTAAATCACGTGAATAAAAAAAATATTTGGATCCATTTTTTCATGAGCGCTCATCATATATGATATATGGACATACGTACATACAAACATACAACATAAAACACAAGTGTGCACACATAATATAATACATACAACACATAATAGTAAAGGCCTTTTAGCTTTTTACAGGTGAAATCTCCATTGCAATATTTAAAAACTCTATAGTCAAAAAATAGAACTGATCAGCAAAACATTAACCTAGGTCTCTATGAGCTCAAAAAACAAAATAGAACTTCATGATGTGGGAAAGGGTAATAATAAAATAGATATTGAAAAAAGCATCCTGGTTCTGTCACAGATGTAAGGATAAGGATAGCCAAACTGGAGTTTTGGATATCAGCTGTTATGGATTTGAGCCAAATTATCTTCTTTTTGGTCTGTAGAAAACGCTTTAGTTAATCTCTCTGGAATCCAAATCTGCTGCTGTTCTCCCTGTGGAAACACACAAACAGACCCCCGACTCCAGACAATTACTGGGTCAGGACCTTTCCATTGTCCTGTTAGAATATCCTTCCAAAGTACCTTGGGCTTATGTACATTTTTTGGACACATATGCCTTTCCGCAGCACTAAGTCCTGATGAATCCAAATTTTAAAAGTTTAGAGTAAAAAGGGTTATTTTAAGTTTATCTTTGGGAAATATATGCCCCTTCCCAATTCCCTCTTTTTGCTTTAATAAGTACATTTTAATAGTTTGATGAGCTCTTTCAACTATGCCTTGTCCCTGTGGATTGTATGGGATTCCTGTTATATGAGTAATGCCAAATGATGAGCAAAATTGTTTAAAAGAGGTAGAAGTATAACCAGGGGCATTAGCTGTTTTTAACTGTTTTGGAACGCCCACAGTGGCAAAATTTTGTAAGCAATGAGCTATAATATCTTTAGTTTTTTCTCCGGCATGAAGGGAGCCCATCAAAAATCCAGAAGAAGTATCAACTGTAACATGCAAATATTTTAATTTTCCAAATTCTGGCAAGTATGTGACGTCCATCTGCCAAATATGGTTAGGTATCAGTCTTCTAGGATTGACTCCAAGATTAACTTGTGCTAAAAAGGTCACACAATTTTGACATTGTTTTATTATTTGTCTAGCTTTTTCCTTAGTTATTTTAAAATACTTTTGTAAAGTATTAGCATTGACATGGAACTTTTTATGAAAATTTGTAGCTTCTTCTAGTGTAGAGAAAATATGTATGTCATGTGTAGTTTTATCTGCTAAATCATTGCCCAAACTAAGGGCTCCAGGCAATCCTGTATGTGCCCTGATATGTCCTATAAAGAATGGATCTTTTCTGTCCCAGATTAGACTTTGTATAGTGGAAAGCAAAGAGAAAACAGTAGAGGAAGGGGAAATCCTACCAGTATCTTCAAGGGATACTATAGCATTAACTATATACTGACTATCGGAAAATAAATTAAATACAGAATCTTTAAACATCACAAAAGCTTGTAATACTGCATTAAGCTCTACCTTTGAGCTGATTTGGGTACTAAAAATGTAAAAGTTTGATTAGGCGTAACTATTGCTGCTGTACCATTTTTGACCCACCAGTGAATATATTTGGAGCATTCATGATAGGTGTTTTTCTTGTCATTTTTGGAAAAATTACAGGATGCAATAACCAAAAAACAATAAAGGATTAGATGGTAAGTGGTTATCAAATGAAACATTAGATTTGCACATGATTATTGCCCAAGTATTTAACTCATTAGCTAACTCGTCAATTTGATCCATAGTATAGGGAGTAATAATTTTATTGGGAGAAATTCCAAACACTCTCTTTGCTGCTTTTATTCCTTTGAGTATTAATTGTCCTACAGCCTCAGGATACCTATAAGAATAGTGTTAGGAGAATAAGATAAATGTATCCACAATAATGGATCTTCTTACCAAAATACTCCTGTAGGAATATTTTTTGTTGGTAGTACAATAAATAATAAAGGCAAACTTATATCAATTCTATCCAAATGCATATTTTCCATATGTTTCAATGATTATTAATGCCTTTCTTGCTTCAGGCGTTAACATTCGGGATGAATTTGGATCTGATGGACCTTTTCGGATATCAAATAAAGGTCCCAACTCTCCTGTTGGTATACCTAGATAAGGCCTTATCCAATTTATGTCTCCTAATAACTTTTGAAAGTTGTTAAGTGATTTGAGTTGATCTACTCATATTTGAATTTTTGGTGGACGGACCATGGTTGAGGATAATAGAACTCCTAAATAATTAATTGGAAAATTTAATTGTACTTTATCTATTGCTATCTCTAGATTATAATTTTTTAATAAGTTTGTAAGTGTGGCATAACATTCCAGCAATGTGTTTTTAGCTTTGTGTGCTAATAATACATCATCCATATAGTGAAATATTTGTAGTTCAGGATTTTGATTTCTAAGTGGCTGGATTACTTTGTTAACATAAATTTGACACATAGTTGGGCTGTTAGCCATCCCTTGAGGGAGTACTTTCCATTCATATCTCTGATCAGGACCTTCATGATTCAGTGCAGGGATAGTAAATGCAAAACGTGGACTATCCTCAGGATGTATTGAAATTGAAAAAAAAAATCTTTAATATCTATAACTAAAACATACCAGGTTTTTGGCAAAGCAGACAATTGAGGAATCCCTGATTGAGCAGGTCCCATAATAACCATCTCATTATTAATGGCTCTTAAATCTTGCAATAATCTCCATTTACCAGATTTCTTTTTGATGACAAAAATGGGAGTATTATGGGGAGATACAGAAGGTTGTATATGTCCTTCCGCTAATTGTTGTTTGACCAGGTCATGGGCTGCTTGTATCTTTTCTTTAGTCAGGGGCCACTGAGGAACCCATATTGGTCTTTCTGATTTCCAAGTAATTTTTATTGTCTCAGTGACCCCTTCTGAAAATCCAATCCATGTCTGTCTGTTCCTTGATCTATTTGTATTGGTGCTGCTATACCTTGTTCTTGTTCTCCTAATCTTTTTCCTTTCCTAAAACCTTGTCTAGCCATAATAGTGGGCGCATTTGGATTGATGTTATTTGTTAATGTTAGTCCTAATTGATCTAGGACATCTCGTCCCCATAAATTTACGGGAAGATGATCCAATACATATGGCTGTATAGTTCTTCACATCCTTCAGGATTCTTCCAATCTAATACCATTGCACTTCTATGGGGATTAGTCGCCACTCCTAGGCCTTGAAGCGTTTGAGTGTCGCAGTCTGGCTGGGCACAATTCAGGAGCCACTTGTCAAAAGAAACGAACATTATTTTTAGAACACACACACCGCACCACACAGCTCTTCAGGAATTCCTTCAGAGCCCAACTGCCACCACCAGCTTCCCACAAGCCTCTCCCACAAGCCTCTCCATCTCCCCCACTCCTCCTGCTCTTGAGGCCTATTGGCTGGGTCACGTGGGCGGAGCCAAACAAAAGTCCCCCAATGAGCAGCTCTGTGGTCTGAAAGGGCGGGGAAACAGCCCAATGAGCATCACCACAAAGGAGCCAATCAGTTGGCAGCTAGAAGTTTGCTGGGGCCACTGTGAGCCAATCATCAGCTGGCAGCTAAAAGTTTGCTGGGGCCCCTTCGGCTGTGGCTCTCAACATCCCCCCATTAATATAATGTATTATATTTATTTTTATATGTTGTCATCCCTGCATTCTAGGAATCAGTCCCACTTGGTCATAGTGTATAATCCTTTTCAATCTGTTGCATTCAGTTTCAAGTATTTGAAGTGAGGAATTTGCATCAGTATTCATAAGGGATGCTGGCCTAAATAATAATCCCCCTGTATCCACAGGCGCTACATTCTAAGACCCCCAGTGGATGCCTGAGACAACAGTCCCAAACCATATATATATATATGCAGTTATGTACTAAATAATAGATGGTTTGGTCAATAGCAGTAGTCCATAAGGTTATATTCCTAGTGATGTTGTAACTTAGTTTGAGAATATCTTATAATGTTTGTACAGTGAAGGACACATTTCTCAGTGTATCCTTGTCTCTAACCTACACATGACTGTACATACATACTTAGGATAATTTATAGGATTAGGCACAATAAAAGATTAACAACAAAGCTGGAGGGATAGCTTAGTGGTAGAATGCTTGCCTTGCATGTGTCAGGACCTGGGTCTGGTCACCAGTGCGTGTGTGTGTGTGTGTGTGTGTGTGTGTTTGTGTGTATAAAAGTGCACATATATATTTATAATATATATTTGTAACAGTACAAATATAATAATATACTGCAATAAAATTGCCAGCATCACTATTCTTGTGTATTCTTGTGCTTCAGGGCTATTACTAAGTAAAGGGTGGCTGAACACAAGCACTGATGTGCCCCTGAAAAGAATGGATATTTTGTAGCTGGAACTAGGTTTGTATGTCTGTCACACATAGCTGTTGTCCCACGAGTCTGTTATGCTGTTTGCTTGTCTTCATTCTTTCTTGTTCTTTATGCTGTGTTCATATATTTTAATTTCTTGTTTTCAATTGTCTTTCTATAAAAGTTTGCTCATCTTTTCTTCCCCCATTCAAATCTGCTGTATCCGTCTAGTAAAAATTGTTTCTTATATTTTTCTCCTCCAGAATTTTCTTGATTTTTTATAATTCCTTTTTCTTGAAACTGATTTTGTTCGTTTATCATCATCTAATTCCTTGACTATATTTTAGAATTTTCTTTTTGGTACTAGGGATTGAACTCAGGGGCACTTGACCACTGAGCCACATCCCCAGCCCTTTTTTTTTTGTATTTTATTTAGAGACAGGGTCTCACCGAGTTGCTTAGCATCTTGCTTTCGCGAATGCTGGCTTTGAACTCATGATCCTCCTGTCTCAGCTCCCCGAGCCGCTAAATCTTTTGTCTAGTAAGTTTAATGTCTGGACTTCATAAGGGACAGTGTGTTATCTTGATTCTTTGAATGGGCCTTATTTCCCTATTCTTTTGTATCCCTCGTAATTCTGAGTTGAAAAAAGCATTTCACCATTATAACTCTAGACATCAGATTCTCTCCTTTTCTCAAAATTTGTTGGCTGATTTATTTTTAAAGGCTTTTATCCAGTTGTTTTGATAGCAATTTTTACAAAAACTGTTCTTTGTGTGATCATTCAAGTCTCTGGTTTCTTTCTTCTCATTCATCTACTTTGACAAAAATTCCCTTAAATGTTCTAGTTTTTGCAGACTGACTCTGTGCTAGGGCGGTTCTCCAACATGGACCACACGTGAAAGCTTAGGGTCTTTGCAAGTGTCTTCCTAGGCATGTGTGACATTCTAAATTGTTCTTGTACACGACTGCTTCTCAATGTCCTAATTCTCAAAGCCTCATTCCAGCTTCTCCTCTGGGCCTAGCTGGTCTATTTTACATCTCTACCCACAATATCTTGACCCAGGCATCAGTAGATCTTATAGTTCTTAAAGCAGTGCCTACCTTCCATCCTTCAGATGTTGAACAGACAAGTTAAAAAATGTTTCCAATAATTTGTAAATAAGGTCTATTCCACATCTTCAATTTTCTGGATGGAAACTGGATTTTTACTGCTTCAAGAATGAGACTGTCAATCACTGTGCCTGGGGTGGGGGAAAAAAGTAAAAGTCACAAAATTTTCCTACCATTTTGAAGATGGTTTTTTAGTTGGGCATTCTCTTGATTGCAATGAACCTCTTGACTATTTTCCAGAGCTTTAACAAAGTTGGTTCAGACAGTTGCTTGTTTGTGTTGTTTCTTTTGGGGAATGAGTTCGGAGCTTCCTAATCCATGATTTTGCTGGTGTAACTCAAGTGAATTGTGTGTTAATCCCATCTGTAATTCTAGTATCATGACATGACTTTGAACAGAGTATATTTATTAAGAACCAAATGTATGGTGATTGAATTTTGTTTAGTGAGAATTAGAAAAAGATTAAGACTGTCTCAAAATTCTCCACAATCTGATAATTTGCATTTAAAATCAATATTAACCAATCTCACTGGCTGTGATAAGTCATTAGAGATTAAAAACTTTGAAAAAAAAAAAAAAGTTAAAAAATGAAAAACTCCATATAACTCTTAGCACCAAAACATTAAGACATTTATTGGCTTCTGCCAGTGTTTACAGTTGCATACATTCTAGTAACTAGTCTTCAGTTGTGGCACAGGGCAGAAGTGAATATATACAATAAAAATAACGTAAATACTTGACTACTTATCCTAACTTATATAGGGCCCACGTTAAAATAGCTTTCTAGTACACTCTACATATATATTAATTTTGTTCATCAAACAAAGATGTTATTACAGATTTCATTTAACATTTTCATTAAGCCGACTCATACTCAGTTTTTACAACTGAAAATCAAATCAATCGTGGAATCTCATGATTTACCATCAGGGGAATTTGGGGTATTCTGTTTCCCTTAAAAGTGATTTTATGGCAATGCTAATTTGGACCAGACCGTATGGGTATGACAAAAGCAATTATATTTTTACTTGAAAGGTTCTTCAGATTACATAGAAAGTTCTAGATTTGTAAATTTATTCTTGCAATATAATTCTTTGCACGTTTATTTTTTGTTAAATGTGCAGTGTAAATCATGGCAAATCTTTTGCTCTCTGGCTTCATGGGTTGAGATGATCCTTTAATTTTAAGCAAAACTGAAAAAATCGTAATGAAACAACCTACTGTTACATCATTCCACAGAGTATATCCCCAGGTCCACCTTCCCTCCTTCTCCTATTTCTATTTGGCTGTTAAAGAGTTTTCATTCTACTTGGACCAAAGGGAATGGAAACATGTTCCTTGATGCAGCCTTTTATAAAGCAAACTACAGCCCCACAAATGATTTTGTTTTCAAAGTATAAGAAATCCGTGTTTTTAAGTGTCTTGATTAAATAAACCATCATATCATCTGATCTTAAGACAGCTCAGCATGTGAAGACAGTAAGGATTCACCTTTATGTCTCTCTTTTTTTTTTTTAATGTGATCATTTTTGCAGTTTCACAAGTGGCTACAATGGTTTGCCATCTCAAGGAATTTCAGTAATTACTCTTTAATGCTTGCTTGTAGGACAAATCTTTTAAAACTGTAATATAGCTCTGACTTTAGTTAAATTACTTCCATACAACCTCACAGCCTCTCAGATGCAGAAAGGATGGCTTTTGTTATTGAGATATACTATTACTTCTATTGGGTCAAGTTCTCCCCTTTTTACTTTGTACTAAGATTACAACCATGTGATTGAATGATTTTATTGTCTCTGACAAGTGCCAAAAGGCTAACCTATTAAAAGAAACCCCAAAACAATGTCAGATGTTTAGCAAGTTATCCTGTGGCAGATTCTCCTTTGAGAAGTAGCAAAACATTTTGAGTATTAATTTTTTTAAAAATCCATGTAATTCTCATGCCTATTTTATTCATAATTTCAGCTTTTAAAATCCTCCTTCCTCTATTATTCAACCAATTCTGATTCATATCAGGAACAAGATTTCTAAAATATTTGTCTATGTTTCTACTTAAGCATATTCAAGGACTAGGATTTTGGAGTTACTAGCTAACTGATAATACATATCAGTGTCAAATAACAGAAAAGTTAATAAATAGAAAAGTTAACAAATGGCTAAAGAGAAATACAGATTAAAAAAAATCTCTCAATCAAACTTTTCTTTGGACTTTTCTGGAACTCCAAAAGGAAGTAACTCTTCAGGAATATTTAAAATACTCATAAAATAAAGGAACCTTTTAAGTATTATACACATAAATAGCAAGAGAAAAATCTACGAGGTAAAAAGTTGGGAGAAAAGTGACAGAAAATCAGGAACAATGTTAATACATTTGCTTTTACTTATATTGCAAGTTTTCTACTGTCCTGTTAAAACCTCTAATCATTACAAAAATGCCACGTCATTTATCTCACTTTATAAGATCATATACAATAAAGCCCTAGGGATGGAAGAGGAAGGCTGCTTAAGCAAGCTGATTTCTATTTTGTAAAACAAACAGTCTGGAGTCAGGCAGGTCAGATCTGCTATGGAGGTACTTCAACAAAGGTATACAGGGACCCAGAATCTCTGTCTGGTTTTCTACCACAATGGGGTATTGCCTCCTTGGCAGCATCCAAGATGGTTCATGACCAGATGTACATTTCAAACAAGATAGAAAAAGAGGCAGAAAAAGAGAATCATTTCCCATCATGTTCATCAGCCAAAAAACAATTATACCTGCAAGAGACACTGAGAAATGTAGTCTTTGTTTGTTTGTTTCTATCACTGTGATAGAATAAAAGGTAAGAATGGATATTAAGGGGATACTGGTATTCTCTGCCCCTCTCAAATATTTGTGTGTCAGAAATTCAAACTTGAATGATAGGACTGACCAGCTAACAAATACCTACATTCCAGCTTTTCATTTACAAAGGATTAGTTTGCTTTTGAAATACAGAAAAGTATCTGAATGAGTTTGTAAGGTATGTTTTATTGGTATAAAATCAAAATAAGGTGATAGAATTTTCTGGTCTGCCAATTAGCTATACGAAACTATATGAGAAAAAATTCTTCTCTTGGAATTTCTTTATTAAGGAAAATAGTTTTATTTATAAAAGTTTCTCAACAATTTTATCTGACTGAGCAACTTTTAGAGTATCAAAACAAAGTTAAATTTTTATCATAAGTAAAAAAGTAATTATATTATTACAGTATCTGGGGGGGAAAACTGGTAAAATTGGAAAGCAGAAAGATTTCTCAACCCATTTCATTTTTCTCTGATATTAAGGGAGGAAAAAAATATCTTCCAGATTCTGCTAAAAGGTCATTTACCAATACAAAGAGGTAGATGCAGAATGCCTTAAATCTTTATCTCACTGGTAAATCACCCTTTGATCATTCCTTGCAGGAAGACTATTGAAAGTCACCTTATACAGCAGCTTCGACAGGTGAACACAGCCACAACTTCTTTGCTTGTGCCCAACGCAAAGCTTTCAACTCGTGTTGTGTGTTGTGTACAAAGTTGTCCTTCATCTAATATATTAAAAATTACCCAAATGTGATCTCAGAACATCTATCAAAGCTACAGAACAGACAGAGCTAAAGTTATCTTTTTTTGAAATATACATATCCCAAGTTTCCATTTTGTGGAAAAGGCAGAAGTTGAAAGTCAATACTTTGAATACTGCAAAAGCCACTTTAAAGATGGCTTTATTTAGATGACCCCAGGTGAATCAGTGCCATTATTGTTGTATAGCTGTGAAACAGATCATCATCCTTTACCTCGTTACATTTTCTCAATATAAAGTTCCCAGTGACTATCCGGTCACATCCAATTTCTCCATTTCCAAAGAAGCCAAACAAGGGAACATTAGGAAAAAACTTCCTAAATGCATCAGCCTCGACATTCCCTTTGGCTCTATAATACTGAAAGCCCCTGCCAACGCATGCAAACATGAAGCCAATGGTATTCTGTTCTGGAATGTTGGCTGCTTTCAGGCGCTGCATGGCCGCCTCAGCAGTCTTCTCATCATTGACATCCTCATTAAGAAGCACCGTGGCACTCTGGATTCGGTGCCCACTAAATGACAGTCCAGCCACGCCTGTGGCATCAATATCCAGAGGGTTCCTGAAAAAATAGAAGAGGGGCAATGTATCATGAAATACCTAAAGTATAGAAGAAAACCCCTATGATGCACTGAGGGAGAGACACTGCTACCTTTAGCAGCCTCTGCTTGGTCAAAGACCATATCCCAGATATAAGTGGTATGTTAGATTGCTGAAGGCAGATCAAGAAGTAAGCAGCTGTCCTTTTCAGCCACAAATACAAAGATATGTCATGCACATTCACCAATATTTTCTCATTTAGAAACCTAGTTAGTGAAGCTTCTTGGTATGATTTACACTGTGGTATTCTTCCCTACTACCTGTCAAATTCTGAAAGATATATATTTAAAAATAATCATGGAATTTTAAAACTTAATTTTAAATAATTAAATTTTTTTTAATTTATTTTTTTTATTGGTTGTTCAAAACATTATAAAGCTCTTGACATATCATATTTCATACATTAGATTCAAGTTGGTTATGAACTCCCAATTTTACCCCAAATACAGATTGCAGAATCACATCGGTTACACATCCACATTTTTACATAATGCCCCATTAGTAACTGTTGTATTCTGATACCTTTCCTATCCTCTACTATCCCCCCTCCCTCCCCTCCCATCTTCTCTCTCTACCCCATCCACTGTAATACATTTCTCTAATAATTAAAAATAATCATTTAAAATGAATTAAAAATTAATTTTAAATAATTAAAAATAATCATGGAATTTTAAAAGTTAATACTCCAGAAGTCTTAGCTTTATGTTTGTTGTGTAAACAAATACTTACTTTGAGCCTAGAATTTGGCTTAGTCTGATCATAAGGACTTCTGCATTGTCTTTATTTACCTGGCACTTTTTTTTTTTAAATGAAATTTCATCCTTAGAAAATATCAGAGTTATAAAGTACAGATAGTGAACACCCACTGGGGGAAACAAAGTAAATGCCTTACATTTCTAATTTCTCTCATTTTATCAACATATGAATCTATAAAACGGTTAAGATTCACTGGGCTAGCAGGAAACCAGACTCAATAAGAACAACCTGTGCAAAACCAGTTTGAAAGAGGCAGAGTCCATCTTTTTTTTTTTTTTTTAATTGTTTTTAGTTGTAGATGGACACAATATCTATTTATTTACTTATTTTATGTGGTGCTGAGTATCAAACCCAATTCGTCACGCATGCAAGGCAATTGCTCAATCACTGAGCTACAACCCCAGCCCCTCCATCTTCTTTTTAGGTTCCCTTTTGTCACATTTCCTCTTTGGCATACAATTGTAATACATGTTGTCACTCTCTTGCCTCAATTATTTATCTTTTGGGGGGCTGAGGCAGGTTGGGGTATCCGCTCGCTGTTAAGATGGAACATTTATGGACTCTCTTAGCCACTGACAGAGAACAAAGAGTACATTAAAATTAATGTGTGAGGTGTAATTATTTCAGGGGGCTTATTTCCCATATTGGTATAAAAAATAGATGATAAATAGCCACACCAATAGATTTATAAGTCTGAAATAGATGTTAAATCACCATTGGTTATTTACAGTTTAAAGGTAATAGCAAAGAAGAAAATCTAGGGAAGAGGGAAAATAGATAGTGCCACTGAGATTCAGATGTATGTAAAGTCTAGTATTTGTTATCCTACTGTCTAAAATTTAACGTACTTTCTTTCTCACTTGCAGTCCAGGGACATTGGACTTAGCTGTTTACTTTCCCTGGTACATCAATGGAGGCTAGCAGGCGAGACCCTGTAACTGGGATGATGTATATTACTCTTTGTCCCATGTCACCATTCCAGGATCCAAATACTAAACACAAATACAGTGAGGAATAAATACTAGTGTTTAGAGATGACATTGGGGGTGGAGTAGGAGTTCATGTTACTGCTTTCAGAAACATGTCCAGAGCTCAAACTCAAATTTGAAATAGAGACCCTGTGCAGCAACAAAATGAAACAAGATTGAGAAGGAAATAATGGATCCAAAGATAGGATATTTCTATCTCTGAAAGCAAAAGTTTTAGTAATAAAATCAATTTTCAAACTTGAAACAACCTTTCAAAATGGTACAGAATTTCTAAAATTATATGTTGAAAACCAATAAAATACCTGCAAGATGTTCCATGGAGAAAAGGTTTTGTGACCAAATAGATTTGAGAACTGCCACAGATGTTATTCCACCCCACATCCCTAACACCAGAAGATTTCTAAAACACTGAACATATTAGAGGCTCTGTCTGGGAAGTTCTGCCCTGAAAATACACTTTAACCAGATATGTCCTTTTAAAGAAGGAAAAACAGAGAAAGTGTGGAAATAAAATGGCTATAGTTTGCTCAAGAGAATTCCTCTGTGAGCCTTGGAACACAATGAAAGGCTGCAGTTTGCCTCTATCTTTAACCTCCAAACAATGCTGTCTGAAAAGAATATAAGACCCTAGACTAGTATTTGTTATCCTACTGCCTACAACATTTTCCAGTCATGGAGCTTAGACTAACTAGCTGTCTGTCTCAAAAGACTGCTTACTGATGACATTCTTGCAACAGCCCCTTATACTATACAGCTTAACATGTGGACAGACCCCAACCTCAATCTAAAGACACTGAAAACAACTTGAGTAGCAGAGTCAATCCATTCCTCCCCCTTTCCCTTTAAAAACCTAGTCCTCTTTCCCCTTAACAACAAAACATTTGTCTGGTTTCTAATTGAACCTGTGTCCCTGATTAGCAAATCTATTCTGTACTTGGGGGAAAAATGCCTTTGTTTTTATTTTAACTTAATTTATGATTTCTTGTTATGCAGAAATGGCATATACTGAGGTCACAGAGTGCCAGAACTGATCAACAGGCAATGCTGAAAATCAATTTTAAGAAGAATGTGAGTCCAACTAAGAAGACATTCTTAAAGGACAATACAAGTTATGTTTAATTCTTCAACTATAAGCAGAATTATGTTGAGTAAGCCCCTTAACCTAAGTCTACAGTAATGAAAACCTGAGACCATTTCCCTTCGTTCACAGAAGAAATCAGAAGCACAGAAAGCTTACTTTTCAGAAGTAAATGATGACAGGTTGTCCACCTGGCCTCCAGCCAAGATGATATTCATATCACTGAAAGTGCTGACTACTCGCTGCAGGTAATTACTGGCTCCCACCTTGCAACAATTATAGCCAAAGACGAGGACCACGCGAAGTTCAGGGTTATCTAGAAGACCTGCAGAGAAACGAAAAGCAATAATTAAAAACAGCCTTAGAAGAGGAATTATCTTATACATCTTGCAAAATGAAATGCTACTGCTAATTACTGGCACTCCTAAGGAAGTGCAATTTAGTGCTTCAGCTGTCAAGTTTCCCATTTTTTACAAACTTTTAAAATACTAACTCAAATTCTTAGCTGCAATTTTTTTTTTCATTAGAAAACCTATTTGAAAATAATACAATCAATACCCAACAAGTAAGAAAGCAATTATGTACTGAGCAGCAGCTCTCTATGGACACAGCTGGTTCCAAACAGATCACCACCTGAAATGAAAGGGACACTGGTTTGCAGAGAACAATAGGATTATCAGCTGAGGAATTTAAAGAGCCAAAGAAATTGCAGACAAAATGCACCAACTACATGTAGTGGGGTAAATGGTACCCCCTACAGTGTATATCCACCTTAAACCCAATCTATCAATGTGAGCCTCTTTTTGGAAAAAGAATCTTTTCAGACCTCACTAAGGATCTTGAAATGAGATCACCTGAATTATCCAGGTGGACACTTAAGTCCAATGACAAGTGCCCTTAAAATAAAAGACAGACAAAGGAGACAGACAGAGGAGGAGGCAATGTGACCACAGAAGTAGAAACTGCAGTGACGCAACCATAAGAAATGTCAGCGGCTATAAAAGCAGAAAGAGACATCAGATTTGCCCGTAGAGCCTCCAGGAGTGGGGCGCTACTGATACCTTGATTTCAGACTTCTGACTGCTTAAATGTGACAGAATAAATCTGTGGTGTTTTAAGTCATCAAGGTACTTTGTTATAGCAGCCTTGGGAAACTACTATACCACAGAAATACAGGATCTGTCCACCTACTGCAGGGAATAGGTGGGAGTGAAGGTGGATTAGCCTTTGGAAAACAGGAACAGGTTTGACCTGTGGCATATGGACTAAAAGCAGCTAGCAACAGGGGGCGGCAGAGTCCTAGGGATCAGGCTGTGTTTGGGCTCCCAAAGCTCCCTCCCAGGGTTTCACTTGAGCCTCTGGCACCTTGTTTTTGAACATCAATTAGAAATTCAATAGCATTATCAAACAGAGTGGCTTCTGGGACAGGAAAGAAATCCAAAACCTAACCACACTCGTGTTTCCATTTGATTTGGCCACATGACTTCCATCTTGATAGACCAAAGGTGAGGTTACTAGAAATAAGGCTCGTTCAACAAAATATGGGGGTAGAAAAATGACTAATTACCAAAATCAAATAATGATTCTGGGAAACTGCCTCTGGGTCATTTCTTATTCTCTACACAATAAATTACTGATTTGAATAATGAAAGGATGTTGTTATTTCATAATACCGGGTCTCACAGATCACTACTAAAGTGTCTTTTTCTTCTATTATAGACCAGCCTAGCAAATTCTGAGAGAAAAAAAAAAAATTATAAAACAGATTTTCAGTTAGAAAATGCCTCTGGATCAAGGGTCTAATCTTATTTTACAAACAAAATTGATAACCCCAAAGAAGTGACTAGCCCAAGATAATGTCATGGCTATTCAAAGAAAAGTTAGGAAATTACTCAATCTACTTACTGAGTAGTCTCAATAAAGTCTTCAGTGCAAAAGGGAGGGATATGACAGAAATATTACTTCAGTAAGCCCAGGGCCGTCAACACACTGATGAGTGCCTTCCCTCCCAGCTTCACATCACTGAAGCCGGTCAGTCCCCTTTGCTTCAGTTACCATTCATCACCTGATGGTTCTCAAATTTGCATCCTGCATCCCGACCACTCTCCTGAGCTCTGACAGTCAACTGTCTACTTACTATCTCCATCTCAAATTCAACATGTTCAAAACAACTTTTTTTTTTAAGAGAGAGAAGTTTTTTTTTGTTTTTTTTAAATATTTATTCTTTAGTTTTTCGGCAGACACAACATCTTTATTTATATGTGGTGCTGAGGATTGAACCCAGCGCCGCACGCATGCCAGGCGAGCGCGCTACCGCTTGAGCCACATCCCCAGCCCCTCAAAACAACTTTTAATAACTTGATTCCTCCAAACTGCACCTTCTAGTCCATTCTTTACTGTGAAACTGTACCCAGCCAAAAACCTAGGTGAGATCAATGCCACTTCTCTTATTCTCAACGTCAAATATTGCATCAGTCACCACATGCCATCCATTTACCTCTGAACCTTCTCTGGAATTGATCTACTTCTCTTCAACTCCACCCGCTACCACCCTTGCCCAAAATGCCACTTCTTCTTGCCTTAACCAATACAACAGCATCCTGTTTTTCCTGCATCTGATTTTTAAAAAATTTAATGTGAATATATAGCTATTATGTACAAGATAATGTTTTGAAATATGTACACTACAAAGCAAACTGAACTCATCCTGCATCCACTCCTGTGCTCCTCTACAACGACCAGCACCCTGCAGCCACAGTGGCATTTTCCAGAGACATTTCTGATCATGCCATTCCTGCGTTGAGACTCCTAGCTTCCCAACAGTCCTCCTTTGGCCTTCCTGACTGGCCTCTGCCTGCGGGTTCAGCTTCCATCACAGACCCCTCCTCTCATGCCTCCCAGGCAGGATATTCTTTAGGTTTCCCAACTGAGCTGTGGGAACTCACTTCTACACCCTCACGGGAATTACCAGGTTTTTCTATTTCGTTCTTTGATCTCTTGGCTATCTTGCTGGGGTTTTTTGTCAGCGACCAGCAAAGAATATAAAAACCACCCACGATACTCCTTCCTACCCAAGCCTCCTTTCCATCTTCCCAAGGTTCTATTAAGTCTATTAAGCCCCCTGGTTGTATGTTTTCTAGCACATCTGTGCTTCTACCTGGCAGTATGGTTTTTCATTCAGTCGGCCTGCCCTGCTGACTGGGAGGTCCAGAAGGCCGGGACAATGTCATCACAAACAGAGGTTTACATGCAGCATATACCCAGTTTTTCTTTTTTCAAATTTTCCAAAAATATTTTTTAGTTAATGCACCTTTATTTTTTATTTATTTATATGTGTTCCTGAGAATTAAACCCAGTGCCTCACGCTTGCTAGGCAAGCGCTCTACCACTGAGCCATAACTCTAGCTCCACAAACTGATTTTCAATGAATAAGTAATGGCTTTTTATGAAATTTTACTGAGATAGTAGATAGTTTTTACATCCTTAAGAATCAATTGTGGGTTTTGCGCCCCCTTCTCATTCCAGAGACTAATTTTAACACAGAATATCATACAGACCTTACAACAATCTACACCTACTCTCTTAATGCACATTCTGGTAAGATTCCTCCAAAAAGAATATAACAGTATTGTATAAAATTATATATACTATGACACTAGGTCAGATTATGTCATCTCCTATATGCAGGGTCTAGCTAGTAGAACTATAATTAAATCAAACACAAGATCCCTTGTCTTCAGGGCCATTGCCAGTTTTATAAGAGAATTTAGTCCCTTGCTTATTGTGAGCCTTTCACAGGACATCTTATAGTTGCTGCAGTTATGTACGATAAAGTAAGTGAAGACAAACTAAGTCCATAGGCCAAATCCAGCCCACATCCTCTCTCTCTCTCTAAACAGAACTTCATCTGAGCACAGCCATTCTTCTACGCACTGCCAACTGCATTTGCATTCCCACAGCAGAGCTGAACGGATGCACCTAAGACTATCTGGCTGGCAAAACCTAAAACATTTACTATCTGGCCCCTTACAGAAAAACTTTGAGGGACACTGATATGAACAGAATGCTTCCAGTGTCATAAAAGACAAGAAAAGGATCTGGCCCCAGGTATCTGGTTCAGCAACCCAGGCCCCACATCACAGCCTCCAGCCACTCACTCACTCCTTGTCTAGTTGAGATGGTCCAAATTTAGAAACACATAAAAGTGGGACATAAGACAGCATGAGAGAACAGAAATTACCATCCCAATCTAGGCAACGCTTGTTTCCCAAAGGATGAAAATGATGCCTTGGCTCAAACTGATCACAGCAAGTAGCTCAGAACAGGACAGTATATGAAAGCATCACCAAGCAGGATAAACCTGGGGCTGTGTCCCCACTCCTACATTTGGTCCACAAAGCAAACATGGTCTAACAAAAATTACAATTTTATCATAAAATGGATGCTTTCTTCTGCTCAAGATTTTGGCTTTCTTTTGAACTGACAAAATGAGGATTCTAGCTTCAACCAGGGCTAAGTATAAGAACCCCACCGAAGACTCCCAAGATGCCCAGGATAACAGAGGAGGAAGAACTGCCCAGGGAGGCATACCACTCCTCCAGACAAAGGAAGCAAAAAGATTTGGCCAGAAAGCCTTTAGCAAAAACATTAAATCAAAAGCCAAAACAAGTGTCTCAGAGGGGGTCTGATTTTCCTAATTGTTTCTCCCACATCTTGCTGCTTCTGTCCCAGAGTTCCCTACATCTGCTCTCTGAATCACCACTGTCCCTATCTCCTAGATAAAAAATTCAGAAGTTTTCACTAAGTCCCCCAGTCTCTCTACTCCCTTAGATCTAATCATTTGTTAATTTCCTCCAACTGATTGCCTTCTCTTCAGGCCCTTGTGCTTTACATAAGTCATTCATTTAATCTCCATAACGCTGTAGTTATTTTCACTTTATAGAAAAGTAAACAGGTTTAGAAAAGTTAAGAAACTCATCCTAAAAGCCTGGACAGTAGCAGAACTAGGGCAGATAAAAAACTGAATTCTCAATAGCTACACTACCCTGCCTCACAGAGCTGGCTGTTTAAACTTTCCATACTCTTCCTAAATATGTCTGCCATCCTCCAATTAAATGGCCTGCTGCTCATAGCTGCTAGTCTTAGTTGCTGATGCCCAAATTTTGTGTTTTGGCCTTTTTTACATTGTCAGGGGTAGTTGTAAAAACTAGTCTTAATGTGGCTAGTCCTTTTTTCCCCCTGATTACTAAACCAACCAAATCTTCTCTTTGTTGCTACACATTTTTTTTTTTTTTTTAAATTCCTGCTGGGATAAGTGCCACTTCAAATAATGGAGACTTATCTGTACCTTAACTTTAATGAGTTAAAGTCCAATCAGTTTATTTGCGGATGTAGATAAAAGGCCTTCACAATGTTTTGCTTAAGTAGCTAGTTTGTTGCTTACTGCATTAAGTTTTTTTCATCAAAACTTGGACCCACAGCCAGCCCTCCACCTCTTCACATTCACCTCTCATGATTCACCTCTTCCAGCCACACTTCCTGTCTTTTGGTCCCAGTACAACCCTGAATATGGATAGACTGTGCCTTCCGAGACCTTTCCTAACACTTCCCAATTTCACTATGCCAGTTCCTATCTTATTAGTCCACTTAGAGACAACTTGTTTCTTCTAAAACCTTTTATAATAAATGTTTATTTATAAGTGTAAAATACTTTTCAGCTTACAAAAACAAAACTAGGCAAAACTATAAGACACTATTCAAAGAGCAAGAATTCCTTCAAAATCCATAATTAAATACAAATAAATTTATTATCCACAGAGTACTAATGTAATTGTTTTCATTCTGTCCTCTTGGGCTTTAAGGCAAACTATTTAAAAAGCAAACCAATTCTAACAAAATGTACAGTACTGCTTTTCAGCGGTGGCAAGGTCTGGCCCTGCAGCGGACGTCGGATTTAATCGTTAATTTCAGCACTTCCGCACTCCTTAATCTCCAACCTTCTCAATAAAATGATTTGACACCAAAAACAAAAAAAACAAAATGTACAGTACTAGCTTCTGTGAATCACTGGCTTGAATTAGCCATGTTGCCAGTAACAGGTGTACTTCATTTGGATTTTCTTAAGGGAAACTAATATCCACCAACAAGCCAAAATTAAAACAAAGTTAACCAACAAAACAATTAATAATAAATAACAGTAACTTACCTACTTCAGTAAGTTGATGTCTTTCAAGTGTTAAGTTCTTTGGATCTTTAGTAAAATGAAAGGGTTGTATTTTTATTCCTTCAATTTGAGGAAATAATAGAGCAAAACCAGATTCTCCAATTTCTATTTCCTGAGGTCGATTGCTACCTGTTCCCATTGGAGTTACTAGGGGAAAAAATTGCAGTTTTGAGAACAGATTCAATAAAAACAGAATTTGATTTGGTAACAATGTAAATTGACCAACCCCACCTAGATAACTGCAGTTTAAGTCACTAATACAAATGCCAAGCTAAATAACCACTATTGGGGGTAAATTATGCTCAGCTTTGGTGTTTTTAGGGTGTAATGTCATGATTTCTATAACTTACTCTCAAATGGCTCAGAAATAAATGGTTTTTATAAACAAAGAAAAAACAAATGTTGCAAAAATTTTTTCAATGGAGGATACAAGGGTGATTACTGTGTATTCATTCTATCATGCTACTTTTCCACAGGCTTTAAGTTTTTCAAAACAAAAAGTTGAGTAGCAAATACTTTTTCATAGTAAATCCACTTTTAAAAATTTATCCCAAAGAAATTTGCTAATTATGTAAAGTATATGTATGCACAACTATTTTTATTATAGAATTAACAGAAAGTAAAAGGGAAAAAACCTAAATGCCCTACCTTAGTATTTAGATTAAAAGCTTCATATATACAACAGAATGTAGCCATTAAGACTGATGCCAGATATGTTATCTGCTGACCTGAAAATATGTTTGTAATGTGCTGTGCATTTTAAAGGCAGATGTAATAGACTACCCCCCTCCCCAAATTCATATAAGGCCTAACTTCTTCTTTGTGATTGTACTTAGAGATAAGGTCTTTAAAGAGGTAAAAGTTAAATGAGATCATAACAGTAGGCACTATTCCATCAGGATTAAAGTTCTCATAAGAGGGGAAGAGACACCAGGCTCACTCTGTACAAAGACAAGGTATACAAAAGGACCAGAGAGAAGAAGGCTGTCTGCAAGCTTCAGGAAAAACTAATGCTGAACTTGGACCTCCAGCCTCCAAACTATGAGAAAATAAATTTGTTGTTTAAGCCATCCAGACAGTGTTATTTTGTCCAACCCTAGCAGACTAATACATAATACAGTAAGTTACAAATCACAGAAAATTATATTCTGGTTTTACCTACACCACAAATATAAACACAAACCTCATAAAGTTAATAGAGTGGTTAAGTCCGTGGTGCTTAATTTTTTTTTCTTTTGTGTAATACTAAATTATTATTACTAGTGTAAAAAAGGAAAAAAAAAAAACTGGCTGGGGTTGTAGCTCAGTGGAAGAGCACTTGCCTAGCTTGCATGAGACATTAGGTTCGATCCTCAGCACCACATAAACATAAACAAATAAAATAAAGGCATTCTGTCCATCTTTAACTACAAAAAAAAAAAGTGTTAAGCATATCACAAACCAAATGGACCAAATTTAGGGCAAAATGAAAAAATATATATACTCAAAGAGAAAATTTCCAAGTCAAACCAAACCCACAAAATATATTCTGAATTAAATACATGAAAACAAAAATTCAGAGTTTATGATAAGGCCCTTTGTTCCACGGAAAATATCAAAACATAAGAGCAATTTTTTATATGTATTTAGAAGACTGCAAAACAATCTGAATTAAAATAACAAGACTCTTTTGTAGAAATTGATATACTGAAAATGTATGTGAAAATGCAAAGGACCCAGAGAGCCAAATAATCCTTAACAAGAACACTGATGTCTACAAGAATCCAGATGATATTATTTGGTTTAAGGATAGAAAATAGATTGAGGGAAGAGAATAAAACCCAAAATCAGGCTCAATTATTATTTTTTAAAATTTTACTTTAGTAGGTAAACACAATACCTGTATTTATTTTTATGTGGTGCTGAGGATCAAACCCAGTGCCTCACACGTGCTAGGCAAGTGCTCTACCACTGAGCCACAACTCCAGCTCTGGCTCAATTATTTCTAACAAATTATTTTTGACAAAGTTGCCAAGACAACATAATAAGGAAAGAAAACTCTCAAAGACATGGTGACAGAATAACTACACAAACATGGGGAAAAAACTAACTTTAAACACCTACCTTACAAACAAATATAAAATTAACTCAAGTTAGGCCACAGAACTAAATATTAAAGCTAAAACTATACAGTTTATAGAATAAAACATGAGATTAAACACCTTTGTAAATCTAAGATAGACAAAGATTTCTTACAAAGGACATTTAAAAAATTAACTATGAAAGAAAAATATTGATAAACTGAACTTAAAGTTTTCTGCTCATTAAAAGAAACTGTTAAGACAATAAAAAGCCACAGACCAGGAGAAAACATTTATAATACCTACACCTGTTAGAGGACTCAAACTATATAAAGAGCTCCTATAACTCAATAAGACAAACATTCCAATAAAAAAAAAATCAGTAAAAGACATTTCACAAAAACTGACATAGAAATAGCCCATAAACTCATGAAAAAGTTCTCAGCATAATTAGTCATTAGAAAAATTTAAATTATAACTATCATAAGCCTCTAGATGCCCACTATAATGGCTAAAATTAACAAGAATCATGACTATTGGGATATGGAGCAAATGGAACTCTCATACATCACTGGTTTGGAAAACTGGTGTTTCCTTTTAAGTTAAATTTACATCAACACTCAGATCCTCCTTTTCCACTTCTTGGTGACTGCCTAAGAAGAATTTTAAGACCTATACACAAAGGCAAATGTTCTTAACAACTTCATTCATAATACTTAGGAACTGGAAATTATAACAATGTTCATCAAAAAGAGAATGAGAAAACAAATCATGATCTACTTATATAATAGAATGCTACTTGAGAAATTTTTTTAAAGAATTACTGATTAACATAACAAACAAATCTCAAAAACACATTGTTAAAAATATTTATACTGAGTGAAAGATAAAACACAAAAAGAGATCACGCCCATTTATGTGACTTTCACAACAGGCAAAACTAACCTACAGTCAGAAAAATCAAAATAGGTTTTCAAAGGCAGGAATTAACAGGAGATGAGAAGAAACTCTCCCAGGTGGTGGAAGTATTTCCTATCTTGACTAGGGGGTTGATTACAGAAGGGCATAAATTTGTCAAAACTCAATAAATTTTAAACTAAAGATTTTACATTTGACTGTAGGTAAAGTTTATCTGTGGAAAAGTAACATATGCACCTGTAAAAAATGAACAGATTTTTCTAAAACTTGAAAATTTTCCAACCATAAGGAAGGAAGATGGGACTAGTAACTATCATGGCTGTTTTAGAAACAATCACTGTACAGTGGCCTAAGAAAAATTATCTTGGTGGAAACTTTGTTCAGGCACATGAGGAACTGACTCAAAGAAAGTACCAGCTGTAGGGGAATCAGAAACAGTAAAAAGGGTAATAGGGAACCAAGAAGATACAAAAGACCAAGCCCTGACTAAAGGAGCTGGAATGGCACTGTCCTGACATCAAGATCACAGCAGAACTTAGGGGGATGAGAAACACAAATCAAAACTAATGCCGAGTAAGGCAAGGCTCACAAGGGAGAGTGTCACCCAGGTCTGGCCCTATCCTCTCTCTCCTCCCCTATTCCCCTCAGCAGAAATTTTAAAAAGGAAAAACTTGTATGTTTAGAGAAGCCACAGTAGATACAGAGGGGAGACCAAGAAAATGATGCAAGGAAAAAGAGCTATGATTCTGTATTTATTAGCAACCAGTAATGGTAAAGAAATGATCAATCATTTAAGGACAATTCAAAGGTTTGAAGAAAACCAGGGTCACTGCTATCGTTCCCTTAATCCAATCAGAAATGACATGCCTGAGTGGGTGGACAGAATAATAGTACAGTAGTGGGGAGCTGATGAAACAGTCCCTATCAACTATGTATTTACCCTATTCATTTCTAAACACTTGAAATGAATGGGGTTTCTTTGTTTCATTATACAAGATTCCCAAATTTATAGCAAAAATCTTTTGGAGCTGCAGATATAGCTCAGTGGTGGAGTGCTTGCCAAACATGGGAAGCGCTGGGTTCAATCCCAGGTCCACAAAGAAAACAAGTTTTCAGTGAAGATTAAAAATGCCAGATTAAGGAGAGCTGGGGCTGAGGCTCAGTTGGTAGCACATCTGCCTGGCATGTGTGAGGAAGCACTGGGTTCAATTCTCAGCACCGCATGTAAATAAACAAAATAAAGGTCGGTCAACAACTAGAAAAAGAGGCCGGTTAAAGAGTACTAGGTACTACCAAGTCAGAACAAAGAAAACAATAATAGCTAACATTTGCTTACTGCACATCTCTTTTTAAATGCACTACATGTATTAATTCATTTAATCCTCACAATACTCCAGGGATGGTTCTATCACCACCATCATCATCCCATTCCATTGATGGGGTAACTAAAGCCCTACAGAAGTCAGATAACTTGCTCAAAGTGCCACAGATACTAAGCAGTACCACTGGAATCCAAGTAGGTATGTATCTTAGCCACTATACCTGTACTGCCTCAACAGACTCTCTTTCCCCCATTACCTACAGAAAAGAATAAAATAATAATAATAATAACAACAACAATAATAAAAACAGCAAAAATTCAGTGATCAAACATTCCCTCTAATGAATGGCTATTGAAAAGAGATGCATTATATTTGTTTTATACAGGTAGCAGCACTGAGACTTGAATTACTAACTACAACAAACTTAAGTCAAATGTAAAATCATGGCAAATATGACCAACTTTATTGTATTTTGAATGACCAGAAAGAATAATGTGCTTTTCACCTACAAATAATTCACCACTCTATAGGACCCCACTTAAAGCAAGGAAGAAATCATCAAGTTGCAATTTCTCTCACCTACAATTCCTGGGGCCACAATCCCAAGGACTTGGCATCGTTTTGGGAATAGCTTCTCAAGTGCCAATGCGGTTTCCATAGTAGTTCTTTTCCTTGCTGTAATAATATAGTAGCAAAATTATTAGATATCATCCATTTACATTTAAATCTGACACTGTTTAAAAAAAAAGGCAAATATTTGACAAGAGAATGATTTAAAAGAAAGCCTAAAAACAAAAGGTTTCTCCACTTTGGCTCCTGCTTTATATTTTAAACTCTAAATCTGACCTTTAGCATTACTAGTTTGTTTTTGACATTTGTTTATATACCGCTCTTGGCCCAGTGACATCAAATTTAACAGTTGCAGCTAAATTTGAGGCTTGCTGTTTACTGTACCTCTTTATTTAGCTGATGTTACAGCAGAACTACCATGACTGCAGAGTCAAATTAAACAATGATAAACCATTGTCTAAATCAAACTCTGGGCCTCAATGTGCCCATCATGGATGCTTCGTCTGCTTTTTCTCTTAGCAAGCCAAGAACACACAATTACCTACAGGATCTGTAGGTAAAAGGTACCTGTTAAGCCAGCACACTAAAAGCCTTGCATAGGCAAAGTCATAAGTAACTCCATAAAGAAGGTACAGAGTGAAATGGGGGTGGGGGGCTTTTTCTTTTGATACTTACCTCTCTTATGGCCACGACACTCTTCTAGACTAATAAAAGTTTCTGAATCAGCCATGTAGAGAACTGTCTGTGGTAAGATATGAACATTCTGTAAAGAAAACAAAAAATCAAATTGAATCCCATAATCTGTGACCACTTTCATGGTATCTCCCTGGTCCAAACTACTGATGCCCCCCTACCTTCCCTTCCTTTAGGACAATGTTTGGTTCCGAGTTTGTCTCCTTCTCATTCTTCACTCTAGCCCTTGCATTTTAAGATCATTTTACTGAGCACCTAATTACTTCTTGAAGTCAAATCCATCCCAGCCCTCAAGTTCATTTTTATAATGGTAATTTAAGCTCTTAAGTACCAGCAAAAGATGCCACCTGCTTTAACAGAAACCTTTCACCAGACAGAAGGTGCGATGCTGCTCTATTACTCCTCTCCTTGCTGCCTAGCATGTCAAATAGTCCAGGCTTTCCTCATATCTAGCCCCACCTTCAAGCTTCCTTGAAGGCCCTTAGTTTCTTATTATCAGACATGCCCATTTCCCCAGGTCCCCTGCATCTCTCTTCCTGTCTTAGTCTGCTCCTAGATTCTCTCAGTACTTGGGATCCTTATTTGTGTCCTATTTCCTCTACAAGCAGGGCTTGCTTATTCATATTCATTGATTTTTCACTAAACTTCACATTACAGACATGGTTGAATTAAAAAAAGGATGAAGATATTTTCCTTTTTGTGTGTGTGTGAAAACCATCAGAATAAAATACTCAGTTTATAATAAAGTTTCATTATTGGTCAGATGGGGAAAAAAGTTGACTCATTGTAATTTGGTAAGTTCAGAGTAGATTCCAGATAGATAAACTTATAAGATACTAAGCATGATGACCTGTGGTAGCCTCCAGGCTGGATATAACCTATAAACATACATTCGTTGCCAAAATTTAAAATTCCACAAAATTTCTGGATAAAATGAGGGTTTCCACATTCTTTTGAAAATCAGAGCATTCTAACAACACAGACTGCATGCCTCCTGACAAAAAGACCTGCTATGGCCTTACTACTCCTCTGAGCCACTACTCCACTTTAGCTGCCTTTCTGGCCGTCAGGGCATTTCAGTCTGTGATACCTAGGAAAAGGCCCAAGAGGGTTAGGGCTTAGTACCGCCTCTGCCATATGCCAGCAGAATAACCCTCACAAAGTTTTTAGGCTTCAAGTTTTCTATTCTTAGACAAATATTTGAAGTCTAGTTCTGAGATGTTATGATTCTGTCTTTTTTAGTCCCCCTGAAAAGCAACTGCTGAATTTCCCTAATTCACATATAAAAATAATGCCTGCCATGGTAAAAAACTGAAAACCACACAAAGTTTAAAAAAGCATGGGAAAAAAAAAAAATCTCAATTCTAATCCCAAAGGAAACTTATGCTAACATTTTGGAGCTTATTACTCTTCCCTTTTTGTTTTTAATAATACAGATTAACTAAACATAATTTGTAATCTGTGTTTTTCACTTTCATTAACATTTTGTTTTATCATTAAATGAACCTTGAAGTTCATCACATAATGACTTCATTTATTAGATTAACATTAGGTTGTTTTTAATTTCCTGCATTATAAATGAAGCTCCAAAGAACATTTCTGTGGAAAAGTTTTTACTTGAACTTCCAAGTTTTTCCAAACAACAAACCTGGAAAGAGCAGGATTTGGACCAAAGTATCAGAAAAGAAAATTTTCCAACAAGTCTGCCTTTGTACACTGACCAGCTCCCTGGGTCTGGGTCCCAGAGCCCAAAAAGTTAAGGTGAAAATTGACACAAAGAAACAGGAAACAGGGGCTGGGGTTGTGGCTTAGCAGTAGAGCACTTGCCTCTTACTTGTGAGACCCTGGGTTTGATCCTCAGCACCACATAAAAATAAATAAACAAAATAAAGATACTGTGCCCATGTATAACTAAAAAAAATATTAAAAAAAAAAAAAAAGAAAGAAAGAAACCGGAAACAGACCATCAGTCACATATGGGGCACTCATCTGCTATCTAAATATAATAAGAAAGATGAGAGCCAAGTTTTTCATTGTCCAAAAGGGAGGTACAAATATGAGCAGAAAGATAGAAAGAATCCTATGTTGGATTATGTGCCAGGTGCAGTGGTGCATGCCTGTAATCCCAGCAATTCAGGAGGTTTTGAGGCAGGACTATCACAACTTGGAGACCAGCCCCAGCAACTCAGAAACCCTCAGCAACTGAGTGAGACCCTGTCTCAAAGTAAAAAATAAAAAGGACTTGGGATGTAGCTCAGTGGCAATACACCCCTAGGTTCAATCCCCAGTTCCACCATCCAAAAAAAGAGAAACTCATGAGTTTCCAGATATAGATGGATAGAAATATGGTTATAAATGGGCAAGAGATGTATATACATACATAGGCATGTTACATTCGGCACCCACATCTGTGAGTTTTGAGTTCAGGGATACCAATCATGGTTGAAAAATACTCAAGAGAAAAAAGTTAATCTGTACTGCACATGCACAAAATTTTCATTATTCTCTAACATTATTTTCATTATTCTCTAACAATACAGTATAAACTATGTGGTATTTACATTGTATTGGGTATTAAGTAATCTGAAGATTACTGAAAATATAGACGGATATACATAGGTTATCTGCAAATACTATATCCTTTACATAACGAACTTGAGTATCCAAGGATTTCCAAATGTGGATGGTGGGGAGTAGGGATGGGGTTGTCCTAGAACCAATACACAGTAGATCCAAAGGGATGACTATAGATACATATATACACTCCTTGGTTCTGTCCACTGACTGGGCTTTAAAGCAGTAAATCTCTCAAGAGCTAAGAGTACACTTAAAGTCCAGATTTTAGCTTCTAAATACCATTCTCCACTTAAAGGAACCAGGGCTTCTTGGAGAAATCATCAATCTTAGGACTGAAGCAGACAGCACTTAACAAGCTTAAACCACATTGTGCCAGAAACCAGGCAAGTGTTCAAAGATGATGGAGTCATCTCTGGAAGACAATGAAGACAGCCTGAAGGGGCTCCCACTCATCAAACTGGGGATAATTTGAACACCAATATAAATACTGATAGTAACAGATATACCCTTGAATAACAGACCAAGAGTATTTACAAATATAAGTGATTAAACTGAAAGAGGACTCAAACAGTTTCAAAGTATTTCTCCACAAAACACTCATTACAGCAGGAAACTAATTTTACAGTAAAGACACCTGACAGATACCAAGCAAATCAAGTAATTTAAGATAATCTCCTCAGTAATGAGACAAATGAAAGCCATATGCTACCTGAAAGAAGGCCATGAGAAGAGCAAACACCACTTCTGTGCAGTTCTTGCCAAAGAAACATAATCTGAATTGAATAAACCTCAGACATAACCAGTTTATGTATGCTCTACAAAACAACTAGCTTCTAATATTCCTAAGTATCAAGATTGGGAAAGTCAAGAAAAGCTTGAGAAACTGTTCCAGACCAAAGAATCTGAACTTTATTTAAAGTGACTGATTGGTAAAAGAATTCCCCACTGAATCCTTTTGTTATGAAGAACATTACTGGGGCAACTGACAAACTGAATGGAGTCTGAGGCTATCTGATGGAAAAAAATAGATCAACTACAGTTTCCTGATTTTGATGGCTGCATTGTGATTATGTAGAATTTTCTTGTTTGTACATTATACATACTCAAGTATAGAGAGTGATTAGAGTATCAGGTTGACAATTTACTCTCAAAGGGCTCTCTTTCACACCCTAGTGAGATATCAATCTCACTGTCTAACTTCACAGTCCACGTTTTTACCTCCCACTTACTGGCGCACCTTTTGAAAAGGGGGCCCAGAGATATTAAGTAGTACAGGGCAGGCGTTGAAATACTTGGGAATAAGTTTTGTTTCTTGGCTTTCCAGTGTGTAGCATTGAGCAAGAGACACTCAATTGCATTACCTGCAAAACAGAGACGAAAACCACTTGCTTCAAGGGAAAGGGTCTGTGAAGCTTTCTTAGAATAGCTAACATCTGATGAATAGTCAAATAAATTACCGTTACCATACAGTCACTAAAGCTATCGTTTATTACATAAGGCTTTTCACTGGCACAAGAAAATGTTCTTCAACAAAAACAAGGACACATACAATACTGGGATTTTTAAATTTCAATTCCCAAAGGCTGACCCACCAACCCTGCAACTGACTGCAGACACCCCTTCTTACTTGCCTCAAGCTCCTCTGCTACCACGCGGACCAAGCAATGCCCCTCCAGGTGGCCGGCCTCCGCCAGGCCCGCGGAGATCCAGGTCACACTTCGATGGGTCCGCAACACTCTGCGAACACACTCCCTCCACAAGCGGCACACACTGGGGACGCAAATGCACAAAAGGTCGTAGGCATTCACCTCTTCCGTGGCTCAAAGACTGCCCCCCACCCACCCGCTAGCGTGGCAGCTGGAGATCCCTGCAGGATCCAACGTCCGCAGGTGAGGTAGGTGTGTGGGTACTGGTTCGGCCAAAGAGCCGAACGTGGAAAAAAAACCTCAGGGGGAACTTCGCACTCAGAAAAGTTCCCGGAACACTACAGCAAGGGCACTTCATAGGTGGGGGTTGCATCAGGACGGACGTGGGAGCTCTTAAGTCCCGAAGGTGTCTTCCCACCACGCCAGCCCGGGGAATGCCCACAGGTCAGCTTCCCGCCTCCCCTCTCCTCACCCAGCCACCCGCAGCAACGCCTTGGCGGGCAGGAAGGTGAGCACACGCTCCACCACCTCCGCTAGGTTACTCAACACAAAGGTGCTCCGAGGGTCTGCGGAGGAGGAGCCGCAGCGGTCGCCGCCACCGCCCACCGGCTCCATTCCTCGCCAACCCGCTCGCACAAGCACTACGGCGGCTCGGAGGCACCTGGCTAGGCCGGCGTACGATTCCACGGTAAGCGCACACTGCGCAGGCGCAGGCGCCACTTCCGGTCGGCCAGGCAATGGAAGGGACGCTGCGAAGGCTTCTGCGTGACCTTTGGCCGCTGGGTTTCCGGCGCAGGAGTTAAGAACGCTCGTCTGTACTGGAATGTTGTGGGTGAGCGTCTTCTGGTGCTCCGAACTTCCTCCTGCAGTAGAAACGAGTTCTCTTCGGAACCTCACTGTACTTGGAGCTGCTGTATTTTGCCAGTTCACATCTTCGTCTAATTCGTGAGTTCCTTTAGTGTAGGAACTAGGCAGTATTTATTGGTCTTTATAAAATCCTTGTTTAGCATGATCCCCAACTTTTGGCAAGATACATTTTTAAAAAATTACTGTGAAAAATCGCCGCCTTTACTCAGCGCCTAGTGAAAGTAGTTAGTTTGTAGTCTTTTTAGTTTTGCGTAAGCCGGCATTAGTAGTACCTCCTTTTGTAAGGTGGCCAATAATTACAGGGGAATCTCGCCCTAAACTATGCACCGTTTCTCCGCCTGTAGCATCATTCACCTGGGAACTATTGTTTAGCATGTTCTCTTTACCTCAGGTTACTAAATCGCCACAGCATTATGTGTTTCAACAAACTTTGTGTCAATTCTAATGGATGCTGAGGAAGAGAACCACAACAGAAGGAATGGGAGTAGACCTGTTAATATCCATTCCAACAGCGCTCTTCCTAGCTAAGGCATCCGTGATTTGACTCCCAGCTAGAGTGTGAAATTGGATGATCTAAACTAGTGGTTCTCTTTTTGGCCTCCAGGACCTTTACACACTTAAATATTGACACCAAATTAAACATTTTAAAATAATTCTATGTATTAAGATAATTTAAGTGAAAACTGACTTCCAAATCTCCCTCCCCCCAGTAGTAAATAATGTGATATCATTTTACACTTTGAAAATCTGATTACTGGCTTAACAGGAAATGTGGATTGTAGACTCTGGAAAACTCCACCGTCCTTTCAGAATGAATGAAAACGGCAAAATGTTTTTATGTTAGGAAAGTAGTTTTGACCTTAAAAGCCTCCAAATAAAAGGTCTCCAGGATCTCTGAAATTTGAAAACCATTAGTCCAAACTAATCAGGATGGTTTTATTCTTTCCACCATCCACTGGTTTAGGGGTGGGCACTAGGAAAATTAAAGAGGCAGTGTTCTTGGTGGAGTGGGACTTCTAAAGATTTCCTCATCTCCTAAGGAGACACTCAGAAACGAGCGTTATCTAACCCAATACCAAGTAAGGCGTGACTGCAAGTCCAGACATGACATTCAATCCAAAGATGAAACTGGCACAGAAAAATCTCAAGCAGAGTATTGCCCAGATAAACTGAGCCTACAGTTGTCCTACCTCTGAACGTCTTATGAGATAACCTGACAACTGTATAAAAGGAGGCCATAGGTATATAAAAGGAGGAACAGATTATTTAAACTAGGGAAATTAAAGACAGCCATGAAGAAAATGACAGCTGAGTGTGGATAAGGGAAAAGATTGAGGGAAAGCTGAGGATACCAGGCATGTACACAGTTTCTAAGTTCTCTAGCTTTCTAGTTTTAAAGTCAATCTGCCTCTCTTCCTCTCAAGCCTCCCCACATCCCATCCCTCTTTAAATACCCTATTCCAGAAATTCAATAGAGGCTACCTGAAGCATACCTAAAGCACTATATCTCTTATGAGGGAAAGGTGACAAAGTAATTTTTGAATGGTTCTTTATTCATAAACTTGATGCAAGTTTACAAAATTTACTGTACATTGCCAAATAAATCTGCAATGAAAAATAAAATCCAAAAAACAAAGCATGCCAAATGTGCAGCTGTCAATCTGCTAGCCATCAGGATATTAAAGAATTCAATAATGTATTCAAGATTTAGCCTTAGGCTTAAGGAACTTTAATGCTTTAAAGAATTCTGCCTTGTCATTTGTTATCTGAGCAGCTGGCAATCAGAGCTTTATATAAATTTAAAGTGAGCAAGAATGCCAGAACATCTTTATCTACTGTCCTAACCAAAATAAAATCAAAAGAAACACAATAATGCATAAGTGCCAAATCTCTCAGATACGGTTTACAAAGTTAAAAACAATCTTAAAGCAAATACATAAGAAATGTGTTTCAACTTTGTAACTGGTTTGTGCAGAAAAATGTGCTTCTGGGTTTCTTTTAAAAGTGCTTAATAACTAGAATTTATTTTTAAATCAAACTTGGGTTTATTAAAAAAAAAAAAAAAAAAAATCTCTCACCACCCAAACAGGACTGATTCATGTAAGGCAGTAAAATGGAGAGTACATTGATTTGAGTCAGGTTGTACAAAAGAATTACGAGTTCCTATTAGTCTTTTGGTTGTAAAAGCCATTGTCATGACAACAAAGAGTCTCCAAATCAGGTATCTTTTTGTACTTAACTATATAGCTTTTTGCTCAAGGAAGTCTGTTTTCATGCCAATCACTTTATAAGTTTATTAGTTTACAAATCATTGCAACATCCCGTTAATAAAATGGAAAGGTAAAATGACTTAGTATTTTAAATAACTTCAAGCTCTATATTGTGGCTCTTTTTTGTAAGAAATATTGAACCAAAAGAAACCGATTCAGCTCAGCAAGACTCTGCTGCCCCAGTGGAAATTACTACTCAACAAACCTTAAGTGGCATTGCCTTAATTTGCTTTGCCTAAAACGTACAATTCAAGTAAGAGCATATCTTCAGGAAACAGTTCATATCTTCACACAGCCATAAAAAAGTTTAACAATTTAATGAGTAAATTTCCTGTCATTACGTTGGCAATATCATAAAATGGTTTTAGACCTTAAAAGGCCGTGGTTTAGAAGCCTTAAAATTTTCTAAACCAATTGAACATTGATTAAACTTCTAATGGCTCTAAATGGAACAGTATATTGCAAATCCTCAAAACCCATGGACTCAATATAGGAAAGCTACTGCCAAGTCGCAACCACAGTAACCTGATGCTGACTTGCCTGCTTAAAAGATTTCACTTTTCAAGAAAAAGAGATAAGGAGTGGCCAGTAAGTGTATTTATCAGGAAAATACAGTAAAGGCCCCACTGCTCAGTCCAAGATAACTGAAGTGAGCAAAATGAAAAGGCTGTAACTTATACTCGATGTCAGTTGACAGATTATCCACTAAAATATCTATTAGCTAACATCTTCGGTACTGCTGTTATAGGGGCACTCAAAGCTTGTATCTGCATGTTGGAAAGATTCTCTTTAAAGCGACATTGGTCCAAACATATGAGAGTCAACATATTTAGCCATCTTCCTTTGGAGGAGTGTACCAGCCTGAAATAGAATGGAAAAAAAAGTTAAAACACTTTAATCCTTAAGCCAACTAGGAGAGCTGGCATTTAAGGTTAGGCAGAGTCTCTACTTCAAAAATTTGGTGTTTAAACCTACTGTAAAAATTACACTGAATTAACACAGCATTTTGTATTCACAACATCAAGTTATTTTCTATGCATAAATTGTACTTGAGTTTACAGCATAAGATCTCTGTTATTAATGGTATCCCTAGCTAAAGACAACAGTGTGTAATAGTAGATCGCATGTTAGGTTTACTTTCAAATACAAAGGTGAAATGAAAACCTAACTGATATTACTATCCAAAAGCAAATTTCAAATAAGAGGAAATTGAAAATCATCAGTGTAATGATACTATTTTACAAATGAAGAAGCCTCAAAGAAGATGCAGTAACCAAGTGAATAGTAACAGAACCAAAACAGAATTCATCTCTATGTCCTGCATTACATGGTAACTATGTTAATACATGTATTCTTGAAAAATACTAAAAGTGCAGGTAAGCATTCTCACCATAAAAATTATAGGTAATGTGTTAATTAGCCAGATTTAGTTATTCAATGTGTGTATGTATATATATATACATATTTATGTCAAAACACATACAAAATAAATAATTGTATCTGTCAACTTAAATAAATGAAAAATATGTACATATTTAGAAACAAAACTAGAATCCATCTCTCCTAATTCTGAATCTCTTGCTCTTTCATCATAGCTAAGTTTACATACACACACACACAGCAAGTTCTGTAAATGTATTTAAATGCCACTTATAATGTTTAAGATAAAATGAAAGATAAGAAAAAATGTGATCATTCCCAGGCTCCACAAAAATCTAAGCTCCCTATAGAAAGGCAAATTAGACCAAGTACTATTTGGTATAAAACTGTCATTGAAACAACCAAGATTTGTGGGGCAGCTACATGATTCTGAAGTAGTAGTGGTTTTGGATCTACTCATTGCGGGGCACTAGAAATGATCATTAGGAAAACCTGGTCTTGTCCTGAAGGTCATCATCATCTTACTCATAAGCTTGAAAATTATTTTGAATATTACTTCCAGAAGCAAGCAATCACTAAAAAAGTGACAAGTTTGTCATTAAAATAAAAGTGAGTGTAAAACACAAATCCTTACAAACTACCCTATCTCTAGCAAAGTAAAGAATATTTACTACAAACTCTCCTCTTTAAGGAAAACTACTTCCTGTTATTTATTTGGCACAAAAGGGTCACCGTGCAGTGTGTCACTACTATGACGAGTGTGTTTATTAGCACTTGCTTACAAAGTATTATACATGCACACTACTCTTCCTTCACAAGGGTGGCAAGACATACATGCCAAATTTAAAAGATTGGTAATTGAGGCTTACTCAGGGTCACCAGTGCCTACTGGGTGACAAAAAATGGTACTTGAAAATAGGTCTTCCAATTAATTCATTGTTTTTTTCCTCTCATTGTTAAGAGACAAAATCCTCAAAATACGTGCCTTGTGAATACAAGCAAAATTTAAAGGCCATTAAAGTTAATGAAAGATATTTTAAGAAAGATATTGCTCAGAAGTATATGCTGAAATTAGAATTGTTCTTACTTGAATAGAAAATTGTATAAAACTGTCAAAAGCACTAGTACTCTGAAGATGTTTCAGAAAGAGCTGATTATGATCCTTATTGCATTTACCCAATTATAACAAGAACTGTGCCTATAAGGAGTTGCCTTTAACTCACTCTCTATTCTAAAGAATACATTTCAAGTGAGTGCTATGATTCGCTCATTAATCTACTTGAAAAGATACTGAAAGAACCAGAGTGTTAAAAGATTCATTCAAAGATTCTGGATGCAGCACAAGTTAAATTTTTTCACTGTGCTAACTGTACTTGATAAAAAAAATTAAACAGAATATCAATACATTTTTTACAAAACTTCATAAATGACAATAAATACTTATTGAATTAAACTTACCATTTTTCTCATGTATCTGTACAATGGAATTATAGGACTGTTGGGCTCTTGCTAGATTATACTGATTCTGAAAGAGAGTTACACATTTTAAATCAAAACTGTAACTAGGTGAAAATTGTTACAGTAAATGTATGGATGCATCATGGCTGTGCTTAATATAGGAAACAATAATATTTCTATTTCTGAAACAATTTTAACTTAATGTCACATCTCATTTCATTTTTCTCTACAATTTTTAATAACAACAAAACCAAAATTGTATGCCAATAAAAGCCTCAAGGCTTCAGGGTTCATTTTTATAAGTCTTCCTACCATTGATCAAATACAGAGCTTTCTAGTGTCCCCCAAATGAGTATTGTTTAACTTGATCCATTAGAACGGAGGGGGACAAGTTAAACAATACTCATTTGGACATGAATAAAAACCATGCTCTCTTCCTCATTAACATATCCAAAAAGACAAAACTACAAAATATTACTTTCAAAGAAGAAAATCAAAACAAGCTTCAAGTACTATACATGTGATTGATATTTTTAAATTAAAAATCTAAAAAATGCCCATAGTTGGCACCAAACTATTACTAAGGGAGTCCTCTTTTGACAAAAATATATAATCTTCTTTAAGGAGCCAAGTAAGTATATGATAGGTTTTTGTCCCCAGGAGTACAACTGACATACATCTTAATTTCAAACTATATATCATGTGCATTCTCCATAGTGGTATATACCTATCTAATATATTATGTCATAGAATTTTTTCTGAGTAATAAATTTGCTTAGAAGAATGGAAAAAAAAAGTGCAAGGACATTCCAAGGGAAAACTTTTTCTTCTTTGCTACTTCCAACCACCCAGTTCCCTTCTCCATCCAAGTTAACAACTAATATCCTTGAGGATTTTACAAGAATATGCACAAGTAGTCGGTTGTTGTAAGAGCAACGTATACACAGATGTGCAAAGTACTGGTAAAATGGCTAATGTAGATCTGAGTCAAAAGACATTATGTGCCTTCATAATTTTGAAGTGCCCACTCCAAGACTGCCCCAAGCCATCTATGAATGCCTCCATACAACCTCATTAATAGTACTTCACCAAATCTTTGCTATTTCTGACAATCGGGGAAGCAGAATTCAGTTGTGTTTTGTTTTTTCCAATATTTTTTCATTGTCAATGATATTTATTTTTATATATGCGGTGCTGAGAATCAAACCTAGTTCCTCACATGTGCTAGGCCCTAAGGGCTGTTGTACCACTGAACCACAACCCCAGCCCTCAGTTGTGGTTTTTGATTTGCATTTCTATTACTAGGTGAGGTTGAGTGTGTTTTCATATGTTCAAACTGTAAATAGACTCATTATATCCTTTTCCCGTTTTTTTTTTTTTTAAACAGGGTAGTAATTTTCAATTTCTAAATAGTAAAGCCCTGTCATAAGGCATGTCATCTAAAAACTAAAATATATAAAGTAAGCAGTAGTGTCATCTCAAAAATAATTTAAAAAGTGTTTTTATTCACCCAGTCTATATTTTCACAAAAAGGACAAAAATAAAAGATACTCAAGGCAAAACTGTACTGCTACCTGTCCCAACTCCTGCTACCTCTCCTACACAGATCTGCTGAGTTCTCAGCTCCATCCTCTGACCCTATCCTCTATCAAGCCTGTTGAAGGGAAACTTCAGTTTTTCAGTACTTATACTTACATCATTTTAGTAACATTTTCAGAGGGCAAATTCATTCATTTAGAACAACAGCTGACAGTATCTTTTTTTTTTTTAATATTTTGAAGTAAGAGTTAAATGGCAAATAGAAATTCAAAGACCACAAAACAATTTAAAGTCCCTCTCATCTCTAACTTATCCCGACCAATATTTTTTAAAATTCTTATCAGAAACAATTAGCACTTGTTACATACTCTTCCAAAGATACTCTATGCTTACACAAGCACATCTATATGTTCTTGCCTGTTTCTCTTATGTGCCCATGCTCTGTCTTTCCCTCCCCCCCCTCTCTCTCTCACACACACACACACAAATAGCATTTTTAACACCATTTAGCTTACTATTTTTAATTTTTTTTTTAGTTGTGGATGGACACAATACCTTTATTATATACTTATTTTAATGTGGTGCTGAGGATTGAACCCAGTGACTCACTTGTGACAGGCAAGCACTATACCACTGAGCCACAACCCCAGCCCCTAGTAGTGTCTTACTTTGATACCTCTTCCCCCCCAGGTTTATTATCCCAGGTATCATCATCATCGTTGTTGTTGTTATTTTGTGTGTGTGTGTGGTACTGGGAATCAAACTCAGAACCTCATGCATGCCAGGCAAGTGTTCTGTCACTTAGCTGCTCCAACAGCCCTACCACAGGTTTTTTGTTTGTTTTTGTTTAATTTTGAGACAGTATCTTGCTAAGTTGCTGCAGCTAGTCTCAAAATTGCAATCTTCTAGCCTTATCTTCCTGAGTTGCTATGATTGCAGGTATACTCCACTGAGTGCAGCTTCACAGGCTTTTATTTAGTTTCAGGTTTTGGGTTTTTTTTATAGTATTTCAAAGTTAACATTTAGACCATTCCCTGCAGACTTTTTAGAACTGAGGAAGAAGGTGAAACTCATTATGCAAAGTTTCCAACTTCTTAACTGACAAATATTTCTTAATAAGAAAAAATGAACAGTGATTTTTTCATAGCAATTCACTAAACAAATTCAACTTCTAAGACATACACAGTTAATGCATGTCACAACACTTCAGTCAACCAACAATGGAAGCCGGCATGTAGAATGATGGTCCCAAAAGATTATATCACCTAGTGACATCATAGCCATCTTAGTTTATGCTATAAACACACTCTATGATGTTCACATAACAAAACTGCCTAACTACACATTCCTCACAAAGCACAATTGTCTTTAAGCAATATCACTGTACTTTATTGATTGATTCGAAGAGATCTTCAACATACAATAAAGATAGAATTTTAAAACTGGAGGAGACTTTACCTATCCAATTGTATTCCAGATACAGATCAGAGGCCCAGAAGAAAGTCTGCATAGTGAGGTACTGGCAAAATCTTTCAATTACTAAATAAGATCATTAGTTTGAGCCCTTCAAATTTTCTCTTTTAAAAAGAAAATGAGCTAGAATTTTTTTTAAATGAATCCAATTTAACATTATGTTCTACATATAAATAGATGCCAGGAAGAAAATATTGAAAAGACCAGAAACACTATTAACTTTTTGGCATATTTCTAATAGTCAAGTTACAAGTGACATTTTTAGTTTTTTATACTTTTATCTACTTTACAAACTCTACATTTAGGAAGAATATATTTCATCATTAAAAAAAAAAAAATTTAACCTGTAATCCCAGCTAATGTGCAGCCTGAGGCAAGAGTATCTTAAGTGCCAGGCCAGACTGGGCAGCAAAGCAAGACCCAACCTTCAAGTAAACAAAATATATCACATTTTAGTACATACATAGTCATTTGAGTGCCACATTTAAGCCTTAAAACAGTATGTATGTGTGTGTGTGTATATATATATATATATATATATATATACACACACACACACACACACACACATATACACACACTATTAGGTTAGATGTAATTAACTAAACACTAGAAAATTGTTCAACTTCTGGATTTTATATAAAATATTTTGTTCCAGTGTAAAGAAACACCTGCTAAAAAATAAATCATTGTTTAAAATGACCTTTTCAACATTTTGCTTTTTCTGTGAATTAAGATTCTAGTGGGGGCTGGAGTTGTAGCTCAGTGGTGGAGCACTTGCCTTGCATGTGTTAAGGCTCTGGGTTCAATCCTCAGCACCACATAAAAAATAAAACAAAGGTATTTTTGTCCATCTACAACTAAAAAAGAAAAAATTTTTAAAAAAGACTCTAGTAGACTCACGATTAAGGTGCAATATGGTTACAAGTATATAATGCAACATTTGCAAAGAACACTGAGGGAAAACATTCAAATAATAAAAAATTAAATCAAGATTATTTCCATCACACATATATTTTTCAAAAACACACTACCCTCAGTGTATATCCTTAGCTCATTTACATATTACTGATAACTACAATTCTACCTGGAAAGATGTTTCTGATAAAGTGTGGAATTCAATAACAGCAAAGACTACAGTCACTCTCTAGTTCCAATGTTTGTTCTGGCACTATGACATTAGGTAAGTTACCTAACTTCTGTGTCTTTCAGTTTCCTCATCTGGGGCAATAACATACCTTTTTAGGTTATTAAGGGAGTTCAAAGAGTTAACATAAATTTAGATTGGAGTCTAGCACATTAAAGTTGACTAAGAATTAACTCTTAAAGTGTGATCTCAGTGTGAAGAAACCACAAAGTACTTTTAAATTTTTACTTATTAGGATATACATACCAAAAATAATAAGTTTAAAACTCTAGGTATGTTTGCCTATGTGACTATTAAAAAGACTAAAAGAACAGATATTAAATAATTATCAATGAATATCTTAATTTTCTTACACTTCTTTTCTACAGTTCACTTTTATTAACAAAACAAATCAAATGACAATGAAATAAATTGTCTCAAAAAGAATGAAAGCAAGACAGGAAGAAGCTTCATAAGGTAACATAAGATGAATCTTACACTTTATGTGAAATTTTTAATAAAGTACCTTATTTGCTCCAAACTGCACTCTGGCCTTGCCTTTGACTAAGGTGGCATTTATTTGCATGATGACTGATTCTATTGAATAGGCACTGCTCCAGCCCTACAGGAAAAAGAAAACATGTCTCTCAAACAAAGCCACGCAGTATTCCCTAACAAAATGGCATATAAAAACTCAACAATAGCAAATCAGCATTAGAAAGAAACTGGGCCAGATGCAATGAAGTATGCCTGTAATCCCAGCAGCTTAGGAGGCTGAGGCAGGAGAATCATGAGTTCAAAGCCAGCCTCAGCAACGGGGAGGCACTAAGTAACTCAGTGAGACCCTGTCTCTAAATACAAAAAAGTGGTGGGGATGTGGCTCAATGATTGAGTGCCCCCGAGTTCAATCCCCAGTAACCCCCATCAAAAAAGAAGTTGGTATTAAAGGGTATCCCTTTTAAGAGTAAGAGTTGGTAAGAGCTGGACCACTTTCAGAACCTTACAGATAACAAAAGAATCCTACATTCTAAGTGTGCACATAAGCAAATTATAAACTTAAATGAATAGCATTCTCAATGCTTATTCTAGCATGGATTCAGCACAAAGTACAATGTCATTTTCCTGGTTTACTTCAAATAACTTTTTCATTATTAAAAAGTAGGTGCCATTAAAACAAAAAAAATTTTTAAAGTAGATGCTGTTCAGCAATTCACAATAGCTAACCTATGGAACTAGCCTCAGTGCCCTTTGACAAATGAATGGATAAAGAAAATGTGATATACATACACAACAGAATATTATTCAACTATAAAGAAGAAATTATGAAATTATGGCATTTGCTGCTAAATGGATAGAATTGGAGACTATCATGCTAGATGAAATAAGCCAATCCCCCAAAACCAAAGGCCAAATGTTCTCTCTGATATGCAGGTACTACATGCAATAAGGAAGGGTGGGGCAAGTAACAGAAGTTTACTGGATTAGACAAAGAGGAATAAAGGGAAGGGAGGGGAGATGGGAATAAGAAAGGCAGTAGAATGAATCAGACATAACTTTCCTATATTCATATATCAATACACAACCAGTGTAATTCCACATCATGTACAATCACAAGAATGGGAGGTTATACTCCATGTATATATGTCAAAATACATCCTACTGTCATGTATAACTAAAAAGAAACAACAAAATTTTTTAAAAAGTAGATGCTATTACATAAGAACTTTCTCCTTAATATCTAATCTACATAATCAAAACACTATTGAGGCTGAAAATTGAGGACCATAAAAAAAAAAGATCACCTGTTTTGTGAGAAGTTCCATACATAATGCTCCTCCACCCAAGACGTACCTTAAAAAACAAAAAAGAATGCCAATTTCTCTAGATCTCAACATTTCTTCTTAATCCATTTTTAAGTACCATTACTAAGAAAATACACACAGAGTAGAAGATAAATACAAAAATGAAAACAGTTGTTAGGGATATAGGACTATGGGTAATTTGAAAAATTAATGTCATTGCTCTAATACTATCAATTTTAAAAAATAATGACTCTTAACAGAATATATTCAGATTTCTAAGATTTAACTAAGAACTTAACCTTCAGCACTCCAGGGAATGGGAGCAGAAGACTGTTTCCTTAACTAGCATTCAAGTGGTTCTCTACATCTCAAACTTTATCTACACCATGTTTCACACCCAAGAGTTTTGACTCTGACAAAAGCACTGACTTTTCTCTATCCATAATAATGAACAGCTTCATGGTACTTAATGGAGTAAATTATTTTTATCCATTGTATTGTGAAACTTCAAATGGTTCTGACCATGGAATCTCTCTCTAGGACTCCTCAATTTATTTCTAGGTCTGAAACTATTCTCTAAAACCAAAGAATTTGTGGAAATATCTCTTTAGCAAATCATTGTTTAGATCAAGATTCTTCAACCTTTTTATCCTTTCTCGAATTAACTTCATTCCTCCTTTTAAATTTCAAAATACATTAAATATCAAACCTAAGGACAAAAAGTTAAGGGAATGGCAAGTTTTTAAGATTACCACAGTTTTTCTTCTAAACAAGCAAAAGCCACCAACTAGGTCTTTGTGAACACTGCATCAACTACAAACCATTCAGTCCTTTACTGAAGCTTTGGCTGTGGTTCCTTCCCAGAGCCACACTTGCCCCAATTTGCCAAAGACTATTCTAGCCAACAAATCTATCCCAGCTAACCATACATTCTTGTGCTAACCAAACCAAATGACTTTGCAGAGAATCTAAAAACATCTATGTAGACCACTCACTTGAACAATAGTTGTTGCAGCTTGATAAAGTGGCACACTGTAATTTCCACAAGCTTGGGAGGCTGAGGCAGGAGAATTGAGAAGTTCAAAGCCAGCCTCAGCAAAAGTGAGGCACTAAGCAACTCAATGAGACCCTGTCTCTAAATAAAATACAAAAAGAAGCTGGGGATGTAGCTAAGTCGCCCTGAGTTAAATCCCCAGGACCCCCCCAAAAATAAAATAGTTGTTATAGTGAAAGTATTTAATAAGAAGATGAGGACGGTAAGTACTCTTAACTATCCCATCCTGAAGTAGCAGGAGATTCTCCTAAACAGAACTGAGAACTTTCAGAGTAGAAGTTTAATGGAAGAGAAGGAAAACCTAAAAGAAAAACATTAAAAAATTGTGTGGAGAATCACAGGATTTAAAAAAAAAAAAAAAAGTACATACTTTTGTATTCCTGAAACACAAGAGTCTAATTCTTTTAGAATGCCTTGGACTAAAGATAATGTAACAAACACTTGTATTTAATAAAAACTGAGTTGACAGAATTAGAAAAATCTAGGTTCTCTTTTAAATTTTGGTTTTCCCATGATTTCTCAAAGTCTAGCAATCTGTGATTTAACATCATATTTGATCTATATATTTTCAAAATGCTCAAGGAACAGGAGGAATTGCTTTAGACAAGAAGGTATTCAGTAGATATTAAAATACTCATTATCTAACCACTAACTTTTCTTTTAGCACCAGACTCTTCCGCTGAAGGGTGCAGAGTCATATTAGGTGGGAAGATAGGAAGTGTTTTCATATGTAGTTCAAAAGAAAGTATATTTCTACAAATACATAACAGTTATACTAATGACTGTCATTAAACATAAGACACAAGTAGTTCCAGTTCCTCCACAAAAAGTGAGATAATATAGTCATTTCCTATACCCTTCTCTTCCTGGCAATCACTAATCTACTTTCTGTTGCTACAGATTGCCTATCGTGGCTATTTCATATAAATAGAATCATATGCACCATTAATAGCATTAATACCTAAAAGAAGTGATCATTTCTATATTGAATTACATTCATTTTATCAATATATGTTCCGAACTCTTATTGCTCTTTGCCTCCAAACAAAGGGTTCCTGCTTAATATTAAGACAGTTAAAGGACACAAGGAAAAAAATTAATCCAAGAGTCATCTAAGGATAATATATCACATACATGAGCAGAGTAGGAGTCTCAACTTTTTATTTATTTATTTTTTTTTGATAAGTTAAAAATTCTTTAATTTTTTATTCCTGGTACCACTACCACAATTTACAGGGCAATATACCTGAGTAATGAAAAGAAAAAGAAAAAACTACAAAAGATAAAAGACCTCAGGAATGTACATCTAATTGACCCTACATTGCATTAATCAATAGCTGCACTTTTTGCAAACTGTGGCTATGACAGTCCTGAACAAGAAGGGGTTCCTGTATAAGCTCACTAACTTTTCTGACTATGGATCATCGTTCCTTCTGTGGCAGATTTTTACAGTTCCTCTAATGTGTTTGGGACAACTGCAGCTTTCCTGACAACTCGTTGCTTTCTCTCCTGCTAAGAACTGTAGCCCTTTTCTGCTGTTTTTAAAACCTTCTGCTACCATATCCACCACTTCCACCACCAGATCCATAACCACCACCATAGGGACTGCCAGAGCTTCTTCCACCAAAACTGCCCCCCTTCATGGGTCCATAATTTGATTGCTATTGACCACTGTAATTTCCAAAATCATTATAGTTACCACCACCAAAATTTCCTCCTTCATTGTAATCATCATATCCTCCTCCACCACCATATCTACCACCTTGGTTTCCATATCCTGGTCCACCACCACCATAACCTCCTCTACTACTATAACCAGGACTGCCATCATAGTTGCCACCATCACCTCCCCCGTAACTACCTCTGCTGCCACCACCTCCATCACCATAGCCTCCTCTTCCACCAAAGTTTCCACCATGGCCAAAGTTACCTCCACCACCTCCAAAGTTTCCTCCACGACCCATAAAGTTGCCAGATCCACCTCCGTGACCTCTTTGTGATCCAGTAAACTGCATCTCTTGTTTAGAAAGGGCCTTTTTCACTTCACAATTATGCCCATTAATAGTGTGGTATTTCTGAACAACAATTTTGTCAACTATATCATGATCATCAAAAGTTACAAAAGCAAATCCTCTCTTTTTCCCACTCTGCCTGTATTCCATGACGTCTGTTTTTTTTTTTTTCCTGGTACCACTACCACAATCTTGACATACTTTTCAAAGTAATCTCTCAAATTATATTCTTCTGTATCTTCTTTAATACCACAAACAAAAATTTTCTTCACTGGTAGATGGGCACCAGGCTTTACAGAATCCTCTCTAGAAACAACTCTCTTTGGTTCCACTACACACCCATCAACCTTGTGAGCACACATTGCTGCATCCACCTCTTCAACACAAGTCACAAAACCAAAGCCCCTGGAACTTTTTGTTTGGGGGTCTCTCATTACCACACAATCTGTGAGTGTGTCCCATTTCTCAAACTGTTCTCTTAAACTATCATCTGTAGTTTCAAAGCTCAGACCACCAATAAACAGCTTCCTCAATTGCTCTGGTTCCTTTGGATCATGGGAGATACGGCAAAGGATTAGGCTACAGGTTATCAGGTAAGTAAACTCCTACAAAGCAATAGTATTTGTGTTGCAGAAATCAGAATGGGCTCAGCACATCCATATACACTGAATAAAGCCATACTTTTGTTTACTTGAGCTTTAGACAGAAACCATGCCCAGTAACTATTCTGTAGTATCAATACCACAGTCAACACATATTCTGAGTATACTGAGAAATAATTTTCACATGATTTGATTCCCTGCAAAATAGAAATAAGTGTATAAATACTGGATAAATTAGGAGCAGACCATTTCTGAGAAAGGTATGAAGTCTATTTCAGTAGTCATCCATATTTTTTACCTTAATGTTAAACTATTACTATCTCAATCACAGAAATGATTGACTTAAGGACTGGATAATTTTAGAATTTATCACTGCAAAATGTATTATCTCACAAAGTGAAATTAAATGTCCATCTGAAAATGATCAAAATTAGTTTAGCAGCTCCTACTTTGGGGTTCTGTAGGACACTTCATAAGTAACCTAGCTACAAATTCTTACGTTTTCCCCTCTCTCCATAAGACTATCTATGAAAAAGCGCAATATAAACTTCAATAAAACTCTGACAATAACCATCTGATTCTACTAAACTGCAGCTATTTCCTCTAGAAGGAACAGCCAGCCACCCAGCTTCACAGGCCCATGAAATGTCTTGTGATTACTCCTACAAGTACCATTTAGGAGTGATCATCAGCATGTAGGAATCACTCTCCAATCATAACTCACATCCTCAATCACAATTTATATTTGTAAAAAACTTGTTTTATAGTAAATATATAAAAATAGGAACCATTAAAAACTCTACCTATAAACAACTTAACAATTTATACTACTGGTTCTGAATGTGGGCTCCAAATCAGCAATATCAACTTCCTAGAAATGTAAATTCTCAGGTCCCACCCCAGACCTGCTGTATCAAACCATGCAGTAGAAGCCTAGCAATCAAGGTCCCTAGAATTTAATTAGTTCTCCAAATGATTGTGATACACACTATCAAAAACAAGTAATCACTTAAACTTACCCTCCTGAGAGGACAGGTAATACCACTCGAACAAATGGAGGATCAAAGGGAAAGTTATCCTAAAGAGCAAATTAGCAAGTTTAATTAATTTCAAGAACATCTTTAATATTATACACTTAGAAGATTTAAAAATAATCTATAAAGAATGTACACATTTGGTGTCTGATATGAGGATTTCAATAGTAAAATCAGTACCAAGAAATAAGATGAAACAAAAACCAAAGCAAATAAGAATGAAGTTAAGATCAGGACCAAAATAGTGTTTTGGTAAATATCTACTTACAATAGACCTCTGTAAATAAAGAATCATTCCAATAACTGACTAATAACTAGAAAGGGTAGACAAAATGTGACAATTACAGGGCTAAATGTTAAAGAAAAAGCAAATTGGGGGGGAGGCAACTATTTTTGCCTTAGTTTCCCCACACAAACACACACACACACACACACACACACACACACACACACACACAAACTACAGGAGAGAAAGATAAGAGGTTCACAAACTGGGTAGCCCTCACAGATTCAGGGATAGGGAGATCAAAGTCTGAGCTCAGAATCCCCCAAGGAGAGGCACTGATAAGGCTTCTACTCTTGAGTTTGGGATCCTAAAGGACAAACTGCCCTGGACAGGAATCAAGTCCAACTTTAAATCATCTCAATCCCCAATTATTCTGGCTTGCTTCAGTCCAAGTCCCTGACAGGGGAAAATGTAAATCCTCTCACGAGAAAAACACTGCCCAAGGTTTAAAATCAGCTCCAATTTTTTTTTCATATGTAACAAATATCACTGAAAATAACTAATCTTGCAGGTATGTTAGCATATGCCTATAATCCCAGGGTTTCCAGAGGCTGAGAGGCAGGAGGATCACAAGTTTAAAGCCAGCCTCAGTAACTTAGTGAAGCTCTAAGCAACTAAGAGAGACCTTGTCTCAAGATAAAAAGGGTTGGGAATGTGGCTCAGTGGTTGAACACCCCAGGTTCAATCCCTGGTACCAAAAACAAATACATAAATAAAAATTAACTAGTCATATAGGATTTAAAGATAACAGTATCAGAAAACAAGAAAAGTAAACAAACACAAAACCACAAGAGAGTTAAGAGTTAGCAGACATGCTTTCAAATAACTGTTGAATATTTTCAAGAAAAGACAAGATTGAAAACCTTGGCAGAGAACTGCAAATTATAAATTTGAATCATGGAAATTCTGAAAATTAGAGATACAATAACTACAATTAGTAACTTAATGGATGAGTTTAAGTAAGTACAGAAGAGATTCCATGATCAAAAAATAGGTCAGAAATAGCTAAAATGAAGTTGAAACAAAAAGGTAGAAAAATAAGAAGACAATATAATGAAAAGGTTTATCACATATATTGAGTCCTAGGAGAAGGGAGAATGGAACAGAGAACTAGGTGAGAATTTTCTAAAACCAAAGGCTTCACAAGATTTAACCACTGTAAGTACTTCAAGAGAAAGAATAGTTTACATATAATAAAATGGTATCTTCGAGGTACCAAAATAAAGAATTGCCAACCTAGAAATCTAAACCTAATGAAGACTCTTCAAAATGAAATAAAAATACTTATTTTCCCATCCACAGACCCACAATGAAAGAAATACTAAAGGATATATTCAGGTAGGAGAAAATATGCCAGATGAGAATCTGGGAGAAGAACGAATTTGAAAGTAGCAAATATGCAGACAGATTCTCCTGAATATTAGTTATTTTAAAAATGTAGGGGGCTGGGACTGTAGCTCAGTGGTAGGGAGCTTGCTTGGCATGTGTGAGGCACTGGGTTCAATCCTCAGCACCACATAAAAATAAATAAAATAAAGCTCCACTGACAACCAAAAAAAAAAAAATTTTTTTTAAGTGTAGGATTTTAGATAAATATAGAACTAAAATGCATGACAATAACAGAATGTTAGGCAGGGAGTACGTGAACTCACAGTGCTCCAAGGTTGTTCTACTGACAAGGAAGAAATACAAATTAACAAATTTATATCAGACAAGGCAAGGATATGTACTGTAATTTTAGGGTAAGAAGGAAGAGTAAGAGCTGGAGTTGTGGCTCAGTAGTAGCGCACTTGCCTGGCATGTAAGAGGCACTGAGTTTGATTCTCAGCACCACATATAAATAAATGAATAAAATAAAGATCCATCAACAACTAGGAAAAAAAAAAAGAAGGAAGAGTAAAAGAACTTAACTACCAAGTAGGAGTAATGGGAAACTGGAATTTAAAAGAGAAAGAGAGAGAAAAACATGAAGCATGAAATACAAATAAAAAATAATCATCCATAAAATGATAAATTTAAACCCAAATATCAGCAGTAACACTAAATGTCAAGGACTGCTAGGCACAGTAGCACATGCCTGCAATCCCAGTGACTTGGAAGGCTGAGGCAGGAGGATTCCAAGTTTAAGGCCAGCTTTAGCAATTTAGCAAGACCTTGGCCCAAAAATTGATGGTTAGAGCAACCCTGGGTTCAATGCTCAATACTGAAACAAAGAAAAAAGTCAAAGAATATCATACTTGATAAAAATATAGATGGCCTCGAAAGATGAGGAAAAAGAAAACTTGGCAACTTCTCAGGCTAACAAGCACACAATTGGAAACTACTTCCAGAATAAGAGCTTTTCTCCTCCATGAACTGAAGCAAAGACAGCAGAGTGCTAGAGGTCAGTTCCTTGATGGCGAAAAGACCAAGGCTGCCCCTCACTCCCTTAGAGCAGTCAGACAGGGAGATGGCACACTGCCTTAATGAAGACATGACAGGAAGTCTATGAGAAATCATCTCCAATGCCTACATTAAAACAAAACGGAATTAAAGGAAACTAATGCATTTTTTAAAAACCAATTTGAGGACAAGAGATCCAAACAAACATTTTTCTCATGTAGTTATTTCCAAGAAATAAAACCCACACAAATTTATTTAACTGAGAGGAAGCAGCAGCATAATTTCAGTAACTTACTTTACCTCACACCTTCTGCCTACTCTCAAGTAAGACTGATTCTGAGGAACATAAGAATTATGAAAATTCAATCCTGCTAACAGAAGAAGGTAAAGCACACTTCTGATGGCTAAACTGATAATCTTGAAATTTCTATTGCAAGTTGGAAAGAAAATCTACCTACAAGATACTACCTTAATAAAAGTTATTATAATCTACTTTCAAATAAGGGCTCAACATTTACTCATTTTTAACAGCATAATGAAAGGCATGGATGCAAAGCATGGTAAAGTGGAACCTCATTTAAACTTCTATTTTTCTAGATCTTTAAATATGTGATCCCATTCTTTTGAGAACTATCTTCACTTTAAATAGTTCTTCAGAATCATTTTTCTGCATCAAAACCTGGGGACTCTGCTCCAAAAATGCTGTACCCTGGAACTTAACTAATCAAGATTTTTCAGAAATAAAATGGAGTTCAGTAAATAAAAAAATTTGAGGGTGACTGTTAAATAGAAGCTTGAGTTATCTTAGAACACTAAGTCAGAAACAGACTCTCAGGCTTGCAAGTTATCTGATTTCCAATATAACATTTTGGCCTTGTAAGCTATTCTTAAGGATGAATAACATTCTATTTTTGAAAGATTACAACCTCAGATGGTTCTAAATAGTTACAAATCACTGCCTTATGAGAGTTGAAAATTGCCTCTTTATAATTTGACATATTAGTTCTAGTTTTATATCCTGTGTACATCAAAACAAATAAAACTAATGCTTCCAAATATACAGTCATACAAATAGCTGAAGACAAGTTATCATGAACTCTAATGTTCTACTATCCAATTCTACAAATTTAATAATCTTAGGACATGGAATAGAATCTTTTTTCCAATCCTGGCTACTATTCTCTAAATGAACCAAAATTTGTCTGTCTAAACCATTCTTTACTAACTCAGTGCAATGATTCAAATGTGACCTGAAAAAAATCACTTCCTTAAAAGCAGTGTTCAGTCAAGCACTATGGTGCACACCTATAGTGCCAGGCTCAGGCAGAATGATGGCAAGTTTGAGGCCAACCTCTGTACTAACAAGACCTTGTTTTAAAATAAAAAATAAAAAGGGCTGCAGATATAGCTCAGTGGTAGAGTGCCCTGGGTTCAATCTCCAGTACTAAATGGGGAGGAAAAAAAAAAAAAAAAAAAAAAACTCGTGGAACAGATTTACAAAGTTGCTGACCAGGTACCATTCCCATTCTTATGTTATACTTCATGTTCTATTTTTCTTATTATCCATGACTCTCAAGTTGTGTCTATGGATATCCAAGACCATAAATATATTTAATTCTGGCTCCTTCCTGTGAGTCTTTCTTTCTGAGTCATACCTGCTATCCTCCAAAGTCTGTGAATCCCGATACTAATAACTTGGCAATTCAGTTTAAGGTCCTCTTCATAAGGTCAGTTAGCTCAGGACAATCACATTCTTCCCAGGTCTCTTAAGAAACACTCCAACCCTAGAAAAGGCCCTTCTTTCTGCTGTCAGGAGACATGGTCCAGTAACACAAATCCAATAGAATTTCAGCCATTTACCTCCCAGATCGTCCCCTCCCTGAAGTTCTACCTAGGGCAGGAAAAAATAATGAAAACACTACCTGCAGTCACAAATCCTCCTGACCAAGATTTCATATTCCTCTTAAAAGACCTCCCATACCTGTATTCCCAGCTACTCAGGATGCTAAGGCAAGAGGATCACAAATTCAAGGTCAGCTTGGGCAATTTAGTGAAACCCTGTCTCAAAATAAAATAAAAAGGACTGGGAATATAGCTTATTGGAAGAGTGCTTGCCTGGCATGCAGGGGGTGCTCTGGGTTCAAATCTTCAGCAGCACAATCAATAAAATAAAAATAGCTTCCAAGGAGGAAGTGAAAGGGAGGGGCACAAAGTAGGTAGCTTCAAGGTACTGATAAGTTTCTATTTCTTAAGCTTGGTGTTGGGCATCTGAGTATATGATTTAACAATGATTTTCTCAGGACAAAATATTTTGCAAGAGGTTCTTTTTTGTTTGCTTGTTTTGTTTTGTTTTTGTTTTTTTGTTTTGTTTTAAATACCTTCCTGGTTTTCAGTAGTTTTGTTTGCTGGTTTGTTTTGCTTAGGTATTTAATTCACTGCCACATATAAATTCAGTAAAAGTGAAGATTATTAACTTCAGTAAATACATGCCAAACTCACATTCTAGGAAACAACCCTAGGTAATAACTGAAATAATTTCTGCATTAACAAAACTGAGAAAAAAATACTAAAAGTTTAGGCTATTTCAAGAAGTACAGTCATAAGATATCCCAAATCAGAATATACACAAACGAAACCAAAGTAAGCAGCTTTCAAAAAATTATTGCCATTCTTTCTGTAAGTATTCTTTTCAAGTCTTTGTTTTCTTCTTTCAAAACACCTGATATCCATCTACTTTCACCTACTCCTACTACCACCTATGCCAGGCTGTCAGCATTTCTTGTCAAGATTAAATTATAAAACCCAATTTATCCTCCAGAAATGTACTCTAGCCCAAACTCAGCTATGCCACTGAAGGCACAATGACTATTTAATAAAAAAGAAAAATCCTCAAAGATCAACTATGCCTTTTTGTAAAAACCTCTAATGGCTCTTTACTACATAAAGGTGAGAGCCCAGACTTTTCACCATAACCTCCAAAAATGGCCTACAGCCTTCATCACAATGATTTTCCCCCAGAAAGACTATAGGCTCTTGAAGATTAGGGATATTTTAGATGATGCCAGATCTAAAGCCCTCCATCACCTAATGCATAAAAGCTACCTAACTGAAATGAGGGAAAAAAAATATCTGGTAGGCATTGTTGAGTAAATTTTTCCTCACAATTTAAAAGAGCCAATCAAAAAGAAGTTACATATAATTCAAATGTAACTACTTAGGGATAATTCCTAGTGTTTTTAATCAAAAGATTCAATATATTTTTAAAATTTTAAGCCACTACATTTTATCAAAACATTTTAATATAGATTCCATTGCTATTCTTTTTAAATATTTGTAGCATCTTAAGAATAACTACTAAATATAATAAATTCAGAAAAGTGTATAAAATATAGAGGTACACCTTAACAGGCTATTGTAAGGCATGTGCCCACATAACCAACACCCTGCTCAAGAAAGACTACAGTCAGTATCCAAGGAGCACACAAATGCCCTTTTAGCTCTCAACTCCTACATGGACTCCTTATCCTAACCTGTATGGTAATCACATCTTTGCTCTTGATAAGTTTTACTGGCCCAGGTATGAATCCATGTCAGCATTTCTTAGCCTTCTTTTAATTTTTATCACCCTCAGAAATCCTTTTAGAAAAATTTTTCCTAATTTCAACCCACCCAACCCCTCTATATTTTGACACCACAGAACTGCATATTTGTTTGTTCTGTGGCCCTCTGGGGAGCCATGGACCATATAATGGATTTTTTTTCACACCAAGGATCAATTTTCACCTCACTGGGGTGATAGTGCCTCCACTGAGAATGCCCAACACAATGCTAGTTTTATTTATTTTTGAACTCTACTTAAATGGAACCGTTTAAAACAGGTTAGAGATCTGCTTTCTCTTGCTCAACACTGTATTTAAAATTCACCCATCTTGTCGCATATAGCTGTGTTACTTCTTATGAATACCATAATTCTCCATTTAATTGAAATCTGGGTTATTTACTGTTTGGGCCTATTATAAACAATGCTGCTTTCAACATTCTTATGTACGTCTCCTGACACGCCCAAGTACTCATTTCTTGTGAAGTATATGCTTAGACAATTCCTGAACTAGAGGGTACAAATGTCTTCTATACCAAATAGTTTTCCAAAGCAGTTATACAAATATACACTCCCATTTGAAACCTATGAAGTCCCATCACTATATTCTTACCTTAAAAGAGAAGTTAAGCAAAATATATTCTATGCCTTCTTTTTCTTTTAAGATCTGAAGATCACTGTGCAACGGACTATCAGGGTCAACCCTAAGAATAACAAAACAAGAGCCAATTCAAACAGAAAATTAGAGAATTTTTCTTACTAAACTCAAATATGAACCAGTCCAAGAGCCAAAGCATAGCTTCAGAGTAAGTTTCACACAAAGAAATTCTAATGCTACTCTAGAGCCCCAGGAAAAATAGGCCAATATGGTCTGTAGTTCCTTGAGAATAAATGCCAAAAATAAATAGTAGTACTCTTAGTTTTTTTTTTTTTTTTAGTTGTAGTTGGGCACAATACCTTTATTTATTTATTTACTTGTTATGTGGTGCTAAGGATCGAACCCAGGGCCTCACACATGCTAGGCGAGTGCTCTACCATTAAGCCACAACCCCAGCTCCTCTAAATGTATCCTAATAAGGGAATTCAAAGTTAATAGTCATATGTACATAATTTTCTCAAGAACTCAAAAACATTTTAACAAGCCTTCCTAAAATTACATTATTAGCCAAGGGGTTCAGGAGAGAAATCTATCACTGACAAAACCATGAAAAGTCAATCACTGTAATAAAAATCTAAATTTGTCTCCTGGCATGCCCAAGTACTCATTTCTTGTGAAGTATATGCTTCCTGAACTAGAGGGTACAAATATCTCCTATACCAAATAGTTTTCCAAAGCAGTTATACAAATATACACAAGTCATATATTTAATAGTCATATAAATATACCCAAATCCCCTATTTCAAACATAAATGGGTTATATTATAGCCTCATCAGGTTATTTTTTTTTTAAGCTATCCTTAATGTGGCCTCATATTTATGTAATTTTTGTAGCAGAACACACTTTAAAAATTTTTTTTATACCTTTTAGTTATTTTTATGTGGTGCTGAGGATTAAACCCAGTGTCTCTCACATGCTATGCAAGCACTCTACCACTCAGCTATAACCCCAGCCCTCATTAGGTTACTGAATACACTTTTGTTTTTAAGTTGCCATTGTCACAAAGTCCGTGAACCACTATTTCACAGTTGGTACCTCTTTCTCAGACATTTACTAAGCCTTAGTAACCACTCAATTTAACAACCTTATTTCCATAGAAATAAGGTCTAAAGTTCTAAATAAAAGCTGTATTATAAAGGTGTCAAAACAGAAGCAAAAAACCCACTTTATTGTGATAGTCTGACATTGCAAAGAGTGGTTTAGCACCAAAAAGCCACTTACTTCTGCAGTTTAACATGCCAGTCATATAAACTGTCATTTATGAGTTCCACTGAATAAATCCCTGAAAAGATAAAAGGCATGCTGGTTATTCTTCATTTGATTGCATAACTATTACTCTGGTGTAAGCATAAATACTAAATAGTCAACAAATCTATAAATTTTGCTATTAAAAAATGAAACACCTCCACTATACTGTAAATATTTGACCACTGGGACTAAGTCTCTTATACCTTTAACAGATAATTAAAGCTATAAATTAAGAAGATTCTTTAATGAATTCAGAAACTGTTTACCATTACCTACGAAAAAATAGATTACACAAAATCATATGTATTTAAGACTTTTCTTCTATGTATATGAAGAAACATTTCTAAAAAAAGGGAATCCTACATATATTGTTTTATGATCATTCTTAAACTTTCTGGGACATCTCTCCAAGTCAGTATACATAAATTATACTGTCAATCTTTTCAAAAATTGTAATAATTCTGGGGCTGGGTTTGTGGCTCAGTGGTAGAGCGCTTGCCTAGCATGTGTGAGGCACTGGGTTTGATCCTCAGCACCACATAAAAATAAGTAAATAAAATAAAGGTATTGTGTTCATCTACAACTAAAAAAAAAAAAAAAATGTGGTAATTCAACTAATTCTACCTACTATCTGATTATTCTTTTTTTGCTGGTATAAACAATGCTAAAACAAATTAAGTTATTGATTAACATTTGAAGATAAAACTAGTATCCAAACACTTAACTGTCTAGGTTTCTACAGCTAGAACTTTTAGACTTCTCGTAAGAAAAACTTTTGGGGTACTCAAAGTTCTGATAACTCAAATTCGGCTTATCATGCACTCTAAGTGGAGGGGTTGTTTTGAGCTTCTAAGCAATTCTAATGATTTTCAAATAATCACTGAGGATTCTTGAATAGATCATAATGCTAACTTTCCCCCCAAAGATCAGTTCTCTCCCTAATAATACTCTAACAAGTAGTTTACTTTTAGTTAAAGAGGTTCCACAATATTCAAATCTTACTGGGTAAGAAAGAGTCAAACTATGAAATGGCAAAAAAAAAGAAAGAAAAAAAAATCCATCTATTTTTAAAATAGTACCATAACTACCTCTGTAGCAAGAGTTTATTATTTTTAATAAAAATGAACTTTGGCAAAATTCTCTTTGCATAATGAAATATACAAAATTTAATCTTAAAACATTTTACAAGGGGCTGGGGTTGCGGCTCAGCAAGCGTAGAGCACTTGCTTCACTTGTGAGGCACTGGGTTTGATCCTCAGCACCACATAAAAATAAAACAAAAAAATAAAGATAATGTGTCCATGTATAACTAAAAAAATTTTTTAAAAAAATTTTACAAAGCAATATTATGCTTTTTCAAAAAGATCAGGAAGAAGGTGAAAACATGATGTATCTATAAAAAAAGTTTTCTTTGATCCAAAAACTTAACTCATCCTATCTTATCTCCTACATCTTTTGGAACTCCTACATCTTTTGGAATTTTGCATCTATAAAAGTTAATAAACATTTCTATTTCTATCCAGTTATATGAAATGACATAAGCTGAAAATAGAAATGAGCAAAAGAACAGAGACAGTAGAAATCCAGGAGTCCTTACCTGTTTTATAACTCTGTGATCTGTATATGTCCCTGAGCTCTTTCATAAGTCTATCTGAAGCTTGCACTGACCCAGACACCGCACCCTGAAACGTAAAACTTGCTGTTTACAGGGTCTATTGAGGCAAGTAATTAGATTTAAGGTATTTGATTTTAACATAAAAGTTTACAATGAGTTTGTAAAAATGAATTACCATTCTATACTTCAAGAAGTCGAAAAAAGCTCAATTAAATGAAGGATTATCAAGTTTCAAAGGATTATAAAACTGGGGGGATAAGTCTGGTTCATTTAGTGTTTCTTATAATCTGGGGGAGTAAGGGTGAGTCTACCCAACATAACCAGACCATCATGGACTCTGTAACAGTGTAGAATTAGAATTACACTGGGACTTCTTTAAAGAGGAAAATGTGCCGATATCTTATCCTAAGACTAAATATGAATGGAACTATTCTTTTATCATGTAAAATTTCAATCATGTAAAATTTAAAAGATTTTAAAGGTTATACTACATTTAAAGGGAAAAAACAGTACAAAGATATTATTTCCTAACTAGGTGATCTTAAACTGATTTAAGTCCTAGTTTTCACATCTCTAAAATATAAAGAAAGATCATCTATTTCATACAGTGGCTATAAAAATTTAATGAGAAGGCATAGAAAATAAAAAGTAGTTAACATTGTGTTTATCAAGTGAAAAGTGTTCAATAATTTGTAATAACGCATCTTAACCGGAGTCAATCAAAAGATATATAAGTATAATCATTAATTCAATTACCACAAACTTATTTTAATAATCAAGATATGTAGTTAGCTAAATTTCCTTATTATATTAAAAAGATATGCCATATTAAATTAACATTAAATAAGACTGAAGAAGGAAGCATTTTCTAACTATTTACAAATCTTGGCACTTACTTGCATAACAATGCATTCCCTGTGTTTGCCTAAGACAAAGTAACTGGTCCTCAGATTTCATGGAATTAAGAAATAACTCTATTACTCAGCAATAAAAGAGAATAAAATCATGGCATTTGCAGGTAAATGGATGCACTGGAGAAGATAATGCTAAGTGAAGTTAGCCAATCCCAATAAAACAAATGTCAAATGTTTTCTCTGATATACGGAGGCTGACTCATAGTGGGGTAGGAAGGGGGAACATGGGAGGAATAGATGAATTCTAGATAGGGAAGAGGGGAGGGAGGGAAAGGGAGGAGGCAGAGATTAGCAAGGATGGTAGAATGTGATGGACATCATTATCCAAAGTACATGCATGAAGACATGAATTGGGTGTCAACCTACTATATATACAGAGATATGAAAAATTGTGGTATATGTGTATTAAGAATTGTAATGCAAAAAAAAGACTACATGTATAATGGCATAAGTTGGCATGAATATACTTTATATACAGAGATATAGATACTCTATATGTGTAATAAGGATTGTAATGCATTCTGCTGTCATGTATTTAAAAAAATAAAATCAATTAAAAAGAAATAATACAAGGCAGGTGGTAATGAGTGATTAGAGAGCCAGACTATTATTTTGATGTTTCCTTCTCTTGGGAATTATTTACATATGTCTATAAATATACACACACACATTTATATATACGCATATACATGTACACATTCTTATTTCTCCCAACAGGCATCCAAAAGGTATGTGTTATTTGCCCACACTTTACAGTTGAGGAAACAGAAGTCACAAAGGCATGTTTGTCACCAAACGGTGTTCATTTCATACCCCCATATGCTTCTTCAGATAAAGAGGTGTGAAGCAGTCAGGGCAGGACAGACCAAAAGTCAGATTCATGGAGGAAAAAGAAACCGAATAGTAAGAACTTTGGAGGAGAGACTGAATCTGATTATATAGATCCCACAAGGAAGAGGGTAAGCAAAGAAAATAATGAACAGGCTGGAAAAGGGGAGCACACAACAAGATCACAGATGGTTCCAGGATGAAAAGAGTAGATGACCAGAGTAGAAAGTGGCTCGTCAAAAAAATATGATTGAATACACAAGCAGGGTTAGAAGAGACCATCTAAGATTGGTCTCCGAATGAATTGCCTGATATTATCTATAATTACTTAACCACAAAAGTCCAGGTTCTAGATATTTATACACACTTACATTTAAATGGTCTTGCCTTTGAGTCTTCCTAATTTTTTCTAATATTGCCAAATTTTCTTTTTCAATTCCTTCATCCTCTGACTTTTTCCCATTAATAGGCTCTTCTTCCTTCATCTCATAATGATCCAAGTCTTCTATATCCTACAAAAAGAAGAAAAATAATAGCTTATTCAAGTTATTTTTCTTCAGTAGTTTCTTATCCCTAAAGTTAAGTTACTCTTGACTAGAATAAAAAGGAACAGGAAAGAGAGGTTGCATCCATTCAACAGCGAGGTGGAGAGGAATTGAATTCAAAAGGTTCCCTTCTATGATATTCTATGTTTTGTTTAAAAGCCAGACTATGAGTAAGGCAGAACTAAGTTTTATAAAAATCATGACTGTTACCAAGTATGCCATCTTATAAATCAATTAAGAATTTTTTTTTTTAACTAGAGTTTTCCTTATGTTGCCCAGCTGGTCTGAAACTCTTGGACTCAAGCAATTCTCCTGCCTCAGCTTCCCAAGTAGCTGGGACTACAGGTATATACCATCTGCATGAAACAAACTTCTGAAACAGTTTAGCAGCAGACATTAAAAATGTTAACTATTCATACTTTGTTCCAGAAACTTGACTTTTAGAATTCTAACTTTGACCAGTCTAAAATGTGAACACACACTTTAGACATAACCATGCCTTTTCATCTTAATAACCACAAAAGCAAACACAAAATCTGCATGTTACAAACACAGTAAAACCATTAATTCAATGGAGTACTATAAGGAAATTAAAATACCAACACAGCATAATTATTTCTTCTGTATCAAAAAAAAAAAAAACCCTTTCAAATGAAAAATACAAAATGGAAATCACAGAATTTCAATTATACCAAAAGAAGTACTAAAAAAAGAACAACTAGAAAGACATACTAAAATGTTAACAACAGTTGTTACCTCCAAATGAATATTTATTGCTTTTCCAAGTTTTCTATGTAAGCACCTACTAACTTTTATTAGAAAAAGAATTTGAATACCACCCCTAGAACAACATCTTTACCACATCATTTTGCTCCCTTTTTTCCTGTATTATCTGCTCTTACACATATACAAATCTATGCAGGATTTTTAAAATCCTAATTCTTTCAAGTATCTAGCTTTTCTCTACTTCAACTGCAAAAATTTCTAATTACAATCTTCATTTTTCCAAGCAGACTAATTCACTGTGATTTCTAGACCAACCTAATGACCACCTTGTGTCCAGACTCTGTGGGTCTCTTTCTTAGAATGCCGTACCTTCAGGTCTTACGACATTCTGTTCTTATTCAGACCCAGCCCATGACTCCATTTCATGAAACTCTCTTATGATGAGCACTTTTGAACCATAATCTTCCTTCCTATCCTTGTTTCCTGCAGAGTTCTCATAAATGCCCTTAGCCTTTCTCTTCTTCCTACCTCTTCACCCTCAATCACATTCTTATCCATAAAATGCCACTTGAATCCTCATCAGCACATCCCAGAGAAAATTAATCATTATCTTTCTAAAACAATATCTTGTCATACTACTCCCTGCTAATGACATTCTTATCAATAAGTATACAAATATAAATGTCTGTCACTAATTTAAAATTTTTAACCCTCTGCCTTTCCTAACCAATCTTGCTTACCATGACTCCAACACATCAATTTCCTCTCCCAAAAGGATAGCATCCATACACCTGTGTCCAAGGTTGTTCTGAGCCTTTGCCATCCCCACGTTATTTTAGTAGCCTGGAATATCTTCTTTTTACCTATCCTACATCTCCAAAGTCTAGACTCCTACCCTTCTTGATTTTCCTAAGCATTACTGTCCACTGTTTTACCTTGTGAGGAAAAAAATGAAAAATATCTGAACTCTGAGTACAATGTTTATACTTCATTATATACTAAACCCATTGAAAAGGTTTAACCCATTAAGTCCCAACTTTTAAATTCTGTGAATATTTAGGTACAATAAAATAAATTGGAAATCACAATCTAGAGCTTTTATACATTATTATATAATTATATACTTATTATTATACTATATGTAATTATATACTGTAAATTTTTACAGGTTATTCCACATCTGCAACGATGGAACAAAATGGGTTAATGTTTTCATAAAGTTTATTTCACCTAAAATGAACTGCAAGGAAACATTAAACAGTTTACTCCAAAAAGTCATTCCAACAGGACAATTTTGAGAATTATTTACTTCCAGAAGCCCACTACTACTTCTTTAGGTTTGAGGCATTCTGAAAGTGTATTTTAGATTAAAATTTTTCAAATAAGGTAAAAGCCTGAATTAATAAGATCCAAAAAAAAAAAAAGTTTTTAAAGTCAAGACCATGGAATCCATATATTTTTTTATCTGGTCTATTCAAAGACATAGAACTGCCTTCCAAAGTTTCAGTTTAAATGAAAAGTCTCAGAGCCTAAAAACCTCTAAAATTATATATCTAACAACTACTTAGTTTGTCTTTGAAATTTGCTCCACTAAATTTGCTAGGGTTTAAATGTGTCCCCTCCAAAATTCACCACCAATGTGACGATATCAGAGGTGGAGCCTTAAAGAGATAACTAGACCTCAAGGGCTCCTTCCTCACTAATGAAATTAAGGCCCTTATAAAAGTGGCTTCACAGCATTGGCTAACCCGCTGTCACATCCTTCTGCCTTCTACCATGTAAGAACACAGCAAGGTGACCCTCAACAGACACCAAATACTAGCACCTTATCTTGGACTTCTCAGCCTTTTGGAGTTGCAAGAAAATCAATTTCTTTTCTTGATACACATTACCTAGTCTCTAGTAGTCTAAGTACAGGACCACAAAACAGACTGAAATAAAGTTCTTAGATGGTTTTTCTACAAGAGACTATATCATTTGTTCCTAATGAGTAGTCCCTAAAATGTTCTCAAATTCCTTTTTTCAAATGTAAAACTTCCTCAGAAAACTTGGAATGAAACCATCATTTTACCCAGCTATCCCACTCTTCACAATTTTAAGTCCAAAGGACTTAAAATCAACATACTACAGTGACACTGCCACATCATTGCTTATAGCAACTCAATTCACAATAGCCAAACTATGGAACCAATCTGGATCCCCTTCAGCAGATGAATGAGTAAAGAAAACACGGTATATATATATATATATATATATATATATATATATATATATATATATATATATAAAATACACACACACACAATAGAATATTACTCAGTCATAATGAAGAATGAAATCATGGCATTTGTAGGTGAATGGATGGAGCTGAAAAATATCATGGTAAGTGAAATAAAATTGAATCCCAAAAAAACAAAGGCCAAATGTTTTCTCTAATATGCAGATGCTAATTCACGATTTGGGATATAGAAATAGAAAATAGAGATACTTTGGATTAGGCAGAGGGGCCTGAGGGAGGGAAAAGGGGTATGAAAGTAGGAAGAATAGTAGAATAGTCGGACATTATTACCCCATGTACATATATGACTACACGACCAGTTTGATTTACAACAAGAATGAGAAGTTATACTGCATTTATGTATGATGTGTCAAAATGCATTCTATTGTCACGTGTAACTAATTAGAAGAAAAAAATAAAAAACTTCTTAAACCCAGTAGTTTTCACTAAAAATAACCAAATATGAGTTAAATATTGATTACTATTAAATGTAAATATAGTTTTAGTGCAAATTCTTACAATCTGAAAAATCAAATTCAAGGAAGTCAGAATAATTTGCTCAAAGCCCTATCATTTTTGTTATTAATATATTTTACAGTAGAATTCATTTTGACATATTGTACACAAATGGAGCACAACTTCTTATTCCTCTGGCTGTATATGGTGCAGTCACTCCATTAGTGTAATTATACATGTATATAGGGTAATTGATGAGGGCCACAACCAAGTTAAGATGGCGCCTGGCAGTATGCTAGGAGGAGTGGTTTCTGAGCCAACGCCAGCGAGCCATTAAGATGATAAGGATTTCTTAATGACTGACTGCTGTATCTAGTTTATATTAATTAAGTTGTGTGTAATTAGTTGGGTATATGTACCTCTGCAGTCCGGCAGAGAAGCGGTGCCTGCTACCTAGGATACCCGCTACTTTGAGTTCCCGTTCAGTTCCCACTCAGTGCACTCGCAATAAAGTAGTTCCCGCCTCAACCTTCAAGTTGCTTGTCATCTCCCGGTTATTTCTCCCAGCTGGACAATGGCAGGTAATGATGTCTGTCTCATTCTACCATCCTTCCCAGCCCCACCTGTCCCCTTATGCCCCTCTACACAAACTGAAGTTCCTTCATTCTTCCCTATTCCCGCCCCCCACCCCGCCTCACTATGGATCAGAACCCATGTATCACAGGAAACATTTGGCTTTAGTTTTTGGGGGATAGCTTATTTTACTAGCATGATTATTCTCTAGTTCCATCCATTTACCTGTAAATGCCATAATTTCATTTTTCTTTAAAAACGCCTATCATTAATTAGAGGTAAAGCCAGAGTTTAGAAACTATATTCCATTCCAAATATAACATGTGTTTCATTATTCCACATTAACATTAGTTTTAAAAAGAGAGTAAAGAAAATAACTGAAGGAGCTGGGGTTGTGGCTCAGCAGTGGAATGCTCACCTAGCAAGTGGGAAGCCCTAGGTTTGATTCTCAGCACCACATAAAAATAAATAAAGGTATTGTGTCCAACTACAACTAAAAAACAAATATCTTTAAAAAATTAAAAATTTAAAAAACATAACTGAAATGTTCACAAATGAAGATATTTATGAAATTATTTTCTTACATAAAATACCTACTTCAGCCATCTCTTCTTCCTCCTCCTCTTCTGAAGTCACTTCTTCTGTTGTTCCATTCTGAAATACAGAAATAATTTACCAGTTCTACACAGAACAAATAGACACATGCTGAGTATATTAGAACACCAGTACTACAGCTTTAAGGTCAAACTATCAATCATTCATCACTGCAGTCCACTAACAGAGGGTTTACTAACATTAAAACAATTTATTAAAAATTTTATTTTAAAATCTAGCTTTGATTTGAAAAATACATTTGTTGGCCTTCTAAAAATAATTTTAAACATTTTAACCGCTGCCTTAGGAATAAAAAAAGCAATAAGTCAAATATAAAACTGAAAAAAAAAATTAAACATAAGCTAATTTAAAATATTATTTTATTTATTTGGTTATGTGTATAAGGTCAATACTAAACCACTGATTCCTTAAATATCCTTTTTTTTTTTAACTTGAAAAGCCTGAATCTTTATACAAATTCAACTGCTTCACATTTAAAAAGGCCAGATGTGTTATAAAGGAGTAGATACTTCACAAAACTAAAAACTATAAAATAATCACTTCACTAAAGAGCCAATTTCTTTCTAAAAACATTCTTAACTAGAAAATACCTAAAACACAATTTACTGTTCATACTCAAATTAATCTGTGTGTTTTTTAGGAAAGGCCTTTATATACAGTTTTGGCAAAGTTTTTCAAAAGGACAAATTTCCTAGGCCACGGCACAGGTGTAGACATACATCTTTAACCATGAAGGTGAGCTTAGGTTAGTACTCAGAATGTCTGAGATCAAGAAACTAGGATCTAGAGACCAAACCAAACCAACAAAAATCTCAGCAGTATCTAAACATCCGCTCTTAGCTATTCTGATAGTGTAATTCTTACGAAAGTCATTATCTCAGAAGATATAATTCTGCTGGAAAATTTTATGTGGGCACAAACACACACCCACAATGCAGAATAAACTTACATTTGTATTAAATCTGCATCTTTTTAGATATTTATTATTCATCTCTTAGAAACTGAATGACAAAAGCAAGCAAGCAGCAGCTCCCAAAATAATGTGATTCATCCTTTCTTCATTTCCCTAAATTATATATTCCAAACCAGACTATTTTTGGTATGTAAAGAACATACCTAAACTAAAAGTCCCACATACAAATTGGAATACATCAGTTACTGAGAGAGCATTTTAAAAATGCCACTTTCAGAACTTGCTCTCAGAGAACCTATTTTCAAAAAGTTCTTAGAGGATTCTGACATGTAGCCTCACCTATAACCATCACCTAGTCCCTGAGCAATGACACTTTCCAGAAAAACACAAGTAATTTAACCAAAACAAAGCTAGTTAGAGTTGTGAACCCAAAGAGGAATTTTATTTCAAGATGTGGCCTGACCTTCATAACCCCACTGAAATGACAGAAGAATTTTATAAAAGAAAGCTCATTGCTACACTAAGAAAACAAACAAGAAGAATACCATCGGTGAACCAAAACTACAAGAACACTTTTGAAAATAGAAAGCAGACGGAATCAGACTGCTGGTTTGAGAAAGCCATACTCAATCTAGATAACTTGGGGAATAACTGAAAAAGTTAAAGGAAACTTTTAAGATGAACCACACATTCTTTTTTGTACTTGTCCCAAGTACAGTTGGTAAGGATGGCTCTTCTACAGGAAGCCTAGCTTGATGGCCTCTTACTATACGTGTCAGACCCAGTAAGAGTGGACAAAATGTTTTCAATACAATGATGCAGCAGCAAAATCTCTTAACAGATTATCTCTTTCTTTCACTTGGGAGTTGGAAAATCCCACCTGCCAGTACCTCCCTATCCTTATGCCACAGGAAGAGCAAAGGTCTGCAAACCAGGAATAGGAGACCACAGCAAAGAAAAAGGAAAATTCTGCAGATACCCATATAAACAATTGGATACTCACCAATGGTATATCTCATCTATAAATGAGCAGAAAACCAAGTATCATCAGATAGCTGAACTAAATGACAACCTTGAAAAGTCCCTTGTCAAACAAGCCAAACAAGTGACCTGAAGCATTACTAGTAAAGGAAACAAAAAAAAAAAAAAAAACACTAACTGGAATCTTTAGCAGTAACTGGGAAGCTATTGCATTTACTAAATAAAACAGATTACTATGCAAAGGACAAAACAGTTCTGGGAAATAAAACACAAGATTTTAAGGAGAGGAGAGGAAATTATATTGAATGGGCCAGAGAGCACAATGGATTTGACTGAATAAAGTATTTATGATTAAAAACACCAAACTGCAGGGGCTGGAGGTGTAGAATACTTGCCTAGCATGCCATCTGGCCCTGGGTTTGATTCCCAGCACTGCAAAAACAAAACAAATGAAGACGACCAAATTGTGTCATTCACTTAGAATATGGAGAAAAAAGATAAGGGGGGAAAAGACAGAAGAATTGGAAATAAGAGAATAGTTAAGGGACACAGAAGGTAAAAATACAGAAATCCAATATTTTTCCAAAGAATTCAGGGAAAGAAAAAAAAAGAAATTAAAGAGATAATTGTTGCTGAACTAAAGAAAGATTGTAGAATATTAAGAGCTCTGAATGCCCCAAAGAAAAACTGACAACTTAAAAAATCCAGACTTCACAGTTAAAGAGAAAACCAAACCAGTTTCCAGAAAAGGGGGCGGGGCGGGGGGGGGAACGCAGAAAGACGACTCAGACAAGCATCAGACTTTTCGTCTGTAAAAATAAAAACCAACAATGAAAGTGTAAAGAACTGGGAAGAGGGCATGGTGGTGCACACCTTTAATCCCAGCAGCTTGGCAGGAGGATTAAGAGTTCAAAGCCAGTCTCAGCAACTCAGCAAGACCCTGTATCAAAATAAAATTTTAAAAAGGGTGGGAATGTGGTTCAGTGGTTAAGCACCCACTTAACCAGGGTTCAATCCCTGGTTCCAAAAAAAAAAAATGGGAAAAGACTCAAATATTAATATACCCAGGGGACAGTGTGGCAGAGAGTGTAACACAAGAAACAGCAATAAAAAGACAACAAAAACACCAACAGTTAAGTCTAAGAAACTGCTAATAATATAGCTGAAAGTCACAGGCCCATATTCTCTAACCACAATGACAAACTAGAAGTAGCCCAAAAAATCAGCTGAAAATGTTTAAAGTTCTCCAGATAACTCTTTAGGCTCAAGATGAAATTGACCCTCATACCCTAGTAAACCAAGATAAATACTAGTACAAAGATACCAAGAAATATAGACAAGAAGATTCCTAACAGCACTTTCCTGAAAGCAAAAACTGAAAACAATCTTTCAATTGTTTATGAAGAGTCACATGAAAAAATGTTGATACGAATACAACAATAAAAAGAATTATAGCTATACACAATATGAATGAATTTCACACACAATGCTGAGAAAAAGATATAAACACATATAGTATGATTCAATATGAAGCTCAAAAACAGGTATCACTAAACTATATTGTACAATGATGCATATATGAGTGATGAAACTAAAGATAAGGAAAGGATTGCTAATTGGAAAACGAAGATCTGGTAGGAAGCTGCAGAAGGTCCTAACAATGTTCTGTTCCTTCTCCTGGGTGATGACTAAGTAGTAGTTCCTAGGAATTAATTGCAACCATGTGTTACACTATGTATTTCCAATACATGTTTATTTCACAAAAATTTTGGTAGTAAGAGTAATGTGAACAAATATGGGAATATAAACTACTCAGAAATACACTAAAATTTTAAATTTGTGCAATGAAGTGAAACATCACTTAAAAGGTATACTCTTATATATTTGTTTAAAGAGCCAATAGTATCCTTCTGACACAGCCAGCTATGACAGCCCAAAATGGCTCCAGATAGTTTCAATTGTTCTACTGGAGGCCAAATTGCCTCTGGTTGAAAATTATTGGTTTAAACTTTTCTACATCATAGAAGAAAAGATGTAACGCTTCCCAAGTCATAACCCTGATGCAAAAATGAAACAAGAGCCTGAAAGGAAACAAAGAACTTTACCATGAGCTTACTTAAAAATAAAGTATTACAATATTCATTCCAACAATGTTTATCATGGGAATGCAAGGATAATTCAAAATAGGACATTCTGTCATGTAATTCACAAATTATGTTAATGCCTATATACAACTCTATATACAATAAGGTAGACCCTACATGCCTTATGTCCATGACATACTATTAACTGAAAAACACAAGTTGCAGATATCCCAGAGAAAGAAGCTCAATATAGAACACGTATTTCTCCCATCTTCTCTCTTTCCTGAGACTTCAATAAAATTACAGTGAGACTAGACCCTGTATAAATTTAAATTTAAAAAAAAAAAAAAAAAGAGGAAGAGGACAAGCATGGTGGCACACACCTATAATCTCAGAGAGTTGGAGGCTGAGGGAGGAGGATTGCAAGTCTGTGACCAGCCTCAAGAACTTAACGAGGCCCTAAACAACTTAGGGAGACCCTGGGAATGTGGCTCAGAGGTTAAGCACCTGTGGGTCCAACTCCCAGGACCAAAAAAAAAAAAAAAAAGAGGGAATGATCCTACCATCACAAAAGAAAATTCAACTACATTAAGATTACAGTAAACAGAATAAGATTAATTAATGTAATGAAGTCAAGTAAAGGCACAGGTTAAGGGAATAATGAGAAGGTTCCTTCTACAGCATATATGGAGAGGTTCAAGACTCTGAGATACCAAGTACACTGGAAAGTAGGAGAAACAGGCAGAACTAAAAACCAGAGACTAACCAAAAGTCTGTCCAGTCCTGAAACATGCTGTTCTCCCCCATTTCCTTAAGCAGAACCCAGGCAGAATCTACGTCAGGCAAAAGAGCAAAGATTTCATTACCAGAGAAAGTGAATAGTTCCAGCCATCATTTATTCCTACACCAGGAAATAGAAGAGTGGAAGAGAGCAATTGCCAGTTAGCATAAATTCCCCCTAAAAGCTATCAGTTGATAAGTCTTGGACACAAAGAACTCCAAACCAGTTATTCAAAACCTAAGAATGAGCGAAAAGAGAAGGGTATATTAAAAGGACAACATGAATGAGCAACACAGAATACAACAAAGATATGTGAGCAAAATTCTTAAAAAAAAAACAAGATAAACTAAAATATATATTACATATACATTATATATATTAATAATTATATATTTATATATAATATATATAAGTGTGTATATATATATAAGAGTTAGGAAGAACACATAAGAGTACCAAAATAACTTCTTAAAAGACAATTATGAAATACATCACATTTATAAGACCAAAATAGAATGCCAGGAATAAGGAATGATCAGAAGAAAAAGTTCTCAGAGCATACGGTTCCACATTTGGAGATACATAGTCCCAAATGAGCCACACTTCCCAGCATTCAGTCACCTATGGTCCCATCCCAGAGTTGGCCCTGTGACTTGCTTTAACTTACGAATGCAGCTGAACTAACACTGAAACTGTTCTAGGTCTAATAAGCTTTATGAACATCTGGCAGTTTCTATTTTCATGCTCTTGGAAGCCAAAAATTTGAGTTCTGACTAGCCTCCTAAAGAGAAGCCTCAAAAAGAAGCCCTAGAGGATGAGATATAAGGTAAGGAGAAAAGCTGTGTGAAGAAACGCCAAGATGATAGACATGTGGGTGGTAAAGAAGCCATCTTGGACATCCCAGTGCAGTCAAGTGTCCATATCACACCAGTATTGGTCACCATGTAACTACACAGTGAGAACCTCCAAATGAGGCCAGCAAAAAAACGTCTAGATCAGCCTTTTTAATTCATCCAATAGTGAGAAATGGAAGAAATTGTTGTTTTATGCCATTACATTTTGAGGTCACTGAGTGAGCAGCAATAAATAAAAAACTTAAGACTGTCCAAGTAAAATTTCCAAAAGTTGAAAGAAAATATTCCAGAATTTAAAATTAAAAAGAGTATAGAGATAATATAAGAGACAAGAGATTCAAACCAAGAAGCTTAAAAATCCAATTAGTAGGCATTCTAAAATAAACTGGAAAAGAGAAAGTTAATGCAAAACATAGTAAGATTCAAGATTCCAAATTTGAAAAGACATATACCTTCTGAGTACACAGCACAATGAATTTCATAGACCCACAACTAAGTATACTGTTGTGGTATTTCAGAACACTAATAAGAAAAGCACAAACTCTTAAAAACTTCCAGACAGAGTGTCATGAGTAAGACTTACCAGGCTTCAACACCACTATTGGCTAGAAGACAACAACACAGTCTTTGAAAACCTGGGGTAATCAACCTCAGTTAAAAATTCAAAAAATAAATTAATTTTAAAAATTCAATCAAAGTATCAATTATGTAAAAGGGTGAAATATAATGTAGTTACAATTTATTAGGGAACAAGTGCACCAGGCAATGTTCTACATGATTGACATGTACCAACTCATTTAATGCTCATGGTTTCCTGCAAAAAATAGGTACTAGTGCTATTATTTCCCCCATTTTGCAAATGGAAAATAATGCACAGTGATTAAATGATCAGCCCAAGATATAAGCTAATAAGCAGCAAAACCAAGATTCAAACCCATTGTGGTCTGGCTCCGAAACCTGAACTCAAGGCTGTTTTTTTTCAGAAGCTAGAACTCAGGAAAAGACCACTATTTCATACTTTCTCAGGCTTTTACCTGAGGTTGTACTCAGACAAAATGAAAAAAGGTTGAAAAAGACAATGTGAGATCCAGAAAATGATGAATCTACCCTAGGAAAGCATACAAGAAATACCTTAAGATGAGAGCTGTACAGGCAGCCCAGAGAACAACCTGCCAAGGTCACTGAAGAAAACTTAAAGGAACAGAAGATAGGAGGATCACAGAAAGGGGTTAAGAACAATATTTTCTTTTTTCTTTTTGGCAGTACTGGGGATTGAACACAAGGGCACTCTACCACTGAGCTATATCCCAGGCCCCTCCCCCACCCCCGGACTTTTGAGACAGGGTCTCCCTAAATTGCAGTCCTCCTGTCTCAAGATTGAGAATTTGCAATCCTGCCTCAGGCTCCTGAATAGCTGGGATTACAAGCAAGCATGGCAGCACCCAGTGTGAACACAACTAAAATTATAACACAGATGTTGCAAAACAAAAGGTGGTACAAGAAAGGAAATATCATAATAGAAAACTTGGCTCTATACTACAAAGTTCTATACTACAAAGTTCTAATCATAAACTAGTGATTATTCATATGACTATGTGTTAGGAGAGATAGGTGGGAAAGTAATGGTTTAAGAGCTAAATCTTCATTTATTATAGTAAAAGTCAGTAACTGATGCCTAAATAGGTAATTCTATTCCAAAATAAACTAGAAAAGAGACAGTTTACTTAGGGGTGGTGTTGAGCTAGATCTTTTTTTTTTTTTTTTTTTGGGGGGGGGGGATACTGGGGATTGAACCCAGAGGCTCTTTACCACTGAATTATATCCCAGCCCTTTTTTATTTTTTATTTATTTTTTTTAATTTTCAGACAGAGTCTCACTAATTTGCTGAGGCTGGCCTTGAATTATAATTCTCATATGCATTACTATGTCTGGCTGAGCTACTAGAAATTCCTGTTGCTTAAAGAAAATAACATTTGGGTTGGGCCTTAAGAAATACAGATAGATAAAAAAATTAAAAGGGGCGGGTATGTAGTTCAGTGGTAGAGCATCCCTGGGTTCAAGTCCCAGTACCACCAAAAGAGAAAAGCACAGATGGACTTAATGAGATGGCATCCTAGTGAAGGTATTAAAATAAGCAAAGGCAAACAAACAAGAAAGAAATACTTATAGAAACCAGAAATATTAACAACAAAACAGTGGGGTAGGAGGGCAGTTGCTTGCCTATGAGTTAAATTCAAGCAGCTCCAAGCAATGAAAAGTATATTTTTAGTACCTTAAAAAAAAAAAGGCAATTTAATAGGAACATAAAAAATTCTAAATAAGCTGTTCAGTAATAAAAAGATAAACCATCCTAGTTTACTTCTGATTGAGACAATTTATTTCAGCTCTTGAACACTAGAGAATTTTTACTTTACCTGACCCGTGGGTAGTGGTTGATCTAGCATCTCAACATCCAGGTGCTTAGGAAGGTTATATAATCTGCAGAGTTCACATATCAACCACTTCAATTGCTGACGAAGCTACAAAACACATTTCAGTAAATAAGCGTTGTGTTAAAGAGCCCTTAGAAGACATGAATAATGCTATAACTACTGTAATCAATCCAGAATGAGAAGGTTGTTACTGCCCATCTGCAGCCTATGGACAGAATATAGTCTTTAAAATATTTTTAAGGGCTGCTCATGTAAAAATGTTAGCATAAATACAAAAACAAAAAAAGTAGATATGGTTTAGGTACCATAACTGATCCCTAATAGAATGACATCGACAAAAAGGCAGAAGAAGGGAGTTCCAGACCTTGCTCATTTTCTAACTGCTAACTTTTCTCAGAAATTTACAACTTCAGACAATAAAACACTAATGCATTAATAAGGCCACAAAAAATAGAGGGAGTGTTTATATATGAATTTTAAAATTATACATACCAGAGTCATATTCATTTAAAAGTACAGAAGCAAATGTAATCTAGTAGACGGAGCCTTGGAATATAGATGACTTTGAATATGGTATCTAACTCCCTGGGTTTGAATCTCCCATGTATAAAACAAAGCAATCAAAATGTTCTCAGAATGGAAAAGATTAAATGAAATTTTCTTTGAAAACACTTGCTGTTTAGTAGGCTCTTAAGTGCCTGTCAGGGGAAAAAAAAAATCACTAGGAAAACTGCCAAGAATACCTCCTTAAATTTCCATTTTTAAATCCAGATTATTTGGTAAGCACATTAACTTTAATCAAGCAAGTTAAAGTATATGCACAAACATGTTTTTCGTTGTTTAAATTTTTTTCAATATTTAAGTTAAACAACTGCAATTGAAGAATGGTCAATACCTGGTAGGCTCAGAGGGGAGCTAAAAGACAACTTACTTCACTTGTTCAGAACTAGTTCCCTGGGTGTATCTGACCAATAAAAGATGCAGAGGAAGAAACAGGTTTATGAAAGACTAAGAAAGCAGGGCTGGGATTGTAGCTCAATGGTAGAGCGCTTGTCTCACACACGTGAGGCCCTGGGTTTGATCCTCGGCACCATGTAAAAATAAATACATAAATAAAAATAAAGATTTTTGTGTCCATCCACAACTAAAAAAAAATATTTTAAAAAAAATGACTAAGAAAGCAGACAGAATTAGAATGGGTTAAACCAAGTAAAAAAAACCCTTTCCATAGTGGACAGAGAAGCAAGTGGAAATGAAGAAGGCTAAATACTAAATTAGGATCAAACAAAAATCCTCATGCTTAAAAGGAAGCAAAAGCCCCAATACGGGTTTGTTATCTATCCAATAAGTTCTATTTTATATTAAGTACACAAATGAAGATGAGGCAGGGTGAACAGGAATATAGCCCTGGACGCTCAGACCCCCAGCACAGAAGCAGGTATGGGAGCATATGGGAGAGACAGCAGGATAGTGGAGTCTGACTAAGCAATAAGAAAAACAGGGTAGTACCTCTTTAAGGAATTTCTCTACCCAACCTGGAACCCTTCCCCCCACAGAATGTTTGAGGGATAGGGGAAGAAACTAAGATCATAGGGAAGGATTTAAGAAATTCAGAAGCCTGACTGACAGGTCTTCAAAACTTATTTTGGGGGTTTAGAGAACAGAGGTATTAAAAAATGCTCTAAGATATTCCCAGGTTCAGGTACAGTGTCCAGTTTCATTACTTCATTTTGTCCCAATCACAATCAAAATGAGAATTAAGAAAAAATATGACAGGGTGGTAGAGTACTAGGCAATAGATGAGTGTAAACTGAGATGTGATCATTTTAAAACACTTGTGGCACATCTGAGATTCCCTGGACATATATGATATATACGTATGGATTTAAAACTCTGGAGATAATTTTTAGCTAGAGATAGAAATTTAGAAATCCCTAGACTATATATAGGTCATGACTTAAATAATGAGAGTAGAAGAGATTACTCACAAAAATCACAGAATGAAAACAGAAGAGTCATACCAAGAAAAACAGCTCAGAGAAGATCAAAGGAAGAAAATAAGAACAGGAGACAGTGATCTGTCAAAAGTCCCCATTAGATTATCAATTCTCAGAGGACAGAAACATGCCTTGTCTTTTTATAACCACGACTTATCACAAAGTCTTGCATAAAAGCCAATCAATATTTTTTAAAAATATTTTTCTATGTTCAATTAACAGCTTCCTGTATTTATCCAGGAAAAAAAAAAAAAAAGATAAAACCAGCATACAGACTTTTTACAACACTGTATATAAAAGGGAGAGGATACATAGACTGTTCCTTGCATTTTCACTTAATATATCTTGGAACTTTCATATCTCTAACAGAAAGACTGGCTGCATTCTTTTTTAACTACAACAGAATATTCTATTATACACCTATACACAATTTTTTTTTATTTTACGAACTATTGGTGACACTACGTAATAAATGTTTATTGAATGGAAGAATATTTCAACAAAGGAATAATCAACAATATCAAAATGCTACAGAGGGGGCAATTTGGAAACTAAAAATGGAGCCATGAAATCAGACAACTAGAAGATAAATTTTAGTCCCACAATGAAAGCACAATCCAGATTTGAGTTTGGTGACTTAAAAGTGAAAATATAAAGCTTATTCTCTCTAGAAACCAGGCAAAAGCCCTAAAATGAAAGGTTTTTTTTCCCCCTTCATGTAAATGTTTGATTTTTAAAATAAAATTTAGCCCAATTTTATATCCATTTTATTTAACTGTATGAGCATTTGGGGGGGGGGGGCGGGGGAGGGGGCTCCTACCAGGGATTGAACTCAGGGGCACTCAACCACTGAGCCACATCCCCAACCTTATTTGGTATTTTATCTAGAGACAGGGTCTCACTGAGTGCTTAGCACCTTGCCATTGCTGAGGCTGGCTTTGAACTTGTGATTCTCCTTCCTCAGCCTCCTGAGCTGCTGGGATTACAGGCGTGCACCACCACACCCGGCTGTATGAGCTTTTTTGATATAACATTTTAGACACTGAAAAATAACTGCAATCATTCCTGCTATAGAAGTAGTATCCTCATTTTCAGAGGCAACCTCCTAAAAGGTGGTGCTAACAACAGGGTTATATCTAGCACTCTGTCCATTATCATAACCCTGTGACAGAGATGTGAACATGTTTCTATCTTTTAATTTTTACCCCTTACCTTTCATGGCTCTCCAAACCAACCTTAATTTTTAAAATATTTTCAAACTGATGTCCTTTTGTTCTTAAAAACACATGTGTTTAAACCACCTATAGCTTATTTTGACAAAAATCTAAGTTAAAGACACTAATATTCCAAATAATCAGGTCTCTCAAAACTATCTATAATCTATTCTTTATTGATTTAAAATACCACGGGGGGCTGAGGCTGTAGCTCAGTGGTAGAGTGCTTGCCTTACAGGTGTGAGGCCCTGGGTTCGATCCTCAGCACCACATAAAAATAAATAAATAATAAATAATGATATTTAAAAAATAAAATAAATAAAATACCACGGGCTGGGGTTGTGGCTCAGAGGCAGAGCACTTGTCTAGCATGTGTGAGGTACTGGGTTCGATTCTCAGCCCCACATATAAATTAAATAAAGGTCTACTGACAACTAAAAAAAAATATTTTAATAAAATACCACATTTACCTTAAATTCTCATCTGCATGACTATTTCTAAATTTCTTCTGACACATCCAGTGCCAGTACACAATATTTTATTTAATATTTGAAAGCGCAGGTTATCTTACTACCTGTTTAAAATTTTTATTTTTTATTATTTGCTCTTCATAACAAACTTCAGAGCCATTCTGTGAAGTTCCAAAAATAAATCTGTTGGGAGTTTTACCGGTGATGCATTAAGATTTATAAATTAATATGAAGACATAGGGGTAAGTGACATATTTATAACATAGGAGACTGCCCTTCCAGGAACATAGTGCCCAGTCTTTATTTCACTCAGCAAAATTTTGGAGCTTTATTGATACAAGCCCTGAACATCTGAGTTTATTCCTAGATGTTTTAATTGTTGTTGTAATTATCAGTAAAATAGTATTATATTTGCTATCTGATAAAATAGATTTTAATAAAATAGATTTTATAAAATAGATTTTAATCAATCATCTTAAAAATTTTCAGTTGATTCCTTTAGATTTTTTGGTAAACGATCATATCACACACAATGATGGGTAATTTTCTATAGGACTTTATGACATCATGGGAAAACATGATAATGTCTAAAAAGAAAACCAAAGAATATGACCTCAATTATTTAAACATATGTATAAGGGTATATATATTTTACTAGCAAAGAAAAAAAATTGGTAGAAAATAGTCATATCATTAATGGTCATATTAGGTAAAGAAATTAAGGGAGATTTTAATCTTCCTGGTTTTGCTTGACTGTATTTTACCAGTTTTCTCACAATGGACACTTATGAATTTATAATCAAAGAATAAAAATGTTTTTAAATTTTTATAAAATGAAGATACATTTCTTCACACGGTAGTCCTCCCTTGTCCCCAGTTTTGCTTTCTGCAGTTCAAGTGACTTGGATCAAAACGATCTGAAAATGCTTAATGGAAAATTTCAGAAGTAAAAAACTCATAAGCTTTAAATAACTTTTATTACAGTGTATTGTTATAATTGTTCCATTTAATTATTTTTTATTAATCTTACTGTACCTAACTTATAAATTAAACTTTATCTAGGTACATTTATATATATATAGAAACCATATATATATATATAAAACACAGCATATTAGGGTTAAGTACTATCCATAGATTTATGCATCTACTGATAAGGGGGTACTGCTATTTAAAAAAAAAAAAAAAAAAAAACTTCTATTTGAATATCTTTGGCTTTTGTTGCAGGCTATTGACCCTTGACAGAAAAAGCAATTCCTTAACACTAGTATTTGCCTCATTCTATCATTATTCCTTCACATCTGCATTAGCATTTTTCCCTTTTCTACTCCCCACCTTAGCTAGTAGTCTTTACCAAAAATGCTTGTTTGATTTAACGTGAGGATGCTGGGAAAAGAAATTTCTAATTCCTAACCTAAAGCAAGGCTATTCTTGGGGCAAATTTAAGAAGAAATAAACCAGCCAACCAACCAAGCAGGTAGTAAATACATCCTGAAGAACTTAAAAACTTAAAAAACACACACACCCACACCTTGGTATTTGACCCCTGTATTATGATTATCAATCATTAATCATTATGACTACCTCTTAACACAGAAGTTCATGAGAAAAAAAAATAAAGTAGGTTCTGACTTATATTCTCACCGTGTTGTTGTTCTTAGTATCTTCTAGACGTTCCAGAACTGATGTCAGAGTTGGGTCATCAGAGTCCACAAACCATATTGGTGAAGAAGATGGGTAAGATTCCTGTTATAGAAATACCTATGTAAAACACATTTACATACAGACTAATCCAGATATGCAATAAATCATATCACTGAATGGCAAAATGTCAAGTGAAATGTATACAGGGAAGAAAAGTAACACATTTAAATCCATGGGGGATAATCAAATTTCCTTTTATGGAATTTAAAAAGCAAATAAAGTTTTATAGTTCAATCTTGCCTATCCCAAGCCACACAATTCGTTAAGTCTAAAAATAAGACAGAAGTACTTTCCCCAGCAACCAACATGAACAAGTGAATACACTGTAAAACTTAAAAATTTTCAAAAGTAAATACAAAAGGTATTCAAGCAAGGAAACAGGCTTCCCTCCTTTACAAAGAAAAGTCTATCCTTGCTTGGATTCTCCAGCTTTCACCTTTTTCCAGGGCTTTAAAATCTGGAATCATAATAAAGCACTCAAATAACAAAAAATGTTTCTTAAAAGTACAGTTTATAGGGCTGGGGTTGTGGCTCAGTGGTAGAACACTTGCCTCCCATGCGTGAGGCACTGAGTTCAAACCTCAGCACCACATAAAAATGAAAGATATTGTGTCTACCTACAACTAAAAAATAAATATTAAAAAAGCACAGTTTATAGATTTAAACTGTACTACTTTTACCTTTTAATCTAAAAGAGATCTAATTCTGAATTCTTAAAATAAAGCCAGGGAACACATGTCTCTAAATCCTTGCGAAATACTTTTGTTTTTCAGGATCTTTTACTCACTCTTGACTTCTGAGTTGTGTTAACTACAGAAGTTATTTTGAGATTTCCCCCCACTAAAAAAAAAAAAAAAAAATCTAAAATTTATCCCATTTAATTTTGCCTTTTTCCAAATAATTTTCCATTCCTTTTTAAACTAACACAGAAGGTTACTTCTAAAGAAACAGATTTATTAAATGAAATTAAGATTACTTCTTAAATATAGCAGGTGTTATAAGGCAGAATGAACAGCAACACAGAGCTTTCACAGTGGACATTAAACTTTCAATTGCCTCAGGAGTTCAATTGCCTTTTGGGACAGTCATTCTCTTTGTATAGCCACAGTTATGTTCACAATGATGCTCTTGAGCTCTATAGAAGGCAGCTTTTAAGATGACCCAAATAATCCTCACCTCTTGTAAAATTCCCTCCCCTGGACTTAGTGGTTCACTTCTATCAAACAGAATACAGCAAAAGTAATGAGATGTCACTTCTGAAATTGGGTTACAAAAAGATACCATCTATCTTGCTCATCTCTCTTGTTCTTCCACTGACTGCTCTGATGAAAACCAACTGCCATGTGGTGAGCTGTCCTATGGAGAGGCCCACATTGGCAAGGAAATGAAACACAAACATTTCTGACCAATAATAGCAGTTAAACCAAGGCACTTAAATTAGTCCAACACCCTGTGAGAAGATGGATCCTGCCATGAACTCCAAGAATAAGCCTGGAGGTGAATCCTCTTACCTGTCCAGCCTTAGATGCCTATGGCCTCTGCCAACAACTTCACTGCCCCATGAAAGACATTAAGCCAGTGAGCCCAAGGTAAGCTGTACAGATTCTTAACTCACAGAAAACTGTGAGAGAACATTTGTTGTTTTAAACTGCTGGGGTTTTTTGTTACAAACCAATGTATCTATTGCTAATTCAAATACCATAAATTTCTAATATTTCATTCTATCACACAAACCAACTAAAATTTAAAGAATTTTGCACAAAGAACCATTGCTTTGAGAACTATAAGCTCAATTATAACATAGCTGAAACCACACAATCTGAGTATTTTTAAAAGCATTTTACCAAATATTCTTAAAAAAAAAAATTACTGAAACAGGACACGATTAATGGTACCTAGTACACCTGTTTGTTAACGGTTTATTTTTGTGTTCCCATTCCTTTCTTACTGTGTCCCAAATATCTTTACAGGAAAAGGTAAACTATCTTTATAATTAATCCTGTTTTAAGGAAAACCACTTAGTATTGCCTCTTGGGAACATGCTGTGTAGACACAAATTTTTACTGTTTTAGTTTTGTATTTACTTTAGCCTTTGAAAAACAAAGCAAGACTAGACTTAGAACTTCAAAGTATAAGCGGGAGCTGGAACTCAGTGGTAGAGCACTTGCTAAGCACGTGTGAGACACTGGTTCAATCCTCAAACCACAAAAATAAAGGTGTTGTGTCCATTTACAACTAAAAAAAAAAATTTTTTTTTTAAAAACGAAATTCAATGTATAGATTAGTGTTTGTCTAAAAAACTTCTGCATGAGAAAAACAAGTCCTGAGATTCCTCACAACCATATTAAAAAGAACTGGAAAAATCTTAACAGATCTAAAACCTTTCTTTAACCCTGTACATAAGGTATATAACAGACCTGTGCAATGGTTCTCAAAGTGGGGCGCTCAGACCCCAGGTCTAAAATTTTTACAAGAATATTAAGATATTGCCATTTTTTTAAAAGAGAGAGAATTTTTTAATATTTATTTTTTAGTTTTCGGTAGACACAACATCTTTATTTTATTTTTATGTGGTGCTGAGGATTGAACCCAGTGCCCCGCACATGCCAGTTGAGCGTGCTACCGCTTGAGCCACATCCCCAGCCCTTAATTGCCATTTTTATGGTAAAGATATTTGCATAAAAGTGCAAATACAGTGGTGGGTAAACCTACTGGTACCTTATCACAAATATAGGCAATGACACCATACTACTAATAGTCATATACTTAAGGTGTTTGAAAGGAAGGAAGGTCAGTTTTGCTAAGAATGTCTATGATGATGGGCTTGGCTGTAGCTCAGAAGTAGAGCGCTTGCCTTGCACGTGTGAGACCCTGGGTTTGATCCTCAGCACCACATATAAAATAAATGAATAAATATTTATATCTATAAATATATATTTATATATACACACATATATAGGGGTATTTATCTTTAAAAAAAGTGATGAAATGGCAAAAAATATTTTTATTAAATCTTGATCCTTAAATATGTTGTTTTAGTACGCAGTAATCAAATAGGAAGTATACATGAGCACTCCTACAGAACACTTGAGAAAAAGCACTTGTGTGATGTGAGGTGAACTAACCATGTTAATGAAATACTATTTTTACTTGAAAGGACAGATGACTAACAAACAATTATTATGCTGACTTGGGGCTTTTTTTGGTTTTTGTGGGGTTTGGAGGTATGGAGGATTGAACTCAGGAGCACTTGACCACTAAGCTATATGCCCAGCCCCATTTTGTAGTTTATTTAGAGACAGGGTCTCATGGAGTTGCTTAGCACCTCACTTTTTCTGAGGCTAGCTTTGAACTCACCATCCTCCTGCCTCAGCCTCCCGAGCCACTAGGATTATAGGCCAACTTGGGGTTTTGGCAGACATTTTTCTCAAAAATGAAGAGAGAGATCCTGTCATTTTGAGGAAAACAAAGGACGGTATATATTGCCAAAAATAAAATTCAAGTTTTCAGGCAAAAACTCAGAATTCTGACTTTTATGAACTACTACAAGCCTGTAGCTTCCCAGGAGTACTGCAGTGAGACTGATGGTGATATCATACCAATGAACATAACCTTTTTTTTTTTTTTTTCTCCCTCTGGGCTTTTTTTTTTTTATTAGTTGTTCAAAACATGACATAGCTCTTGACATATCATATTTCATACATTTGATTCAAGTGGGTTATGAACTCCCATTTTTCCCCCATATACAGATTGCAGAATCACATCAGTTACACATCCACGTTTTTACATACTAGTGTCTGTTGTATTCTGCTGTCTTTCCTATCCTCTACTATCCCCCCTCCCCTCCCCTCCCCTCTTTTCTCTTTACCCCATCTACTGTACTTCATTTCTCTCCCTTGTTTTTTTTCCCCCTTTCCCTTCAGCTCCTCTTATATGTAATTTTGTATAACGATGAGGGTCTCCTTCCATTTCCATGCAATTTCCCTTCTCTCTCCCTTTCCCTCCCACCTCTCATCCCTGTTTAATGTTAATCTTCTTCTCATGCTCTTCCTCTCTGCTCTGTTCTTAGTTGCTCTCCTTATATCAAAGATGACATTTGGCATTTGTTTTTTTAGGAATTGGCTAACTTCACTTAGCATAATCTGCTCTAGTGCCATCCATTTCCCTGCAAATGCCATGATTTTGTCATTTTTTAGTGCTGAGTAGTACTCCATTGTGTATAAATGCCACATTTTTTTTATCCATTCATCTATTGAAGGGCATCTAGGTTGGTTCCACAGTCTAGCTATTGTGAATTGTGCTGCTATGAACATCCATGTAGCAGTATCCCTATAGTACGCTCTTTTAAGGTCTTTAGGGAATAGTCCAAGAAGGGGAATAGCTGGGTCAAATGGTGGTTCCATTCCCAGCTTTCCAAGGAATCTCCATACTGCTTTCCAAATTGGCCGCACCAATTTGCAGTCCCATGAACATAACCTTTTGATAATGTATAATGAAATGTCTCAACACACAGAAAATCTCAATGAACCAATAATTTCTAATAGGGCTGGGGATGTGGCTCAAGCAGTAGCACGCTCGCCTGGCATGCGTGCGGCCTGGGTTCAATCCTCAGCACCACAAACAAAGATGTTGTGTCCACTGAAAACTAAAAAATAAATATTAAAAAATTCTCTCTCTCAAAAAAAAAAAGAAGAATTTCTAATAGCCAATGCAATAATATCATGAAAGAATAAAAGATCCATTCAAAATTCAAGAAGAACCAAGTTTTGCAGAGTGTCAAAAAATAATATTCACAATTATCTAAAATGACTATTAAAATATTTCTTTTTCCAACCAGGTATCTATATGAGCTGGACTCCATTACAACCAAAACAAGATATCACACCACAATCTGAATATGAAAGTAAATGACAGAGTAGACAGACAAATTAGGAGGGGAAATTAAAAAAAAAAAGTCTTTGCTATTTTTCTCACTAAAATTTTTTGTTTAGAAAAAATGTTTTTCTATAAAAACATTTAACAATATGTATTAAGTTTAACGTTTTAAATATCTCTGTTTAAATTTCTAATGATAAATATCAAGATATAACTGACACAAAAAGTTCCTAAGGCCAGGCACAGTTTTTCAAGCCTGTCACCCCAGCAACTTGAGGCTGAAGGATCAGTTTCAAAATAAAAAAAATAAACAGAGGACCAGGCAAGTAGCTTAGTAGTAGGTTCAATCCCAATATAGGAAGAAAAAAAGAAAAACAAGAGAAAAAGAAAACTCCTTGGGCCATCAATACATTTTTTAAAGTATGAAGGAGTTTTTACCCCAAAACTTTTGAGAACTGCTGCCTTCCCCTCATTTCACTTCTACCTATCCCCACAGAACGTCTTCCTTGGAAGAAACCACCTTTCTTCACCAATCTGGTTCCACTGGAGCTGCTTTTTTGCTACCACCTCCCTTGACACAAAACCTCAATAAAAAAACTCTAACAACCTATCCCATTCTCAGTGATGAACTGTCAGGTAGGTGAAGCCAGAAAAATCTGAGACTAAACTTCTCTCCAGACAAGACTACACTTCTCTCTTTCTAAGAGACCTGGAGTCACTGGAACAATTTGGCCAGTCAGGGTAGCCAGCATTCATCTTGCCAATACTCGGAGAATACATGGAGTCATACTGCTTCCTGGAGGGCTGTATGTAGGTAGGTAACTATACTTTTGCCGTGACTGAAATTCATTTCATTGAACACTTGATATCATTTTTACCCATCCGATACACAAATGCTAGTACCTGGAAAGACAAAAAAAAATAAAAGTTTCTATATGGTACAACGTACAATATAATTTGTTCCATCTCCAGAAACCAATTCAGCAATATGAACTGAAAGCCACCATTTTTAGGAACATTTCAAAGACATTTCCTATATGCACAAGGATTCAGCTCTAGCTGTTGATGTTCAGAGCAGCAGCCACCTATATATCCAGTATTAGGAGATACAGCTGACTAGAGAGTTTAGTCATAAAACACACAATAATTAAAAGCACACAATAATTAAAGACACTGCAGAGGCCTAAGCTATGACATACCTACAATACTGCTAAATGAAAAAGATTACAAAACAACCTGACATTTTTCAAAAGGGAGAGGGAACATATATAAACATAGCAGAAAAAAAGATGATCACAAGATATTATATCAAAATTCTGATCATGGGGCTGGGGATGTGGCTCAAGCGGTAACACGCTCGCCTGGCATGTGCGGGGGCGCTGGGTTCGATTCTCAGCACCACATAAAATAAAGATGTTGTGTCCACCGAAAACTGAAAAATAAATATTAAAAAATTCTCTCTCTAAAAAAAAAAAAAAAAAGCTGTTCATGTCTTCATCTATCAGGCAATTTTTTTCTAGTTTTGTTTATCTGGTTTCTAAATTTCTTACAACACAAATGTCTTGTTCCCCATATTATAAAATATCCACCACCACCCTTGTACACAATGTTCAGTATAAGCTCATCAAGTTCAAGGCTTGTTCAATATAATATTTAAAAGACAATTTACTTTGAAAGGTATGTAAAATGGTGACAAATACTTAAACCTTTAATATTTTCAATCTCTCATATATATAAACTTTGCAATTTTTACAAGGTTTATCATTTTTCTTGCAAAGATAGTTTTCTAGTTATTCCTCTTTAAAAGGACCTGTGATATGTCAGTTTTTAAACATTATATGGTACTCAAAAATCCCAGGCAGTTTTTCTTGCTGCGAATGTTTAAGCACTTTCATCAGTAATGAAAATCTGAAAGACAAATACAAGTATCTAATTATTCAAGACCTTTATCTCTCCTCCATTTTACTATTAGTTTTATAGTGATGTTAAGGCTTGTAGAATGAAACTGTCTCTGTCCCCATAAAGTTTACCCATAGCGGACAAACTTTACACAAGTTCATCACTACTACCATCACCTCTATAAAACTGTCCTATTCTGGGCTAACACAACTCAAAGTTAATCATGAAGATCTCTTTACCTGTCCTTGTTTTAGCAGTCTTTTTGTCTTGTCCAGAAATTACATTTTTCTACATAAACCAACCACAGACCAACAACATGTCTACCTCAAGAACCAGCAAAGCTGGCCACCAGAATGCTCAGTTTGGGGCATCTTTCCAAATGGAAGGATACAGCTACCTCTAAGGATTTTGTAATTTTTTGAAAACCAATGAGCATACTTCTTGTAGGTTCAGAGACACAGCAGTGTTATGGAACACATTACCTTCAAATTTTGCTGTTCAATAAATGTGGAATGGAGCATAAAGTAAACTGACAGAATTGACTATACAGTACCTTAATAAAATCTTAAATGCTTTGACAACATAAGATACCAAATGTGTGTATGTAGTTGTCTATTAATGACTTTACTACATAAAGGATAAAGTAATAACTGTGAGCCCACAAAAGCAGAGTAAAAAAATCTAACAAAGAAAAGTGCATACATACCTTAGTGATTTTTAAAATATGCTTAAATATTCAAAGACAGGAAGCAAATTACAGTTACTCAGAACATCATTCTTAAGTGAAATTTGGCAGAGAAAACAATGGTGCTGAAAAGGATTTGAACCACCTAAGCTACAGAAACCCAGTGAAAGGCTTCCATGGTTCTTCTGACTAGCCATCATCTTTCAGAATGATCTTTGGAAGATAATCCAAACCGCTGTTACAAAAACCTTGGGGGAAAGCCCTGTTTTATTACTCTCCAGTAATGCTTTGCATTTAGTAATGAGTATTTCAATTCAATTTTCTACCCCTCAACTACCTAACATTTACCTAATACTATAATCCTCCAGGTCTAAGTTTAGCCAAAACAACAACAACAAAAACGCAAGTTACTAAAAGACACACCACTCATGAAAGGGAAACCCAAGTTTCTTCTTCACATATCCCTTTCTTTCAAGGAAAAAAAAAAAAATAGGGAAGGGGGAGAATAGATGAATTTGGCCCTATATTATAAACTGATCAGATAAATGAGAAAACAATGATTCTGGATTGAAAGTACCATGTGAGAGCTTAAGACAGTCCTGATAACTGTAAATGTTTCTCTCAGAGTTTAATTTGGAAAGGTAACCTGTCCCAGGAGGAAAAACCAAAGAAAGGTCTTAGACTCCTTAGTCAAGATTAGTTCATTATTTCCTTTGTACAACTTGGATGGGACTACTTTTTAATCAGTGTAAAAACCAGAAAAACAGGAGCCAGGGTTGTGGCTCAGCAGTAGAGCGATCGTCTAGCACATGCGAGCCGCTGGGGGTTTGATCCTCAGCACCACATAAAAATAAATAAAATAAAGGCATTATGTCCAACTACAACTAAAAAAAAAATTTAAAAAAAAACAGAAAGTCAAAATGAAGGTCAACAGCATTGCCTTACTTCCCATAAAAAGCTGTCATAATAAAGCAATTTCAAAATAAAGTGTTATTCAGACACAAATGACACCATCACTTTCATATTTGTACAGTATAACTGCCAAAGAGGTTCCCTATATATCTCTTCTAGGGCAAAAAGTATTATCTACTTTATGAAGAAACACAGTAAAAGAAGTGATTTGCTTTTTTAGGTCCTAACTACTAAATAAAAACTAGTATGAGCGTGAGCGTGAGCGCGCACACACACCCTACGCTTACATATTCCAATTTAGTGTCTTGCTGTTGGAGGAAGGGCTTTTTGGCAAATAGAAATGTAAGTAGCTAAACAAAGAAATATTCCACCAAAATACTGTGGTAAATAGCCACTCGTGCAGAAAAAATAATGCTATGCAAATAATATAAAAATGAAGTTTCATTTGTTTATCTGGGTTTTTTGGGGTTTTTTTTTTTTTTTGGGGGGGGGGGGTTAACTCTAAAACAACAAATCCCTACCAAGAGTTCCCAGATGCTGAGTCCATAAAAGGAGTTGTCAGCTTATGTTAAATACTTCAAAAGGACTAAAAGAAAGTTATACACAAATTCCCAATAAGGCTGCATAGGTTATTAAAACAAGCTGCTTTGCTTTTTAGATGTGATCATAGCAACTGGATATTAGCACTGACTGGTAATTTGCCTTATTGTCTGAAAATGCAAAAACAATATTTAAGTATGTATAGCAGACAATCTTTCATGAGTTTACAGAAAACAATAAGAAAGACTCCTTGTGGTTGTAAAGAGCACTCTTTTCCCTTGATATTCAAATCAGGACAAATTTATAAAACAAGAAAAAAAAAGAATAGGTCAATTCCCTTGGCCTACAGAGTAGAACATCTACTATATATATATATAGTTATATATATATATATATATATATATATATATATATATATATATAAAATTTTTTTTTACTTCCCACAGTCTTTCATATGTAGTCAAATTACAGATTTCCTATCAAGCCCTTAGCAACCTTTAAAATATTTAAGACATTATCCATGATACTTTCTTGATTTTATCTCTACACTTTTGACAAACTCTTGGCAGTTAACTTTTATTCAAACAGAATATAGCTTGAATGGTGGCCATACAGTCAATAAAACAAATATTTACACAGAAGATAAAAAGCACAATTATGGAATATGCTCCTGCCAAATTAAAAGATTTCTAAGGACTTAAAACAATATAAACTACTTAAGAATATTTTTTAAAAAATAACCAAAACAGAAATAGTAAGAAATAAAGAAGGGAGAAGGGGGGAAATATCACCATACACTGAACATGACCCAAAAGAGTGAAACATGGAAGAACAGATCAGGGTTGGGTAAGAGGTAGGAGTCAGGGACACATTTCACATGGAAAAAAGTTACACAGAAGCTTGAGGGGAAAAGAGTACAGTATCTTTAGAAAATAACAGGAACCCATAGATATGCTCATGTTTGTAAATAAACAACTAGTGAGATACCATTCACAAATATTACAAAAACTGCATAAGGATATGTCTTGGGGGTTCGGGGATATAGCTCAGTTGGTAGAGTGCTTGCCTCCCCATGGACAAGGCCCTGGGTTCAATCCCCAGCACCAAAAAAAAAGAATATGTCTTGCTAAGGGTAGAGAAGATAGTGCCTGGCATATAGAAGAGCTCAATAATATTAGAGCTGTGTAAAAAAGGGAAATATTGGAGAAGGGGTCAAACACTTTAAACAAACAAAACAGCTACAATTTTTCACAGAATAACAAATCACAAACCCAGTAGAGAGGCCTCCAGCCCTTGAAATTCATCACCATTTTTTCTTTGCTCTTTTCCTTCTAAGCAAATGGCATCAACAATTTTATCAAAAACACCCATGTTTAAAGAATCTATCTTTTAGAGATACACATGGAAAGACAAGAGGAAGTGATATGTCTGAAATCTGCTTCAAAATAATATGAGATACAGATGAAATATGACTGGGTAAAAGTTTACCAATGTTGAGACTGGGTACATAGTTTCTCTACAATGTTCATGAATTATATGTTTGTCCCACTCACATTGAGCATCTATAATAATTATTTTCTAATAATGTCGTAATTTACTAGCAGCTCAATCTTAATAGTTTCTAACAGTAATACCTAATCCTCACCAAACTGTCCTTTCTCTGAATGTGTCTAATTCACTTCTGACTTTACTCCCAAGGCCACTGCCTGGTCTAGGTCATCATTTATTATCTGTCTATAGCAGATTTCTATCAGCCTCCAGTAGGGTTCTCAACCGGACACTGCTGGCATTTTAGGAGGGATAATTCTTCCATGTGGCAGACCACTTGAACATTACAAAACATTTGACATACCTGTATACCTGGCATTAAATGCCAGCACAGCACAGCACATCAACCCCATCCACATAGGGATAGTCAAAACCACACATATATTTTCTGCAGTGCCACCCATCCTGGATGGCAGATACATTTCCCAATTTACCTGATTAACTTAGTGGCTCCCCACTGCATACAGAGTTCAGTTTCCAATTATTTAAATCAGCTGTACCTTTCCCTGGCCACACCCAACTTCTCCCAAAATAATCACCCTCCAAGGCATCCAGGCCAGTCTCCTTACTAATATCGACTCTATGCTCACACTACTTCTTGTTCCCCAGATTTGGAAAATTTCCCTCACCAGCCTAAATTCTGGACTTCAAGTCAGAGCATAAATTGTCCCTTACTAAGCAAACCACGTTTTCTCAAGCTTTGGTGTCCTGTTTGGGTGGAGTTTCCTCTGTCTGGAATGCCCTTCCCTTAGCCTTCCAAAATTGTACTCACCTGTAGAAGATCAATTCCTCAAAGTTTTCTCAGAACTACCTCCCCCAATTCAAAAGTAGTTGCTCCCTTTAACTTTAGTTATCACATTGGGTTATAAAAAACTCTCCCTAGAACTCTTGAGTGCTCAAAGCAGGAACCGCTCTGTCCAGTTTTGAAACCCCAGTGCCCACAACACTGGGACATGAATCCTCTCCTCACTACAACACTAGATTGTAGTTCTGTTTTGTTTGGGGGAAGTGGGGGCGATGTAAATACAGTACCCACCTTCTCCCCAGAGTCTGGTAACTTCAAGGCGTTTGCAAACTCCCAACAAGCTGTAGCCACTGGAGTAAACCCACGGACTCAACCAAAGGGCGTTAAAGGCAACGGACTTGGTTTTAGCCATCCTGCCTCCTATTATAAGAAAGAGTATATTCTGCATTTGGACCAATACCCTAAAATCCATTCCAAAACGAAAAGCTTCAGAATATACTTTTATGAAGTTATTTAATACTTCAATATTTTTCCAAGTTTTGAGCTTTCCGATTAAATGAAAGGAGTGAGCTCTTTTTAAAGTGTCTTTTCAGCGTTATAATAGAACACGACCTTTCTGAGCAGTAAACCTGGGCACGTATCTCCGGTCCCCATCAATGATTTTCGGGCTGAGGCACAGGAGGGGCTACGTAAACACAGCCGTCGCACCACCTGCCGCATCCAGGGCACAATGCGCGTTAGCGCGGAGTGAGGTCGGGAAAGGAATACTTCCAAACAGTACCAGAGGCTGCGTCCTAAACTTTTTTTTTTCCTTCAATGAATCCGTTTTCAGTTCACCCTTACACACCAACTTAAAATTTTTTTTTGTTGAGCAAGCAGGCACGAGGGAAACCTGGCGGAAGAATGAGTCGCTAAAACTTAAGGGCCGTTCTCCTTCCCCACCTGAGCTCAAACAACAGCCGGAGCTGACCCGCCGCGCCGCATTTCCAGGAGCAGGCCGGCTGCGGGCGGCCAGGGCGACCCGGCGAGGGCAGGGGCCGCCGCAGTCTTCGCTTCGGGTCGTGGCGACGGGGGCCGTGAGGGGCCAACAGCCCCGAAGCCATCCCCGCGCCCTCCGCTTCCTTCTAGCCAAACCCGGAGCCGTCCCAGCGAGGCCTGGGCCAGGCCACTCGCCGGGGAAAGGGGCGGACCCGCCCCGCCCGGGGAGCCGGGGCCTCTCGGGGCGGACTCCCCTTTGTCCGAGGACTCCGGGCGCCCCCAGTTCGCCCTCGCCCGGCCCCGAGGGGCTGCGGCCGAGCGTCTCACCGTGATGTTGCAGTGGAGTGTGAGCGGCGGCTGCGGTGAGTGCGGGCTGCCCGGCGGCGCCGGCGGCGGCACCAGGAACTGGCAGTGCAGTTCGTCCAGCTTCCAGCTGACGATGCGGAATCGCTCGTGGTTCTTGTCGAAGATGGACGACAAGAACTTCAGCTCGGTCTTGAGCCCTGACACGGACATCTTCCCCTCATCTCCGGCGGGAGGGGTGCGGAAGGGGAGCTGGGCCCGGAGCCGCCGTCACGGCCGCGACCGCCCCGTGGGGCCGGCCCGGGCCGCGCTCTTGCGGCTCCGCCTCTCCCCGCCGCCGCGACCCGCGTAGGAGCGCGGCTGGAAAATGGCGAGGGGCGCGAGGCCTCAGCAGGCAGCTGTGCGGCGCCCGAGCCCCTGCTCCCTTTGTAACCGACTCCACCGGCAGGAGGCGGCGGCCCCGCGGCTTAAAAGGGCAACAGCGTCGCCGCCCCCGCTACCGCCTGGGAAAGGGCTGCCCCCGCCCCGCCCCCATAGCCCCGCGCGCCCCCGTTCCGGCGCGTGCTCGTGGCCAGTGCGCGCGCGCCCGGCCGCCCCCTCCTCGCCGTGACCCAGCCCGCTTCCGCCTAGCCCATCTGCTACGCGACTCGCACCCGCGGACCAGAAGATCGGGGCCAGGTGGCTCCAGGGCTCCGCACAAGAGGAGGAGCCGGAGACCCCCGCGCGTCCCCGGCCTGGGGCCAGACACGTGTGCGGCCTATTGCACCGGCCACGTTGGCGCTGCAGCGGAAGCACGCTGGCCGCTGGGGGCTGCTTACAGGCTTGGCCCTCGGTGAACCACTCACTCACCTGACTTTGGTGATAGACCAGGGTGCACGCCGTTTAGTTTCATCTCAACTACTCAAAATTTGATCAGCACCACAACTTCTATAGGCTCAGGTCTAAGGACCTTCTCACTGAATGTGCTGCTGTCTCCTTTGCTCTCAGTCCGTTTGCCGAAGACGATGATTTGGCCACGGCCAGCAGCTCCCTCCCATTTCCCATGATTTCCTCCTTTCCCTTAATCACCACCTTGAGCTCACTGTGGCATTTATTTGTATCTTCTTCCCCTTCCCCCATCCCATCTCAAGTCTCTGTCTCTCCAGGAATTCTTTGCCGTTTCCCAGCTAACTCTCCAGCCCGCCTGAGGGTCCGAACCACCTAATCTAAAATAGCCACCCAGACACTCTATATCACATCACTCTATCCTAATTTATTGCTCTGCACCAATCACTATCTGGTATTTTCCTGTTTATTTTTTCTTTGTCGCTGCCCAACACAAGTGTCTTATTCAGAGCTGTATTCCCAGGATCTAGAAAAAAGACCTGTTACATAGCAAAGGCCATCTGAAATCCCCAGTAGTGAGCACAATCCCTGGCACATTCTAGGTGCTCCAAAAATAGATGAAGGACTGCAATTCAAAGGAATACAAGATAATTGGGGAGGCATAGTGTGTGCAGTAATGTGTACTAGAGGCAGGACCAGCTTCAGAGGTGTGTGACCCATGTATTTACACAGGACTTCTAACTTAGAAGGATCCAGTGCTTAATTTAGTGCTCTGCTGCCACCATCTTGAAATTCTTAAATTTCAACAAAGGGCCCTACATTTTTCTTTTACACTGGTCTCGATCAGAGGTACCTGATTGCCTACATGTCTCCTGCTTCATGATCTACAAGAGGTCTTTGGTCTACTGATCCCCTTAGGTGACAAAATACAGAACACATGGAGGTGTTAAGTCCACTGAATAAGAAACATTTTAAAAATTTTTTATTTTCACTTACTCCTGAGTGTTATAACATGTTACATTTGCTTCTCAGTCTTCAAAGGGTCACAAACAACCTTTGAGAATCTAATTAAAGCTATGATCCATCTTATCAGGAAAATACTTCTGCATATAAAATTTGCAGTGACTCCAGTATAGACACTGGGATGGGAGAAAAGGTTTTAATCCTGAGCTTTAAGCAAGAAATAATCCAATTCACATGCTGTATCGGCTGGGTTAAACACAGTTGTGACTTGTCATTTTCATTTTCCTTCAGTCCCCAGTATTTAGGACCCTGACAGATATGGCAGTCATAAACAAGGATCTGAAATAAAGGGGAACAACCTAGTCACAAATATGACTGAGAAATAAAATGCCCTAAACAAGTTATTTAATCTATCTAAACGTTATTTCACCTCTAAATTGATGGAAGACAATAAAGAGATCCCTAAATTGCAATTTATTTGTATTAGTTATATCTCAGAAATATGTACAAGTATTAATTTAACAATCCTTTTTGAGAATCTACAATGTGCTTATGCCCTAATAGAGCTAAAAAGATGTTCCAAATTCAAGAAATTTAATATATAGCATCAAAAACTTCAGACTGCAAGTAACAGAAAACTATGATTGAAAATTGCTTGAAAAATAAGGAAATGTATTGCTTCACATGATAGGAAGTTCAGAAGCAGAGCAGGCTCCAGGATTGGTTGATTTGAGCCTTAAAAATATCATCAAGAGCCCAGATTCAATTCCTTTGTCAAGCTGAAAGCAAGCTGGCTGAAACTTTTTTTTTTTGCAGGTCATATCCAGACTTAATACGCAGTGGCAGAAAGGACATATTCTTTCATATGTCCTTCCAAGACATGGGAACCTTTCCAAGAATCCTCCCAGTAGATTTCCCTCGTGTATCATTGGTCAGAAATGACAAAGCAAACAAGCAAATACATGGGATCACCCATTCGATTTCCAATCATATAGTATACAGTGGATGCTGAGGACTTACCACAGTATCTGATACAGACACATAAATAAAGACAGAACAGATGTGATGAGAGATTCAAACTACTGAACTACTAACTATCACGGGAGAAAGAAATTAATTCCAGATATTACTTGCATAGAAGTATAGCCATGTTCAGAGAATATTCAAGAACCCACTTGATTATACAGTACAGGAAGGGGCAAAGAGAAAGAGAAAGCTGAGAATTTTTTGACCAGATTTTTGGAGCCTTAACATACCATGCCAGGGACCATAGTTTCATTTGGTGAGAGTCATCACTTTTTTTAAAATTTATTTATTTATTTGTTCTAATCAAAATGGGGCATGATTTTTCACTTCTCTGGTTCTACACAAAGTAAGGTCACACCATTTGTGCACTCATACATGTACCTAGGGTAATCATGTCCATCTCATTCCACCATCTTTCCTATCCCCATGCTCCCTCCCTTCACTTCCCTCCCCTTTGACCCATCCAAAGTTCCTCCACTCATCCCATGCTCCCCCCTGCCCCATTATGGATTAGCACCCACTTATCAGAGAAAACATTCAGCCTTTGTTTTTTTGGGATTGGCTTACTTTGCTTAACATAATATTCTGTAAATCCGTCCATTTACCTGCAAATGCCATAAATTTTATTCACTTTTAATGCTGAGTAATATTCCATTGTGTGTGTATATATGTATGTGTGTGTGTGTGTATCACAGTTTCTTTATCCATTCATCCATTGAAGGGCATCTAGGTTGGTTCCATGGTTTAGCTATTGTGAATTGTGCTGCTATAAACATTGATGTGGCTGTGTCACTACAGTAAGCTATTTTTAAGTGCTTTGGGTACAGACCAAGGAATGGGATAGCTGGGTCAAATGGTGGTTCCATTCCAAGTTGTCTAAGGAATCTCCATACTGCTTTCCAGATTGGCTGCACCAATTGCAGTCCCACCAGCAAAAAATGTATTAGTGTGCCTTTTCCCTAAATCCTCTCCAACAGTTATTGTTGCTTGTATTCTTGATAACTGCCATTCTGACTGGAGTGAGATGAAATCTTAGAGTAGTTTTGATTTGCATTTCTCTAATTACTAGAGATGTTGAACATTTTTTCATATATTTGTTGATCAGTTTTACATCTTCTAAGAAGTGTTTGTTCAGCTCCTTAGCCCATTTATTGACTGGGTTGTTTTTTTTTTTTTTATGTTAAATTTTTTGAGTTCTTTATATATCCTGGAGATTAGTACTCTATCTAACATGTGTGTGGCAAAAATTTTCTCCCAAAATGTGGGCTCTCTCTTCACCTCATTGATTGTTTCTTTTGAGAGTCATCACTTTTAACATCAATCTGGCATTGGTGTACAAAAAGGATTACAGTAGGTTTAAAGGAGTGAAGTAGCCACCAAGAAGAGGCAGGAAATCCAGATTCTAGATGGCCTGACATGAATTCAATGGGATCATTTATACCCAGCTGTGAGGTTCTCCAGTGCCAAACAATAAAGAGCCTTTGGATTTGTCCAAATCAATAGTGAGAGAAACTGAAGTAGGGCAAGTGACCGTGGAAATAGAAAGGACCACCCTGATTCAAGGAATATTTCTAAGGTAGAACTGCTGGCTCCTTAAAGATGATGAGGGAATAGAAGGGGAGAAAGTTTTGTTTAATTTCTAGAACAGGTAGCTGGAAGAGAGTGATTTCACTGACACAGCCAAGAAAAGATGTTGAGTTTGGTGAGCTAATGGTACTGCAGGTAGAGAATTTGTATCTTAGGCCTAAAGTTTATAAGGAAGCAGAGGATGGGATATATAATGTGGGTCAGCCATACATAGGTGATGGGGAAGCCATGGCCCCGGTGTCATCATTGAGTCAAAGGAGGGAGGACAACCTGTTGAAGGGACCCTGAAGAAAGCCCACCATTGGGAAATGAGTCCTTTTAAGAAGTCAATGGATAACTTATGTATCAAATTATTTTGAGAAAGGACTAGAAAGTTGAGGATCAAGAAAAGGCCACGGGCATTAGAATTAGGAGGAGGTCAGTGGTATTTTAGAGAAAATCATTGCAATAGAATGGTGGGCATGGGGTCAAAATGATGTGGAAGTGAAGAAATTGTACATAGACTATGTCCTTGAGAAGTTTCAGAATGCAGAGGAGGAGATATGGAACAATGGTTTGCAGTAGTAAGCAAAGGGAAATTTTGGTGTTTGGTTTATTTTTATTTTAGGACAGAGGTAGACATACTGTGAAGTAAGCTTCAGGACCCTTTACACAGGCTCCTTCTGAATAAATCTTAACTTTAATTTGGTATTTACAATTTTATATTCTTTTCTTTTTTTAATTTTTTTAGATGTTGATGGATCTTTATTTCATTTATTTATTTATTTACTTACTTATTTATTTGTATGCCGTGCTGAGAATTGAACCCAGTGTCTCACGCATGCTAAGCAAGCACTCTACCACTGAGCCACAACTCCAGCCCCTGTATTCTTTTTCTTAAAGAGCATTTGCAAGGTTAAGTAAGCTTTGTGCCCTACAAATCCTTGATTTACAGCTAAGGAAAGAGCCTTGTATAGACAATAAAAACTGAAGTAAGAAGATAAGGATAAATCCCTCCCTCTACACTGTTGGGTGTGTGGGAGACCTTGCCTTTTAACATCACATAATCCCTTACCCCTCCCTCTCCGAAGGGTGTCAAGCTGAAGGGCGCTAAAGTCAAAAGTTTTCTCAATCAATCCCCGCTGGACACAGTGTCCACTTGCCCCTTCCTGAGTCACCCTGCCAATCAGTACCCACCACGTCGCCAAAGCAACCCTTCTTAAACTGAAGCTTGCAGGCTCATGCTGCTGCTCTCTTCCTCTCCTTTTCTTCCCCTTGGGGCAGCCCCCACCCCCAATAAAATCTCTTGGTTGAATTTCCGTCTAGGGTGAGTCACTCGCCTTTCACACACAGCACTGGGAAGCAAATTAGGGAAGACACAAGGAAATGCTGTGTTAAACTAGAGAGTTTAAAGACCTCATATGGAATGAATAACCTTGTTTTTAGCAAGACAAAGTAGACAGATAAATACAAAAGCCAAAGGACAAGGGAGTGCCATCAAAATTTATTACAAACCCTGAGCATGGAGTCTCCCATAAAAGTACAAGAAGGCCCATGAGAAGAGGATGGTTAGAGAGTCTGGAAGTCTCCAAGAAGACAGCAAGTTCAGGACGAAAGCAGAAGCCACTGTCTGTACCCTGGAAGGACTTAAGATTTCTCAAACTTGAATGTGGAAGAATTTCCAGTGATAGCATCTTCCATGCTATTCTGTTCCAACATATCCTCTAAGGATGTGCTCAGATGCCATCTCCTTTATCACACCTTCTCTAGTCCCATAAATTGAATGTAATTGCCTATTTCAAAATTTCCCAGCAGCTGGCCTGTTGTAGCACTTCTTTCATTGTGCCTTGGTTATGACTATGTGTTTTCATATTTGTCTCCTCTGATAGATTATGAAGTTTTCATCTTAATCCTTTCATATCTGCAGCACATGGCCCATGATGATCTCTGAGACATACAAATCAATCAGTCATGTTAAGTGAATACAGCCTACCGGAAGTAAAAACCACGTGATATCCTTGTTAGAAGACTGCAAGCACGTTGCAGGAGAAGTGATCTAGTTCCATGAAAATCTTGAGGAAGCCATGAGAACCTCTCCCTGATACAGTATACACCTATCACATGTGGCCACAGAGACCCAGACAACCATAGAGCTACTGGGTAGACATAGGAAACTTAGCCCATCCATGCTGAGACCAACAAGTGACTCATTATTTTACTGCAGCCAACTCAGCCAGAAAGTTAGATAAAACTTTCACAAGTTCAGACTCTTGACTTATAATAAAACTCCTAACTGTGATTTTAGTTTTAGTTAGTGATGCCTATCATTTTTTTCTTGCCCATATGATAAGGGGCTTCCAACCCAATGTAGAACACCTCAAAATTGTATGAATTCGAGGTAAATCTGCAAATGATCTACCAGGAGAACTTTCTGCACTGAGGGAAAAGTTCTATACCTGCCACTGTGTGGTGGCCACTATATTGAATAACACAGCCCCAGATAATTCTATGATATCACAGATAGTTCAGTACTTTTAAAAACATGTCTATCCTTCCTTATCCTTTGAAAGCAGTGACTATGTGTTACTAAGTATTATTTCTTGAGTACCTGACACAAACTCAGTGCTTAATAAATGCTTATTAAATGAATAACAAAAAAACCAAATTTCACATTTTTCCCTGAACTTAAGTTTCTAAAGAAGGTGTGCACTAAGATTTTCTAGCTCAAAAAATTTTTTTCATAAGATTCTAGTTAGCAATATTCACTCATTCAACACATTTTTATTGAGTACCTCCTACATATCAAATTACTTCATCTTTGTAGTCACCTTAGTAAATTCTCATTATGCCTCCTAAATAACTAAATTTCAGAAAAGGGAAATAATTTGATCAAGATTTGACCAAGATTTACACAGAAATAACTGACAAAGTCAGAATTTGAACCCAGTTCTGTCTGTTTGCACTACACTGCTGCTTCTATATAAATTATAAATACCATAAAAAGGCGAATATCATAGATAAATATAAATAGCAAGTAAACTAGCATTGAATGACCAGGGTGGCATAAGAACTTCACTTGATTGGAATATATATATATATCTTCTTCCTATGCGTTCTGTGTTCTACAAATAGACTCTTGGTTGCTGAGCAAGAGATGCCAGCTCCTTCAGGAAGACCATTCAGGCTATTAAAAAGGAGGGCTGCTTCTCAAGAGAGGCTGATCAGTGCAATGGGAGATCCTTCTGACCTCCAAAACACTGAAGAAAGTGGGGAAGAGGGCAATCAGACTGGAGTCCTACTATAATAAGTCATTAGGAAACTTTTTAAATTCTAAATAATAAACATTTGTAATAATAATCCCCCCTTCCCAGCATATGAAAACCTCAAGTAAAAAGATTTCTTCCTCATTCCTTCCACAGTGACTTTAATGAAAAATGTTCTCTCCGAACATTTAGGGTTAATAAATGAAAACATTCAGATCTTTCTGGATCTAAATTTAACATACCTTGGACCTAATAATTTCAAATGTAATCATTTATCCTAAAGAACTAACTAAGCCTGTATCTCAAGATGTAGTTACCAAAAGTAAGGGCAGTAAAAAACAGTTATGAAGCAACTGGGAAAATTTAAATGTTAAGTAATTTCTGATAATACAGAATTACTGTTTAGCTTTTTTTTTTCCTTCAGTACTGGGGATCAAACCCAAGACCTCGGGCATGCTAGGCAAGTGCTTTACCACTGAGCCACATCCCCAGTCCTATTTGATAAAAATTTTAGGTGTGCTAATAATATTATATTTTCAAATAAGATTCCTATTATATTTTCAAATAAGAGTCCTTCTCTTTTGAAAATATTGATGTATTTATTGATGAAATTTAAAAACAAAGATTTGGTTTGTTTTTAAAGCTCCCAGCATATATATATATATATATATATATATATATATATATATATATATATATATATATATATGTTGTAGATGGACACAATACCTTTATTTTATTTATTTATTTTTATGTAGTGCTGAGGATCGAACTCAGTGCCTCACATGTGAGAGGCAGGTGTTCTACCACTTAGCTATAACCCCAGCCCCTATCCCAGCTCTTTTTGTAACCATAAAAGACAAGAAAGGATCTAGAATTTTAAAATTTTAGTATGCCCATGTGATAGAGTAACATGGAACCATTAAATGAGTTTGTGTCTATATCTGTAAGGATGCACCAAAATGGTAACAGTAGTCATTTCCTGATAGCGACTTTTTAGGTGAATTTTTTTTTTCCAGTACTGGCAGTGGAACCTGAGACTTTGTGCATGCTAGGTGAGTGTTCTACCACTGAGCTACATTCTCAACTCTTTTCAGGAAATTTCAATTTTCTATCTGCTTATTTTTCTTTTCCTGAAATATTGGTTTTGAACATATACATGCCATTAACAAATAAATAATTTTAAATTGGTTTCTGGGAATTTAAGATAGAAGAGGTAAGTCACAAAAGAATATATATATTTTTTAACCCAGCAGTGTTTAACCACTGAGCCCCATCCCCAGCCCTTTTTATTTATTATTTTGAGACAGGGTCTCACTAAATTGCTTAGGACTTCGATTAATTTCTGAGGCTATCTTTCAACTCACAATCCTCCTGCCTCAGCCTCTGGAACCTCTGGGATTACTGGCTTGTGCCACCACGCCCAGGCACCACAAAAGAATTTTGCAAAGAAATTTTCAAGGGCCAAAACATACTTGACTGTTGGATTTTGTTTATTTGTTTGTTTAATCACAAAAAGATCCCTGAAATAGGTGCAGCTCAGAGATTGAATTACAAATAAATGAGCTTCAGGTGCCCAGCAACAGCCAATTCAACTTACCCTTCAGAAGTTTTATTCTCATTGAAGGAATTCCTTCTCCCAAGACCAAGATCAAGATAAGTAAGGGTCTTGCTGCTTTGGGTTCAGGATAGAGGTTTACACAGGCATCTTCTCCCCTGGCTTGCTTCTTGTAGTGTCTTTCATTTAACCTGAGGTCCTTCTCAGTAGAACACCTGCAACATGAATCAACACTGCCCTGTCCATACTCCAGGTTTCAAGGGATGCTACTTCCAGGACAAATTTACAGAAACACAGACTTGATTCCATGTTTGGGGTTTGCCAAAATCAATTAATGCAGTACAGGAATTTGAATAGCCTGGAATCATCTCCCTAGTTACATTTAAGTCTCATCTTGCAAGATATGAAAAATTAAGTAGTAACAAGCACAGTTCTTCAGGCCTGACAGAGCAAGGGAAAGACAACCCGCCTCACTCAAGACAGGGATATTTTTAACATTTCCAAACATGCTGTTTCTGATAAAAGCCTTGGACTCCACTCGGAGAAGATGAAAACAAAACCTAAAAGGAAAACCAGAGGTATGGTCAGGGACTGGGGGCTAATCTGTCTCCTTTGTCACTCTCCAGGGAACATGTGGCCCATTGACATCCTCTAACTGAGCCTTGGTTTCTTTGTGTGTCAAGAGGTGTGTTGGACAAGGTCCATTTTTTCATCATTCAAACACTTGCTTACTTTCACCAATGTGCAAGGCAGTTTGTTAGCTCTAAAGGGAATAAGGATCTAGGAGCTTATAGGCCTGAGGACAGAAAAACCATGAATACTGCAAAAGACCAGAGAATGAGAGGGGAGGGTGGTAAACAGTGCTTCTTGGAATAGAGGGGAAAAGGGTAGCAGAGAGAGAAAGACTTTGTCTCAACTGAGCAACTGATTAGTCCTCTATTTTCTAAATATCAAATTATGTTATTTAGTTTCCTACTGGATTTCCAGGAATCTCAGATCTGGTCTTAGTCTGAGCTCTTCCAGAAGTAAACTGTGTTAGTCAGCTTCTCGATGCTGTGATCAAAACACCCCACAGGAACAACTTAGAGGAGGAAAGATTTATTTTGGTTCAGGGTTTCGGAAGACTCAGTCCATAGTCAGTCAGCTCCAAAGCAGAAATATCATGGCTGAGGGGCATGGTGAAGGAAAGCCGCTTAGCTCATAGCAACTGGGAAGCAGCAGGGTGGGCGGGAACCAAGAGTAAATATCATCCCCAAGGGCACACCCCCCAGTGACCTACTTCTTTTGCCAAGTCCCACCTGCACACAGTTACCTCCCTGTAACACAGTCACTCAAATTATTAATCCATCAAATGAATTAATCCACTGATGAGATTACAGCCCTCACAATTCAATCATTTCACCTCTGAACCTTGGTGAATTGGGGATCATGCTTTCAACACATGCGCTTTTGTGGGGACATTCTAGATCCAAACCATAATATAAACTCTGAAGCAAGAATTCCAGTACAAGTACTTTGTATTGGAGGTGACCCCGGGAAGCACCAATAGAGGATTGGGGAAATGAAGCAGGGAAGGAAAACAGGTTTCTATGCTGCAGCTCATTCCCTCTGGGGAACTCTGGGAACATTCTAGAATGTCTTGAGTTTATCCCAATTATGGAGAAGAAAGCTGATATGTTTATTCACCAATTACCCATTCATTATGCATTACAGGCTGCTTCTGGGGCATTCACTGGCACACTCAGATTGCATTGCCCATGGCCAACACACTCCCATTATAGAGGACTACAAATAGCAGCCAAATCTTTGACTCTTAGTTTTGGATATTTATGTTCTCTCTGTAATTCCTCCTAATTCCATCCACTGTTCCTTTTTATTATAAGGGTTTTCATTAGATATGTGGCCATCTAACTAGACTACTTCCCTTGCAGGTAACTGTGGCAGAGTAGCTAAGATATGGACAATGGAGTATATCTGGAAGAGATGTACACAACTTTCAAAGGATGAGACATGCACTTTAGCATATACTCCCCCAACCTCATTTGCTGCTTCCTTCCAGTGAAGAACAGAGACCAGAGTTGCCGACCTGGACTCAGTGATGGAAACCATGTGTTGACAAAAAAAGCCACCCTTCCTTCCCTTGAATGCATTTCCTGACTGTTATGCAACAGGAGGAGGCCAGGTTTGGGGAAAATGATCTTCAGGTAAGTATAGAGAAGATACAACTATTTGAGAAAGTAAGGCAGAAAAACAATCTGTTTTCTAATTTAAATATTATAGTTTGGGCTCTCTTTGTTATATCAGCTTAGCCTGTACCCTAACTAATATACTCCATTTCTCTCAGGACTATTTATTTTTCTTTTTAGCTTTATCTTATTACTCTTATTGGATTTTGTCTTTTAGCACAAATTCTGAACATCCTTCTTGGAAATAGGCAAGTAATTTTAAAAGCTAAGAACAACTAAACCCCTGTTATTGATATTTGCCATATTCATGGCTACCAATCATGCTCTGAATCATCTATTTTGGGGGAGGTTCTGTCAAAAATAAACAAAGTCAGACATTAGTGAAAGCAATGAAAAGAGGTTTATTCAGTAACTACTGACAGTAAGAGAAAGAGCTGAGCTCCAGTCCAATTTGTGCAGAGGTGACTTGGCATTTCAAAGAGAGAATGAGGGAACAAGGAGGGGAAAAAACAGGAACCAAAGTGAAAAATTGCCAAGGATTGTGTAAATGTGATCAGGTCAGCTGTGTCTGCTAGCTGGTAATTATCATAGTTAGGATTCTATCCTCCCACCAAGACTGGGAGACAGAGGTCCTGTCCTTTCTGATTACATTTCAAAGAAATGGCTTTCAGATCTTTGAGCAAAACACTCCTGAGTTATAGGAGGTTCCTGTATATCTCAAAGAGACAGAGAAAGTATTCATAACTGTAAGTCCTTTTTAGTAAATGCTCTAAGAAAGGGAAATCAGAGGCCTCTCTCAGGTGTTGACTGGAACAAATAGCATTTTTTTTTTCTTTTTTGATAGCCTTGAGCCAGACAGAAACTCAAAAAGGATTGGGTTGTTTTAGGGATACCACCTTAGGCTACTAGAAGTTATGTTAAGCTTTAGTCAAGCCCCTTAGGGCAGGGCTGTGAACGGACTGTTTGTGCCAAGAGTTTCTGCAGTTCTCAGCTTCACACTGTGAATCCCACCTCCCCAGGGTAAGAACTCACATTTCCAGGCTCCTGTACATCTTGTCGTCAGGTATTTGGCCAAGTTTCTACTCCATTTCTGAGGGTGTAAGTGAGCAACAGAAGGAGGCCAGGTTCAGGGGAAAATGATCTTCAGGTAAGCATGCAGGTGAAGACAAAGGTATTTGAGAGAGTGTGGCAGGCCAGGTCTGAGAGTTTATAAGTTCTGCAAATGGAATTACTTGCTCTCCTGGAACAAAGTGCCACCACTTTGAGAAAGTGAGGCAGAAAAACAATCTGTTTTCTAATTTAAATACTAGAGTTTGGGCTCTCTTTGTTATATCAATGAAATGAAGGCCTGCTGTTGGGCAATGCAGACAGGAACAGTAGGCAAGAATTGGAAAAGAAGCTGGGTGCACTTGTTCACACCTGTAATCCCAGCGGCTCAGGAGGCTGAGGCAGGAGGATCACAAGTTCAAAGCCACCTCAGCAATGGTGAGGCACTAAGCAACTCAGCGAGACCCTGTCTCTAAATAAAATACAAAAAAGGGCTGAGAATGTGGTTCAGTGGTCAAGTGCCCCTGAGTTCAATCCCCCCCCCCAAAAAAGAATTGGAAAATAAGAATCCTTCTCCTTTCTCCAGTCTTTCAGTCATCTTCGAGCATTCCCTGATGTGTCAGAGGCAAAGCAGAAATATGGTCTGTAGCTCAGCACTCCAAAGTAAGCATACAGAGTAGTTTTGAAACTGACAAATAGTATCATAATAGCCAGCATCTGTCTTAAAAATTAAAATGTTGACCAGGTGTGGCGGCACATGCCTGTAATCCCAACGGTTTGGGAGGCTGAGGAAGGAGCATCGAGAGTTCAAAGCCAGCCTCAGCAACTTAGTGAGACCCTGTTTCTAAATAAAATATAAAAAAGGGTGGGCGTGGGGGCTGGGGTTGTGGCTCAGTGGTAGAGTGCTCACCTTGCACGTGTGCAGCCCTGGGTTCAATCCTCAGCACCACATAAAAATAAATATATTAAATGAAGGTATTATGTCCAACTACAACTAAAAAAAAACGGGGGTTGGGAATGTGGCCCAGTGAGTGGTTAGGCACCCTGGGCTTCAATCCTGAGTACCAAAAATAAAAATATATTGTTCTTAGGTGTACGTCATTTGTCACTATAGAGAAAACTTGATTAATTCCTTCATTTATCTCTTCTTGGCCCAATCGCTCTTCCTAAATGAGATCCTTCATTCTCATGGCTTCAGTTATTATCTGACATGACCCCAAAATTTCTATTTCCAAGGCACTTCTTTTCTGTACTACAGACTTGAGTATCCAACTGCCTTCCCTGGAACTTGTCCCCTTTGTCTCCCAGACCCCTCAAAATAACATGCCCAAACTGTTGATCTCTCCCCAGGGCCTGCTCCTCTGGCTTTGGGAATATACCACCATTTCTCCCATCTCATGCCAACTCACTGAGAATTCCACTTAATATCTCCCCCTTCCACATTTTTTCACATTCAATAAGTACCTAGTTACCTTCTAAGTGTCTGTGCTATCCTCTTTATTTTCCTCATCACTAGCCCTACCCTAAGCCCCCATCCTCTTTCACCTGAGCAGTTGCAATGGCCTAAGGAACTTACTGCATCAACTCTGGCTCCTGGCCAGCGCAGTGCTCTCACTGAACTTTCATTTGTTTATTGTTTGGTTAATTGATTTTTGCTGTGCTGGGCATTGAACCCAAGGCTTGCAATGCTAGGCAACCACTCTGCCACTGAGCTGTATCCCCATCTCTTCTCAGTGAGCTTCTAAAAATCTGGTCCATAGCACTTCTGTGTTTAAAAACCCTCGAGTGGGGGCTAGGGTTGTGGCTCAAAGGTAGAGCGCTTGCCTAGCATGCATGAGGCACTGGGCTCGATCCTCAGCACCCCATAAATTATAAAATAAAGATATTGTGTTCATCTATAATTAAAAGATATTTAAAAACAACAAAAAAAAAAAAAAAAAAAAAAAAAAAACCCTGAGTGTTTTTTCACTACTTCTCAGATAAAGTCCAGAATCTTACCATGGCTTGCTCGTACAACCTCTAAATGGCCTCTATCTTCCCACCCCATTTTATATCCCGTAACTATGTATACTAGGCCAAGCCTATGTCTTCAGTTATTTCAAAGCCCCATCTCTTTCCTGCTTTGGAATCTCTGCATGTCTGTCTCTCTATCTCTATTTCTCTTTCCAACTCCCAGGTCTTTTACCTCACTATCTTCTCCTCATTCCTCAAGTCTCAGCTTACATGTCCCTTAAATGTCTCAGGGAGTCTTCCTGGATCTCACCACCATCACTGTCACCTAGGCTAGGTAGTACACTCAAATATCACTAGCACCCCCTCTAATTCTTAGCATTTGTCACTGTTGTATCATTATTTGTTTAGTCCTTTTATTAAACTTAAGCTCCATGAGGACAACAACTGTCCTGATCAGCACCATAGAGACATCACAGAACAGTAGAAATCACACAGGACTAGCAGCCACAAGACCTGGATCCTAACCCTAGTTTTATCATTTTCTGACTAATCTTCAGCAATAATAGAGCTTTAGTGTCCTAGTCTTTAAGGGATAATGGTCTCTCAGATTTCTTGTTTCCAACACGTAGGGAGTATTCTTTTCTAGTGATGACCCCGGGGGCCACATGAAAGGGTGACTCTGTGTAGACTCCTATTCTAGAAGGGAAGAGCAATACCATCCTTTGGCTTTCCAATTCACCTTTCTCTGGTCCTCCCAGTCTCATCACTTTTGGTTTGATTACAAAATAAATATTCCTGTCATTTCCACCAAACTAACAGTTGACTGATCTGTTTGAGAGATTAAGACATAATAGAAGTTAAGGAGTGTCAAAAGTTCAGCAAAGACAGGAAGCTGGTTCTCTGAAACAGCTTCTTTTGTAGGGCTTGAGAATTATGGGGTCAATTTCATGTAAGACTGTGGATGTTTTTTTTTTTACCACCTACTCTCCCAGATTCTTCTGTTGAGGTACAGACTGTTCAGGTGGGAGCAGGGAATGGTGCTCAGGGTAGACTAAGCTGACACAAACCCCCATTCATTCGCAGTAGGCCCTGGGATGGGTTGGGGCCCGCTTGCCTGTGGGTGTGTCAGGCATTCTGGGAATTCATGTCAGACAAAATTACTCCTCTACAACAGGAAGGGCTGAATCACAAGACACTAACAGGTTTTCCGGTTTCTCCACCCTCCTCCCTCAAACTTTTCCTTCCCTGCTCCCCAACCCACTCCGGAGAACTGTGCACCACCTGTGGGAGTGATGTCTAGCTTCAGCCAAAAAGAGCTAGTTTATAGTACCTACTATCCCATCCTGGCCCCCCAAAGTTGCTCTCAGTCACAGACTAGGCAGGCATCTTGGGGTCTTAGCCTTTCAGAGGCAGCACAAAGACATCCAAAAGAACTGAAGAAGCATTTGCTCCCTGAGGTCTCATGGCCCCTTTGAATTACCATATTATCTATCCACACTAAGACAGCAAGGATTCTCCTCTTTTATTCAGGAGGCTAAGGAGGAAACAAAGATCACCATGCAAACAAACAAACAAAAAAAAAATCACATTTCCACAAAATCTGAGCCACATTAGGCTTTCTCAGAGAATCATACTTACTCGGTTACCTTTCTAAGATGGAGTGACCTGCTGGCTTGCTCAGCTAGGGCAGACCAGCTGCCAAAGATGGTGTGTATTGACCAAGAGTATTTGACTTGAGGGGCTGAAGGCTGGTCCATGTTCCATGCTTCAAGCCACATGTTTTATAAGGCTACATCTTTCAGAAACTACACCTTCTTTAAATTTTCATAAAGCCATTGTACAAACTAGTGGGAGTTCTGGCCTAGGACTCCAGATCAGCAGGAGATGATGACCATCACAGAAAGAGGACCATGTTCATGTTGTGCCTTTGGTTTTCTTTTCTGAACCTCCTGCAAAACATTATCTTATTTCTTCAAACAGTATCTGATCATTTCTTTAGTAAACACATATCCATCTTTTGTGTGCTAAGTAGAGTGTTACCTTAGGCAGCGGGATCAGAAAACATTTCCAAGAGAAAATAGATGGCAATCTTAGATTAAGATAACTCAAGAAGGAGATTTTTTAAAAATACAAAATGGCAATTTATAAAGGTGCTGAAGTACCATAAGGAATAGCACGGTAACCTAGAGCTAGTTGCAGCCAAACTATTACCATGACTAGGCTCCAAGAGAGGAGAGGATGAAAGGAACACTGGATTTTAGAACAGAGAGAATCAGGTTGAGAAGTGTTTACCCAAGTGTGATTCACAGACCTTTGGAGGTCTGTGAATGGTCACCTGTCTATGATGAGATATGGATGGCAATCCAAAGTAAATGTTTAGAAAATTTTAATAGCAATTAGTCATTGTCATAATGTCAAAGTATGAGATCACATCAGCAAATGTAGTTTGGAGTTTTGTATAGAAATATATTCTGCTAACACAGCTGAAATGACCAGCAAATGTTCTAGGCTCCTTATTGTGATTAAGAAGCTCTGTGCCAGAATGTAAGTTGACATGCTATTTCCTTCATTGGAAAAGTCGCACTCCCCACGGCACCCTCCATAAACAAACAAACAGGCTTTTGGTGTGCTAAGTGACATGATAAAAAGTCTTAACTCCATCAAGACTAGCTAATGTGTTCAATCTGAGATTATTTCTTTATTATGTGATGATATGGAAAGCTGATCATAAACAACTGTGATTGTGTGCCATGGTATGATGGTTACCCGAGGAGAAAGTTCTGTCAAGAAGATTTGAACGATAGAATGAATTCTTAGTGTTCCATTTGGTCCCAACCTTTTCAGATTGTGAATTAGACAGCCCGACTCACCTTTTTGTTTGACAGATTGAGTATTCTTTAAAATATTTTTTTGTAGTTGTAGATGGACAGAATGCCTTTGTTTTATTTGTTAATTTTTATGTGGTGCTGAGGATCGAACCCACTGCCTCATGCATGCTAGGCAAGCAGCTTTGCCACTGAGCTACAGCCCCAGCCCTAGGTTGAGTATTTTAATGATCTGAATTCTTGCATACAAGGAAAGAATACAAACTTGAAAGAATAGAGCTCTGAAAATTTGGGATAGCATGTTCTATTAGTTCATAGTTATCAGTGAAGTTGGTGATAATTCTGGTATTGCACATCTGTGAAAAGTTAACACCAAACATTTTATGAATTTGATAGGATATATTCAGCTTTGTTTTTCATCAAAAGACAGTTCACACTTAGGAATGAATGGATCCAGAACTATAACTTTATAGAAAAAACTGTTCATGCTGGCCGGGTGCAGTGGCAGATGCCTGTAATTCCTGCAACTCAGGAGGCTGAGGCAGGAGGATCATGAGTTCAAAACCAGCCTCAGCAAAAAGTGAGATGCTAAGCAACTGAGTGAGACCTTGTCTCTAAATAAAATACAAAATAAGGCTGGGGATATGGCTCAGTGGTTGAGTACCCCTGAGTTCAATCCCAGGTAAAAAAAAAAAAATGATAATAATAAAGGAACCTGTTCATACTGGCTACTGATAAAAGATTAGAGATGAATTATGAAAATAGCATCATTTGCCTTTTTTACTTTGAAAAAAAGTATAAAAGGAACAGTCTTAGACTGCTGAAATTACCTGTCGACATACTTTTTAAAATTTTTTTTAATTTTTTGTAGTTGTACACAATAACTTTATTTTATTTATATATTTTTATGTGGTGCTGAGGATTGAACCCAGGGCCTTGCATGTGCCAGGTGAGTGCTCTACCGCTGAGCCATAACCCTAGCCCCCCCACATACTTTTTTAAAGACTGATTTTTCTACTTTAAGTATAATCTTTAAAAATGTTAACACAGTTTACATACATATCACGTCCTTTGTATATGAATGTTGTCAATCCAAACTAGATTAGATAAATCAACCATCAAAAAGCAAACTGTCACATTATAAAGCTAAAATATTGATATACACATTGTTCCTTCAAAGGATGTGCAGGTATTTAATTATATAGCCATTTTGGGGGGTTTAGATATGATTGTAGGACAAGAAATTGTGCAGATAGCAGTAATTCTCTAAAGCAGTCACCTATATGCAGATTTTCATTGAGCATGATGTAAAATGTTTTTGTAATCGTGTTCTTTCCCCCCAGGTTATACTTCTTCTGATTACATATTTTAATATAACTTTATGCCTAGTAATAAAAATATGGCCAAATATTTTGCAAATCATTTCTTTTTTATTTTTCTTGTAATCTTTATTTATTTTTAAAGAGAGAGAGAGAGAGAATTTTAATATTTATTTTTTTTAGTTTTCGGCAGACACAACATCTTTGTTTGTATGTGGTGCTGAGGATCGAACCCGGGCCGCACACATGCCAGGCGAGCGCGCTACCGCTTGAGCCACATCCCCAGCCCTCGTAATTTTTAAATAATTTGTGTTTCACTTTATTTTATAAAAGTGTATTTTGCACTTGATAGGAAGTAAAATAAAACAAACTGGTTCTCTAGCCCAGGTAGAGGAGTCAGCCATAGAAGAGGAGCCTTGGATGTCAGTGAGGACACAGCCAGCCCAGGACATCGCCCAGGAAGGGCCAGAGAACAGATGCAGACTGCCCGGCTCCTGTCTCTGCTGGAGCCCTCCTGTCATCCTCAGCCTAGCAAGCAGAGGGCCCAGGAAACCTACAGAACAGTCCTTGCAGGTCAGCCTCCAGGACAGAGGGGAGGAAGGAGGATGAAGGATAGGAGAAGGCACATCTGAGATGGCACAGAAATTAAAGATAAAAGCCACAGTTTGTGTTCCAAGGTGCCATTGTTTTGTGAGCTAATAGATAACTAGGCAATCTGGAGGTAGTGTAATCAGAGCCAGGACAGAAGGACAACCGGGGTGCTATGGGTATATATACCTAAACCAGGGCCCGTCTAATCCAGCCTGGGCATTCAGGACAAGGGGTAGGCAGAGATGAAGTGACTACCTAGGGAACATGATGTCTAAGCTGAGGAATGAAGAAAGATAGCAGTGAGCCAGGAGACAGGCTGGCAGCGGGTGGGAGCAAGGAACAGAGGGAACAGCCAACAGAGGCACAGAAGCTGATGACATGAACACAGAAGGCAAGCAGGTGAGGCAGGACAGGAAGGTCTGGTCAGATCATGAGGCATCTACCTTACTCTCGGGTACAGAATTTGACTTTATCCTGAAATACACCAGGACATAGGCTACCGAAGGAATAACTGAGAAAGTCTTGCTTAAAAAAAAAAAAAAAGGCAGGAAAAATCAGGAAGCAGCGAAGTCTGTATTCAGGGAGGAACAAAGATGATGGTAGTGACAGGTGAGGCTTGGAGCGAGCTAACTGGGTGCCACTCCCTGCTCTAAGCTCTTAACATGCATTAATTCATTTGCTCCCAGTGCCTCTCCAGAAGGAATGTTGTGATTGTTCCCACTTTACAGATGAACAGATTGAGATATTGAGAGTCTGGGTAATAGCCCAAGCTCACCCTACTTGTAAGTAAAAAGAGCTGGGATCTGAACCTAGGCAGCCTGGCTCTAGCATCTGTGCTCTTAGCCACAAGCAAGCCAGAGCAGAGAGCCTGGGGTGTGGAGGAGGAGAAGCTGATGTTGGCCTTCTGTTTTCTCCACGGAGAGCCCAGTGAACCCTAAAGCTGCAGCTACTCCTTCTTCCAAACTGGCTGTTCCTCAGTGTCTGATTTGTCTTTGCCCTGGCCCTCAGGTGCCCAAACCTATCATCTGTGTTGGATGAACTTTTCTCATTTTCACCTTACATCTTGAGTCACACTATAAAGGCAAGATCACAAGAGATGGGACAGGTCCTGCTCAGGTCACTGAATGCATGGAATCCCTGTGAGCAACAAGCTGCCTTCTTCCAGTGGTTCCCTTTCTTTTTGTGTAAACTGACTCAAATTTGCTACCTTTGTAGATTGATAACACTCCCTCCCATTCTAGATTGTTTTATTATTGGGCCCTGACTCTGGGCATTTGCTTTTCCAGTTGATCTGCATTGCTTATGAAGTAATTTGTCATCTATTAATCCAGGGCAGCTACTGAGTTCCTGTAGGTGGCACAAACACAAGCAAGCAACTGTGTGTGTGTGTATGTGTGTGTGTGTGTGTGTGTGTGTGTGTGTGTGTGTGTGTCCCAAGGGAACAGGACACTGCTGAGTTCAGGCTGATTATTAGCTCATCATCTGCCAGCAAAACACATTCACAAGAAAGCAATGTGCTATTTTGTCTCTTGCATTGACGTCATGGAGCTCACGTTTTATATTTTTCAGAGTTCATTAGTTTTTATTTGTTCTCAGTTAAGATCTTGCCCAATGGATTGTGAAGTATGATATCCCTAAACTCAAAGTCAACCACTTAAGATGTAGTTGAAACAGGTGACTCTAGATATTAAGGACACGGGATCCTGGAGCTAGACTGCCTGTGTTCAAATCTGGGCTTGGCCACATGCTAGCTGTAAAACACTTAACACTTAAAATCTCAGTTTTTTGAACTGAAAAATAGAAATTATTAAATGAGGCTGTCTACATGAAAAATTTCAGCATACTGTTTGGCTTGGGGAAGTCCTCAACCATTATTATCTGATGATTATCACCCTGACTACACATGCATTAACGAGGCAGGAGAGTGCTCCAGGACAACTGAATGTCCTCATTTCCTCATCAGGAGAGATGCATGTGTGTGCATGCTCCTATTTTCTCATTTTTGCATCAGGAGAGGTTCATGTGTGTGCATGCTCAAAGCTCTTAGTCTATCAAGGCTCTTGAACTCAGAGGCCATGAACTGTGCAGTTTACTTTACAGTACAGTCATCACTTCTGCTGGTCAATGAAGTTGAAATAATGCACCCCTCTTTGTTTTTTTGAGCACCAACCAGTTCCCTAGAGCTGACTGTGTCAAGGGCATGCTTCAGTGAGCAATCCAACGTGGGAAAATGAGGAATGGCAACATGGAGATAAGGGAAATAAGGTAGAGATCAGGTAGAGTTCACCAAAAGTCTGGAAAAGGAATTGGGGTACAGTATTGAGTTAAGACAAAGTTGGCCATCCTCTAGTCCTACAAACGACTCCAGGCCCCAGATGCTAAAGGACTACCAGAAGCTCTGGGCTGTCTATGGAAGAGGAGCAGAGGGTGACATCTGGTTGGAAGAAGGGACAGGAGACATGGCTTGAGCCTGCCTTTACACACTGAGTCCCTGAGTATTCTATGTGATGAGGAGATTATACCCTCATTAGGAGACTTCCAATCAGAACTCTACTCAAATATCCCCTGCTGCTCAGGTTTCCTGTACTGAAAATGATGGATAAACTAGTTGGAAACCCAGGAAGACCCTCACTGTGGTGCCTACTAGGCCAGGTCTTGCTGCACTTGGCCTGTGACTGAAGGCGATACCACTGGCCCTAAAGCACCTTTATATCCATGGACACACCATGGCCCACAGAAAAATATGTGCAGGGTTCTTTTGATTGAAAGCATGGTCCTAGCAGTTGTTTTATAACTATGTGTTTGTAAGGGGGTGCCAAGAGCTTAGTGCTACCCCAACCCCAAGTGAAAGGGCTGCTAGTTTTGTTTGTCTTATATAAAAAAAGATCTGTTATTTTAAAAATATCTGGAGAAAGATTTATTGGAAGGGAGCTGGCTTGAGCCCTCAAAGATTTCTCTTTTAGTGCAGCACCAGATTCAGGATCCTGGCTTAGCCACTCTCCAGCTGTGGGCTTTGAAAATTAGCTTGACTATGCAGAGCTGTGGCTTCCTTACCTATAAATGAAGGTGATGACATCACTAATGTGGGGAGCACCTACCACCAGGCACTCTTGTACAGAGATGATGAAGGGCAAATGAAAAGGTACTTTTGAAGTACACATTATGTCATCAGGCACATGCTAGGTTCTTGATAAATGGTAGCTCCAATAAACTTTACAGTGTTTGGGGTGAGAGTATCTCTTAGATTCAACCAGTAGCAGAAAGCATTTGAAAAAAACTATCTTTTATGATGGTTACTTCTTGCAGGTGCAAACATCTCCCTATCTATACCCCCAGAGATCCTGGGAATTTATCAGAGGGGTCCCTCATCTTCTCTACTCTCATTTTGGTCTATAGAAGTTGCCCTAAGTCTGAGCAGGAGTGTCATCACAGCCCTGATTGCTGCAAGAATCCCTTCTTCCCCCAGGCTAACCACAGGAAAGCCACTTGCATCATATGACTACAGGAAATCAAAGGGAATGAAAACTGCTAACATTGAACCATAATGTAGTCAACAAGTCTCTAGTTGGTAGGCAATAGGTTTTTGCTATTGCTCACAGATCTGTTCATAACATTCCTTGTGCACATCTCCAGTTTTAGATAGGTAAGAATTTCTCTTGATTGCAGAATGGAATTGCTGGATTGTGAGGTATGTGGATATTCAACCACCTCAGACCCAGCCAAACTGTTTACTAAAGTGGCCATACCAACTTACATTCCTAGCAGCAGTTCATAAGTGACCTCAGGATTTATGTCCTCAAGTGGTATCATGCAGCAGTTAAAAAGACTAAACACTAGCTACAAACAATAAAGATGAATCTTGGAAATATAATATTAAGAGGAAAAAGGAAATGCAGAAGGTTGCATACAGCATACTTTATATAACTTGGAAACAGCTGAGAAGAAAGTATGTGTACATACTCTAGCATTACATAAACAGAATAAAACTATCAAAAGAAACTCAAGGAAGAGAGAAAGTTGCACACACATGTTCATAGCAGAATTATTCAAAATAACCAAAAGGTTGAAGTAACCCAAGTGTCCATAGATGCATGCATGGATTTTAAAAATGTGATATAGTTATACAATAAGATATTATTCATCCATAAAAAGCAAAGAAATACTGACACACGCTACCACATGGATGGATCTTGAAGATTTTATGCTAAATGAAATAAACCAGTCACAGAAAGACACATCCTGTATGATTTCTCCTTATCAGAAGTAACAACAACAGTCAAATTTAGAGAACTAGAAAGTAGAATGGTGGCTGCCAATCACTGAGGGATGGGGAACACAGGGAGTTGTTTACTGGATACAGAGTTTCAATTTTTCAAAATGCAAAGTGTTCAAGAGATTGTGTAAGAATGTGAATATATTTAACCCTACTGAACTGCACACTTAAAAAATGACAAGGATAGTGTGTTCACCATTTTATGTACCTGTGACAAAATACCTGAGGTGATCAACTTAAAAAGTGGAAAATTTTATTTTGGCTCACAATTTTGGAGTTTTCAGTCCACAAGCAGCCCCATTTGTTCAGGTACTATATCATGGAGGAAGGATGACCAAGAAAGCTGAAGAAGCAGAAAAAGAGATAAAGAGGAGAGGCTGGGGTCCCCATATTTTCTTCAAGGGCACATCTCTTTTGACCTAACTTCTTCCCCTAGCCCGGCCTCCTAAAGGGTCCACTACATCCCAATAGCACCGTAGGCCGAGGACCAAGCCTTAACATGTGGGCCTTAGGGCAACATTGAAGAGCCAAACTATAGCAGACAACAAATTTTATGTCATATGTATTTTACCAAAAATAAAATAAAAAAGGAAAAGAGGAACTCAAAGGAATTAGGAACATAAAATTCAGGAAAATTGTCACCCATGGCAGGGGGAAGTCATGGGAAGTAGGGGCAGAGGGCAGTATCACATAGCCCCGTGTAGCTAGCTGTGAGTTGTTGTCAAGATCCTAATTTTCGTGTTGAGTCATGAATTCCCTCAAAAAATAGAACTTATGCTGGGCATGGTAGCACACACTTGTGATTCCAGCTACTCAGGGGGCAGAGGCAGAAGGATTGTAAGTTTGAAGCCGGCCTCAGCAACTTAGACCCTGTCTCAAAAAATAAAAAAGGGCTGGGGAGGTGGTTCTGTGGTAGAGTGACCCTGGTATAATCCTCAGTAACCCAAAATAAATAAATAAAGCTTATTATGCTTTTAAAATTAAAAAATATATATATATATTCTTTCACGTACCAATAATGAGATCCTGTCATGAACCAGAGTATTGGATCAGTCTAATTCTATATTAGTGAAGGGGGAAAACATCCAATCTCAAAATTCTCTATAGGCAATTATTATCCATTTGAAAATTTGCAATGAAGCTGTGACCCTTCCCCACTGATGTCTTCTTTTTTTTTTTTTTTTCAAGTCCTGATTTAAAGGACCCTTCCAAGGGCTGAGGATGTGTCTCAGTGGTAGGGCACATGACATGGACAAGGCCCTGGGTCAAATCCCTAGCACTAAATAAATAAATAACTCTGCCAGGTATTATTGCAGCTAGAAACCTGAGCCAGAAAGATCCCCCAGCTCATGGACGCTGACTCCAACCCCCACCCTGCAGCCCCATCCACGAACACTTTTCTTTCTAGGCCTGACGGCCCTCCCATTCCCACTGTGCTTCCAGCTGCTGTGGCTGCTGCTGCTGCTGCTGCCTGTGAGGCCTTCCATGGAGGAGAAAGCAGCCTTCTTACCTCCCATGAGGTTCCTCGGGCACCTTCCCCAGCCCAACCCTTATGGAGCTCACAACACCACCACCAGATCTGGGGTAACCCCATTGTGTAGCTGGTCACCAAGCAGGCACGTCTCCTCCCCCAGGTCACCTCGGCTGTCTAGAACAGGTCCCACAGCATTGTCTGAGATGACTCTCCCACCGCAACCCCCTCCCCACTCTCATACCCAAAGGACCAGAGCATTGTTTCTCTAAGAAAAGCTACAAACTCCAAAATTGTTGGACAAACGAAATGGAGATTGAAGTTCAGGAAGGGGTAAACTGGCCGCTTCCGAGGTGAAATAGACATGGAAACAGAATTAAAGGAAATCTGGTGCCTTCTGAAACTGGCTTTAATTAGGATGTTTTTCCAAAGCTGCCGAAAGGCAGACAGCAGCTGAGGATCTTTAATGTCACAAAGTCGCAGAAAGGCTTTATACCTCTGAAGGGGGGGGGGGAGCGGGCATTCAAGGAAAAGCATGACATCTTCCTTGAGTCCTGGGAGGACATTGACAACCTCTGCTTCACCACCTAGAATCAAATTAAAGGTCAGGTGGCTCCTCTCCCAATTGAGGAGCACATGCTCATCTTAAAGCCACAGGAAAGACTTTGGAGATAATTCCTTCTTCAGACAAGAGGAAGTGAAGCACCGGTCAGGCTGGTCATAGGTCACTTAGGTAGTTAATGCTTAAAGTCACTGACCCTGGCTTCTGCCCTGGACTCCAGACTCTTCCTCAGCACCTGTATCATAGCCAGTGGGCCTTACTTAGGTGCCTTGGGTGAGTCATACTAAATGGTGCAAAGAAACATTACAACTGAAGGTGCTTCCTCAGGAACATACTGCTGCTAGTGACTAAATCAAATGAGAGACCTCCCACCATTAGAGAATGGGAAGGGACAGAAAGGGACTGGAACTCACAAGCCAACTGTGTGCTGGCATGGGGAAATCTGCCTTGCAGATGATTTCTCTTTTAATCCTCTCAACAAATCTGGGTGATTATACCCATTTTGTGGACAAAAATATGGAGACACAGAAATAGTAAGTAACCTACCTAAGGTGGCCTCATTAGGAGTCAGCTATGCCATTTCACCTCAGGTCAGTCCGGAGGACCTGGATATTCCTGTCTGTCACACAATCAGGAGCACCCCCAGGCCATAAGAGGCAAGTCACAGCCACATGGAGTTTTAAGAATCTCAAAGTCAGGTAGAGATATATTTTACTTTGACGCTCCAGGAAGACCCTCAGCAAGCAAATGAGATTGGGAGTAGGTGTGGGAGATTTACTTTTTACCTGGGGCATATTTAATCCTCATAGAAAAATAAAATATTCTCAAACTATTTGGCAGTAGTTACTTTTAATGTTTTTATTAGTGCATTACAGTTATACATAATAGCTGGGTTCACTTTGACATAATCAGACACGTATGGAATTTAATTTACTCCATTTCAGTCCCTGGTCCCCACCCCTTTACTTTCCTTCCCCTCCTTTCTCCCCCATTCCCTTTCCTTTACTTTACTGGTATTCTTATAATAAGGTATTACTGCTAGCTCATTGGCCTGTATCTTTGAGGAAAGGAAATTTTGTATTTAACATTTAAAATGAAATTTAAATTTTTTAAAAAATAAGGCATACTATTTTGTTTTCCAGCTAAGTTATACTGGTTGTCCTTTATTCAATTCAAGGACTACAGGGAATTGGGGGTGCTATAAAAGTTGCAAGGGCAAGAAGCCCCTCTCTCTTCGAGCTGGGGCTCTTCTGCGCATCACGTTTCACAATGGAACTGTGTCCCCTACACTCCACCATTACCTTATTTGTGGGCATTTATATAGTTTTTCAGTTTTTCGAGTATTCTCAACCATGTTCTAACAAGCATTCCCTATTTAAGTCACAGATGATATATAACAACATTATTTCCCTAAAACGAATTATTAGCAATTACTGGTCAGATTTAAGATTTAAAAAAATTTTTTTATTTGTTTGAATTAGTTACACATGACAGTAAAATGCATTTATGCATTTTGATATATCATACATAGATGGGATATAATTTCTCATTTTTCTGAGTGTACATGTTGCAGAATCGTATTGGTCATGTAATCACGTATATACATAAAGTAATAATGTCTGTTTCATTCTACTGTGTTTCCTATCCCCACGTCCCCTCCCCTCCCCTCCCATCACAGGGCTGAGAAACTATTGAAAAGACATTTGATACACATTGCCAAATTGCTCTCTAGAGTGCTACAATTTACTTAGGTACAGTTAGTAGTGTGTGAGTCTTTTGCCCAGACCCTGGTGAATCCTGGGTTTGCTTTTCCTTTTTTAAAAATTATTTATAGTGAATTTCTGTTTTTAACATTGCTAAATAAATTAATATACTATTATTTATTATTTTATATTATTATATTTTATTGCATTTATGCAAATTTCTTTTTGTGATGCCAGTTTACTTCCTTGATTAATTTTTCTATTACTACACTTGTCTTTTTACAGTTGAAAAGTACTTTTATATAGTGGGAATATCCATACAGATACAGTTCATTATATAGAAATCAAAACCAAGTTAAAACACAGATGAGAAATTGAGAAAAACAAGCTGGCAATAAATATAACAATTTTCTCATATAGTTTCTATACTATTTTGCTCTAAGTCCTTTATCATCTCAAAGACCATATAAATATTCATTTTTTAAAAATATGTATTTTTTTAGTTGTAGGTCGACACAATACCTTTATTTTATTTTAAAATATTTTTTTAGTTGTTGATAGGCCTTCATTTTTATTTACTTATATGCAGTTCTGAGAATGCAACCCAGTGCCTCACACATGCCAGGCAAGTGTACTACTGCTGAGCCCCAGCCCCAGTCCTGCTTTATTTTATTTTTATGTGGTGCTGAGGATTGAATCCAGGGCCTCACACATAACAGGTGAGTGATCTACCGCTGAGCCCCAGCCCCAACCCTAAATATTCATTTTTTAAATTAAATTTTTTTAAAAATTCACTTTTGTTTTCTAGTAGTTTGTTAGGATGTTTGTGGTCTTATTTATTACATCTAAACCTTTACAAAACTGGAATTAATTTTTGGTATGAGATTTAGAATTGTAATTTACCCAACTTGACTTTTTCCAGGTAGTTAATTAATTGCTCTAATATTATTTTCCTTTCCCAAGGATCTTAATGCCATCCTTCTTGCATACCAATATATGTTCTTATGAAAGTTTAGGTTTGTTTCTGGACTTCCTATTCTATTTTGTGATCTGCGACCTCTTCTAAATTCTCATGCCGTCCCTATTTCAAGAAAGGCCCCAGATTTAGGAGTAGAGTTTGCTTTGGAAATCTCTGTACATATTCTTATCTTTTAGACTAGGCTGTGAGTTCTTTGAGGGCAGAGTCCTGTTTTGTTCCACTTTATCCCCAAGGACCCTTGTGTGGTGTGATGAAACCCAACAGCACCACAGGGAAGAGGGCAAGCCCCGGATTTAGCAAAGTGCAGGTCCCATGTATTAGAACATCAGACAAATGCACCAGGTAATTTTTTTGTATAAGTATGTCCCATGCAGTGTTTGGGATGTGCTTATCCTCAAAGTTATCCAGACATCTCCACTGGAATGCCCATCTTCCTCACACCTCACACCTCACACCTCCCCTTTCCGTGGATACAAGTTGGCAAATAGAAATTCATCTTTTACATGCCAAATGCCACAACTGACATGCTCAAGTTGGAAGCTGGCTGACTGAGCCTGAGGGCGGGGAGGGCAGCCATCCAGGCATGGGAGGGCTTGACTCTTGGCCCATCTTCCACAAGGCCCTCCCTCTCCCTGGGCCCCAGGGCCTTGACCTGAGTGGAGCAGAGGAGACATTCTATGATTCTGAAGCTGAATGTTCATGTCCCTTAATCTTTCCTTCTTGTGTAAAGGGACAAACAGGGCACAACTTCTCTGATGCCACCAGCATGTGATACCAAGTCAGAACATGCCCATCATGAAGCGGTGGCAAAGCAGCCATCCTGTTTCTCTATTTTAATTCTGCAATTTTCTCCTTCATGACACCAAACATTTTAGTCACATTTATACAAGTGACTCAAACCCAAAGAGTCTATGCACTTGGTCAAAATGTCCCCTTAGTTTGTGCCACAGTGCTACAATGGTGAACAAAAGCCAGGCTGGCCCTTGATGTCATGAGGTTTACAGTCTAGTTATAAATCACATATCAAATTTTTTGTTTCATTAAGAAGTTATAAAGAGATGTGACAGCAGGCAGTAGAAATTCTAATGTGTAACCAGGCTGGGAACCACTGGCATATTGGCTCCTCTTTTGAGACCATCCTCCGTTGGCCCTTCGGACTGGAGTTATATTACAAAGAGCTCCTATTATGCTTTGGGTATAAGGCATCCTCCCAAAGCTCCTGTGTTAATGCAGAAATGTTCAGAGGCAAAATGATTTGGTCATGAGTGCTGTAACCTAAGCAGTAGATTATTCCATTTGATGGATTAATACTTTAATGGACTAATTGGGTAACTGTAAGTAGATGGGGCATGGCTGGAGGAAGTAGGGTCACTGGGGCCATGACTTTGGGGAATAAATTTTATCCCCTTTTCTCCCTCTCTCTGCTTCCTGGCTGCCATAAACTGAGCAGCTGTCTTCTACCACAGTCTTCTGCCGTATTGTTCTACCTCACTTCAGGCCCAGAGCAAAGGAGTCAGCCAGTCATTAACTGAGACCCCTGAAACTGTCAGCCAAAATAAACTTTTCCTCCTCTAAGTTTTTCTCATCAGGTGTTTTGGTCACAGTGACAAAATCTGACTAACACACTTTCCGTTGCTGTGCCTAAGACCACACTGTCCAAGATCCCAGCCCAGTCTGAGTTTAGGACCTAATTAAGATTCTCAGAGGCTCAAGACACTGCAAAAGTTACTATTTGTCCCTCACCCTATCTTTTAAGTAGTTAAAAATGAAAACAAGACTAAATCATAAAATAAAATGTCTTTTTTTTAATGCACAAAACTTACACGGCAGCTAAAAGTAAAAGCTTATTCCTAGATTTTCTCTAGTGTGTTTGTGTACCCACACATATATGCACTCTACCTTGACTGTGGCCCTCCACATGTACTTACTCTGTCTATTGGGTAGATCTGCATACTGACTGCTTAATGTCCAGCAAACTAAAGCTCTATACAGCCCAGTTTCTGAGCAGTCAAGATGGAAATAGCAGCCTCCTTCTGAGTTTAATTTGAATTAAACTTCCAGACTATACTTGGTCCAGGAAACTGATAATTCCCAGCAAGTAATCTGCAGACGAGGCAGTTTACTGTCCAGTGTAACTCTAGGGCCTGCTTTGCAGAGGGACCAGAGGGATCTCCATGAAGAGCACATTCCCATCTGAGGGAGCAAGCTCCATTAGAAGTACAAGACAGGCCAAATGAGGCCTGCCCTCTAGGAAAGTGACCCGCTGTATGTCTAGTTTTAATAGAGGAGAGCGCTTTCTGCAATGATCAGTTCTGATGGGAGAATTATTCAGGGACACAGTCACTGCCTTTCCCACTTGTGCCCCACAGGGTGTCCGAGCTCAAGGGATAAAAAGTTCCAGGAGATGGATGGAGAGTGGTATGCATGTCAAGGCTGCCCAAACTGGGCTCCTCTAATCACCCCTTGGTCCCGCCATGGACTAGGTGCCCATCCAGACAACATCAACCAGAAAACTTCCTCAGGATTTTCGTGAACACAAACAATTGGAGAAGACTTTCATCTTTTCTTTGAGGCAAAGCCAAGAAGATGGGAACCTTGTACTTTCGACAGCCTGATTCCAACCTCTGGGGAAAGCTGAAAGAGGGCTCTGAGCATGGTACTATTGACCAAATCCTTCCCTCTGGTCCCCAAATGTATGAGCTGAGCTTTGCTCCCCGACAGGGCTGAAGGAAGCCCCTCATGGAGGACAATTGATATTCACACTCCTTGTGTCCTTGTCACAGCTAACTCTACCCATACCAGTCATCTACTCTAGCTAGAACAGTCCTGTCATGTTCTGCCTCTGCAGTCAGGGCTCTTTTGGTGTGAATGACAGAAAACCCACTCTGAGTTAGCTTAGGTGAGACAGGAAATCCATCGATTCAGTGTGTGAACCACAGGTAGCTGGTCCTCAGGAACACCTGGGCCCAAGGTCACCAACACAATTAGTATTTACAGGTTCCTTCCCCGCCCCCTGTCCTTTGTCTACGTGTTAGTTTTGTGCTTTTAGAACAACCCTTCCTATAATGTTGGAATCAGGTTTTTGGTAGCAATAGACTTCCATAAATCCAGTTGTCCCCAAGAATGGATGGGAATCCCTTCTATTAGTTCCTATTCTGAAAGATTCAGAGGAAAGTTTCTGGCTGGATGGGCTGAATTGGCTGTCCAAGCCTGGTAGCTGGGCCCTCTAGCATCATGTGGTTGGAGTAGGGTCGGGAGGTAAGTTGGTCATATAGATTGCCATAACAAAATGCCACAGACAGGGTGGCTTAAATAGCAAACTTTTTTTTTTTTCATAGTTCTAGAAGGTGGAAAGTCCAAAAATCAATGTGTCAGCAAGGTGGGCTTCATTCTGAGGTTGCTTCTCTTGGCTTGTTGGTGAGTACTGTATTATTGTGTGTTCACCTGACTTTTTTGTATGTATGCAGAGATAGTGAGTTCTCTGGTGTCTCTTCTTAAAAGGACACTAATTCTATTGGATCAGGGCCCCACATTTATTACCTCATTTAATCTTAATTGCTTTCCTTTTTTTTTTTTCCTTTTTCTTGTACCAGGAGTGCTTAGCCATGGAGCCACATCTCCAGCCCACCCCTGACCCCTGCCAACTTTTTAAATATTTTTTTAGTTGTTGATGGGCACAATATCTTTATTTTATTTGTTCATTTTTATGTGGTGCCGGGAATCAAACCCAGTGCCTCATACGTGCTAGGCAAGCGCTCTACCACTGAGCCACAACCCCAGCCCTCCAGCCCCTTATTAATTTTGATTCAGGGTCTTGCTGTGCTGCTTAGGACCTCACTAATTTGCTGATGCTGGCCTTGAACTCACTATCCTCCTGCCTCAGCCTCCTGAGCTGCTGGGATTACGGGCATGCACCACTTAATTGTTTTCTAAGAGGCCTCAACTCTTCAACATTTGAATTTGGGCAGGGGACACAAACATTGAGTACATAACATGAGGAAAATATCATTCACCCAAAGAAGGCCAGAATAACAGGGTGAACAAACCTCAGATGTCCTTCCCCCAATACACACACAAGCACTTGTCATGGTCCTGCATTTGACCCTCCTCCAAGACTACCCTACTAGGTGATTATTTCCTCCCTACGACCCAGCTCCCTGCAGCTGCACCTTCCCCTAAGTTAGGGCTATTGAATGCTGGGTGCATGTACCTGTAACCTGGATTGGGGGCCTCCTGGACCATGTGTATCCTGAGCTTTGTTCATGAAATTGAACAAGAACTAACTGGATCTTGATCATGTCTATTGTCCTCATGGAGGAGCCTCACCCTGGGATATGAGCTTAGAGAGTGCTGGAGTTTTCTTCCTTTTACCTCAGAACTTCTTTCTCCCCCATCCACTTATGAAGTCCTCAGGGCCTTAATACCTCTGTCCTTGAAAGAAAGAAATGGGATTCCCAGATCACACAAACCTGGTGGTGGCTTTCTACAATAGAAGGACAAATTTTCTAGGGCAAAAGAGTCCAACAAGTGACCAGCACAGTGAATGAGGAAAGATCTACAAGGCACATCAATGGGAAATTTCAGAAAACCAAGGATAACAAGCAAATCCTAACATCTTTCAGAGAGGAAAAACCAAGTCATTTATAAAGAACCTAGACTCAGCATGACCCAGGCTTCCCACACCAAGACTGTGAGCTAGAGAACAACAGAGCAATATTTCCAAATGAGAAAAGTGACATTTAGATGGAGAATTGTATCCAGATAAACTATTAATCAAGAATACGGATGGGGCTGGGGTTGTAGCTCAGGGGTAGAGCGCTTGCCTCGCACACATGAGGAACTAGGTTCGATCCTCAGCACCACATAAAAATAAATAAACAAAATAAAGGTGTGGGGCTGGGGATGTGGCTCAAGCAGTAGCACGCTTGCCTGGCATGTGCGGGGCGCTGGGTTCGATCCTCAGCACCACATAAAATAAAATAAAGAAATAAAATAAAGATGTGTGTCCACCGAAAACTAAAAAATAAATATTAAAAAAAAAGAATATGGGTAGAACAAAGACATGTTCACATATCTGAAAATTCAGAAAGTTGGAATCCCCTAGTCTCTTTCTTAGGAAAAGCCACTGGAAGATGTATTTCCACAAATGAGGGAACAAACCAAGGGAGAAGAAGATATGGGGTCTGGGTACCAGGAGAGCCACACAGAACTTTAGAGCAGAAGAATGGAGACTCAACAAAGGAGGTCTCCTAGAAAGCAATGGGGTTGTAGGTTATCTGATGTATCTTAGTGTTTGAATAACTATTGCTCAGCATTTGATAGATCAGGTGCAACATTTGAAAATAAACTGTTAATAGATACAATGAAAGCCAAGAAAATGAAGGGGGAAAATCTGAGGCAATTTTTAACTCCAGGGGGAAAAAGTAATTTAAAAATGAAACAATTTCAGTGCAGTGCTTGGGAACAATATGTAGACAGTCACAAGAATATAAATGCTATTGATTTCACAAGACTGTGCTCCAGCCAAAGCGGTAGGATGGAGGCAAGGAAATTGATAAGACTATTTAAGAGAGCTAAGTCATTTACTATGACATGCGAGTATGTCAATAGATACTGACAGAAACAAATCAAGAAATAGCAACATAAGCATATTGTTTAGAAATGGTTATAAATACCGGAGGAATCAGTTTATGTGAATTTCAAGTGATGCCTGTTGGGAATTAGAACTCAAAGGAAAGAAAAGGAAGGAAGGGAAGGACAGAGGAAATGCTTTTTTGATATAGCCTTTTGTTAGCATTTTATTTTTAAGCAGTGTGTAGGTATTACTTCAATCAGAAGTAAATACAGTGCTATGTGTTTTAGAAAGCTATTGCACAAGCATGATGAATACTATAATTCTTAATAGTGCATACTTGAAAATTTGCATACTTGAAATTAAGCGTAGCTCTTAAATGTTCTTACCACAAACAAATGATAAGGACATATTAGGATGTGTGAAGGATACGCTAGTGAGCTTGACTTAATCATTTCACAATGTGTCTGTATCATGTTGTATGTACCCTGGAAATACATTCAATTTGTACTTGTCAATTATAATTAATAAAGCTAGGTGGATTAAATACAATCTTAAAACAAAGAATAATTGCGAAAACAAATGAAAATCATTAATCTAGTCCAGACTAGCCTTTTACCTATGAGGTCATTGAATTTGAGAGAGGTGAATTGACTTGCCCAAGTTTACACAGCAAATCACTGGCAGAACTTGTTCTAAAGTCCAAAGCTAAGCTGTTTTCTATCACCTCCAGACCCTTCAGTTCAGTTCTCCTGGAGCTCTGCCTTAGAAGTTAGTAGCAAAGGAAGTTCAAGAGAACGTGCACGGGGGTCTTCATTCAGATCAACACCCAGACTATGCTGGGGAGTTGGAGACAAACAGTTCCCTTGTTGCTTTTCTCCTTTTCCATCTTCCCTCATAACCAACCTCTGCTAAAAGGTCTCAGAAGAAAAGGGAATCTGAGATGATTCTCACTAAGATGTCAATTACTTCCACCATGATTTTGATTTTATCAAGACATAAATCCAAAAACAGTTTGATGGTTAGGTTTCCAGGCAGTAGGTTGAAGGTAGACAAGGAAACTTTCTGGAAGTGTGAAGTAATTTGGGGACATTGGGACCATGGTCATTTTATAAAGAACATTTTAGAAGATGTTCGGCACAATGGCCTCTGGTCTCCATTACCTAGGATCCACAAGGCCAAGATCTGCTCTTACAGATTTGCTTATAAGACAAATAATCGTACCCATAGTCATGCTTCATTTATTTTCCTCGAAGAATTGTGGTGTTACAGAGAGTTGAGATAATTCCAATCTAAAGGAAAGTCATCTGTGTCTTAATTTGCAATGCATCCTTATATGAATCAACAATAGATTTTCATGGATCTCTTTGCAATTTGCAAATATGGCTCAAGTCAGAGACCCCAAAGAGCACCAGCTTTAGATTTGAAGACCCCTGGGTTTAAATGCCAGCTGAGGGACTGTGAGTGTCATTAGCCCACTTTGATCCTGTATCCCAATTGTTTGCATGATCACCTACTTCCCATCTTTTGTGAGGTGGGAAATAATGTATATGAAGTGCATACTTTGTGCCTAGTACATAGTCCAAGCTTAGGATGTTTGAGTTTTCTTGCTTTCCCTCAATATTAAGGTATTTGTTAAGTTTGGAGAAAGACAGCCTGGAGGAGAATGGCAACCAGAAGGCTCCAGCTGTATGCTTCACAATCCTACACCTTACATATCTGAATTAGGTTTCAGTTTCCCTTCTATAAAATTAGGCAGAATGGGGGGGTAGGAAGAGAAGGAACTGGTTTTGTTGGTTTCAGCTGAGTTCGTTGGATTCCAGGGGGCTTCACTGCTCATTCCAGCCCACCCCACAGACAGTGCTCCACAGGCTCTGAATGTCTTTTGGGTAAATGTACCACTGTGGAGAGAGGAGTGAAGGGAGAGGAGTGTTCTTCCCTCGAATAACCTGCAGATGGCACCAGAGCAGCGCGGAAGCTGAGCAGCCCTCCGCAGCCTTCCCCTACACCGGAGCAGGGTGGGGCAGGGCAAGCAGAGGCGCAGCACGCTTCTGAGCTGGGCGGCTACACGCTGCCCGGGAGCGCGCAGTCCACACCCATTCGAAAATGGCACTTCGGTCCTCTATCTAATGTCCTCTCTTTGGTAGGTACTATGATTTAGTGCCCAAACCTAGACAACTGGGAGAGTGAAAGGGAGCACTATTAATAATTCTGCCCGGACAACAGGAATAACCTTATCTGCACCTGACAAACTAGGACATGTTCACCCTATCCTCTGGTCTTTTTTCCTTCCCGCTTTCGATTCTTCATTTTCTTTTTAAAAATACAACATTCAGTTTTCCTGAAAGCCATTGTCTTTGAAGATGCCCTTGCAATCGCGATTTTTTTAAGATCCTGCGTTAGCTTCTTGAGTCTGAACAGAGCCTCTGCACCTGCCCGGATGGCCACTTTTAGCTTCCAGTCAAAATACTAACCCCTGGGTTACCATCCCTGTGACTCAAGAATTAAAATATGTCACACGTGGGTCAGTGACCCTTATCAGTGCTTCTTTTAGTCCTCTTTAGTAATTTTATTCCTGTAATTTCGTTCTAAGTGCTCATGTCCTTTATTTCTTTGAATTTAAATACACTGGTTTGTTTAATTGAAAATAGACAAGTTCCATTAGGCAAGATTCTTAAATTTCCAAGATCATCCCATGACTCCATTGAACCTCAAATTAGTATGTCATTTTCCCTCTTTGTGCCTAGTACATAGTCCAAGCTTAGGATGTTTCTGAACCCTCTTCACTTAATAGCTTCATAAACATCTATCCATTGCAAAACCTTTTCTCACTTCCATTTTTGGCTGATTCGTTTATATCCAGTAACAGATTTATCTGGGAGAGTTATAGAAAATTGTGCCCTTTAATTAATTTTTGTAGTTGGGTTCTGCTAGTTATTTTATCTCTCTATAATTCACACATCGTTTCAAAGGGCTATGAGTTTCAGTCTTAACCTAAAGTCAAAGTCAGAAATTTGTTTTTTATCTGCATAAAATATGTGAGAAATTTTTAAAAATCACTAAAACTGTCAGGTACAGTGGCACATGCCTGTGATCCCAGTGACAGGGGAGGCTAAGATAGGAGAATGCTAGTTCTTTGCTAGGCTTGGCCAAAAAAAAAAAAAAAAAGGTTGGGGATGTAGCGCATGGGTATAGTGACCCTGGGTTTCATCCCTATTGCCAAAAAGAAAATTACTAAAACTTTCTTCAGCTAAGATGACCCTCATAATCACCAATATGTGTGTACACATGTAGAAATGGGCTCTGATTATATGAAATCTTAAAATGTCATGTTTAGAGACAAGATTCCCCCCCCCCTTTTTTTTTCTGTTTAGTAAAGTCTATCTGCTGTGGTCTGAATGGTTTTAACTGGGAGATAAGTTCCAGCATATCAAAACTCACGTTGGAACTTAACTCCTAGGATGATAATATTGAAAGGTGGAGCCTTCAGGAGGTTTAAGGCGCCATCTTGGAAGTAGGGTCAGGCTCCTTACCAGACACCAAATCTGCATGTGCCTTAATCTTAGATTTCCCAACCTCTAAACTGTGAAAAATAAATGTCTGTTCTTTATAAATTGAACAGTCTTAGGCCAATTTTGTTATAGCATCATAAATGGAGTAAGTATATATTACATATAGTAAGGTGCATATACCTGAAATGTGTGTCTCTGTAATTTTATATACGTACACACCCATAAAACCACCAGCAGCTCAAAGTATAAGTGTTTCCATCATGGAAAGGCTCCCCATGCTCCCTCTACATGATTCTCCTCCTTGAAATTAACCACTATGCTAACCACTCTCACCATAGGTTAGTTCTGCATGTTCTTGATTTTCATATAAGGAATTATACAACATGTGCTCATTTGTGGCTGACTTTTCATTCAACATAACCCTGTAAAAATTTAGCCATGTAATTGGTACTGTTAGCTGCTTATTTTTCATTTTGTGTAGTTTTCCACATTTTATTTACCACCCTCCTATTTGTATGTCCAGCTCACTAACTTGTGGGATCTACTGGTCCTTTCTGACTAGACCGAGATATTCAAAATCTACATATCAATTTAAGGCATTTTTTAGAAGACAAAAGCCCAAGAACCCAAACCATCCCATCTTCAGCCAAGTTTCCTTCTCACGCCTGCTTTAGTGGCTCTTGCCTGTGTAACTGATGGAAAAATCACCGAATTCAAAAGTTCTTCATGGAGTTATCAGCTTAGGGATGCCTGTCATCCCTAACAGGATAGCACTTACATGCACTGACTGCTGTTCATAGTGCTTTACATATATTATTTGGTCCTCAAAACTCCAGGAAATAGATACTATTCTTGCCATATCCGCTTTTCACACGGGGAAAATGAGGGATAGAGAGGACAAGTCATTTGCCCCGGATGGTAGAACTGGGATTTTTACTTGGATGGTCTTGTTTCAGAGCCTGTACTCTTCACTACCACATCACATTGTATTTTGGGATATTTGAAGAATTTTCTTCTATTAGTCTGGGAGCGTTTTGTGAATAATTCAGATCTTATAAATTAGCTTTAAAGAATGCAACTAAGTCAAAATAGAAGAGCTAATGTGTGGTGTTCTTGAACAAATTATAGGTGTCTCTGGTTTTGTATAAAAATTATTTGCTTATCTTGTGGCTTCCATCAGACGGGACCGGTAACATATGGAGCCTCCTTTCCCCTCTTTTCAGTAAGAGGAGATAGACTCAGCAACAGGCTGAATTCCTCATAAAACCTCATCAAGCTTTCCCTCAGCCTCTGGGAAGCTAGAAGTAGGTTTGTGGCATCCTAATTGGTTGAGAAAGACAGAATGACACTTCTAGCCTGGTGAGTGTAAGAAAGATGGTTTTTCTCATCAATTCTGTTGTGCAGAGTCCTGTGAGCTTTGGCTCTTAACCTATGTGATCAACAGTTTTCTCACAAAAATTATCAGGATTCCAGATGAAATCATCTTCAAGTTTCATTCTGTTGCTTAAGTTCTATATTCCTTTATGAATTGATTCTTTGTTTTTTGTTTGTTTTGTTTTGGGGTACCGGGGATTGAACTCAGGAGCACTCAATCACTGAGCCACATCCCCAGCCTATTTTGTATTTTATTTAGAGACAGGGTTTCACTGAGTTGCTTAGCACTTGCCTTTGTTGAGGCTGACTTTGAACTTGAGATCCTCCTGCCTCAGCCTCCTGAGCTGCTGGTATTACAGGTGTGCACCACCGCGCCCTGCTGGTTACTTCTTTTTTTTTAATATTTATTTTTTAGGTGTAGATGGACTCAACACAATGCCTTTATTTTTATGTGGTGCTGAGGATCAAACCCGGGTCCCTCCCGTGCTAAGCAAGTGCTCTACCGCTGAGCCACAATCCCAGCCCTGGTTACTTCTTTTAATTAGACATTTCTCTCCTCTCCATGCTATGCTTTATGTCTCTTTATGCCCAACTCCAGGTTTTTTCTTCCATCTGCAAGAAAATTGCTGAGATTTTTTTTATCTCTTCTTAATCTTCCCCTGAGCACACATACGTACACATGTATGTACAACATAGATATATACACAAACACTCACAGACATACACACATACCTACACATATGCATAGAAATACATTCCCATGAAGGCAGTAACCCACACACATGCATACACCTCATTTCCATCTTCTTCTCAGGACACAGGGTTCACAGTGGAAAGTATTGCCCCATGAGTCAAGCATCAACTACGTAAATTTGCCAAATGTTTTTCCTTTTGGGGTCAGTTTCCTCATCTGTAAAATGAGAATAACAATAACATCCCTACCTACCAGTGAGGGTTACTTCGAAGATAAAACAAAAAGGATAACAGAATGTGTGTTGTATAAGGATAAATTGAACTTTGCCCCAAAGAGATCTAGCTTTTGTTCTCGGCTCCTAGGAAGCCATCTACACTATGGGATGTCTGTGGTTCTTGGGGGCCTTGGATCATGATGGGCAGTCTAATAATGTGATTTTGGGTCAGTGCATACCTACATGATGGATTCCCAATAAAACTGTGAGCACTGAGGCTCTCTGGTTGGTAATACTCATGTGAATTGTCACACGGATGCCAGGAGAGGAATGCATTCTGACTACCTGAGAAGAGGAGGAAAGAAGGTCCATGCCTAGAACTGTCCTGGCCTCTGCCCTCTGTGCTCCATCCTCTGGGTGTTTTTAATCTGTATGCTTTCCCTGTAATAAACCATAACCATGGGTATCATAGCCATCGGTAAGTTCTCTGTGTCCTTCCGGACAGTTGAGGCTGGAGCTGGGATACCCCTCATGGATCTTCTAGTCCAGCTCCTGCCCCTTTTTGGGGGGGGAGCACTAGGGATTAAACCCAGGGGCAGTTTGCCATTGAGCCACATCCACAACCCTTTTTTATATTGTATTTAGAGACAGGGACTCACTGAGTTGCTTAGTGCCTTGCTTTTGCTGAGGCTGGCTTTGAACTCAAGATCCTCCTTTTTCAGCCTCCCAAGCCACTGGGATTACAGGTGTGTGCCACCACTCCCAGCTCCAACTCCCTCTTGTACAGATTTTGAACATGGGGCTGAGGGCACTTGCCCCAGGCCAGGCACAGACTAAGGTCTTGGGTGGGGCAGGTGCAATCCCGCTCAGGCGCATGCTTACAGAGCTCTTTGGTTGCAAATGAATGAGGGTTTTGGGGTCACAGCCCTTCAGGACAGGGGACAGGAACAGGCTGACTCTTCCACTTCTAGGATTCTGCTTATGAACTCAGCTAGACAATAGTGAGGTAACAGGGAGGGAGTGTCCTCCTCCTCCGTTTTCCACATCATCCCTTCCCTGAGCTGTGATTTACCTTGGAACTCAATGTGGAAACAGCCCCTTTGAACAGCCTAAACCTGAACTCTGGGCCATATGCCCAGTTTCCTGGCCTCCCGCTGTGGTTGCTCCTTCCCTCCACTCATCACTCATGCCAGATCCATCTCTCCAAATATCCTTTCCATTATGTCACTCGCTCCTCATGACACCTTGACGTGACAAGAAATGTCTCCAACCTTAGGCTGCAGTCAGAGCTTTTCCTGATGTGGCCCCACCTCTTACCACTCCACCATTTCTACCCTTGGCCCTAACCAAATCAGACCAATCTTCCCTATACACAGTTGGGCTTTTTCACTCCCGAATCATTGCTGATACTGTGACCTTCTTCTGAATGTTCTCTTCCTCCTTCTCCTTGAGTCCAAATGCTATAGACTGAATTATGTCTCCCGCAAATCTATATGTTCTAACCTTAATCTCCTATGAGAGTATATTTGGAGATAGGGATTTTAGGAGGTGATTAAGGTTAAATGAGGTCAGAAAGGTAGGTCCTAATCTGATAGGTTTGGTGGCCTTATGAGAAGGCACTTATGCTGAAAAAAGTGCATGTGAGCACAAAGGACTGCACCAGACACCTGTCCTGCTGGCACCTTGAGCTTGGACTTCCCAGCTTTCAGATTGTGAGAAAATACATTTCTGTTATTCAAACAACCCTGTCTATGGGATTTTATTATGGCAACCTAGGACTACTAAGATACCAAATTGTATTCATCCTTCAAGGACCTGGCTTATATACTAGGTCCTCAGAAAGATTCTCTCTTACTCCCTGTCCATTCTGGCCCTTTATGCATATTTCCCTTTACATTTGACTTTGCATTAGAGTTGCATCCTTGTTGTAGTACCTCAGCTAGACTGAAAGCCCCTTCAGGGCAGGGACCTATCCATTCAGGTCTGTATACCCTAAAACACCCAGCACACCATAGGTCCTCAGTAACTTACGTGCATATGTGAATGAATGACACAGATGAAACAGATACTAAACCTAGGGGGCATCAGAGGAAAGGACTCACTCCTAGAAGCCAAGATCCATCCTTCCTTCTTTGCTTCCTCCCTCAGTTCTGTTCCACTTGTCACACCACAGCCAAATTGTAACCCAAAGTTGCACACAGTGGCTCAGTGCCTCTCCCTCCACCCCTGCCCCCATGTCCATGTGGCCCAAGTCATGAGGAGTCTCTGATGGATAGGGGGATCTAGACAGACAGGAGGGTGTAGAAAGATCTCAGAAGTGGAATCACAGAGACCTGTTGTGAACAGATCTGAAGATGCCAGTCTGGCTAGAGCAGAGGTTCCCCAGAAAGGCAGGAATGGTCATGTTTACAAATTGGGGAGAAAGATTTGGAATTGCCAGTCACAGAGGGATGGGCTTGATGACCTTAGAGGTAATGAGTCAATTCTGAGTTTTTACAGTGAAAGTTCTAGATGGCCCCTTGAAGGTAAAGCCTTGGATTGAAAAATGATGATGTCAACCCACTGTAACTAATACAGCTGCATCAAAGAGAGATGTGTACTTACTGGTGCATTCTGAAGGAGGAAGAGCTCTTAGAAATGATCTGGCCAAACCTTCTTGATTGGCAAAGGGAGAAACTGTAGCTAAGGTAAGGGAAGATAGCCAGACAGTGGTGGAGGCAGAACTAGAACTTGGAGTTCCTGAGACAAGAGCTGCTCATGCCACCCTGGAGGCCACCACTCCCTGGGGCAACCAAGAAGCTAGTTTGCATTTTCAGTTTGGCTATTCTCAATCCAAACCCCACAGTCCTTCTAGCAAACACTTCGGTGTTGTGTGGGTTCAGTTCCATGGGATCTGCAATGCATCTGACCCACAGCCACAGTGGGATCAGAGCAGGCTTTGAATGATGGCCAGGAGCCCCAGGAGGGGCTCCTGCTGTTGATGGGGGAACTGGCCTGTGGCAGGCAGGTGGTCTAGCATCTTGGAACTTTCTCCTTGCCTGCCCAGGTGGGTGAAAAGGAGCTGCCTCCCCTATGGCCTCCTCCAAGGAGAGTTTGATTTCCTTTTCCTGTTCTGAGCTTGTCTCTGCCTTTACATAATGACAAAACTGTGTTCCTTTCTCCTAGTCCTGGAGATCTGTCTGCAGGAGGAAGTAGGCCTTCTAGCAAATACTTCAGGTGTTGTGTGGCTAGGAAGAAAAGGCTAGTGAAGTGAATGGTAGCTCTGAACTAGCCAAAGACCAAGATCCTTTTTGTGGTCTTCAGGGTCTGTGGTGTCTGGCCAAAGGGAGATTTGGGGCTGGAGATATATGTCCCACACCTGCTCTGTGGCTATGGGCAAGCCACTCAACCTCTCTGACCTATGGTGTTATCTGAAAATTGGGGACAACACTGCTATCATCTCTGGGCTTGGAGAAGGACCAAATAGAAGTCCAACTCTACAGCTACTTGTCACCACTTGATTTACAGTCTTCCTGAACTGTTCCTTGCAAGCTTTCAGTTGTTTATTTGCTGGGGCTAGAGATAAAAGGTCCATTGGGATGCAGCTGGGACCTTTTGCAGAAGTGCCCCTGGGTAGCAGAATCATGAAGTGTGACCAATAAAAGATTCTTAGTTATAAAAGATAATGACAGAAAGGAAAGGAGAAGGGTTTGGGGATGGGTCAAATCCATTCATGCATCTCTCATTTATTTGAGCCTACTGTGTGCTAAGCACCGTGCTGGCCTTGAGGACTCTGCTGAACAAGATTTACACTCATTCATTGAACAAACTGTTATTGAGGGACTTGTATGAAGATGCCAGACCCTAGAATAACCCAGGAGAGAGAGGGATTCAGGCAGGCAAATAGCAATTGGAACACAAGGTGGCCAGTGACCCCAGAGGGGGATGTGCAGGGTCCTCTGAGAATGGGGAGAAGCAAAAGGCATTGCAGATTGAAGGAAGTCTCCTGCAAGGAGGTCCCCAGGCTGGAGGGGCAACATGTGCCAGGATGAGAAGGAAAGCTGGAATGTCAAGAAAGGCCCTGAATGCCATCGAGGGCTTGGGCCACATGGACATGGGGGCAGAGGTGGAGGAAGAGGCACTGAGCCACTGTGGGCAGCTTTGGGTTACAAGTTGGCTGTGATGTGACAAGTGGAACAGAACTGAGGGAGGAAGCAAAGAAGGAAGGATGATATCTGGAGATGGCGGAGAGGACTGGTACTGTCCTAGGAGAGAGAACAGGCAGCCATGACCATCCTGTATTCACTGATATGGGAGGTGCAGCAAGGTGGGGGAGAGCAGAAGGGCCTGTGGCCATCTGAGTGGGTGTGTCCAGTGGGCAGACCAGAGCTTGACGCTCTGATTGGAAGTCACTGGTGCATTAATATGTAATTCTTAACCCTGGTTTCCTATCACAGGCCCCAAAGGAATGTACTGACCACATGGGTTGCCAGGCCCACCCCTGGACCACTGACTCAGAATCTGGAATATGTATACCAGTTCAGTGTCCCCAGCCCTGGTGGCTGTGTCAGGGATCCCCAAGACCTACCAGCCTTAGGCTTAATAATTTGCTAGAAGGACTCAAAGGATTTAGAAAAGCCATTACATTCATGATTATGATCTATTACAGTGAAAGGATACAGATTCAGATCATCAAAGGGAGAAGGAACATGGGGGAAAGTCTGGAGAAACTAGGTGCCAGTCTTCAGGTGTCCTCTCCCAGTAGAGCTGCAGAGTGATTCATTCTTCCAGGAATGACATGGGACAACACATGTTGAGTGACATCAGCCAGGACAGCTTGCCTGTGTCTTGGTGTCCCAGGATTTTCTTGGGGGTCAGTCATGGAGACATGCAGGGGCTGGGTGACTGGCCTTAGCTACTCAATCTCTACCCCCACAGAAGCCAAACGGACACAGCAAAGCCCAGGGCCTTAGGCACTCGAAACACCTTAGGCTTATAGTGTGAGAGCTCATAGGTGATCTCACCAGAGCCAGCCAAAGGCCCATCCTTCCTTGGAATGTGCAGGGTTTGAGTGACCTAAGCCTGGTGAACTAAACCTCTACTGCACTATGTATTTTAGAATACCCTGGGGAGCTTCCAGAACTCACCAGCTCAAGCTGCACCCCAGACCAATTACTAGAGTCTCTGGGGTCAGGCCAAGGTCAAGAGCCACTAACATAGTAATTGGCACCAAAGCAGGAAGTCATCTCATCCCAGAGAGTATGAGGCGAGAAAGGATCAGAGATGGACAAAGACAGTGGACTGAGTAGCAGCAGAGGGAGAGGAAGACATAGGAGAAGGGTGGCCTAAGGGACCAGCAGAGAATCCAGGCCCCTGTAGGTCTGGACAGCAAAGGCAGAGAGAAGGTGGTCAGGTCACATGGCAGCCTGGTGCCTTAGCTCAGAGGGAAATGCTGTAGACTGGGTGACCAAAGCAGACATTTGTTCACTTCTCACAGTTCTGGGGACTGGAAGTCTGAGATCAGGCTGACAGTGTGGTTGGGTTTGGTGAGGGCTCTTTTCATGGTTTCCTCATAGGGATGCCTGCCCCGGACCACCCATTTGCCCAGCCTTTGGGAAACCCCATGTGCACCATGGGATGGGAAAGGCCACTGGAGTCACTAATGGTCTTCCTGGGGCAGGGCTGCGCTAATGCCTCTGCATTAGCCAGCCCTCCTCTTTTATACCCTAATGGCCCAAAGGGATCATCCATGGGAGCACAAGGGCTCTCCTATGATATTCAGAGTTCTCCAGGCCCAGCCCTCCATTGATTCCTGATGTGACTCACTGTGGGCTGGAGGGCAGCTGAACTCAGGAGAGACCCAGGTGAACAGAAGCCCTCCCCAGCCTGGAAGACCCTGATTGTCATCATTCCTGCAGTATGAACTGCAGAGACCCAGAAGCTTGAGGATTTTGGAGGTGATCTGGGCTCCAGGATTCTTTAAGATAGGTGTCCAGGAGGATGTGAGCTACTAAAGTTTCAGTAGAAACCCAGGCCACAGCACAAGGTGGCAGCAGGTGCACTGTGGGAGACCTGGGGCAAGACCGGTGCCTAATATATGGCAAGATCTCAAAAACTAATCGTGAAATCAAATTCCCACCAGCAGAACCAATCCAGGGGCACCAAAGGGCCTTCTGCCACCCTGTGTGATATACTTTGCCAATGCTAAAGATCTGAAACCAATTATAGATAAGCAGTCAGTGGCCTTCTCGCAGCCTGTCCCTCCTGGTTTCCAGTCACATACCTTCTCTAGGAAGCCGATGGTAATCATTCACAATGTGGCTGCCTCTGGTCTGGTAGAGGATCTGGGTATGATCTTGGCATTGAAGTTGTTTGGATGGATGCAGACTCTCAGTCTCTGTTCAGCAACATTGCTCACTAACCTCATGGTCTCAGGCAAGCTACTTAATTAACTCTCTGAGCCTCAATTTCCTTATCCACCAAATGGGGACTAATAATAGTTCCCATTAGAGCTCCCAGAGTAAACACATCATGGCAGAGTGTCTGGCATATGTATTATCTGGACGAATGAATGGGTGAAGGAAGAAAGCAGGGCCTCCCCAGGGATTGGCCCAGGGAATTATCCCCTAGTTTTCTCCCCAGGAGGATTTCGGCCAGACCTTCCCATCTCTCAGGAGGCCTCAAGGGGCCAACAGTGAGGAGGTAGGAGAGGGGCAGTAAGGGAGGGAGTCTATGGGGGCCCTTCCAGGCACCAGGCAGTGAGGGAGAGGAGCGAAGGCAAGAGCTTTCCCAGGACTAAATGACCTCATCGATAATTCAATTGCAGGCTCCCAATTTATGTGATAAAGCTCCATTTGGAAAGAATGGGAATAACACTGGTTTTAAGAAATGATTTAACCTCATAATGAAAGACTGCCAACAGCAGATATAAATGTGAGTGCCTACTCCAAATTCAGTCTTCTCCATAAAGCGTCCAAATCCTGGAAAGATGGTTTTATAGGAGGCTCCTCTCCTACCCCCACCCAGACCCTGCCCCAGTGGAGCCTCCACCACATACAGAGGGAAGGTGCCCTGTCCCCTGGGAAGGGAAATAGTTTCAATTGCTACCAAGCCCTACAAGCTGATTCTTTTGTGGAATTTTTTTTTTTTAAATTCTGTGATCTTTGTCATCCCACCCCTTTCAAAAGCTATGGTCCTTTTGGGTCATTGTGTGATATCAAGAAAATGAAACTTGCTTGGCTTGCCAAATCTTGGGAGATTTTGTTGACATCCTAGGACTTGAACCTCTTTTTTTTTTTTTTTTGCGGGGGGTGGTGGTACCATGGATTGAACTCAGGGGCACTAGACCACTGAGCCACATCCCCAGCTCTATTTTGTATTTTATTTAGAGACAGGATCTCACTGAGTTGTTTAGAGCCTCGATTTTGCTGAGGTGGGCTTTGAACTCGTGATCCTCCTGCCTCAGCCTTCCAAGACACTGGGATTACAGGCGTGTGCCTCTGTGCCTGGAAGATTTGGACCTCTTTTACCTGGAGTTGGAGTGGACCTTTCAGCCACTCGTGATTTAAGTCCTTCCCTCTCCCACCATGTGACAACCAGGGACTCTATAGCCAGACATGGTGACATTTGTCCAAAATTGAGCCTACCTCTCCTGGGAGCCCTCTCCATATTCCACTGACTCTATTTGTGACATTTATCTTGACATTTTAGAGCCAAGTTACTCCCTCATTTTTCCCAGCAGCAACAGACTAAATGAATGCAAAAAAGTACTACATAAGTCCTGTTAGTCAAACAAGGGAAAAGTGAAGACTGATCATCCAAAGAAAGAGGGGGTTAGATTGTCTCTCACTTATGGTTCAGATTAATTAAACTAAGGAAATACAGGCTGATAAAGGACTTCAAGATGGCCTGAGCCAGGAGAAGTGTGGGAAAGAAATGCCAAATCTAGCAGCGTGTTCTTGGGCCCTGACAGGGAAGCTGAGCCACATCAGATGATTCCATGGGATCATGGAAGCCCCTGTGGGCAACTGTTCACTGATGACCCGTCACACTCATGACTCACTTGTGTGACTTGTTTTGACCAATGAGATAGTAGCAAGTGTGATACGAGCAGAGCATGCTGTTCCTCCTGGAAGCCCATCGCCATCCTATAAGCAAGTCCCAGCCATCCTGTTTAAGAGAGAGACGGCACATGCAAAGGCCTGCAGAATAGACACTCCATGAGGGACAGACCTCAAGAAGAGAGTACACTCGTAATCCCAGCTCTTCAGGAGGCAGAGGCAGGAGGATCGCAAGTTCAAGGCTAGCCTCAGCAACTGAGCAAAACCCTGTCTCAAATAAAAAATAAGAATCCTATTGGTAATGCTACATCCTGGCTTCAATCCCCAGTTTTTTGTGTTTTTTTTGTTTGTTTGTTTGTTTGTTTGTTTTAAAGCAAAGTCATAGACAGAAAGTTGAATAGAGTTTACCAGGGTCTGGGATGGAGGGGATTGGGGAGTTTAGTTTCATGTATACATTTTCTGTTTGGGTGGTAAGAAATTCTGGAATTGGACAGTAGTGATGGTTGCATGACATTGTGAATGGTTTTAATGCCACTGAATCATACACTATGAACGAGGGTATCTTTTATGTACTTACCACAAAATTAATTTATTTTATAAACTTCCTCAGAATTTGAGGAAGTTTCCCCCATGACATAATTTATTTTAATGTGTTTGTTTTACAATTTCATTTTCTAATAACCACTTAACAAAGGTTTATTTAGTTGCCCACCAGTTTTAGTGACAAAACTAATGAGTGGTGGACCCAGGACCCCAGCTCAGTTCAATCTAATTCCAAAGCTCAGACTCGCAGACGCCACACACCTTCTAGAGCAGGGATTCAGCAGACTTGTTGTTTGAAGGGCCAGATGGGAAATATTTTAGGTTTTGCAGGTCAAGTGTGATCTCTGTTGCAAGCAGCTACTGAACAGCAAAGCAGCTATGGGCAACACATAAATGAATCAATGTGGCTGTTTCCAATAAAAGCACACCAAAATGGGTAACAACAAATCCCATCATTATGCACGATAATGCGCCGACCAGAATTATGGGGGAAAAAAAGCAGACTGTGGCAAGATTTCGCTCATAATCCTCAGTAGGCCAACTTCTGCTTTATGGCTCTCAAGTCCTTCAGTTTTAAAAACCGGGACAATAATAGTACCAACCTCATAGGGTTGCAGTGGGAATCAAGGGGGTAAAGTGTCAAGTGCTTTGCTTGTTGACTGAGAGACTAAGTACCTAATAAAAGTTTATTATTGTTCATGTGGTTGAGGGATGTGCTGGAAAGTCACCTTTATTGAGCACCTACTGTGTGCACAGTAAGGTCAAGTCTTAAAGGGACAGGACTTCATTTTGTTACTTTTGTTAGTTTCTAAAAAGGCTTTGAAGTTGGCATAGAGTTTGTGCTTTTGGTCCATTAGCTCATGTTGCATTCATGATTATTCTCTTCAGTAAATGTTCTGGGTCAGGAAATCAGCCTTCCAGATTCCATTTTGCTAGGGAGAGTAGAGACAAGGCTTGAATTCTCAGCCATCTTAATTCAAAACCTGTGTTCTCAACCAGAGCTTGAACTGACCACACCTTCTCTGCCTAGTCCCTACCACCACCCAGGAGATTGGGGACTGTCTGGGAGTTTGGGGGAGGGGGTATGATAGAATGGCGAGACACTACTAGAGTTTAGTGATCAGGGTCTAGGAATGCTAAATGTCTTGCAGTGTCATTTAAATGTCTGTAAAACAAAGAATTATATCCAGTCCGCATGTCAGTGGTGTACCACAGAGGATCCTTGCCCTACACCATGTTACCCAGTCACAGCCTTGTGCGGAGATGGGTTTCCTGGGAGCACACAATGGTTAACACAAGGCCAGTGTCTAGAGGGGGCAGGAGTGAGGTGGCGTGGGGAGGGTGCCTTCAATGCCCAGAGTAGAAGGGACTACTGGGGCAAGTCCTTAAAATTTAAGTTCAGCCTATTCTTTACATAACTCTCCATTTGCATGAAAGAAATAACCTTCAAAGTGTAGTAGAAAGAGTGCTTGCTTGTCAGAGGTTGAAGGCATTGACTTGAATAATAACCCACTGAGCAAGGGGGCGACTGACTTGACATCTCTGGATTTAATATCCCTACCCTGAAAAGAGGCTAATGACACATGCCTGTCTCTCCCTGGGATCGTGGAGAGCATCCAATGAAGCAACAGGATACAAGTGCATAGATCTGTACCAAAGGGAAACATGCTGATTCATAAAAGTCATCAACAACATAAAGCAATTCCCATTTAAAACTTGAGATTGGCCTCCAAAGTGCGCATGGAGGTTTCTCTAACCGCCCAGGTATGGGGCCACCACCACCTGCCCCCCACCCAACAAACAGGTTTAGCTTTGATCACATCTCCAGCAAAACCAGCCAGAGTGAAAAATGAGCCCAGAAGAGAGCAACTGTGCACCCCCTGATCATAACTCAGAGTTGTGGAGGAGGATATGAAGCCACAGAAGGGACCGGAACAGCTTGATGGGGTCACCTGCCGGTCAGGCCCCACAGCTGTTTGTCTCCCAGTAGGGGAGGGGTTAATAGTTCCTTTGGTCAAAATGTCAAATTGGAATTAATCTATTTAAATGTCAAGATTGCTCCGAATGCACAAATAAGGTTCACCACAGCAGGAAGTCTGTCTACAGGACAAGCCGCAGGCATTTTCTCTACAAGGCACTGGTTTCTATTTTCCCATCCTGGGCTCAGATGTCAGCTGGGCTCCCTGCCTCTTGAGATCTAGCTCACTCTGGTCCTAGCTCTGCAATTCCATGTCTGCTAAGCCTTCCTCAAACTACCTACAAGAGCTTAGGGTTGTATAGCATGGCCTTACCCAAGGGGCCATGAAACGGAGACCCATTCTCAATTTCAAAAAGAAAGAAAAGAAATCAGCCAAGAGGATTCCTAAGAGAGACAAATTTGAGGATGTTGCCAGGATAACAAATAGCCCTGTTTTGCAGAAAATGGATTGTGGAACAGGCCCCGTAGCGCACACTTGTGATCCCAGTGGCTCAGGAGGCTGAGGCAGAAGGATAGCGAGTTCAAAGCTAGTCTCAGCAACTTAGTGAGGCCCTAAGAAACTCAGGGAGACCCTGTCTCTAAATAAAAATATTTAAAAGGGCTGGGGATGTGTCTCAGTGGTTAAGTGTTGTTGATTTCAATCCCCATTATAAAAAAAAAAAAAAAGAATTAAGGTGATAAACTTCTCAAACACCAACTCCCTCACTGACTAATGGGGTGACCTCAGGAAGTCTCTTAAACACAGGCTTCAGTATTTCCATCTGTAAAATAAGGTTGCCAATCTCTATATTAAAAGGCTATTGTAAAGACTAAATTGGATTTGTCATGTAAATGGCAGGCACACAATATGTGCCCATTTCAGTTAGAACTTTTTTGGCTACGAATTAGTTTAAATAGAAGGAATGTGTAGGCTGGCCAATAAAGTCTGGCAATCGGACAAAGTTTGATCAGGGCTCTGGCTGTGTTCCTTTGCATCCATCCCCAGGGCTCTTCTCTCTTCTATATGATTGTTTCCTTTTCTGTCCAGCTTTTCTCATAGTCGCAAAACAACTGCAGCTGTTCCCAGGTCTCACGTCCAACCTCTGAAACATTTGGAAGAAAGCTCTTTTTCTTCTTTGACTATTGAACAAAAGTCCTGGGACTTCTTCTGATTGGAACATTTAAGGTCAAGTGCCCACTGCAGAAGCAATCAGTACAGTATGTCCTGCTCTGACCGGTTTAGGCCTAAGTGGCAATGTAAGGGTCCCGCGAAACGTCGGAGAAAGAGACCACCAAGTGACCACTCATGCAATTGGCAGAAGGGGGATTTATTGAACCAGCATGCTGGGGCTCCGTGCCCACCCAAGAAGGGAAAGCAGCCCAGAGCCCCGAGCAGGGGCTGAGCACTGCTTAAGTACACTTTTTTGGGAGGGCGGGGGTTTTACATATATCACAGTTTCCTTTAACAAATCATTATACACCGCGGGAAAATCAAACAACAACTCCTAAACATGATTAGTTCATTCATTGGCAGGAACAGGTCAGGCTGGAGTGATGGGTCATTTCTAAACGGGGTACACATTCAAACTGATTGGTTTTAGGGCCTAGAGGACTACGTGACCAGTTACACAGAGTCCCTAGTTACTGGACAACCAGGGAGTCAGTGGGAATATTTACTGGGCAATTCCAGTATTGTCCTAACAGCTACAGGGATTTCAGGTTTTGCAGGTAACATAGAAACCTAACAATACCTCCTTTACATTTTAACTCAGACCTTGCAGCTTAGAAACTTTTACAACACCCGGTCTTTTACCCTTTAACCTTTACGCTTTAACTTCAATTTCTTTTACCCTTACAGCAAAAGGATGGGATTTGGGTACCCCGAGATACCCCAAAGGCCAGGCTCGTCCCTGTAGAATCCTGTCTTCATATTTGTATTCCCAGAGTATGGTAGGACAATGTTGATACACAGGGAGAGACTCAGTAAAAGCTTGTGGAAGGAATGATGATGACTATTAAATGAGGATTACGAAATGTAAGGAGAGAATTGTGTATTTGTATGTGTAGGGGCGCAGGGTGCAGGTGGGGGTTAGATCATCTCTCATTCTCTCAATCTGTTGCCCAGTTAGTGGTAATTTCCCAGGTACTCTTTTCAAAAAGAGTCCCAATTTGCTGGCATTTGTTGATCTTCTCCTTTTCCCAGAAAACAGCTTGCTTCTTCCAGTAACACCAGTGAAGGTCTGAAGATCTCCTTTGCCAGACCTCACGAGGCCTCGGAAGCCTGCCCAGCGCCACCTTCACATGGCTAACTTTAGCCAGGGAGCAGGAGAATTAAAAAATCCATTTCAATTTTTAATTATCAAGTGCAATAAAGAAGATTAAATTTATCTTTAAATAACTTCTTTTTTTTTTGATAGACATGGCCAAACCTCAGGAAGCCATTCAAAGGGTCATTCTCTGCAACTAACCAAGATTTCAGCAGGGCAAGGGTGTAGAGTCCAGGAAGCTAGAGCACAGTGCCAGGCCACAAATGGACACCTGCTCCGAGGTCCAGCCAGGGAGGTGGAAAGCTGGGACCCACACTTTAGAGACCCCCTTGTCCTGGACTTGGCTTAGCACTGAGCATGGGAGACAGGAGCAGCAGCCAATCCAGGTCACACAGCGCTTAGCACAGCCTGCCCTGTACTTCCACTGCCGGTGCCAAGGAGCCACCAGACACTCATTCCACAGTGCCCTGAGGGTGGGGTGGGGATAGGGAACCTCAAACAAGGAGATAAACACATGCCTGGGATTCAGACGCCCATATTTTGCTCGCCATTTTCTGGATGGTTGCTCCTCAAACTCACCCTGTCCAAATGCAAGCTCATCACCTTGCTCAGACCTGCTGCTCCCTCCACACCCCATCTCTGTAATCCCAGCATCCCAGACTTCCTAACCAGCAGTTTGGGCATCATCCTAGACTACTTCCCAACCCCACCAGTCACAGCTATTGCTTACCAAGACCTGTTGATTCTACCATCACAACACCTGTCACATACATCTCTTGACACCCCCTCCTGCTCCTCCTCCTCCCCTCTCACCTGGGTTGACCTTTCTAATTCCAGTCTCATCCCTGCCAATTTTCTCTTCACAGTGTCACCAGATCTGTGCTTCAGATCATATCCTGCCATTTACCTCCTCAGAAATTGTCAATGGCTGTCCATTGCCTACAGAAGAAAGACTGTGTTGTTTCTTTTTTTCTTTTCTTTTCTTTTCTCAGTACTGAGGATTGAACCCAGGGGGTTCTGCCACTGAGTTACATCCCCAGACCCTTTGATTTTTTATTTTGATGCAGGGTCTTGCTAAATTGCTGAGATTGACTTCGAACTTTCAATCCTCCTGCCTCAGCCTCCCAATTCACTGGGATTACTGGCGTGAGTCACCCTGCCTGACTGCCAAGACCCACGACTTGTTTTCTTTTTTCATTTCCAATGTATGAAAAGCCACCTCCTGGGACACTTCCCTGTGAGAGAGCCTTTGCCTGTGCTGCTCTGGGCTGACTCCCCTCTTCCCTTCCTCCTGAGTCCAATTCATTTTCCAGGCTCCTAAGGGCACCTCCCATGGAGTGTGGGGTGTAGGCAATGGGGTGGGAAATGGTTTCCTCCCTCCTGCCCCTGCCCTTTGCTGGTGTCTCTATTCCGTGTTTTTCATCTCGCTGGGGCAGTGGGGCCAGTGGCCTGCTAACTATGATATGTTAAACACTGACCTTGTACCTGGCACTAGCCATGTGAATTTAATCCCCACAGGAGAGGTGGTTGTATCCCATTTCACAGACAGGAACCTGGAGTGAAGAAAGGAGAAGCATCGTGCCCAGGGAGGTGCAGCCGGTTGCACTCAGGAGTCCCGTGAAGTTCCCCCTCCACCTCCAGCAGCCCCTCTGGAAATGCATCTGTTCTCAGTTGTATTTAAAAGGCCCTTGGTTCCAAGGCGCTGGCAGAACACACCCCTGTGATCACTATTCACATTTGTCTTCCCTCCCCAGCCCCTGCCCTCCCATCTCCTGCCATGAATCAGGGCCCCAGGCTCAGGACCGAGCAGGTTTGCATAATTTCCTGAATGTCACCAAACCCATCTGTCACTCTCCAGCTTCCCCAAAGCCATCCCCAGTACACCCAGGGAGGCTCAGAGCCATATGGCCAGGGAGCCCCACTGTGAAATCCCATTACTGCTTTCAGCTAATTGGCTTTAAAAAGAGCAAAGTAATTAGGAAGGGGCCATGGGAAGCACACCATCCGGGGAGCACTCATCTCCTCTGATTGTCTGGCCTCCCTCTCTCCCATGGCCTCACAGAAGGATTGCATAGCAAAGTGTTCCTGTTCCCACATAGCGGCAGTTGTGATGGGAACAAGTTTTGAGACATTAACTCATGCTTTTCTCTGTTCCCTATTCACACTCCCCCCAGCCAGGTCAGCTCTGCACTTCACTGATGTGGGCACAGGATATGGGGAAGAGTTGGGGAAGGAAGGCAAGAGGCAGGGAGAACTCCCAACCCCGGTGCCTGGCATTTCCCCCCTTCCCCAGAAGCAGGGTGATGTGTGCAGGTTGGTCCTGGGCCTGCCACAGAACAGAAATGATGAATGGAAATGATGGGTGTCTCCATGGCAATGTAGGTGGAAGGATAATGGAGGGCAAGTTGTCTCCCTGCACCCCAGGCCCCTGACTGCATAAGACCATAGAATTGAGAGCCACTTTACTCCCCAAGGGGAAAAAATATTGAGCTCAGCACAATGGAGAACACCTGAATCCCAGAGACTCCAGAGGCTGAGACAGAAGGATCCCAATTTGAGACCAACCTGGGCAACTTGAGAGAAATCCTCAGCAACTCAGTGAGACTGTCTCAAAATAAAAAATAGCAAGGTCTGGAGATGTAGCTCAGTGGTAAGGCACTCCTGGCTTCAGTCCCCAGAACCACCACTAAATAAATAAATAAATAAATGGGGCGGGGCCGGGGGAGAGGGAGAGAGAGAGAGAGAGAGAGATCTTGAGTTTCAGAAACTCATATGTTGCATTTAAGAAGATCAAGGGTGGGCTGGGGTTATGGCTTGTTGTAGGGGACAGATGAGGCAAGGCACTGAAGATAGCAGGAAGCAGTTTTATTTGGCTGCAGCCAGGTTCAGAGGGCACAGCTTTCTCTGTAATCAATCAATCCCCTGAACCCCAAGTTCAGGTAGTTTCAGAACTTCATACCCAGCATGTAAGGGGAGGGGCTCAGAAGTTCACAGTCTGCAGAAGTTCACATAAAAGCAGCTTTTTCTTTCACTGTTTTGGGCAAGTTAACCCTTCAAGGACAACACCTGGGAAGGGGAGAGCTTCTTCTCCCCTTTCTTTCCTCCCCCTGCCAGCGGTTACCATGGAGCCCAATTAGTAGCTTCTCTTATCTCAGAAATGTAGACATCTCTGTGAAGCCAAGTCAAGGCCAAAGGACTTGTTAAAGGATCTATCTTTTTATTATCACATTTTGCATTTGTGAACACACTTCTACAAACTACTATACTGGATAAATGTTTGTGAAAAACTAGTAAAGGGGCGTTTGCTGATTTCTTCCAGGCCAGTGGCCAAGTAAAATAGAGCAACAAAAAAAAAAAATAGGAAGTTTACCTACAATGAACTCTTCTCTAGAGACTCATTTGCTGATAGTCCTAAAATCAATTATGGTGAAGATTTCTGGAGAAGCTTAGTTAATATTTTCTGTGGAGGAGGGGGTGCCACTACAGCTCAGTGGTAGAGTGTTTGCCTAGCACATATGAGGCGCTGAGTTTGATCCTCAGCACCATACTAAAAGTAAGTAAATAAAAAATAAAGGCATGGGGGAAAAAAGAAGCTATTTTAAAAAGATCAAGGGTGGCAATCTCTCTTATATATCTGAGTTGTGACTTGGGATTGGGCCCTATTGAAGGAGTCCTGATTGTGTTGGGGCCAGCACTTTGCATCCCTTCTCTCTGACCTCCCAGGAACCCACTGAGGAAGACAATACCACCCCATTTCCCAGATGGGTCAGAGGCTAGTGGGAGGCCATGGGGAAGAAGACGAGCAGGTACCTGGAGTCTGAGGCTGACTGTAACCAGGTCAAGGACCTACAGTCCCTCACTCTGAGGGCTATGTCCATCAGCTCCTCGGGAGGCCATACTGGAAGTGACTGGAGTTGTGGACACACAGTTACAGAGTCTCCCAGGGCTGCTGCACCATTGCTGGAGCAAAGGAGGAGTCCCTGTTGGGCAGTGAGCATTCTCTCTGGCTGGAATCCTGAGATTGTCTAGTGGCCCAAGGCTTTAAAAAGAGCAAAATAATTAGGAAGGGGCCATGGGAAGCACACCATCCGGGGAGCACACCATCCAGAAGGGCTCTAAGAGCATCTTCATGTCTCCCTGCATCACACATGCTTTCCAGAAGGAGTAAGGGAGGCTGAGAGAAGATGCTGGAACCCAACCAGGAGGAGCCCCAGGGAGAAGGGGGTGGGGTGTGTGGGGAGGGGAGAGTGGAGGACTTTGTTGATGGCTAGCTGCCTCAGCTGGTAACTTAGTTTCCCCTTATCCCTCTGAATGGGGACACCTATTCAGGAGACCCCAAGGCTGAGGAGACAGAACTACAGGCCAAAGAGGTGATTTCTGAGGATCCTCCCACTGCAGAAGGGTTTACAAAGTGATTAAGGCAACACACAAAACAGGAAAGCTAATATTTAGCTAATGGAACACTGACAAAACCTGCTAAAGATGTTTGTCTCTGAGTGATTCAAATGGAGCCAAGCCAATGTTCTATTAAAAAAAAAAAAAAGATACCAATCTGACCGCAAAAGCACTGAGTTGTGACATACATCACCAGTGGTAGTTTTGGGAATACAGAGGATGGGGTTACATGGTACATCACACAACAAAACATCCTCCAAATCTGTCCTCAACATTTCTCCAGCCCAATCCTGTCAGAAGTTGTCCAAATCTCTTTTCCTTTTCTCAGTTCTCTCCAAAACTCAAAACTGTCTTTCTGGGTTAGGGTTGTAACTCAGTGGTAGAGCATTTGCCTTAGCATCACATAATAAATAAATAAATAAAATAAAGCTAAAAAAAAAAGCCCTGTCTTTCTGAACTTCACCCTCCCCTTCTGGGCCCACCTGGAGAGTCCCCCACTTTCCCAGGCCTCTCCTTCCCATGATCCTCCATCTTTCCTGGAATGGACCAGTTGAGTTCTTGTTAGCTGCTCTTCTCCTGCATCTCAATCTTCTCCCTTCACTACACAGTAATATTCAGGAGGCTAAGAGCCCATAGACATGGTACCTCCTTCCTCAAAAGGGGAGGAGAGAGGTGACTAAAATGGTTTGATCAGAATTGTCTTCCCTGCTATACCTGTTTACCGGGGCAGTGCTGAGCCCAGTCCCAGGAAGATCCCAGAACCCAGCTTCCATGGGCCTCTGATGAGCACCTGGCATCCCTCTCCATGCCTGCCCTGCCCTCTGCCCTCCCCACCCCAAGGCCTGCCCTGCACTGCCCCATCCTGCCCCTGCTTGGCCAGGGAGGTCACTGCCTGAGGCTTCCAGGAGATTCCACAGTGATCAGGCCTGAGGACGCAGCCTGACACATCCGGACTGCAGAGACCAGCCAGGACGCTCACGTGGACAGGGCTGGCCCAGGGTGGAATGGTGAAGGAAGCAGGCTGGTCCAGGCCCTCAGCAGTGTCTCCAGTTTCGCCTTCCTCCTGGCACACAGGTATCACCCTGGGCTCATGTCAATGCACTTCTGCTACTGTGCTAGAGGGTCCTGAGGTTATCCACTGCACCCCTTCCTATGCTCCCAGATGGGGACATGGAGGCCCAAAGAAAATTTCTGACAGAAGGAACTGGAACCCAGGACTCCTAACTTTTTTGCAGTGCTAGGGATTGAACCCAGGGCCTTGCACATGCTAGGCGAGTGCTCTACCACTGAGCTACATCCTCGGCACCCCCTTCCCCTATCCCCTAACTTCTAGGCTAGGGTTCCCCAATCCAATACAAAGGGATTAAATAATTTCTAAACCTGGAGAGGGAGGGAGGATGGGTGCTGCTCAAATGAATGAAAGTGAAAATATAAATTGTTGGTCCTCCTACTTTACTTGCATTTTAAGTGGAACTCAAAGACCAAAACATACTCTTGACTCCAGCAAATTCATAGAGACAGACAGCAGATTAGTAGCGGCCAATGCGTATGGGACAGATAAGTGGACAGTGACAGCTGCACAGGTATGGGCTTTTTCAGAAGCCATGAGAAAGTTCTGGAACTAGACAGTGGTGACGGTTTCTCAGAAATGTGGGCACTTAATGCTGCTGAATCATAAAGGTATGAAGTGTATTAAAAAAACAACAGCGACTCCTTGACTCAAACCCACAAAACCTGTAGTGAGGAAAGGTCATGAGTTTGTTTTGCTTCTTCCCTTCTCTCCTTCCATCCCTTACCTGCTTGGTGCAGGGAGCGCTCTGGTCTAAGGAGGAGAATCACACAGAGTAGTAATGCATTAAGAAACAAAACAAAACAAAATGTTTCTGAAATAGAGGAGGGAGCACAGATCAAGCCAGGAGAGAGGCAGCTGTGACAGCTGGTCTATGCAGCAGGGTGCCACTGAATACTCTGTGGCAGCCACACCCCCTTATTCCACCTGTCCCTCCTCTCCCTGAAAGTACTCCTCAAGCCCTCCTCCCGCTGACTCCGCCAACTGCTGGTTATGCTTTCACTCCTTGTATTAGAAGAACAGTTGGGCCACAAAGATTTGCAAATATTTACCTGCTTTTTGCAAAGATCTTAACATCAGGCAATTTCCCACCAGCTTAGAGTATTACCTCATTTAAATGTGTTTTTTGTTTGTTGGTTGGTGGTGGAGAGGAATTTTCTTGTTTGTTCCTCTCACTGAACTCCCCAGGCCTAGAAACATGTTTCATGCCCAGTAGGGTGTCTGGCAGGATGCTGGCAGGTCCAGCCTAGGAGCTCTGAGAACTTGCTCCACAGTGCTGAGGGCTGGCTGTTCTCTTAGGGCAGGAGGGGGCTCCAGGACAGGCAGAGGCCTCTCTTCACCTCCAGAGCCTGAGTTCTCCCATAGGTGAATGTTAGACATGTGGTGAGAGGCGTGGCCAGAGCACAGAATGGTTCCCCAAGGGCCAGACATAAAAGTTCCCACGACAGGACACAGCTTACCCATTCATGGAGGAACATTCTTGACCCTTGTTATGATTTGGATATGAGGTGTCCCCCAAAAGTTTATGTGTGAGACAGTATGAAGGTTTGGAGGAGAAATGATTGGGTTATGAGAGCCTTAACCCAATCAGTGAATTGATTAAGTGGTGGCTGAGAGCAGGTGGGGTGTGGCTGGAGGAGGGGGGACATTGGGAGCATGGTTTGAGGGTATATATTTGTATCTGGCCAATGGAGTCTCTGCTTTCTGATCATCATGTGAGCTGCTTCCCTCTGCCACTCTCTTCCCCCATGATATTCTTCCTCTCCTTGAGCCCCAGGGAATGGAGCCTACTGTCTATGAACTGAGACCTCTGAAACTGTGAGCCCTCAAATAAACTTTTCATCCTCTAAAATTGTTCTTTCATCACAGCGGCAAAAATAGCTGACTAACACAACCCTACTCAGCTCTCTCCCACTCCTCGTGCCCTGCCCCCATACATACCTCTTCCTTCCTCAAAAGCTCTGTAAAAACACTTCTTCTGAGTGGGCAGAGAGCCCGGTGCTGGTCTCAGCTCAGCTACTGATCAATGAATGGCCCTAGTGCCTCCCCTCTCTTGGGGGTGGGACTGTGGCCTCTGTGGCCTTTAAAGTGCCCCTGTTTCCCTGGCTGTGTGATGATGACCCAGTGGACCCCGATTCCCTTTACCTGGCATGTTCATGTTCACAGAGTTGTCCCTGAAGTCACTCAAGGGGCCATCCCACTATCACCATGGTAAAATGAGGAGGTCAGGGTGAGTGTCTCCCTTCAAGACCGATGATCCTTTCTCTCAGCTGGTTTTGAAGGTGCCACCACTCTGCTATTGGTCACCTGGACACAAAGCCCTCCACACAAAGACTCCCTTAGGCCTGCAGGAATCATACAAGGCACATGCTTCCCAGTGATGTCCCCTCAGCTGACCACAGGGAAGCTTTGAAAGTACCCCTTAGAAAGGGCTTCATTAGAGCTCATTCACCCCATGTCCATTTGGGGAGAGGTCTGATTTTTCCAGTTCCATTATTCCTTAACTCTGAAAGTCTGAGTCCTGCAGGCCTAGGTGGCACAGGGAGGGCAAGGTAGGGCATCCAATCTCCCCTAGAGGCTGCCATTGGCTTTGCCAAGGCCTGATCTTGGAGGAACTGACCACATGGTGGTGTGTTCTCACTGAGAGTCAGAGGTTTCTGTCAGGGAGGAGGGCGAGGCCCTGAGAGGCGGGGGAGGAACTTGCCCAGGCCTCCACAGTGAAGCGGGCACCTATTTCAGTGTCCCGTGCCCAGGAGGTCCACAGGCTGAGCCTGTGTAGCATCAATCCAGGGTACTGAGCTGTGCCCCTCCATTTCCCAGGGTGTAGTTGTGTCAGAGAGTAACAAGTGGGCACAGACCTCAACACCAGGGCTCCCTAAGGCCAGAGTGGACAAAGACAAAGGTAAAAGACAGAGAAGCTGTCCCTAGGGTGGAGAGGGTGAGGGGTGAGGGAGGTGATAGAAGAATTCTGGCCAGCACCACTTTGCCCCTTCTAGCTGCCCTACCACCGGCTGGAGCTTGGCCATCTCTGAACTTCTGCAGATGTCCTTTCCTGGCTCAGGTAGCCACGGCTCAAGGACACTGGTTCTTAACTCTTTTTTTTTTTTTTTAAATAATATTCTTGTATTTTTTTATACCTTTATTTTATTTATTTTTATGTGGTGCTGAGGATCGAACCCAGTGCCTCACACGTGCCAGGCAAGTGCTCTGCCACTGAGCCACAGCCACAGCCCCAGTTCTTAACTCTTGATTCACATTAAGATTCCCTGGTAGACCAGGCACAATGGCGAGATTTGAGATTTCAAAGACAGCCTCAGCAATAGCAAGGCGCTAAGCAACTCAGTAAGACCCTTCTCTAAATAAAATACAAAAAAAAAAAAGATCTGGGGATGTGGCTCAGTGGTCAAGTGCCCCTGAGTTCAATCCCTGGTGCACACACAAAGAAAAAAAAAAAAGGTGGGGGAGGTCTTAAAGGATACTCTGGGGCTAGGGATGTAGCCCAGTAGTAGAGTGCCCACCTAGCATGGACAAGGCCCTGGGCTGGGGCCCCAGAATCACACACATAAGAAATGACTGCTCTGGTGTTACTAGTCACTGATAGGTAATAAATTTCCAACATAAAAGTAAAGGTATTTGCTATCTTCCTGTGTTAGGGCCTTTCCTCCAGTTGCCCCAAGAACAGACAGGACCTTTCCAAACCCCAGCTGTAGTTGAATTCCCCCAGTGTTCTGGACCCAAAGCCACTATTCCGGTGAGTCTTCTCCATCCACTTCAGCCTGGCCCTTGTCTCTCTGACCTGCCCCCACCCTTCCAGGTTTCTCCATTTCCTTCCCTCTCTTGTGGGCTCACACCCACTTTTGTGAAGTCTGTATCTGTGTCTTGCTTTGTCTAAATGTCTCCCCCTACTGTTTATTTCTGTTACTCCTGTTTTTCTTTATGACTTTCTCTGATTTCCTAACTCTGTCTCCTATGGCCTCTTTTAGTTTCTTTCAGCCTCTCCCATTCTGAGTTTCCTGACTCTATTTTTTCTAATAGATGAAAGAAGCAAGAATGTTAGGCTGAACAGAGAGTCACCCAAATTCACTCCTAGAGTCAGCTAATACCTGTGTGGAGACCTGTGTGGGGACCATAAGCCCTAGGCCCCAAGGTTTTTCCTAGCACTAACTACCACCTGCCACTGGCTGTCAGGACTGTTAGGGCACTTCGAGCAGAGGCCAAGTGCCAGGCACAGGACTCCCTGGAGTGGGCCACAATGAGGGGCCCAGCATCACACAAGGCCCTGCCCTCCCAGTTCTCCAGGCCCTCTGCTCCGGCCTTCCAAGTCTTGTTTCTGGGAAGCCAGATTAAATTAGCTGCTGGACCCATCTGGCCAGCCTTTGGCCTAATACCGTCTGGCAGCTCATGCCTCAATGCCAAACCCAGCCCCACGGCCTCAGGGCCAGAAATCCAATTTACCTAAGCTTAATTGAGCCCTGGACTCCCTGGAGCATTGGCCCTCAGGCCCTCCTGCTCAGCTAGCCGCAGATTTCCCGGTGATTAGTAAAGGAAGAAAAAAACTGCAGGAGCCAAGTTAATTTCAATTACCCTCATTTTCTCCCTGGAGCAGCGCATACCCCTTGCTAAGTGCATCTTTGTGTCAGCTGCTTTGGACCCTGATAAGTATTAAGTACTTGGAGTTCTGAGTGCCCCAGACACCTTGCATTTATCTGCTGATTCCAGAGAGCAGACTGTGCCCCCATCCCCTACACAACCTGTTGGCCCTCAGCATTTAGTCCTATTTCATAAAACCTGGAGAAGCACCTCAATGGGCATGGTGGCACATGCCTGTAATCCCAGCGACTCAGGACACCTGAGGCAGGAGGACTGCAAGTTTGAGGCCAGCCTCAGCAATTTAGTGAGGCCCTAAGCAACTTATCATTGAGACCCTGTCTCAAAATAAAAAGGACTGGGATGTGGCCGATGAGAAAGCACCTCTGGGTTCAATCCCCAGATCAGAAAAATAAAAATAAAATAAAACCCAGAGAAGCAAGTTTGGATGTAGTTAAATGCCCATGCAGGAAAAGAAAGAAATATTTTAATAGTCTTTTCAGACAACTGTGGGTTTTTATCGACACCAAAGTTCATTGAGTGGTACTTTATTATTATTTTTGTTATTATTATTTATTTTTTGGTACCAGGGATTGAACCCAGGGGTGTTTAATCACAGAGCCACATTCCCAGCCCTTTTTATTTTATTTTATTTTATTTAATTTTGAGATGGGGCCTCTGTTAAATTGCTGAGATTGGCTTTGAACTTGTGATCCTCCTGCCTCAGTCTCTGGAGCTGCTGGGATTACAGGAATGCACCACCATACCCAGCAAATGATACTTCTTAAAGATTAGTTGCATTAAAATCTATTCTATCCTGCACTTTGAATGGACCTTTTACCTATACATGATTATGTAACATTGTGCATTTGTCATTTCGAAGATATTGGTCTCTGAATTATGCAGAGCTTTCAAATGTTGATGCATTTTATCAAACAGTATTTTTGAAAATCACCTTCATTAATAGGGACTTAGAAAGGCTGCCTTTGCTAAAAAGCACTGACTTCATTTAGCCCTGCAGATGCCCAATAGGTAACTAAAAGATTATCCCAAAAAGCTTTTTGTGGTTGCCCAAGTTGAGCAGGTCCCTTTTTTTCCCTCCAGTCTCCTTGTTTGAAAAGGTGTCAGATAAGTTAGTTATTCTGAGTTGTTATGTCAGATTTACAATTCCTGTTCCATACTCCTGGAATGGCACCAGGAATCTCTAGTCATTGTTCTCCATCTTCTAGAAACAATGAAACTTTGCAGGCAGGTCACCCAATGATGAGACTGCCCCTGCCTAAGCAGAAGCAATCACCTCATAGGAACTGAGGTGCCCTCCCCCTTCCAGGATCACAGGTCTGATAGATAAACATCTGAGAAGCAATGGAGGTTGTCCCCACAAGTCATAGGACTTACCCAGAGCCACCTTGCAAAACCAGAACTGAGATAATGATCAATCAGACCAAGACTGCATAATCATGCATGCCTTTTGTTCCCTATCCCAATTCTTCATCTAAAGCTCCTGTCAGTACTCCTAGAAGATAGGGCTGAGATGCTTGATCTCACTCTCTTCACAATATGATCATGTAAAGTTCCTTTCTTGATTGTCACCATTATTTTTCCATTTGTTTTTTGGGGCAAATGACTGGACCTGATTCGTTGGGATCCTCCCCACCCAGAGTCAAGCCTCTGGCATAGGACTCCAGTAATTTTAACATCACCACAGACTTCATTAGAAAAGTCATAAAAACTGGAAAGATGTTCAGCTCATGGTAGCAGATACAAGTTTGCCAAAATTCCCATCTTCACTTGAAAGCTCAAATTTTACCATTGCCAATAAGTACTCTCAGTTATTTTCCTGGAAGCGACAAGCTTATTTTATTCATTTTTGAAAAAATGCTGGCCACATACCCAACTCTGAATAACTGATTTATCTGACACCCTTTCAAACAAGGAGACGATAGAGGATAGAAGAGGCACCTACCTCAACCTGGGCAACCTCAAAAGGCTTTCTGGACAAGGCAAAGCTGCAGCTCCTGGAGGGTGGTGGGTGGAGGAGAGATTGGAGTCCAGACATGTTACACTGATGGATGCCCTTCATATATGAGGAATCAACAAGAGGGGGGCATAAGAGTTCCTATCCCCAACAGATAGCTTAAACCATCCAGGAATAGAAGGGGTAAATGGGGCTCCAAGCAGAGAAACTAATGTGACTACATTTTTAAAAATAAATAAATAACAGCAGCTTCTACTTCAAGGCCTGTCCTAAGGAAGGGGGCGTGACCCTGGCCCTTGGAAAAACCCATAGAGCACTCCTAAGCACATACCCACCCTGCTGAGTTGTTTGTCTGTAAATAACAGGAGAGGTCTGAGGCACCAGGTGTCCCTGACTCAGGCTAGGTGAGGACCCATAGCAACTCCCCTAGCAAACTCCAATCAGCATGAGACAGGGAAAATACCTGGGATGCCAGATGACCCCCCAGTAGTTTATGGTGGTTGATAACATGTTGGGAAACCATGTAGTTTAGCATGTACACCCCTCGTGGCTTAAACCAATCAGTTCAAAGGAATCCCCCTCTTGTATTAACCAATCACCCCTATCCAACTTGTTCCCGCCAGTGAATGTGCTAATCAACGTTAAGAGTTGTTGTTTGATTTTCCCGCAGTATGGAATGATTTGCTGTGTGATGTTGTGACACATAGAGTATCCCCCCAAAACCTATAAAATCTCACTGAACAAACGACCGGGGCTCACTCCCTGGGACCGCTGCATCCGGAATGGTTGTGAGTCCAAGCTCGAGCTTGCAATAAAGAGTCTTGTGTGCTTGCATCGGATTCGGCTCCTGGAGGTCTACTGGGGTCCCACGAATCTGGCATAACAAAACCAGCATGAGTAAAGTCTGGGAGGCAGCTAAGAAAGTGTGGCTCATTGAGTCACGACAAAAAAGACACAGGCAGAGTTCAGCTGATAAAAGGCCTTGACTGTCATGCTAAAGATGGCAAATTCAATCCAGCTTGTTCTAGCTGGTTGACTGAAGAGTTCAAAGCAGGAAAGCCTCATGCTGAGATCTGTGCTTTTGGAAGATCACCCTGTGGCAATGGGTGCTGGGAAAGGAAAAGGAGGTGGCAGGACCCTGTTGACCTTGGGCAGGAAAGTGAGCCTGAGTTAGGGGAGCAGCTGTGGAAATTCAGGAGTGTTGAAGGTTAGAGAGGCTGGGAATGGTGGCCTGTAATTCCAGTGACACAGGGCAGGAGGATTGCAAGTTCAAGGCTAGCTTCAGCAAGCTAGTAAAAAAATTAAACAATAAATTAAAATAAATAAATAAATAAGGGCTGGGGATTTGGTTCAGTGGCTAAGCATCCCTGGGTTCAATCTCTAGTACCAAAAAAAAAAAAAAAAAAAAAAAAAGCTAGAGAGGAACCATAGGAGTATCCCAGGTGAGAAACAAGAGGCAAGAATCTCAGCTGGATTATAAAGAGACCAGGAGAATCTGCCACCCAGACAAATAGGGGCATGTTTAGGATCTACAGAGCGTCCTCATAGAGTGACTGGTTATTAGGTTTTTAAGGGTTCAAAACTGAGACTGGCATTGATCCTACCCCTGTGTCAGCTGGACAAGTGGTAAGGTTTTAGAACAGCAGGATCCAGGGTCAAGGTGGGGACTGTGAAGGCACATTTAGATGTTCTCCCTCCATTCTAGCGATGATTTAGTGATATTTAAAAAGTTAAAGCCCACAGAAACAAAGAGAAAACAAGGGGATCACTAGCAGATAAATGATTTCAATGTGGTTCTAGGAAATGAAAAGGAGAGAGAGATTTTGGGGACAGATTAGAGGGAGCAGAAGTCCAGGAAATGTTAGGGGGATGGGGTCCAGAGGTAGGGGGTGACTCATCTGCCAGTGGACCCTCTGGGAGCCTCTGGGCTCCAGGGCAGGTATGACAGAGGGTAAGATGAGAAGTGAGGCTGCGCCATGCAGAGAAAATGAAGATCCAGGTGTGGACAGTCAATGCCCCTTCGCAGGTCATGGAAGCAGCGGGATACTTACTCCAAGGGGAAAAAACCCAGAGATTCTCTTATGGGAAATGAGCATGATGCCTGGTAAGAGTAGGTGCTGCTGCTGTGGGGGTCAGTGCTCTTGAGTAAGTGCTCCTTGCTGCAGAATTTAGGGTCCCATCCTGTGTGTAACTGGTTCCCCACATGTTTGCTCTAAGCTCTGCCCACCTGCACATAACCCAGAATCAGCCTGTTAAGATACAAAAAGGACACCTGGAAGCCCCAGAGCTTTGAGAAAAGTTTCCAAAATGAGGAAGAAGAAAAAGTCTTCAGAGAAAATTCCCAAACCAAAAGATAAAAAAGAAAAATTGTGTTCTCAGGCAATCTCAAGAAAATACTGCATCCTTAAAACAAGCACGATTGTGCACGCACGTGCACACACACACACACACACATACACACACACACACTAGCACGGGGCAGTGATGCACACTTCCAGTCCCTACTACTGGGAAGGCTGAGGCAGGAGGATGGCAAGTTTGAGGCTAGCCTCAGCAAGACACTGTCTCAAAATTTTATAAAAAGGATGGAGCTGTAGCTCAGTGAGAGAACCCCTGGGTTTGATCTCCAGTACTGCCCCCAAAATTGTGTATATATATATATATATATATATATATATATATATATATATATATATATATATATTCTACCCTTTTAATAATTTTTAAGTGTGCAATTCAATGGCTTTAAGGATATTCACATTGTTCTAAAACATTATCTCCATCTATCTCCAGAACTTTTTTCATCCTGCAAAACTGAAACTTGATGCCAACCAAACAATAGACCTTAATTCCCCCCTATTCCCCCAGCCTCTGGAAACTACCCTTCTAATTTCTGTCTAAGTATCTGAAATGACTCATGCAGTATTTGTCCCTTTGTGTCTGGCTTAGTTCACTTAGTATAATGTCTTCGAATTTCACTCACTTTGTAGCCTGTGTCAGAAATTTCTTCCTTTTAAAGTCTACATAAAAAAAGTCTACACAATATTGCATTTTTTTTTTTTGTGTGTGTGTGTGTACCACATTTTGTTTATCAATTCATTCACTGATGGATACTTGAATTATTTTCATCTTTTGACTATTGTGAATAATACGTCTATGACCATAGACCTGTAAATGTAAAAGAAATAATTTTTAAAAACTAAAAATGTGATTACCAAAATAAGACTTTTAATAGATGGCTTGGGGAATAAAGTTGGCAGAATCTCCAGAATGTGAATAAAATTTCAAAAAGAAAAAAAAATTAGAGATGAGAGATGAAATGATTAAGAGGGCTGATTTAAGAAGATCAACATCCAATCAGTTGGCATTCAAGAAAGCGGACAGAGAAGAACAAAGGGGAAGGGGTTGTCAGAGGAAAAATATTACCGAATCTCTAAGAGCCATAGGTTGGCAGTGTTGAGGCCCAGCTATGTAACATACTGTGGATACTATGGTACCCATTAACGTGGGCCGCCTGCTGTGTGGCTCTGAGAATCTTGGAAGCGAGAGACAGAAACCAAATGTTTGCATATATTAGTTTAAAATTGCTAACAGAATCCAGAACACAAAGGAGGTTCTAGAAACTTAGGTCAGAGAAGGGCTTTCTTGAGATGAGGCAATCAGAGCTCAGAAGTAATCAGGTAGGAGGAGGCAGGAGAGTTTTTCACAAAGCATCTGCAAAGACTCTGAGGCCACAGGCAGCATAAAGATTTGCAAGAGATGACAGAAGGCTCACATGGTTGGAGATAAGAAGAGGCTTCCTGGGGGGTAAGGTGCTGAGAGCCATAGCCAAATAGGAATGACGCATGGCAATTTCTTTGTCAGCCTACCCAATGTTGCTTAGAGGGAGGACTCTCCATTGTGGAAATGGGCTTGCCTTGGACCCAGGTCATTTGCAGTGACATTGCATGAATGTTTGAGAAAGGTGACCCTGCTCAAGGACCAGGGTGGATCCAGGTTTAGGGAGGATCCTCCTGAATTAGGGTGGGTCCGGGTTTAGGGTGTATCCTGCTGGGAATAGGGAGTATCCTGCTGCCTCAGGCGCCCGCTCCTTGGGTTTAGGGTAGTTCCAGGTTTAAGGTGGACCCTGCTGGGAATAGGGCGTATCCTGCTGCCCTAGGTGCCCGCCTGCTCCTTGAGTTCCCATTGAGTTCTTGCGGGATTCAGAGAGTATTTTGGGATGCAGAGCCTGGTGGAGGTGTGGATTTTCCCCAGAACGTACGTGTAGAGTGCTGGTGAGAGTTTCGGGAAAAAAGAATTGCTGTTTGAATCTACAAGGCTGTCAGTGGCTCATGATTTTGTGCCCAGCCAGACTGCAGCATTTGGTGGCCCGTACGGGGAACGTCTGAAGCTTGGAGGTAAGTGAAATTGCTCGCCCCTGAGGGAAGGCAAGAGAATGGGTGACCATTTCAAAAAACAATGTGTTCTTGTTTTGATTTATTTTGTTTTTGTTTCAAGCTGCCTATCCCTAGAAATTTCTCAGGCAAACTGGGAAAAATGGTTGGCTCAAGGTCTGAAGTTTGTCGGCCCTGAGGAAGAGAAAATTGATACAACGATTTTTTATTCCATTTTTGTTTCATTCAGTTTCAGTTTTGTTTTGTGTTATCTTATTGGGTTGCGTTATCTTTATAGTAGATTAGAAATTAGTAAAAAACAAACCAAAAGTGTGTTAAGTAAATTGTTAGAGGTTCAGACCATGGAGAAAGACATTTTAGATCAAGCAAAAGAGAAGGTCTCTCGAGCTAGTCAGACAAAGGAAGAAAATTTAAAGGAAAAAAGCTTAGAGGAGAAACAGCTATTAGGAAAAAAGCTACAACAGGAGGCTGCTACTAACTCCGTTCTATCACCAGAGAGCGTAATTCAACCAAGAGCTCCACCTATGGAGACAGCTGAGTGGCCCTCAACCCCCGTAGTTGATAAATGGGATCCTAAGACAGGACCTCAAAGATTAGCATGCCCTGTACTTGAACAGGTAGGAGGGCAGTGAATTCATCGTGCTTTAGATTTCAAAACAGTGAAGCAGTTAAAGGAGGCTGTAACAACCTATGGTCCCCAAGCACCCTTCACGGTAAGCATGGTCGAATCCATTACCAACTTGGACATGACGCCAGCAGATTGGGCTAGCATGTGTAAATCTGTGCTAAATGGAGGACAATATTTGTTATGGAAGGTTGCCAATGAGGAATTTTGCACGGAGACAGCTAGGCAAAATGCAGCAGCCGGTTACCCTCAAAGAAATCTAGATATGTTGTTAGGAAAAGGACCTTATGAGGGTCAACGGCAACAAATTGAATATGATCCTGCTATATATGCACAAATTGCTGCAGACGCAGTTAGGGCATGGAAGACTTTACAAGGACATGGAGATTTACAAGGTCAGCTATCTAAGGTAATACAGAGAGCTAATGAACCTTACGCTGAATTTGTAGATAGGCTTATTCAAACAGCTGCCAGAATTTTTGGGGATACAGAACAAGCAATGCCATTAATAAAACAACTGTTTTATGACCAAGCAAATCGTTGCTGCAGAGAGGTTATTAGACCATGGAGACATGAAGATTTAAACACATATATTAAATTATGTAGAGACATTAATGAACAAGAGCAAGTTGTGGCAGCTGCAGTACAACAGGCTTTAGATGCCAGGCCAAAAACATGCTACAATTGTGAATAAACAGGACATTTTAAAAGGAATTGCCCCATAGGAAAAGGGTTTAACAAAACTAGGTATCAAAGGAATAGAATACCGGGTATTTGCCCACGATGCCATAGAGGGAGACATTGGGCAAATGAATGCCGTTCTCAAACCACCATAGAGGGTACTCCCTTATCAAAAAACGGACAAGGACCAGGTATTTACCCACGATATCGTGGAGAAAGGCATCAGGCTCCATTGCCAAAAAACGGACTGGGGGGCCCAATGCTCTGGGAACCACAACCACAAATATATGGGGCAGTGGAGGAACCCAGCAACACTATCAGGGTAGTGCCCAGGACACATTGTCCATTAAATCCCTCATCAGACAAACCAGAGGGAGTGCAGGGTTGGACATCTGCGCCTCTGCCAGAGCAGTACTAACTCCAGAGATGGGAGTTCAAATCATTCCCCCAGGAGTAAAAGGACCTCTTCCCCAAGGAACAGTAGGCTTATTATTGGGACGCAGTTCTTCTACACTAAAAGGACTTATGATAAGTCCTGGGGTAATTGATCCCGATTATGTAGGTGAAATAAAAATTATAGCTAGTTCTCCAAGAGGTATATCAGTAATTTCACCAGGAGATAGAATAGCACAGTTGTTAATAATACCCAGCCTACATGATAAATTCTCCAGCCGTAGTGTAGAAAAAGGTTCCAGGGGATTAGGCTCCACAGGTGTAGATTGGGCTATGCTGTCTTTAAATTTAGATTCTCACCCAATGCAAAAACTAAATATTCAAGGACATGAGTTTAATGGACTACTGGACACAGGTGCTGACCTTAGCATCATATCTCGTCAAGAATGGCCAAAACATTGGCCATTACAACAAGCCACTCAAACGCTTCGAGGCCTAGGAGTGGCGACTAATACCCATAGAAGTGCAATGGTATTAGATTGGAAGGATCCTGAAGGATGTAAAGGAACTATACAGCCATATGTATTGGATCATCTTCCTATAAATTATGGGGACGAGATGTCCTAGATCAATTAGGTTTGACATTAACAAATAACATCAATCCTAATGCGCCCACTACTAGGGCTAGACAAGGTTTTAGGAAAGAAAAAAGATTAGGAGAACAAGAACAAGGTATAGCAGCACCAATTCAAATAGATCAAGGAATAAATAGACATGGATTGGGTTTTCAGAAAGGGCCACTGAGACAATCAAAATTACTTGGAAATCAGAAAGACCAGTGTGGGTTCCTCAGTGGCCCCTGACTAAAGAAAAGATACAAGTAGCCCATGACCTGGTCAAACAACAATTAGCGGAAGGACATATACAACCTTCTGTATCTCCCCATAATACTCCCATTTTTGTCATCAAAAAGAAATCTGGTAAATGGAGATTATTGCAAGATTTAAGAGCCATTAATAATGAGATGGTTATTATGGGGCCTGCTCAATCAGGGATTCCTCAATTGTCTGCTTTGCCAAAAACCTGGCATGTTTTAGCTATAGATATTAAAGATTGTTTTTTTTTTTTTTCAATTCCAATTCATCCCGAGGATAGTCCACGTTTTGCATTTACTATCCCTGCACTAAATCATGAAGGTCCTGATCAGAGATATGAATGGAAAGTACTCCCTCAAGGGATGGCTAACAGTCCAACTATGTGTCAAATTTATGTTAACAAAGCAATCCAGTCACTTAGAAATCAAAATCCTGAACTACAAATATTTCACTATATGGATGATGTATTATTAGCACACAAAGCTAAAAACACATTGCTGGAATGTTATGCCACACTTATAAACTTATTAAAAAATTATAATCTAGAGATAGCAATAGATAAAGTACAATTAAATTTTCCAATTAATTATTTAGGAGTTCTATTATCCTCAACCATGGTCCGTCCACCAAAAATTCAAATACAAGTAGATCAACTCAAATCACTTAACAACTTTCAAAAGTTATTGGGAGACATAAATTGGATAAGGCCTTATCTAGGCATACCAACAGGAGAGTTGGGACCTTTATTTGATATTCTAAAAGGTCCATCAGATCCAAATTCACCCCGCATGTTAACTCCTAAAGCAAGAAAGGCATTAAAAATTATTGAAACATATATGGAAAATATGCATTTGGATAGAATTGATATAAGTTTGCCTTTACTATTTATTGTACTACCAACAAAAAATATTCCTACAGGAGTATTTTGGCAAGAAGGTCCATTATTATGGATACATTTATCTTATTCTCCTAACACTATTCTTACTAGGTATCCTGAGGCTGTAGGACAATTAATACTCAAAGGAATAAAAGCAGCGAAGGGAGTGTTTGGAATTTCTCCCAATAAAATTATTACTCCATATACTATGGATCAAATTGATGAGTTAGCTAATGAGTTAAATACTTGGGCAATAATCATGTGTAAATCTAATGTTTCATTTGATAATCACTTACCATCTAATCCTTTGTTGTCTTTTTGGTCTGAGCATCCTGTAGTTTTTCCAAAAATGACAAGAAAAACCCCTATCATGAATGCTCCAAATATATTCACTGATGGGTCAAATAATGGTACAGCAGCAATAGTTACACCTGATCAAACTTTTACATTTTTAGTACCCAAACAATCAGCTCAAAAGGTAGAGCTTAATGCAGTATTACAAGCTTTTGTGATGTTTGAAGATTCTGTATTTAATTTATTTTCTGATAGTCAGTATATAGTTAATGCTATAGTATCCCTTGAAGATGCTGGTAGGATTTCTCCTTCCTCTACTGTTTTCTCTTTGTTTTCCACTATACAAAGTCTAATCTGGGACAGAAAAGATCCATTCTTTATAGGACATATCAGGGCACATACAGGATTGCCTGGAGCCCTTAGTTTGGGCAATGATTTAGCAGATAAAACTACACGTGACATACATATTTTCTCTACACTAGAAGAAGCTACAAATTTTCATAAAAGGTTCCATGTTAATGCTAATACTTTACAAAAGCATTTTAAAATAACTAAGGAACAAGCCAGACATATAATAAAACAATGTCAAAATTGTGTGACCTTTTTACCACAAGTTAATCTTGGAGTCAATCCTAGAGGACTGATACCTAACCATATTTGGCAGATGGATGTCACACACTTGCCAGAATTTGGAAAATTAAAATATTTGCATGTTACAGTTGATACTTCTTCCAGATTTTTGATGGGCTCCCTTCATGCCGGAGAAAAACTAAAGATGTTATAGCTCATTGCTTACAAAATTTTGCCACTGTGGGCGTTCCAAAACAGTTAAAAACAGATAATGCCCCTGGTTATACTTCTACCTCTTTTAAACAATTTTGCTCATCATTTGGCATTACTCATATAACAGGAATCCCATACAATCCACAGGGACAAGGCATAGTTGAAAGAGCTCATCAAACTATTAAAATGTACTTATTAAAGCAAAAAGAGGGAATTGGAAAGGGGTATATATCCCCCAAAGATAAACTTAAAATAACGCTTTTTACTCTAAACTTTTTAAATTTGGATTCATCAGGACTTAGTGCTGTGGAAAGGCATATGTATCCAAAAAATGTACATAAGCCTAAGGTACTTTGGAAGGATATTCTAACAGGACAATGGAAAGGTACTGACCCAGTGACTGTCTGGAGTTGGGGTTCTGTTTGTGTGTTTCCACAGGGAGAACAGCAACCGATTTGGATTCCAGAGAGACTAACCAAAGCAATTTCTACAGACCAAAAAGAATATGATTTGACTCAAATCCATAACAGCTGATATCCAGAGCTCCAGCTTGGTTATTCTTACATCTATGACAGTGATTAACCAGGATGCTTTTTCCAATATCTATTTTATTATTGTCTTTTCCCACATCATAAAGTTCTGTTTTATGTTTTGAGCTCATACAAACCTAGGTTAATGTTTTTCTGATCAGTTTTATTTTTTGACTGTGGAGTTTTTGAACATTGCAATGGAGATTTCGCCTGTGTAAAGCTACAAGGCCTTTACTATTGTCTTATGTGTTGTATGTTATGTGTGCACACTTTTGTCTTTTGTGTTGTATGTCTGTGTGTGCGTATGTCCATATATCATATATGAGGAGCGCTCATGAAAAAATGGATCCAAATTTTTTTTATTCATGTAATTCAAATGGTTTAATTTAAATTAGGTAAACAGCTATTAAGGATTGTTTTTAAAGGAGGTTAACAGATCTGTTTGTTTACTTTCACCTTTCCTTTTCATTATATTTAATAATTCTGTTCAGGATAATGTCTCTTTAGCATCATTGCCAGAATTCCTATCTTCATCCCAGTGCTGGTGAAGACAAAGATAAAACCAAACTACAGCTTCTATGATAGCTATCACAGTAAACTGTATAAACTGATGCACCAATGTATATAACTCAACAAGTAATGCTCAATCAAGGAGTCGATTTACTTTGGGAGGAAATGGACATATTGATAGATTCCTCCACTTTGAACTGCTTGCAGAACTTGCCTGGACTATGTATCACTTGTATGCATTGTGAACTATCTGTTGGTGCAGCGAATTGTGGTAGTGCTGGCATATCTTTGCTGATGGTGTCACCAGTGATGCAATTTTTCCAAAAGAGCCATCAATTGGCTTGGTGACGTGGCATTTCTGTATCCTCCTCCCTTCTGCTAGTGATGGTCTAAAATTTGGGGGCCAACAGAGGTTAGGCAAATAACCTTGCCCCCCCCCACTGGTGCAAAGGCCTATCCACAGTATGGCTGTATGCTGGACCAGTAGTCTGTGACGGGTATGATCCAATTGCAGTGGTACCAACCTAAGACAGGAGGCTGACGCCTTGAGGTCAGATCATCTGATGACGGGTAAGAACCATATGTTGAATTGGACAACCTAACAGGCACAGTCCCTAAGCCACATTGCTTGTTGTTTAATTAATCAGAAGGGGGGAGATGCTGAGAGCCATAGCCAAGTAGGAATGACGCATGGCAATTTCTTTGTCAGCCTACCCAATGTTGCTTAGAGGGAGGACTCTCCATTGTGGAAATGGGCTTGCCTTGGACCCATTTGCAGTGACATTGCATGAATGTTTGAGAAAGGTGACCCTGCTCAAGGACCAGGGTGGATCCGGGTTTAGGGAGGATCCTGCTGGATTAGGGTGGGTCCAGGTTTAGGGTGTATCCTGCTGGGAATAGGGAGTATCCTGCTGCCCTAGGTGCCCGCCTGCTCCTTGAGTTCCCGTTGAGTTCTCACGGGATTCAGAGAGTATTTTGGGATGCAGAGCCTGGTGGAGGTGTGGATTTTCCCCAGAACGTGCGTGTAGAGTGCCGGTGAGAGTTTTGGGAAAAAAGAATTGCTGTTTGAATCTACAAGGCTGTGAGTGGCTTGTGATTTTGTGCCCAGCCAGACTGCGGCAGTAAGGGGATGAGAGATGGTGCCAACCACGTGGGGCTTTAAGTACCCAAGAGCATCAAGAAGCCAAGTTGGGGTGAGGAAGCAGGTCCTTAGGAAAACAGAAAATGCTTTCTATTCTTTATATATAACCAGATATAAAGGTTAAATCCCAGGTCCTGCTCCACTGGAAAGGGCTGAATACATCCTATTGTGCATACCACAAGGGGGCGCAGTGAGGCTCAAAGCAGACTAGCTTGGATGGGGTTTTTTGGACTAAATTACAGATTCTCCTATGCTTAAACTTGAATATCGTACTGGGGTAAGAGCCAAGTGAACTGGAGGAAGAGATGTCTAGATTTGTGGTTGTACATTTAGATAGTTTCCATTTTTCATGTATGAGTGCCACGGTGATGCATGCATATCAATGCATTCATTTAATGCATCTGATTATTTCCTTAGGGGCCATTTCTAGAAATGGAATTTCTAGTGCAAACCGACAGAAAGTTTTTTAGGACTTTGGCTCTACAGAGCAGTCATGCCAACTTACAGCCCCACCCCTGTGAGTGTTACTCAAATTCTGTCTGGCTGTCCTTTTTACAATATCTTTCTGATCTCTGCCAGTTCAGTAGGCAAAATGAGATTGCTTATGGTTTTAGTTGTATTTCTGTTATGGTTTAGATATGAGGTGTCTCCCAAAAGCTCCTGTGTGAGTCAATGCAAGAATGGTCAGAGGTGAGATGATCAGATTATGAGAGCTATAATCAGTGGATTAATCTACTGATATGGATTAATCAGGTGGTAACTGTAGGCAGATAGGGTGTGGCTGGAGGAGGTGGGTAGATAAGAGTGTGCCATTGGGGCTTATACCTTGTCACTGGTGAGCTGAGCTCTCTCAGCTTCCTGGTTGCCATGTCCTGAGCTGCTTTCCCTGCACCATGTACTTCCACCAAATACACTGGGTCTTACCTTGTTCTCAGAGCCATGGAGTGAGTCAGCCAGTATGGACTGAACCTCTGAAACCATCAGCCAAAATGAACTTTTCTTCCTCTACACTGTTGTTGTCAGATCTTTTGATCACAACAACAATAACAAAAGGCTAGCTAAAACAATATATTTACTGATCATTTATTTTTATTTTTAACTTATATTGAGAAACTGATGTGACTCCATTTTTGAGAAACCAGCCTCTACCTCAGAGCAAAACCTGTCCAAGGAAGGGGGTGTGACCCTTGTCCTTGGAAAAACCCACAGAGCACTCCTAGGCACATACCCACTCTGCTGAGTTGTTTGTCTACAAATAACAGGAGAGATCTGCGTCGCCAGGTGTCCCTGACTCAGTTAGGCTAGGTGAGGACTCATAGCAACCCCCTCGCAACCACCAATCAGCATGAGACAGGGAAAATACCTGGGATGCCTGATGACACCCCCCAGTAGTCTATGGTGGTTGATAGCATGTTGGGAAACCATGTAGTTTAGCACGTACACCCCTCGTGGCTTAAACCAATCAGTTCAAACGAATCCCCCTCTTGTACTAACCAATCACCCCTACCCAACTTGTTCCTGTCAGTGAATGTGCTAATCAATTTTAAGAGTTGTTAGATTTTCCCGGGGTGTGAAATGATTTGCTGTGTGATGTTGTGATGCATAGAGTATCCCCCCCAAAAAACCTATAAAATCTCACTGAACAAAGGACACATAGAGTATCCCCAAAAAAACCTATAAAATCTCACTCCCTGGGACCGCTCTGTGGGAAACGGTTGTGAGTCCAGGCTTGAGCTTGCCATAAAGACTCTTGTGTGATTGCATCAGATTCGGCTTCTGGAGGTCTATTGGGGTCCCACGAATCTGGCATTACAATATGTTCATGCCTGTGCACATTTTCCTAATAAGATGCCTTTTTCCTATTGATTTGTATTGATACTAATCCTTCATAAGATATATATTGAATCCTCCCAATTTATCATTTGTTTATTAATTTTATTTGCAAACTTTTTTCCTACATTTTATTTTTCACTCAGGATTGAACCCAGAGGCACTTTACCACCAATCCACATCTCCAGCCCTTTTTAAATTTTTTATTTTGCTTCAGGGTCTTGCTAAGTTGTGTAGGCCCCCACTAAGTTGCTGAGGCTGCCCCTGAACTTGGGATCATCCTGCCTCAGCCTCCTGAACCACTGGTATACAGGCGTGGCCTCTGTGACTGGCCAGTACAAAATTTTTTGAAGTCACATTTTCAATCTTTCTTTTATAGTTTCTGATTTCCTTGTTAAAATTAGGGTTTGATATTGACCTTATGTAAATATTTTCCTCTGCTTTATTCTATTGCCCTTTATTCTTTTTACATTTAATTCTTTATCCCATCTAGAATTTATGTTAACAAGTACTTTGTAGAAAAATCAAATTCTTAATTTTTTCAGCCATAGTTATTCATTTCCTACCTGTTTTAAAGTGTCATATTTGTCATATCATAAATATTTAATGTATACTTGGGACTTCTGGGCTTTCTATTGTATTACATTGGTATGTCTCTTATCTGTCTTATTTTATTATTCTTTGTGGATTTTTTTTCTCTCAGTATTTGACTTTTCTCTTCCATTTACTAGAGGTATTTAGAATGAATTTATCAAGTTCACTACCATCCCCCACAAACAATTCCTTTGAGATTTTGATTGGAATTCATACGTTAACTTAAAAATAACGTCCCATCCAAGTGTATTGTCCAATCTCTTGTCTTCAGTGCCCCATATTAGAGCATGTTGGTCATGAGCCAATGTCAAAGCTGGGTGTCCACTGTTTCCTGGCCCTGCTGGGAAGCCCAAGAACCACCTCCCCCTGCCTGCCCTGCAGGCCACCCACAGGCCTTGAAAGGCCCATTAGGAAAGGACTGTCCTCCATCCTCATTAACTCTTGTGCCCGGTGGGCCAGACCAGATGCTCTGGGAAGTAGGAAAGGCCTCTCCTGTTCTCTCCTCAGATGTCACCTGCTTCCCCAGCAAGGGACATGCTGGGCAGCAACTGCAGATTCACCACACCCTGGTCCCCACCCCAGTGTTAGCCCCTGAAGTCAGCGTTGCTGGGGCTGCAGGGAGGGGTTTTCCTGCCAGCACGGTGGGGCCCTCATTGGATGGGGTCCCCTGGGAGGACAAGAACACAGGTGTTGTGATGCTCTTTCTTTTACTACTGAGGGTGTGTGTGTGTGTGTGTGTGTGTGTGTAGAAAGGTTACTAATGACAATTCACAAGAATAGAAGAGAAAGACAAGGAGAGTCTTAAAGAGAGGATGAGTTGCTTGCCCCAAAGATGCCACCACACAGCTACCTAGACCTTGACCTCCTTCATTCCTCTCTTCTCTGCCTACCCCCTCCCTCTCACCTCTACAACCCTCTATAAAGTGTAGCAGGTGGACCTGAGAGTTTGTTAGAAATTAGAAACCTGGACCCTACTCCAATACTGTGGAGTCAGAATCTTCATTTTAACCCAATCTCCAGGTGATTCTGAGAAACTAATGTGACTACATTTTTAAAAATAAATAAATAACAGCAGCTTCTACCTCAAGGCCTGTCCTAAGGAAGGGGGCGTGACCGTTGTCCTTGGAAAAATCCACAGAGCACTCCTAAGCACATACCCACCCTGCTGAGTTGTTTGGCTGCAAATAACAGGAGAGATCTGAGGCACCAGGTGTCCCTGATTCAGTTAGGCTAGGTGAAGACCCATAGCAACCTCCAATCAGCATGAGACAGGGAAAATACCTGGGATGCCAGATGACCCCCAAGTAGTTTATGGTTGTTGATAACATGTTGGGAAATCATGTAGTTTAGCACGAACACCCCTTGTGGCCTAAACCAACCAGTTCAAACAAATCCCCCTTTTGTACTAACCAATTACCCCTACCCAACTTGTTCCCGTCAGTGAATGTGCTAATCAATGTTAAGAGTTGTTGTTTGATTTTCCTGTGGTATGAAATGATTTGCTGTGCTATGTTGTGATGCAGAGTATCCCCCCAAAATCTATAAAATTTCAATGAACAAAGGACTGGGGCTCACTCCCTGGGACCGCTGCATCCGGAATGGTTGTGAGTCCAAGCTCGAGCTTGCAATAAAGACTCTTGTGTGATTGCATCGGATTCAGCTCCTGGAGGTCTATTGGGGTCCCACAAATCTGGCATAACAATTCTACTGCACATAAAAATTTGCAAAAAACTCTAGAGGAGCGAGGATGGTGAGGTGCCTGGATCCCAAGGCACACCTGAACTGGATGACACACTGGGCAACATGACCCAGGTACACTTCCTCCTGGGCAAATCTGGCCTCAGGAGCAGTGCCCGAGCCAGGTCAGGGAAAGCTCTGAAAAGTGAAAGAAACAAAGCTGGTCTCACATGCCAGCTTCATCAGAACCAAGCCTACTTTCTGTCTTGACGTGTGTGTGTGTGGCGTGAGGGACAAACCTGAGGTCAGTGTGACACGCTTGAGTTCCAGTGGCAGCACTATCCCTCTCTGAGCCTCAGTGGACTCCCTGTTGAGTGTAATAACTATACCTACCTCATTGACTTGATGGGAAGGCAGAGGTACTCTTTGTCAAATGCCTGGGAGAGAATCATACTCATAGGGGATGTTGATTAGAAAGGATGATATTCTGACTCACTATAATACAATCAGGCAGGAGGATATTATGTCTGCTTCAGTCCAGAATGAGAGGGAACAGGTCACTAATCAATTTGTTCAACATACATTCATTGAGCACCTATTCTGTGTCCAACTGTGCCAAGTGCTATGGAGATGGTGGCAAACAGAACCTGTTGCTCCCTATGCAGTTTCCTAGGGCTATCATAACAAGGAACCACAAACTGGGTGGCTTAAAACAACAGAAATTCATACTGTTTCAATTCTAGAGGCCAGAAGCCCAAATTCAAGCTATGGGGAGCCCTAATTCCTTTTTGAGATGCTGATGGAGAATCTGATCCATTCCTTTCTTCCAACATTTTTTTTCATACCAGGGATTGAACCCAGGGCTACTTAACCACTAAGCCACATTCCCTTTTTAAATACTTTATTTAGAGACAGGGTCTCGATAAGTTGCTTATGGCCTCGCTAAGTTGCTGAGGCTGGCTTTGAAGTTGCAATCTTCCTGCCTCAGCCTCCAAGCCTCTGGGATTATAGTTGTGCACCATTGTACCTGTCTTCTAACTTTTGGTGGTGGTCCTCAGCTTGTGTAAGCATAACTCCAGTCTCTGCCTCTGCCCTCACACACCATTCTACCTGTGTGTCTGTCCTAGGGTCTCAATTTCCCCCTTCATGTAAGAACACTTGTCATTGAATTAGGGCCTGAAAGGAAAGCAAGGAACCAGGAGTCAAGTGAGCAAGAAATGAAAGATGGAAGCCAGGCAGAGATACACAGGAGAATTTATTTGTCAGAGCTGACAAATAAGGGCACATCTCCCCAAAGACGAAGAGAGGCAAAACAGGAATTTTATGGGGCAGGCTCAGGGATTAGAGCGGGGAGGGTTCTAATGCAGCGGTTAAGGGTGGGGTTGGTATGAGGGGTTAGTGATGCGCCCTTAGGCGGAAAGCAAAATTTTTCTTAAAATGACAACTGTCACTTAATAAGGCTGTCCAGATGCTAAGCAAGGACCTTACAGGGCCCACCCTGATTCATGTGACTTTAATGAGATTTGTCCCCAAAGACCCCATTTCAAAAAGGCCACATTCACAGGTCTGGGTGATATCAAAGATAAACCCAGACATTCCAGTGGTACAGATAGATTTTCTTCAGCAATAACCACTGCAATGGGAAAGAGGCTCCCAAGTGAAACGATCCCAACTTCAATGTATGCAGAGGTGACTGGACATTTTAAAGGAAGAATGAGGGAGTGGAGAGGAAGAACAAATTGGGGAGAGGAGAGACAGGGCTCAATCAGAGACTGGATTTGTTAACTGGTGCTTATCTGAAGAAGAAGCAGACTTCTCCATCTCTACAACTTGAGGTAGGGAGGCAGGTTAGAGCAAGGTGTCCCCAGGCTGAGAGCGGGAGCTATTTCCCTGAGTGTCTGCACTTCAAAGAGACTTTGGATCCTAAAGAAGATAGTTCAGGGTGGTGGAAAGTCCGCATTTCAAAGTGGGAGAGAAAGAATTTACAACTGTAAGCTTTCTACTGTAACTGCTCTCAGGGCTGCTGCTGGTGGTGGTGGTGGTGGTGGTAGGGGTGGTTGGGGGCAGTGTGTCTGTTCCAGATTCTAATTAAACTGGGATCTCTGCACTTCCTCAGCAGACACTTTAGTGGGGGAGGGGCAGCCAAGGTCATCCTAGCAATGAAGCCTTGAACTGTCCGAAACTATCTTAGTGCTCCTGGGGGTGTAGCTCTGTGGTAGAGCACTTGCCTAGCATGCAGGGGGATCTGGGTTGTCCCCAGCACTGGGGGAAAAAAAATGTTAGTGTTCAACTGTTTCAGCGAATGTATGGCGGACCAGGGCAGGCGGGTGGACAAAACCATTTGTGCTGAGAGTTTGCAGTTTTACAGGCCAAAGTTGAGGCCTAGCTAAAAAGAGGGCTCAGAGGAGACCATCCAAAGTTAGGTCAAGAAGAATCTTTGGCAGTAGACATGAATTGGGGGGGTCATTACTCAACCCAGTATGCCCCCTCAGTCCTCATATTGTAAGAAGAGGCTTATAGTTCCCCTGGTGATTCCAGTCCACTCCCAGGAGTCATCCTCCAAACCTCCTGGTGCTCGTCCCCACCCCCACACCAGAACACACTCAACCATCACTCACCCCCCTGCAAAGCCCCGAGTTGGCTAGATATCTAGTTTGTCTTTTTCTCTCCATCCCCACATTTACCACCCAGGTCCAAGCCACCGACATTTCCAGCATGGACTCCCACAGCCCTAGTGGGTCCTAATGGGTCCCTGCTTCCCCTTTGGACCCTCAGACTTTTATCTTCATCCCATAGCCAGAGCAAGCTGATTAAAATAATCATGTCATGTCACTCCCTGCTTGGAACCTTCTAGAAGGACCCTGAACCTTTTGCCTGAGTCCAAGACCTTTAGCGATAATGGTTCCTGCCCTGGTCTCTGTCTAACCACCTGTCCAAGCCTGCCCCTCAGCACCACTTTGCCATCTCCATTCTCCGTCTGGTATACAACTTCCCCTTTTTCTGGTCATTCAGGTCTCAGCTCAAATGTCACCTCCTCAGAGAGCTAGAGTGTCCCTTCCCTGTCACTCTGTGTCCCAATTCTCTTGTGTTTTCTTCTGAGCACACATCACCACAGCCATGTGATATTCTACACAAGCATTTCTTTTCTTGATCTTTTTTTTTTGGTACTGGGGCTTGAACTCAGGGGCACTCGACCACTGAGCCACATCCCCAGCCTTATTTGGTATTTTACTTAGAAATAGGGTCTCACTGAGTTGCTTAGCACCTTGTCATTGCTGAGGCAGGCTTTGAATTCAAGATCCTCTTGACTCAGCCTCCTGAGCTGCTGGGATTACAGGTGTGTGCCACTGCACCCAGTTAGTTGGTTATTTTCTTCTTTTACCCTCACCACTCATAGAATGAATGAGAATAAGGACTTTTTTGTTGTTGTTGTTGTTCTCTATTGTGTCCCTAGGACTTAAACATTGACAGGGACATGCTAAGTGTTCAGTAAATGTTCACAAACACTGGAATACAGACAGATTTCTCTCTGGAGCCCTCCCACGGGTCTGTTTGGAGTGGCTGACCATGCACCAGACCAATCCAAAGCACTGGTTAAAATACAAATCCCAGATGTCACCTTCAGATGGATGGATTTGAAGTTCCAGAGGAGAATCCTGGAAATCTTTATTTGGCAGTCACTGCTTTAGATGACCGAAAATTGGTCCAGGTCATGACCCTAGAAGAAAGGCTTTCATTTTTTCCCTCAAAGCTGTGGTTGACCATCTGTGCTCTCCAGAGAGCATTAATAGCTTCACCCAATTTTGATTCATCCTGGCAAGCAGGAAGCACTTAAGAACTATTATTTGGAAGGAAAATGAAATAAAATCTGCACTTAGTTGTGACAACTTTCTTGGTGCAATAGATAAATAACTGGTCTGGAAACATAATAACAGGATTTGTACCCTAATATTGCTGTTTCTTTTGGGGCAGTGTCTGAGCCTCAGTTTCCTCAGTTTTTTTAAATATTTATTTTTATGTGGTGCTGAGGATCGAACCCGGCTCCCGCCCATGCTAGACAAGCACTGTACCACTGAGCCACAATCCTAGCCCCAGTTTCTTCACTTTTTTAAAAAAAGAGTAGCAGTACTTACATCATATAGCTTTTTCATTCTTTCCTTCCTGTCTTCTGTATTCCAGAGCTGAGCCAAGGCATCAGTAATACAGAAATCAACAAGATTGCAAGGAATAATAATTTATTGTGTTAGTCAGCTTTCTATTGCTTTGACAAAATACCTGAGAAAACTGACTTAAAGGAGGAAACGTTTTCTTTGGTTCATGGTTTCAGAGGTTTGAAACCATGGTCAGCTGGCTCCAATGTTTCTGGGACTGTGGTAAGGCAGAAATATCATGGCAGAAGGATGTGGCAGGGCAAAACTGATTACCTCATGGTGCCCAGGGAGCAAAGAGAAAGAGAGTAAAGGGCTGGGGATAAAATATAGTTCCCAAGGGCATGCTACCAAGGACTCAGTCCCTTTAACTAGGTCCAATTTCCTACTGTTTCCGACACCTCCCAATAGTCCATTCAGCTATGGATCCATTGGTGGATTAATCTATTGATAAGGTTAGAGCCCAATTAGTTCCCCAAAGCCCACCTCTGAACATTGGGAAATAAGCCTTCAACACATGAGCTTTGGGGAACATTTCTTTGGGGGATTTTAGATTCAAACTATAACACATATGTATCCCCAGGACCATAGATATACCCCCCACCCTCTTCTTAAGAGGTAAGTGTTGTGGTTTGGATCTGGAATTTCTCCCAAAAGCCCAGGTGTTGAAATCATGGTCCCCAATGCTGCAAGGTTCAGAGGTAGGACTTTTAGTCAATGATTGGATCATGAAGGCTCTGACCTCACCACTGAATTAATCCATTTGACAGATTAACCCATTAATAGCTGAATGGACTACCGGGTGATGGGACCTGGCTGGAGGAAATAGGTCACTGGGGGCATAGCCTGTAAGTGGAGATCTTGTCCCCAGTACCATATATGCTCTTCTGTAGTCTCATAGTAATTCTGCTCTCCTTTTAGCCCCTTGACATCTGATTGGCTACAGACCTTGCCAATAAGTACTGCAAGAATTCTCCCTCTACCTTCTATATTGCTCCTTCTAATATCTCTTCTGTTAGAGAGAGAGAGAGAGAGAGAGGAGAGAAAGAAAAAAGAAGAGTTAATAAAATTGTTGTTTGTTTTTCAGCACTAGGGATGGAACCCAAGCACTCTAACACTGAGCTACATCTGTAGCCCTTTTTATTTTGACACAAGATCTCACTAAGTTGCCCAGGCTGATGTTGAACTTGCAATCCTCCTGCCTCAGCCTCCTAGTAGCTGGGATTAAAGGCAGTCACCACCCTCCCTGGCTCATAAGAGTTTTTTGAAGCAGACAATTTGAAAGTAAAATTTTGAAAATCCCATTTAAAGTGGCATCAAAAATAATAAAATACCTAGGAATGAATCGATCAGACCTCTACACTGAAAACTATGAAACATTGCGGAACTAAAGGAGAGATATGCTGCATTTTGGATTGGGAGATACAAAATTGCCTAATATATCAATTCTCTCCAATTGACCTATAGATTCTATGTAATCCCAATCGAAATTCCAGCAGACATTGTTTCTGTCTGCTTTTTAGAATAATTTGAAAAGTTGATTTAAAAATGCATATGGAGGGCTGGGGTTGTGGCTCATTGGCAGAGCGCTTGCCTAGCATATGTGAGGCACTGGATTCAATTCTCAGTGCCATATATAAACAAATAAAATAAAGGTCCATCAACAACTAAAAGAAAATTTTTAAAAAAGCATATGGAACTGCAAAGGATCTGAAATCACTAAAGCAATTTTTAAAAATAAGAACAAAGTTATAAGGAAGACAACCTTAGTTTCTCCACTAAACAGATGAAAAAAGTGAGGCACAGAGGTTAAGCAGCTTCTTCAAGTTTGCACAGCTAGTAAGTGAAAGATGGTAAAACCAAGAAACCGTAGTCTGTGACTAGCCTGCACAATCTTTTTGCAAGGGTTTCCCTGATGCACTTAGTTAGCATAGTGCCCAGAGGATGAGAAGCACTCAGTAAAGGTCCTCTGTGTCACTATTATTATTATTTAAGATGTCTCCATTGAAAAGGCTCTGGAAAAAAGAAAGAAAAGGAAATCAGACCCTGCCAGAGAAGATTTTAAAATCAGTATTCCCTGAAGCTAAGCACCCAGCAACATTACCCCACTTCCCTTTGAGTATTAGACTTCCTCGGCAGTGTGCCAGAACCCGAGAACAGAGCATTAGTCTGCTTATCTCTGAGTTCATCCAGAGTAGGGATCCTGGCTTCACATCCACACGAGGGCTTGGCATAGTGATGGGGGCACAAAAAATGGAAAATTGGAATAGAAGGTTCTCAGGTCCCTTTCAAGCCCACGGGGATCTGCAGTTCTTGAGGCCCCAGCCTCCTCTACTTGGCATGTCAACCTTCAGCCCAGACCTTATACCGTACTGGAGATGGGGAGACCTGCAGACAGCAGATGCTGAAATGTAGTTAGGGATGGAAGAGGGCTTAAGGGCTTGAGTAATGATTGTGAAGGATAAGAAGGGAGGAAGCTGGGGTGCAAGGAGAGACATCAGACTGACATAGAGTCCTGGGTTGGGCACGTCTGTGACCTCAGCTACTCAGGAAGCTGAGTCAGGAGGATCACAGGTTCAAGTTCAAGGGTAGCCAAGACCTGTTTCAAAATAAAATTAAAAGGGTTAGGGATATAATTCAGCAGCAGAGAGCCTCTGGGTATTCAATCCTCAGTACTGAAAAAAAGTTTTGTTGTTTTTTTTTTTAAAGAACGCTGAGGGCAAACCTGATGATACCCGCCGCCAGAAGCAGCAGCTCACTGCACTCCTTGTAGCTAAATGATCCAAGTGTCTCCACAGCAGTCACCGTCACACAAATGAAAACAAACACCCAGCACCTTTTCTAACAGAATCACAGCCTCTGTGAGGGTGCCAAGGGACACCCGGGGAGCCCGGTGCAGCAAGATATGCACGAATACTGAGTCAGGAGGTCCTTTAAGAGGTGAGAAGGTAGAGAACAGGAGAAGTCAGGGGAGACTGCCTGGAGGCGAGTCCTGAACACCCAGGGCCCTGATCATCTGGAAGGATGGAGGCAGTCATTCAGGATGAAGCAGAGTGGACACTTAAAGTCAGTCTTTAGAAAAGCATAGTTTCCTGCCTCCCTCTACACTCTTGGATAGAAGTCCACAACATTCATTATGACCCTGATGATTGAAGAAAAATAGTCAGGATTACTCTGTAAAGGGATCATGAGGATATGAAGCATCTGCTGAGCGCTGCTCAACCGTAAAGGAGACTGAGGAAAAGGAGAAGGAAGGGGCAATGTGCTTTCCTGTTCATTATCCCACTTAAGCCTCAGACCAACCTATGGGGATGTGGAGGTACAAATATCTTCTTTGCTTTACAGATGGAAGAACCAAGGCTCAGAAAGGTGAGGTAACTTGCTCACCACCACTACTAAGTGACAAAACTGGGATATGAAGTCCATCAGGCCCAAAGTTCTTGCACTGTCCCCCATGCCACAACAAGTAGCCCTTGTGCAGCTGTCACCTCTGAGCACTTCTGAGCCTCCCTCTGAGCACTGAGGGCCAAGTCACCTTGCTACACACTTTGCCTGTATTATCTCACTTAACCACCAGGGCAATCCTATAGATGAGGAACAGGAGAAAGCACTTGTCTAAAGTCACATATCACCAACGTGGCAGAGCCAGGACAAAGACCTTGTCTGTGCCTCCCTTACATTAGCCTAAACTATCAACTACAGATGGAAAGCCAAGGAGTCTCTAGGCTGGAAGGATCATGGAGAAAACTCATTCCAAATACTGGGTAACAGGATTCTCCAAGACTGAGAGTGGCATTATGCTAGCAGCAAACACAGAAATGGCATCAACCCAGATGGTGGGGCTTTTGAAATGCCTGTGGGCAGAAGCAGCCAGAGGGCTGGGAGCTGTTGTTTCTGTCTCAAACCCCCAGGTTAGGTGGTAGTACTCCCTAAGGTTTTGGGTCTAGGTCAGCCTTGACTCATGTCCCTGGGTCCCAGCTACAGAGCCACCTCAGTTCACTGACAGAGCCACCAATGCTGCTGGCTCTGTGGCCTCAGCTGCTGTGTGCCCCAGATGCTAACAAGCATCTTTGTGAGCCAAGCTGTGCCAGAGGAAAAAGAAGGCAGGTGGAGGAAGGAGAAGGGGGAGGAGCAGAGAGAGTGGCAGATCCAGGGAGCAAGGACCAGGGAGACCAACAGAGGCCAGATAGGGACAGAAACCACTCCACTCCCTGCTCCAGCTGTGGGCAAGTGGGTAAGTGAAGGGGCCTGTGGGACTTGGTGCTTGGTATGTGGGTTCAAACCCCAGTTCTACTCATCTACCCCCTTGTTAGTTTTCCCCACTATAAAATGAGGCCAGTAACATCTTATGAGGATACATGAGAGCATTAATGATGAAGCATCTGGCACCTAGTGGTTGCCTGGTACATTGTGACCTCCTCAGCACCTGCCCTGAGGATCAAAGACCCTGCCCTGTCTCTCCAGCCTTTTTTAGGCTAGTGTGGAGCAGAGTGGAATCCTCTAACAAATAATTCTGCTAAGAGGCAGAATGATGCAAGCCTCACTCTGGAGCTGCCAAGGGAGAGAGGAGAAGTGCTACCCAGGGGAGGAAGCATCCTCTTCCCCTCGAGTTCCCAGGGCCCAGCAGAACACATGCCACTCAAGCTCACCTTAAAGAAGTGTCAGGGTTCAATCAGGGAAGAATAGAACCACACACATTATGGGCTAAGGGGTTTATTATAGGAATTAGACTTCACCCCACTATGGGAAGGCTGGGAAGTGGAGATGCAGGAAGGGAACTGGAAGATCAGAGAAGAGGTCATCATTCGGTCAAATCTGAGAAGCCAAACCCCCTCCTGCCATCAACTGGGACTGCCTCTGGGCAGCTGGGCCTTGCTGGAGCTCCCACATCTGTGAGTCTGCTGAGAAGCACCTGGTGGTAAGCCTGGAGCTGGTGTGGGCCAACAGGTCAGCAGTAGGAAAAGGACCAGATGCAGGCCAGAGAGTGAGGACAGCTAGAACCCCTGGCACTGCAACATCGATCAAGTCTCTAACCATGGCCCCCTCCAGGCACTGATGGCTGCCTCTTCACTTTCACCTTCATATTAATTTTTCTTCCAGCCAACTCTTCTCTCTGAGGCTCCTCCTCAAGGGCACTGGCACTGATGGGTACACAGTTCAGGAGGAGGGAGAAAAGCCAGGAATTTGGAATCTGAGTTCTGTTCAGCCCCTGGCACTTTGGTTAGAGAGGCTGGAGCCCAAGGCATCACACATGGGCCTCAGAAACATGGGCCTCCCATCCCAGGAAGCAGAACTGGATGAATCCTCAAGAGAACATGAACTCCACCACCCCACTACAGATGACAGCCAGGCCAGGCTGGGCTATAGATTGTGGCAGATCCCAGGCCACTACTCGGTCCTCTCAGGCCAGCATGACAGCAACCTGGGCCTCAGCTGGTGAGCTGGCTGCTCCCACTGCCCAGGCAACTGTGAAAAGAGCATACAGTCCTGGGCAGAGCCCTGGGCCAGGGCGCCAGCTTGCCTGTCTGGCCATGGACAACTGCATAGCTTGCAGCTGAGGCCAGGCCAGGCCAACTGAGGGAGCAGGTGCACAGCAGGGTGGGCGCCTGCCCATCCCCACAGCCACTGTCTTCCTGGGCACCATCATCACAAGGCATTCATTAAAAAAATAATAATAAAATTAAAAAATATATATATATATATATATATATTATGAAATATTTCAAATATATATAAATCTGTAATCATATAATGAACACTGGAGCATCTATCCAGTGTTATCAGAACTTAGACTCATCTTTGTTTCAGATCCTGTTTTTCTGTTTTATGAAGTAAGGCATTTTAGATCCAAAAAAAAAAAAAAAAAAAAAACCCAACAAGATAAAACAGAACAATCAGATTCTTAAGCTCATTCCTCTTTCTTTCCCCAGAGGTAACTGTGGTGAGCCGCTTCTGCCGTTTCTGCAGACTATGGTCGCCATTATGAGATGGCGCTGGCTCCGCTGTGGTATGTGACAAACAACTCCTTATCTGAGAGAGTTGGCACATGATTTTTCACCACCCTGTGAGAGAGTTCCACGCGGCAGCTTTGCATTGGGGCTTGGGATGCTTTATTAAGGCTGGGAGGGCATCCGGGAAGAAGAGAAGAAGAAAGAATAATAAATATCAAGGGCCCGAATAAAACTACTGAGAGAAGATTTCGGAGTTGCGTCTTCCTTGCGGGCAAGGGGTCGCGACAAGTGGTGCCGAAACCCGGGAACCAGAACTTTCAGCAGTCAGGGGTGGTGCACCGGTTAGTCCCAGGTAAGTGGGATCCGCGACCAAAGCGGGGTTAATCCCAGGTAAGTGGGATCCGCGACCAAAGCGGGGTTAGTCCCTAGTAAATGGGATCCGCGACCAAAGCGGGGCAGCTCCTCTGTAAACACAGAGAGAGCCTTACATTTTATTGCAGCTGCACTGTGTACTTTCGCTTCTACTTTCGCTTTTGTTTTTTGTGCTTCTTTTGTCGTTGTGTCATGGGTGCCGCATCTTCAAGTCCGCTTCTTCTGGCCCTAGATGGCCTGTTACGTTCCAAGGGACTGGAAGTGAAGCATAGTACACTACAGAGATTTTTACAGAAGATAGATATCGCTGCACCGTGGTTTGCATTTTCGGGCAGCCTTACTGTACCTAGTTGGGATAAATTAGGCAAAGATCTTGACTTTGCTTCTGAGCAGGGCATATTAGAGGGTGGGGTGATACCCCTTTGGAAAATGGTCCGTAGTTGCCTTACAGATGGTAAATGCCAAGAAGCTGTGAGTGAGGGTCAGGCCGTTCTTGAACAACTACATGAGGAAAAATCTGAAGGATCACATAGTGAAGTGGCAGAGAGTATCAAAAGTAACAGTAGTGAGAAGGCAAAAGAGCCTGAAGATAAAAATAGGAGAAGGCTCTATCCAGACTTGACCGAATTAAAAACGCCTGAGAACACAAGCGACTCAGAGAGTTCTGAGGACCTTGATATATTGTTGCAACAACTACGTAAGATAAAAATGAAAAAGAAGAAAAAGGAGACACAAGGCGCACATGCCTACTGTAAGAAGGGGGAGGGATCTAATATTGGTCAACAGAATTCTGAGGAGGAGGAGGTTGAAAATTTAGAAGAAGATATGATGCCTGTTGCCCCACCCCCGTATGTGGGGGGGAGCCAAGGTTCCGGGAGATCTTTTCATGCGCAAGTTTGGAGGACAGTTAATACAGATATGGGACTTGCGTACCCGGTGTTTCAGGACAATAATAGGGGAAGATATCATGAGCCTTTAGACTTTAAGATAGTTAAAACCTTGACAGAATCCGTCCGCACTTATGGCATAGATGCCGCTTTCACTCTCACTCAGGTGGAGGGACTTACTAGATTTTGTATGACTCCCTCAGATTGGGCTAGTCTAGTCCGCGCTTGTGTTTCCCCAGGGAAATATTAGGAGTCCAAAGTTGGCTGTTTAATGTTTCTGGCAGTACCCAAGACTCGGAGCGAGGTAGGAGGCTTAAAATTTTTGCAAATAATTCACAATTATCTAATGCTACATTACCCTCTGCAGCAGTCTGTCTCCAATCTCCGTTCTTGTTTCTTTTGGCTAATGTTACATTACAGGGGATGCTTAATTGTTCTAATGTTACTTGCTACTTGTCTGAGTGTTGGAATGGCTCCTGGACTACGGCAGTGATTATGAAAATTCCAACCTTTGTCCCGATCCCAGTTACTGCAGATCCAGAATCCTTTCCTATTGTTGAATTGATTAGAACCCGTAGAGATTTTGGAATTACGGCAGCTATAGTGACAGCTGTGGCAGTGTCTGCTGCTGCAGCGGTTACGGCCGGAGTGGCCATGGCCAGTCAAGTACAAACTGCTGCCACCATTAATCAAGTTGTTCAACAAACTTCCACCATACTTGAATCCCAAAATACAATTAATCAACATATTTTGTCAGGGATTTTAGCTGCCAACCAAAGGATAGATTTACTCCAAGCTCAGGTAGAAGAATTGTCTGACCTAGTACATTTGGGTTGTATTGATCAACGTGCACATTTATGTATAACCTCTGTCAGATTTTATGATTCCAGAAATGCCTCCCGCATCATCGGGGAATATCTATCCGGAACCTGGTCCTTGGCAGCAGAAAACTTGATCCAGTCTCAACTAACTCAGATTGCTGTCTTGAACAGTACCCGTGTCGAACCAGTGACTTTGGGTCAATTCACCGATTGGATATCTTCTGCTTTTTCCTTCTTCAAAGAGTGGGTGGGAGTAGGCATTTTTGGTGCAATGTGTTGCTTCAGTGTTATACTTTGTTTGTGGTTTCTCTGTCGCCTTAAAACTCGCCATGCACAAGAAAAGGCTATGATCATACAAGCTCTTGCAGCTTTAGAAAATGGCAACTCACCTCAAGTCTGGCTTGCGCATCTTAAACAGTAAACCTTTGTCATGGTCGTTGCACCCCAAGTTATTATAACATTGCACTGGGATCGACATGACTTTCCTTATTATTCTCTTAGTGTTGGAAAGCCCTTGCACTCTGCCGGTCTTGCTGCCATTGCACGCAGATGGGTTTCCACACTAGTGCTTTACTATCGCTTTAAAGTCCGTGACTTTCTTTCAGGGTGCTGTCAACTTGTTTGTCATTAATACAGCCACAGTTCAGCCTCAGCTATCCCCCTTCGTCCACCATCGTCACGATACAGGATGCGAGGCAAGGCACTGCACTTGAGTGATCCTTGACGTGGACCTCAAGGAGAGCATGTCCTATTGCATGCGGGTTAGACGCGTCCACGCCCCGCCCCACGAAAAAAGGCGTCGGCTGATATGGCCTCGGATCTGGGGAAAGGGCCCTCCTTAGGACTGAGCCATACTATGCAGCCACTTCTGCACAGTGGGATAGGACCTCTACTCTCGCCTGTATTGTTTTAATAAAACAGAAAGGGGGAACTGTGGTGAGCCGCTTCTGCCGTTTCTGCAGACTATGGTCGCCATTATGAGATGGCGCTGGCTCCGCTGTGGTATGTGACAAACAACTCCTTATCTGAGAGAGTTGGCACATGATTTTTCACCACCCTGTGAGAGAGTTCCACGCGGCAGCTTTGCATTGGGGCTTGGGATGCTTTATTAAGGCTGGGAGGGCATCCGGGAAGAAGAGAAGAAGAAAGAATAATAAATATCAAGGGCCCGAATAAAACTACTGAGAGAAGATTTCGGAGTTGCGTCTTCCTTGCGGGCAAGGGGTCGCGACAGGTAACCACAGCTCTGAATTCAAGGTTTATCACTCCTAACTAATTTTTATAGATTTGCTACTTATACGGATATCTTTAAGTATGTTAATGTCCACATATGTAGTAATATATGTTATTGGTACCTACTCTTATGCTTTCCACTTTATTATAATTATTATTATTATTTTCTTTTTGGTACCAGGGATTGAACCCAGGGGCACTTATCCACTGAGACACATCCCCAGCATACACTCCCCCATATTATTTTGAAAGTTTCTTTTAAATCTTGTTTAAAAAATAGTTTTTAGGGGGCCAGGGTTGTGGCTCAGTGGGCAGAACGCTTGCCTAACATGCATGAGGCATTGAGTTCCATCCCCGGCACCACATAAAAATACACAAATAAAATAAAGGTATTGTGTCCAGCTACAACTAAAAAAATTTTTTTAAATATAGTTTTTAGTTGTCAATGGATCTTTTGTTGTTGTTATTTATTTACTTATATGCAGTGCTGAGGATCAAACCCAGGGCTTCACTTGCCAGGCAAGTGCTCTGCTGCTGAGCCACAACTCCAGTGCCCCCAGCCCTTTTTTATATTTTATTTAGAGACAGGGTCTTGCTAAGTTGCTTAGGGCCTCATAAGTTGCTGAGGCTGGCTTTGAACTGACCATCCTCCTGCCTTGGCCTCCCAAGCCACATATGCCATTGTGTCCAGCTGCTTTTCACTGTTTTTAAGATTTACATTAATTCACACGAGGCTAGATAGAGGATCAGCAAAGCTTTTGTATTTTGCTTTTGTTGTTATTTTGTTTTTTTCCATCTCTTTAATAATTAAAAAACATTATTCATAGCTCCTGGGCTGTGTGAAAACAGGTCATGGGCCAGAGTTGGTGGATTGGTGAGAGTTTGCCAAGCCCTGCTCTAGGTCTGATTCTCCAGTATGAATACCCCATAGTTAATTCCTCTGTGTTCCTAGTTGTTTCCAATTTGTCCCTACTACACACAAGAGACTGTTACATCATTGTTTAAATGTGTGAGTCCCTCTAGGATGCACACTTGGAAGGAAAAAGGCTGAAACATTGGCCATAATCATCTTGACTTCACAATACAGTGCCAAGTTTCTCTCTGAATTGGCAGGGCCAATTTACACCTCCAGCAGGATTTTAATGAGCATTTCTGTTGTTCCACATCCCTACCAGAACTTTCAAAATAATATGTTGGACACCAGGCGTGGGTGCATACCTGTAATCCCAGCAGCTCAGGAGGCTGAGGCAGGAGGATCACAAGTTCAAAGCCAGCCTCAGCAAAAACGAGGCGCTAAGCAACTCAGTGAGATCCTGTCTCTAAATAAAATACAAAAAATAAAAGGCTGAGGATGTGGCTCAGTGGTCATGTGCCCCTGAGTTCAATCCCCGGTACCAAAATAATAATAATATGGTTGGGGGCTGTGGCACACACCTGTAATCCCAGCGAGGCAGGAGAATTATAAATTTGAGGCCAGCCACAGCAGTTTAGTAAGGTCTTAAGCAATTTAGTAAGACCCTGTCTCAAAACAAAAAAAAATTAAAAGGGCTGGGGATACAACTCAATGGTAAAGCACCCTTGGATTCAACCCATTGTACAAAAAAAAATCGAAATAGTATGAAATAATATTTCATTGTCTTTTCTGTTTGCAATCTATTCATTCCTATTATGGTTAAAGCATCTTGTCCCATTTTTGCAGGCCATTCAAGTTTCCTCTTCTATGAATTACATGTTCATATCATTGCCTACTTTTCTTTTGGTTGACTTTTTAAAACTATTAACATTTATAGGAATTCCTTAAGTATTATATATTTGCATCCTTTGTTGAGGTTGTTAACTGCAAAAATAGCTCCTCCTAATTCTATGATTTCTCTTTATACTTTGTAGTATTTTTGGTTGAATAGAAGTTTAAATATTTAAAAAATCAAAGTTTAAGTAGAAGTCAATTTATCGCTATTTTTCTTTGAGCTTATACTTTGAGTATTCTGTTTAAGTAATTACTTTTTACCTATTAGGGACCAAATGCATGTGTCCTTACAAAATTCATATATTGAAATCCTAACCCCTGATGTAATGGTGTAAGGAGGTGAAGCCTTTGACAGATGCTTAGGATGGAGCCCTCACAATGGCATTGATGGCATTGATGCCCTGATAAGAAGAGACCCAAGAGAGTTTGCTTCCTTCCTTTCTCTAACCCCAATCCCCATATGAGGATATGGGAGGAGGGTTCTCACCAATATCCACCATTCTGGCACCCTGACCTTGGACTTTGAGCTTACAGAACTGAGAGAAATAAATGTTGTTTGAGTCACCCAGTCTATCATAGTCTGTTAGAGCAGCTCAGACAAAGACACCACCCTGGACCTAATAATATCCTTCTCTATGTTCTAAATGCTTTTAAAGTTTTGCTCTTCATAACTAGATCTTTAATCAACTTGGATTTTCTTTTTGGTATGATGTGAACTAGGGATCTAATTGTGTTTATTTTCCATATGGAGAAGCAATTGTCCCAACACCATTTATAGAATATTTCATCCCTTTGCCAATGATCTACAAGGCAACTTCTGTTTCATTTCCAGTTTCATTCCCATGTCATGGTCTCTTGCTGGGTTCCTGTTTTCTTCAGTAGTCATCTATTTGCCCACCCCTTCACAAGCATTAGAACACATCTAAAAATCTTAGTAAGTTCCATTACCCACCAACCCTGTGTCATTCTTTTTTTTTAATATTTATTTATTTATTTTAAAAAGAGAGAGAAGAGAAAAAGAGAGAGAGAGAATTTTTTAATATTTATTTTTCAGTTTTCGGTGGACACAACATCTTTATTTTATTTTATGTGGTGCTGAGGATCGAACCCAGCGCCCCGAGCATGTCAGGCGAGCGCGTTACTGCTTGAGCCACATCCCCAGCCCAATATTTATTTTTTAGTTGTAGTTGAACACAATACCCTTATTTCATTTATTTATATGGTACTGAGGATTGAACCTAGGTCCTCGAGCGTGCTAGGTGAGCGCTCCACCGCTGAGCCACAACTCCAGCCCACCTCCCCATGTCATTCTTATTCTTTAAAAATGTTTTCATTTGGGTTCCCCTAGAAACAAATCCTGAGACAAGGATTTGGGTACGTTTCTTCCTTCCCTCCTTCCTTCCTTTGGTGCTGGGTATTGTGTTTGCTAAGCAAGGGCTCTATCACTGAGCTACACCCCTAGCCCTACACTATTCCACTATTCTTGACCCCTTGGTTTCTTTGTGGCTTTTTAGATCAGCCTGTTACATTCTATGAAAAATTCTACTGGGATTTATGTAAGATTTGAATTTGATTTACAGATTAACTTGGTGAGAAATGATATGTTTATAATATTGAGCCCTCCTATTCATAATATGTATATATTTTCATTTAGTCAGTTCATTCTTGAAGTCTCTGAGTAATTTTTATATTTGTTTTAATTTATTTGGGCTACCATAATAAAATATCTGAGATTGGGTAATTTATAAATAGCAGAAAATGATTTTCTCAAACTTCTGAAGGCTGGGAATTCAAGATCAAGGTCCTAGCAGGTTTGGTGTCTGGTGAAGGCCCAGTCTCTGCTTCCAAGATGGCACTCTGAATGCTGCTTCCTCTTGAGGGCATGAATGTGTGCTCACAGGGTGGAAGAGTTGGAAGAACAGACTCACCTCTACACCAAGCACTTTTATAAGGTGCTAATCCCATCCATGAAGGCTCTGCCTTCATTACTTCATCATTTCCTAAATGCCTCACCTCTTAATATTGTCACAGTTACATTTCTTTTTTCTTTTTTGGTACCAGGGATTGAACCCAGGGGCGCTTTACCACTGAGCCACATCCCCAGCCCTTTTTTGTATTTTATTTGGAGACAGGGTCTTACAGAGTTGCTTAAAGCCTCGATAAATTGCTGAGGCAGGCTTTGAACCTCCTGCTTCAGCCTCCTGATCCACTGGGATTACAGGCATGTGCCACAATGCCCAGTGACAATTAAGATTCCATACATGAATATGGGGGACATATTCAGACCATAGTAATATTGAAAGGTCTATTTTATCTTTTGATAAATATACTCTCAGGTTTTTGTTGCTCTTATGAATTGAATATTTTTCTATTACATCTTCTAATTTGTCATTACTGATGTATAGGAATGCTAATCATTTTTAAGTTGATCTTGAATTCTGCAACCTTGCTCTCTTACTAGTCCTAGTCCTAACAATTTATTTCTGGGATGATTGATTTGATGGATTTACTACATAGACAATCGTATTGTCTGCAAATATGGGTAATTTTCCTTTCCAATTATTAAATTATATTACCTTTATTTCCTTCTATTATAGGTAAACATATAAATTGCTGATGTTGAGCAGTTTGTGACCTAAAGAAATGGCAATTTCATTCATAGGACCTCCAGTGCAATGTTGAATAAAAGCAGTGATAGAGGGCATCCTTGCCTAAGTCCTGACTTTGATGGAAATTGCTTCTAAAGTTTTACCATTAAGTATGATAATAGTTATAGGTTTATTAGGTTAAGCGAGCTGATTTGCATTAATAAGTAATTTGTTAAGACAGTATATTACATTAATGAATTATCTGATGTTGACTCACACTTATATTCTTAGGATAAAACATATTCGCCATGATGTATTACTTTTGGTGTGTGAGCTGCTATATTCCTCTTGGTATTATTTTATTTAGAATATTAGAATCTACTGTTCATAATAGGTAATAATAGCTAGCATTTATTAGGTTTTATTTGTTCCGGGCCCCACTAAGGTGATTTCTATGAATTATTTTCATTTCATCCTAGAAGGTTTACTGTTATGGTTGTTTTTCCCCAAATATGAAGGTATTAAGGCACAGAGAATCAAGTTACTTTCTGAAGGTCACAGAGAAGATAAACAATGGCCCCAGGATACAAATCCAGATTGCCTGGCTCCAGAGGCCATGCATACCACTGCTTTATGCCATATCCTTGTATTAAATACCCATAAGACAGATTGTTCTATAATGCACTTTTGGCAGGGAGGTCGAGGAATTGAATCCAGGGGCACTCAATCATTGAGCCACATCCCCAGCCCTATTTTGTATTTTATTTAGAAACAGGGTCTCTGAGTTGCTTAGCACCTTGCCATTGCTGAGGCTGGCTTTGACCTTAAGATCTTCCTGACTAGCTTCCCAAACTGCTGGGATTACAGGTGTGCACCACAACGCCTGGCTATAATGCACTTTTATTGTGTGACTTATAGTAATATTTAATCTAAAACTAATTCACTGATTTCTTTATTCTATTGGCTATCTTTTTTGGCCTTCGATTTTTTTCATATATTTTTCAAATCTCAGTTTTTAGACTTATTTTTCTTTTTTCTTTTAAATCTCAAATTTATAGAAAAAATTGTAAGTGCCACACCACTTATTCTCCTACATCATTTGGAAGTACATTTACAACAGGATGTGCTATCACCTCTGATACTTCAGTGTGCATTACTTACAAACAAAGATATTCATACAAAGATAGCTAAAAGAATCTTCAATATCAGGAAATTACCAGTGATACATCTAATCCTCAGCTTCCATTCAGGTTTGGCAGTTGTGCAGTAGTGTTCTGTATAGCAAAAGGATCCCTTTCATTATCACATGCTGTATTTAATTTGGATATCTTTTTGGTCTCCTTCAATCAAGAAAAGTTCCTCAGTCTTTCTGTAGTTTTTTTTTTTTTTTTTAACCTTCACACTTTTGAAAATAACCATTTATTTTGTAGAACATCTCTTTATCTGGGTTTATCTGATTTATCCTCATGACTAGATTGAAGTCATACATCTTTGGCAGGAACTTCACAAAAGTGATTCTGTATCCTTCCTGTTGCATCCTTTCAGGTGGTTCCCAGTTTTTATTTGCCCCATTTCTGGTGATGTTAATTATACTCACTTGGTTAAGTGGGTATATTAGTTTCCTAATATTGCTGTAATAAGTTACCACAAATGTAGTGACTTAAAACAACTTGAATTTTTTTCTCAAGCAGTCTGGAGATCCAAAGTCTAAAGTCAGTCTAGTCTAAATGACTTTAGAGCTAAAAATGGTCATATGGTAGGGCTGGTTCATTCTAGAGGTTCTGGGTGACAATCCATTCCTTGCCTCTTCTAGCTTCTAGAGGCTGCCTTGGGATTCCTTGGCTCATGGCCACTTCACTCCAGTGTCACCTTATATCTTCACCTCTTGTTCTTCCTCTCTGGTTCCCTCTTTCCTTCTTATAAAGACCCCTCTGACTAAATGCCCCCCAGATAATCCATGAAAATCTCTCCATCCACATAATTACATCTGCAAAACCCCTTTTGCTGTTTAAGGAAACATTCCCAAGTTCTGGGGTCAGGATGTCGACATCATTGCAGGGAGCATAATTCAGTCTACCACAATTAACTCTTTTTTTTTTTTCATGTTTTAAGCATTTTGTAGGGAGGTACATTGAAACTATAAGTATCCCATTTCTTATTAAACCTTTGGCTATTTATTTGCTTCGGTATGTATTCATAGCTTCTTATTTTATTCAATGAATTATAACTCATCACTGCTTATTTTAATGCTCAAGTTGTCTCAGATATGATCAATGGGTCCCCATTAAGGCAGTTTCTGTGTCCCTTTGACACACCTCTATTATTTTCTGAGCATGTTCCTTATTTTCTGGCACTAGAATAAGCTATGAATGGTTATTACATTTTCTCTTTCTCTCTCTCTCTCCCTCCCCTTCCACCTAACACCTAGTTTTGCAGTTTCCTCCAGGTTTTATGGCATTCTTAAACTCCTGTCCTGTGGTATGTTAGGGGATAATATATATCCTAGGAAATCAGGGCTACAGACAACCAATTAGCAGCAGGCTTCCCTCCTCCCAAGAACCTTTCAGGGATTAACATACACTCAAGCTCCCAAATTCTAGCCAATTCTAGCCAGTGTCTGTTAGTCCTCCTTTATCCCAAGGACCTGACACCACCACCTTTGGTTTCCAAAGCTTAGCTGGTCCCAGGCTTCAGCCTCTGAACACTCCACCTCTTTTCTGGTTTTGGTTCATGGAGATGATGATCTTATTTGCAGCCTAGTTATGTCTTTTTGATTTACTTTATATATCTCACCTATTATTGCTGCACTTTGGAGAAGAGAGGTTGCATTCAAACCTAAATTCTCCAAACTATCCTCAAGGGGAAGTCAGCTCCATTTCAATGCTGGGTTTTTTTGTTTGTTTGTTTGTTACTTTTTTTTACCATCATATGCCAACATGTCAGGTTACAACAAAAAGCCACTGGGGGAAACAATTTGAAAGCTAAACTGAGAGGCCTGAGAGAAGGTGACAAAGCTGCCTTTTTTACGTGATCTGTCCCTGAGACCCTACCCTTCCCATCTTGTTCCTCCAGTTGTTAAGATCTGCCTCTTGGGGCTCAGATGGGGAAGGAAGTGGGGGGCTGGAAGGAGGAAGAGTGCCATGGGCCACAGGAAGTGGCCACAGACTCTTTTGGATCTTGTACTGAGGCACGGCTCGGCCAGGTGAGAGGCAGGACTGCTCTTGCTTTGGCACCTAGCCTGGCTTGTTCCCCAAACCCTAAAGGAAGGCTACTGATTCCAAAACTTAGCTAGGGCCAGCTGGCCAATGGAGGGGTGTGTTTGTTCCCTTGAGCTGCCTCTAGTCGGCCAAGGTTGTAAGGTCCATGGGAGGAAGAGGCGGCTAGCCCACCCTAGCCCCATCCTCTCCCTTCAATTTTGCTTCCATCCCATCCCAAAGCTGGGTAGGGGAACCCTAAACAAGTGCACCCTCCCAAAGTTCCAGACCCTCAGTGTCAGAAAGTACCCAAGACAGCCACTGACGACCCACGGTGACCAGGTCTGGCCAGCCCGCCCAGCCCGGGCTCTCTCCTGCCCAGTCACGCCTCATCCACGCGTGGGCGGGGCTCATACTGCTGCCCACGCGGGGCGCGCGAGGCTGTCCTCCGGGTCTTAGTGCCCGCTCCTCTCGCGCGTCATACCTCTGGGACCAGAATCAGCTCTCACTCGCCTGCTAGCTGTGCCTGGGTGACCCCACAGTTGAGCGCTCCGTGGCTGCCACCACGGCCCCCGCCCGCCATGAGGAGCGCGCACCAGCTAGTCCTCTTCTCCCTGGTCGTCCTTTGCAGGCGCGGTGAGTTATTTGGGGGCAAAAAGGGAGAGGAGCCTGGGTCAGGCTAAGCGGGGCTGGAATGGCCACAGGGGAGGAAACGGAGGATGCCCTGAGAGTGGGTGGGGGTGGACTGGGGGAGTGGCCCGAGGGTGTCCCAGCCAAATGGGGGTGTGGGCAGGGCTGAGCCCGCTTGCAGAGGCAGTAGGGGCGGGCCTGGGTGGGTCTGCGAGGTTTGGGGTGGGGGCCACCTTTCCCTTTGCACCCGGGCCACTCTCCAGTGGCCAGTGTCTTTGGGCTAGGCATCCGAGCTCGGTAGTCCCGCCTCTATAGACAGCTCTGCTCAGCCCCAGCGCAAAGGGAAGCTGGGGGCAGCGACTCCCGGTCTGGACAGGGTCAAGGCCCCTTCCTTACTTAAGAGGTGACTTTCGTGAAGACTGAGCGCAACGAAGAAGCCTGCAACCCGGCGGCGCTGTAAAAACCCTGGATCAAGTCCACTGCTCAGTCTCCCCCCACACTTTTAGCGCTGGAGAAACAGCCAAGCGGGAAAAGGACTGGCCTTAATTGCACTTTGGGGGCGGATCTCCCAGAAAACACATTTTATGTCATCACCACCTCCGGTCCCCAACTCTGGCTTGGCTGAGGGCCAGGCTGGTGAAGTGGAGCCTTCACTCAGAGGCCTGCAATCTCATCTCTGACACTTGGAAAGGAGACCTAGTCCACCCTTCGACCCCTCTCCAGGCAGAGTTCAGACGTTTGAGGATTGTCTTCTCTGGGCCTCAGTTGTCCCACCAGAGTTCCAAGGACACTTTCAGCTCCTGTACTCTGTCCCAAACTTGTCCCTGGGCCCCAGTCAGCCCAGAAGCCTACGGGTACATCTTCCTCAGACAGAGAGACAGGGCACAGGAAGTGCTGAAGGCAGGAGTAGAGGGATCATGTAAAGTTCCTATGGGAAAGCGGATTGCACAAGCAATGTGTGCATCGTGGCTTTGCCAACACTTGCTGGGTGACCCTGTGCCAATCTTTTCCCCCTCTTTGGGCCTCAATTTCCCTATCTATTCTATGGAGATGATATGTCCTATGTGGGGCAGTTGTAGTGTTTCTAAAGTGTGATTCTGGGAGACAGCCTGAATTGCCCAATATAGATTCTTGGGCCCCATCCCAGGCTCAAGAGATCAAAATCTTTGGAAACAACCTGGGAATCTGCTTTTGTACATCCAGGTGATTCATACATCCAGGTGATTCATGTGGTTGGAGAAGCACTGATAGTGTATGATAAGCTTCTTGTAAAAGATCAACTCTCAACTTTAAAAAAAAAAAATCCACAGTTGCCTTTTGACAAACTCTTGTGTGCCCTTCCTCAGTTAGGGACACACACTCCAACTGATAATTCCTGCCTTGCAGATGCCTACTTGCCAGTAACATTTTGTTACCCTTACTTTCTGTAGTTGTATTCCAAAATAATAGTTATGTCACTCATTTTTAGATCAGATGTGCTTTTTCAGACTAGACACACATACAATTTAGAATTTCAGCTACAGCTGCCTCTTAGATTGTTAGGCCCTTTATTTGGGGGAGCTGTTTTTTCAAAGACAGCCTCCAGAGGCAAACCCCTGGGGAGGACCACTCCTCATCAGAATCATTGGGTGATGGCTGACCCCTAGTGGTGGCTTCTGTTTCACTCTGCAAGCAGGCAGTATGAGAAGTAACTCCAGTTGTGCCCAGGAGCTTTTACCTGTTCTGACCCACACCTGGGGGTGTGTGTGGGGTGAAAGTTCTGTTCCTTGTCTTTTTAACCCAGCAGGCCTTGCAAGCATTAGGCAGCAGATTGGAAAGACTAATTGTGATGTTCTGGTGCACCCCCCTCTACTTTTTAGGAACTGTGCATTCCAGCCCATAGGGCTGGTCATTATTACCCCTTCATGTGTGTGCAGGTGTGTGCACATACATGCATACAGACACACTCATAAATACAAACACAGGTGCAGGTATGGACACTACCCCCACCCCATAATCAAACAATACCAATTATGGCCTCTGACAGGGCAGTTTCCTTAGGGGGTGAAGTTAACAAGGGCACAAGCCAGGCATGGTTGTGCCTTCCTATAATCCCAGTGATTCAGGAGGCTGAGCCAGAATCAGCAACTTAGTGAGACCCTGAACAACTTAGTGAGACCCTATCTCTAAATAAAAAATAAAAAAGGATTGGGAAATGTAGCTTAATGGTAAAGCACCCCAAGTTAAAACCTCAGTTAAAAAAACAAACAAACAAAAAAAAAAAAACACCCCACAAGCCAAGTCATAAAGTCACATGGTCAGGGGAGAGTCTTTGTTTGAAAGAGACTCCTAGACCTGACTCTGGTCTGACTTGCTGGGGGTCCTTGAATAAATCCCTTCCTTCTTTGATCTCAGTTTCCCCAATTGAAAAATACAAGGTTGGGTAAATAGTCTAAGGTTCTTGGGACTTTTAACTATGGAGCCCATTGCTGGTCCTCAAGATGGGGAAGGGTCCCTCAGGTTAGTTGAATGCCTCGGAGGCAGGACAGGTCACAGGTGAGCAAGCTGAGCTCATCAGGCACGTTTATAGCTGAATCATGAACCCCCACAGCTACGCAGCAATCCTAGACTCTGAAGACTCCCAGGGAACCAGCTTCCTGGGGCTTCAGAGATGCAGAATCCAGCCTCCCAGTATTGCAAGGTCGAAGCCTGGGAACTGTGGATTCTGACCACAGAGTTGCCTCAGACATGCCAGATGGTTCTGGGAAAGTCATTCCCTTTACTATGAAATGAGGGGTCAGCTGAAATAGGTGTACTAAAGAAGGACTCTGGGAGGGACCTACGTGTAGGCTGGAGATACAGAGTGCCTTTCCTGACCCAGTATTCCAGCAGCTGGCCTCTGGGAGAGGGGATCCCAGCTTTGAGAAGCAGTGTTAAGAATCTAGGCCAGGCATCTACAGGACCCCCATCAGGTGAACCCAGGGTAGTCTGGGGGAGGGACAGCAGGCAGCAGGTGCGCTGGGAGCATCTTTCACAAGGCACTAAATATTGCATCTGCTCCAGATAGGCAGCGAATTGGAAAGTGCATGGAGTAGGCAGGGTGGCAGCTGCTTCTCATGACCATGTGTCCAGCCCAGCACTCACCCAGGAGCCCACCTCAGACCTGCTTGACTGGGGTGATCCATGCTCTGGGACCCCTGGCCCTGTCCAAAGAGGAAGGGATTTGGTAAAACTTAGTGAATGGCTGGTAGGGGGGGGGGATGAAATCACACCCCTGGCCTGGTGAGCCAGGCGGCCCCTCGCCAGCATCGCCACCCCCATCCCTATTCCTTTATCCCCCACCCCCTACTCCGTCTGCTCTCCTGCCACAACACTGTTTCCTCTGGCCACTCTCATCTCTTTTCCTGCTCCTGGGTAATCCTGTTCACACGTCCTTGACCTTCTTCTGAGTCTGCCTCTTTCCAACTGCCCCCTCCACCATACCTGACACATCCTCCCTGAAGACAGCTAGTACAAGCTCAAGTCCTTGAACTCACATTCATTCCCAGATGTGTGAGGGAGATGAAACAAAGATTGAAATACCACTTGGCAAGAGATCTGAGGTGTGATCTGGGGGTAGACCTGGGGACTTGCTGGGGAGCAGGGTAATGGCTAGCTCTGACTCCCTGCAAGAGGCTACACTAACATTGAGAGCTGGATGTGGCTCTGAGCCAAGGCCTCTCCTTTCAGCTTGATGCCAGGAGCCACCTGCCAACTGGAACACTTCATTTGGTGTCTCAAAGGGACTTAGTGCTCTGTAGATCTAAGTCTGAATCCAGGCTATCCCTCTCCTTTTCTTCTTAGGGGAAACACTGCTGTGCACCCAGTTCTGTGTGCAAACCCATATTTGAGTCATAATGCTCCTCCCTTGTACTGTATGCTGAGAGCAGGAACCATATCTGTTTGGGGTATTTTTGCTTTGAGTTTGTGGTAAGGTGTGAAACCCAGGGCTTTACACATTCTAGGTGAGCACTCTATGACTGAACTACATCCCTAGTCCTTTTTATTTTATTTTGAGACAGGGTCTAACTAAGTCACCAAGGGTGGCCTCAAACTTGCAATTCTCCTGCCTTAGCCTCCCAAGTCTGTTTATAGGTTTTGTTTGCCATTATCCCCAGCACATAGCACAGTAGCACAGGACCTGGCACAGGCTAGACACCTAGATAGCTGGTGGGCTTGAGGCAATCCTGTCAGAAGAAATAATTATGCTCAAAAAACAAGGAGAGAGTCAGTGAAGACCACAAGGTGGGAAGCAAGCTGTAGGTATGGCCAGAGTATAGAGTGTCTAGCATCAAGGTGAACAGGCAAGAGGATATGAGGTTGAGAAAGATAAGTCAGTGCTAGGAGCAAAAGGCCTTGAATGCCAAGTTGAAATATTTGGGTCTTAACTCTGCCTTCAATTATGAGAGGTTGTGGGTAAGGAAGAACCCTGAGCCAGTGTGCAATCTGAAGATCACCCTGGCACTACAGGACACATGGATGGCAGAGGCAGGTGGGACCAGCAAGGAGGCTACTGGAAGAGTTCAGAGCAGGGGAGGTAAGCTAGGGCCTTGGCTGTTGGAGTGTGTGGGAGATGGAAGGACAGACTGGGGGTCTTGGAAAGTAGACTAGACTGGCCTAGATGGCCACTTGAATAAACCAAGGGAGGAGAGGATGTCCAGGTTTGGGACTGGATGTATGGTGCATGGGATGCCATTCATTGCTAGAGGAAACAGAAGGACAAAGTGGTATGGCATGGGAGGAGAGAGGTGAGCTCTGGCTTGACTGTTTAGTTTGATGTCCCCAAGAAGAGGCAGGCCTGCCGTGCTCTTATTGCCATCAGTGGGCACCAAGGGCACCCTACTCTCCAGGCTCACAGCTCTACCCTTCACTGCCCTAACTGAAGTGGGGGTTGACTGGACGGGGGCTCGGTGGGTCTGACTCTGCCATTTCCCAGGGGACTGTCGTATGGCCAATGCTGAGGAGAAGCTGATGGATGACCTTCTGAACAAAACCCGCTACAACAACCTGATCCGGCCAGCCACCAGTTCCTCGCAGCTCATCTCCATCCAGCTGCAGCTCTCCCTGGCCCAGCTCATCAGCGTGGTAGGTGCAGAGGCAGCTGGGGCTCAAGTCTCAGGAGAAAGCGCAGGGTGGGTTTTCAGAGGCCCCTGCCAGGTCTCAGGGAAAGGAGTGGCCATTCAGTGCACAGAGCTGGGAGTCAAGGGACTAGAGTTTGGTTTCTGGCATTGCTCAGATTTCTGGGCAAGGTTCCAGATTTTCATCATTTTTCTTTCTGTTTTTTCAAAAGTGTAACTAATATATATATTTGACTCAGTGATTGTACAAATTTATGGAGTACAGTGTAACATTTTAATACATGTGTACAATGTGTAATGATCAGATCAAGGTAATGGACTTATCATCTCAGACATATATCATTCGTTTGTGTTGGGAACACTCAAATTCTTCTTTATTAATTATTTTGAAATATTCAGGGCTGGGGATGTAGCTCAGTGGTATAGCACTTGCCTAGTACACACAAGACCCTGGTTCAATGCTCAGATTCCAAAGAGAGGGGGTGGGGAGAGAAAGAGAGAGACAGACAGACAGAATAAGGAAAAGAACAAACAAATATTCAATTAATTGTTGTCAACCATATTTGTCCTGCTGTGCTACAGAATGTAAGAAGTTATTCTGCCTATCCAACAGTATCCATTCCTTCTCCTTCTTACCACCTCTCTCCAACACCATTGGCCACCACAAACCTAGCCTCTCAAAACTATAGGGCCCGAAAAGGCTTGGGCCAAATGAACATCTGGCCCCATCCCCTAGGAGGTAGCACAGTCAGGAGATGGGGAGGACTGGGCAGGATGGAACTCTTGACTCCCTGTTCCTCTCCGTGTCCCACAGCCAGGTCTGAGTGTTATTGTCCAGCCAACTCCTTTTTGCTTAATAGGGTGAGCCCCAGGCGCTGCTGTGCAGCTGCTGCTCTGGTGAGGGCAAGCAGGCAGGCCGCCCTGATCAAGCTTCCAGGCTCATGCTGCCCCTGCCAGATCTGCTCTGCAGGCCCTGTAGAGTGATAGAGGCTACCAGTAAGGGGAGGGGACACAGCCTCCAGCTCCTGCCCCTCCAGGTACCACTGTGAGCTGTTGTATTCCCAAAGGCTTGTACATAAAGGAAATATTTATGGGGTTTCTTTGGGGGGGGGTCTTTCTTTTTCCAGGATTTATTATTTTTTCTTTTCTTTTTTTTTTTTTTTTTTTTGAGGAGGGAGGCACAACTAGTTTAAAGACAGAAAGTTCTAGGGAAAGGTGAGGAGTTTGTGCTAAGTAAGACAGGTCCAAGTAGCTCTTTGCAGGGTAGACTAGGGTCCTGAACCAATGTTCTTGGGCACATTCAGGGGAAGTGAAGGGGAGTGAGAGGCAGGACTAAAGCACAAGAAAACTTTCTTGATGATAGAAATGAGGTGGATTACATGGGTAATGCATTTGTTAAAACTGATCAAACAGTGCATTTAAGATCAGCATATTTCACTGTGTGTGAATTATATCTCAACTCAAAAAAGTGGTTTTTAAGACAGATGAAGGTTTTTGACTTTCAGTGATGGCAGAATTGCTTGTTGCAGATTAGCCTTTCTAGAAGAACAATTAGAAAAGACGGAGAAAAATAAATGCCAAAGGAAGAAATATACATGTGTTTGAGTGTCCAGGTTCCAGGAGGTGAACCTGACAGTCTGTGATGCTTTACCTTACCTTTGATGGTTGGTAAGCAGTGTAAGGCTAAGAGGCTAAGAAAATGAGCCCAAGGTATAGCTCAGTGGTAGATATGCTCAAAGAAAATTATGAAGATGGAGAATTTCTCCAGGGAACTGGTTATTATAAAAAGGGGGGGAAAAGGTAAATTCTAAAGCCAAAAACATACAAAGACTATAATTTAAAACTCATTGGAAAAAAATCATTGGGTGGGTTTCATAGCAGATTGGTCATAGCAGAAGAGAAAATTAGTGAACTGGAAGACAGCTCAATAGAAAGCATCAATACAAACCAAGGAGAAGAATGAATGAAAATACAAAGTAGGAGATAGATAGTTATACTATTTAAACAAGGCTAATGTATATTTGGAGTCCCAGAAGAAATGGAGATAAATAATAAGACAGAAGCAATAATTGAAGTGATATTGGCTGAGAATTTTCCAAAACTGAACAAGGATATGAAGTTACAGATTCAAGAGGCTCTATGAGACCCCATGAGAGACAACAAAACAAAACGAAACCCATACCCAAATACATCATATTCAAATTCCTGACAACCAAAGACAGAAAATCTTAAGAGCATCCAGGAAAAGAAAGAAGAAAACAAAGCAAAAAGATAAGAATAACAATAAAATTAACTGCTGAATATGGAAGTCAGAACATTGGATGGCATTTTGAAAGCGTTACAGCCAGGGAAAAACCTGCAAACCCTAGAATTAGATAAGGATTTTGAAGGACTCTTTCAAAAATTAAGGTGAAATGATGACATTTTCAGACTAAAAATAAAAAATAGATAATTTAACATCAGAAAATTTAATATTAAAGGAAATGCTAAAGGTTGTTCTTTTGCTACTAGGAAAATGATCCCAGATTGAGCAAGAATGAAGCACAACAAAAAGGGTAACTGGATGGGTGAATTTAAGTTGACATTGATGCTATAATACAATAAAAACATCTTGCAATGTTTTAATTTACATAGAATTCAATATATGAGAAGAGTAGCCCAAAAGTCTGGAGTGAGTAGATGGAGTTGAAAGGTTTTAAAGTCCTTGCCTTTTTCTGGAAGTGGTAAAAGTACTAATTTATATTAGATTATAACATCAAATATGTATAGTATAATCTCTAGGGTAACTACTAAGGAAAGGGTCACATGAAGGTAGGGGGAAATGGAATAATAAAAGATTCCAAAACAAGTCAACAGAAAGAGTAAACACAAAACAAATAGATGATAGGTTTAAACTCAAATACAGATGCTCCTCAACCTGAGATGGAGTTATGTACCAATAAACCCACTGTAAGTAACAATTATTGTAAGTCAAAAGGTGTTTACTACCCTGATAAACTATTGTAAAGTTAAAAAAAAGAAATCACAAGTTGAACCATCAAAAGTTGAGGGCCAGGCTGGAGTTGTAGCTCAGTGGTAGAGTGCTTATTTAGCATTTGTGAGGCATTGGGTTCAAACCTCAGTACCACATCAGTCAATCAATCAATCAATCAATAAAGGTATTGTGTTCATTTACAACTAAAAATATATTTTTTAAATTGGGCTGGAAAAAAACATTGGGCCAGATTGTGGTTCAGTGGTAGAGTGCTTGCCTAGCACGTGCAAGGCCCTGGGTTCAGTCCTCAGCACACATAAAAATAAAGAAAGAAAGATATTGTGTCCAATTATAACTAAAAGACAAATATTTTTAAAAATTGGGGGGCCATCTCTATATCAGTAACTATATTAAATATAAATGGCCTAAATATTCTAATCAAAATGAGACAGGGGGCATGTATCCATCCCTTTTTTCCCTGCTCCTAATAACCAAGAATGTGGATGTTGTGTTTGGTATTCCAACATCTTGAACCATGCAGATGGGGGTCACACTCTTGGTGTAATAGAAAAGAAAGGTGGAAGGAACCTGAGTATCTGAGGATTTTGTAGAGCAGAACCACCATTTATGTCCAAAATGTTGCATGAGAAGGACATAAACTTCTACTTTATTTAAGCCTATGTTTCTCTGGTTCTCTGTTCCTGGCAGTTTAGCTTTGTCATATTAATAGGCTTACCCAGTTAAGGGTTTAGGGCAGGTTCCTTGAAGAAACAATCACCAAGCTGAAATCAGGACATGGAAGTTAACTTGATGAAGAGAAGGCAGGAAAATGGTGCAAACTGAGAGCACAAGACACATTCAGAGAACTAAGGAAGCCCAGCAGGGCTGGAGAACAGACTAAAGAAACACAGGAAGGTGAATGAGGCTGGGGAAGTTGAAAAAATCCTGTAAACCCTATAGAGGGATTAGATTTTTATTCTGTATGTAAGGGAAGCCACAGAAGTGATTGAGTGGAAAATGGCAGGAAGTTTGGAAATTTTCATTCTGGCTATAAAGGAAAATATAGATGAGTGAGTGTGTGCAGTGATGGTGTACAAAGTAGTCACAGACCAGCTAGGAGGGTCTTGCAGTGGTCCAGGTAAGAGATGAATAAGGGTGGCCTGGATTATGATGGTAGGATTCATATACTCATTCAGAAAATACTTATCAGGTAGGTGACACGTACCAGTTGCTCTTCTGGTTGTTGTCTTTCCTCAAGGTTTTTGAATTCTAGTGGGAGGTGGTGGCAATACACAAAAAGATAATGTTCCCTGGTTATAAGTTCTTTGAAGAAAAACAAGGTAAGATAAGGGGAGAGGGACATGGGTGCTATTTTATGTGGGAAGGTTGGGGAGGACTTCTCTGATCATTTGACATTTCCAATATCTAAAGAAAGTGAGGAAGTCACTGCATAGATTTTCAGGAAAAAGGAACAGAGTATATAAAGGCAGGAGCAAAGAGACAAGCATAGCTGAAGTGGAGTGAGCAGCTGGGACCATATTGAGATACAAGGTTATGAATGGGACTGAGTCAGAGGCAGATTATTAGGACCTGGTACACACACACCTTTGGCTTTTATTTTAGATGAGCTGGGGAAGCAGGAGGGTTTGATCAGATCACATAGTCTAAGAAGTTGATATTCTAATGGGACCAACCTGCAGAGAAAAGACTAAAGACAGGCCAGAGCAGATCCAGAAGACCTATTAGGAAGTGACTGCATTAGTCCAAATGATTGATGATGGTAGCAGTAGAGATGGAAAGAAGCAGATAAATTTGAGATGCATGTAGGAGATGTAATCAACAGGACTTATGGATGGATCAAAGAAGAGGGTGTCAGAGAACAACTTCCAAGTTTCTGGTTTATGGAATGAATGACTGGAGGTGCCATTCTCTAAACTAATAACTCCAAAAGGGAACAAGGCTTGGGAAAAGATAATGAGCTTTACCCCTGATGTTCTGGGTATGAAATAACTCTGAGCCATTTATGAGATGTTGGGACAGCAGTTGGTCACATAGGCCTGGAGCTCAGAGCCTTTTATGAAATACAGCGTGACCCATTAGTGAGGGCTCCTCCTTCCTGGTCAACTGATGGCCCCATTTCCTTCCCCAGAATGAGCGAGAACAGATCATGACCACCAACGTCTGGCTGAAACACGTAAGTGCCCTGAAAGGTCCCCAGCCCAGGAGGTGTTTCCCCTAGGGCTACCTTTTTGTGGTGATGGATATACAAGTGATGGAGACTTGCCTGTCTGCTCAGGAGTGGACTGACTACCGCCTGGCCTGGAACAGCTCCCGCTACGAGGGTGTGAATATCCTGAGGATCCCTGCAAAGCGCGTCTGGTTGCCTGACATTGTGCTGTACAACAAGTGAGTGACAGAGGGTGGGCTAAGATCCTGTGAGGGTTGGGCCAGGGCAGCAGGCCCATCCTTGAGGGGTTATCCAAGTCTGAGTTCAACCCTAGATTTCATCTGTACTTCAGCCATACCTCTAGGCCACCAGACTGGAAGAAAAATAGAGATGATTAGAGCCAGAGCCCTCAGCTAAGAAGGAAGTTGGAGACCCAGAGAGGGCAAGATCCAGACAAGGCAAGGGCCTTGTCTGAGTCACTCTGCACAGCTGGGACCAGGACAGCATCCTGACCCCTAGTCCCATACTCTACTTGTCTCTATTCTGACTTTTTGAGCCTCAGTTGCTTTATCAGCATTGAGTTTTGGTGGCACCAAATTAGTGTGTAAATATCTTAGGTTGGCCAGGTACAGTGGCATGCACCAGTAGTCCCAGTTTCTCATGAGGCTGAGGCAAGAGAATCACTTGAGCCCAGGAGTTTAAGGCCGGAGACTCTATCAAGGGACAGACAAACCTGAGTTCAAATCTCAGCTATATTGTTTACTAGCTTTCTGACCTTAAAGAAGTCACTTCTCTGAGACTTGGTTTTCCCATGTATAAAGTGGGGTAACAAAAAAGCCCACCTCAATGGACTATTGAGAGGCTTAAATGAGCTGTTCCGAGTGAAGCTTTCAGACTCTATCGTGGTGGGGCTCTCTTGGTGCCCCAGATGTCAAGAAAAGCAGGCCCCATTTACTGAGACAGGGTGATTAGTGGGAATAATCCCCAAGAGCTCCTCCAGGAGCCCAGAGAACAGGCTGGCCTTTTCTGCGGGTTTCATGATGTTCTCCTCCACACCCTATCCTCGCCCCAGTGCTGATGGGACCTATGAGGTGTCTGTCTACACCAACGTGGTGGTCCGCTCCAATGGCAGCATTATGTGGCTGCCCCCTGCCATCTACAAGAGTGCCTGCAAGATCGAGGTGAAGCATTTTCCTTTCGACCAGCAGAACTGCACCCTCAAGTTTCGCTCGTGGACCTACGACCACACGGAAATCGACATGGTCCTTAAGTCACCCACAGCCAGTTTAGATGACTTTACTCCCAGTGGTGAGTGGGACATAGTAGCCCTCCCAGGGCGAAGGACAGTGAACCCACAGGACCCCAGCTATGTGGACGTGAGCTATGACTTCATCATCAAGCGAAAGCCGCTTTTCTACACCATCAACCTCATCATCCCCTGCGTGCTTATCACATCACTGGCCATCCTGGTCTTCTACCTGCCGTCTGACTGTGGGGAGAAGATGACGCTGTGCATCTCTGTACTCCTGGCGCTCACCTTCTTCCTGCTGCTCATCTCCAAGATTGTGCCTCCCACCTCCCTTGATGTGCCACTCATCGGCAAGTACCTCATGTTCACCATGGTGCTGGTCACCTTCTCCATTGTCACTACCGTGTGTGTGCTCAATGTGCACCACCGCTCACCCAGCACCCACACCATGGCGCCCTGGGTTAAGCGCTGTTTCCTGCACAAGCTGCCTACCTTCCTCTTCATGAAGAGACTTGGCCTTGACAGCAGCCCGGCCAAGGCCCCCCTGCCCACCCAGTTGTACCTGACTAAGACTGAGGCCACTGCCACCTCTGCTGTGGGCCCTGCCAGTCCCTCTAACCTCTACGGGAACTCCATGTACTTTATGAACCCTGCCCCTGCGGCGCCCAAGTCTCCAGCTGGCTCCCACTCAGCAGGCATCCCCAGAGATTTCAGGCAGAGGTCCTCTGGGAGGTTCCGGCAGGATGTGCAGGAGGCTTTGGAGGGTGTCAGCTTCATTGCCCAGCACATGAAGAGTGACGATGAAGACCAGAGTGTAAGTCCCTAACCCTGCCCACATGTCCAGTAGAAGGGGCTCAGATAACAATGTCTGTTCCCTGCCATTTTTTTGCAGTTAATTCGTATGAGATAAGGACTCTCAAATTCCTCGGAATCCACATCTGAAATGGGTTTTATTATAGCTGCGTGCACAGGGAAGAAGACAGAAGGAGCAATGATCTTTCTGTGTTTGTTTTTGGGTTCCTCAAAAGCAGATCCTGAGATGGGTTTGAGCGCAGGTAGTTTATTTGACAGGTGACCCCAGAGAGCACAGTGAGGAAGCAGGAGAAGGAGGAAACCACTGTAGGATACTAATGAGCAGCATCCTGCTGTGGGTGCCCACAGTCCTGACTGAGACCCTCTCAGGAACTAGCCTCAGAATGATGCCCTAGAGGGAGGCTCCCATCCCCTGTGGGTTGTCAGTGACTCCAGGACAATAGCTTCCCTGCTCTTCCCAGTTACATCAGCTTGCTAGAGCAAGCACCTCTGGTGCAGGAGAAGGCCCTAGACAGAGAAAGGAGGAGATGCAGGCACCTGAAGTGAGCTGGGAATGACTCTGCAGCCATTAGGGAGCACAAGTGGGCTGGGGTACCAGGGGCATCTGTTCTTGTCTGCAGACTTGTGAAGATTCCATACTAGCACTGTATCTTCCAGGAGTATGGAAACATCAATTAAAAGCTGCTACCAGCCTAATAAATGATGAAGTAGGGTGGCTAGAATTATAGACTTTCTGAAATGAGGGTGAGTTCACTTTCACAGAACACAGAGCTTGGGTGTCTCCAGTGACTCCTTTGAACAAGTAACACATCTAAGGGGGATTTGATAATAACTGAATACAGGAGGAGACAGTAATGGTTAGAAATGTTCACATGCACCAGGCAGAACAAGTTCCGTACTCGTGTGAATGTTCTCATTTCAACACAGATGAGATTCTTTGTGCGGGTTTTTATGTGATGTCTCCCTCTTTGCAGCTGCGCTGGTAAAAGAGGGCATCTCCTTGTACTTGTCTTTCTGCAATCCCTTTTCAGTAGCTGCATTCTCAAGGGAGAGCACTGGTATTCCATTAGTTAGCACAGACTGACAAGTGCAGGCCCCGAAAAGCTCCAGAATCACACTGTGCAAAGGAAAGAAGAGAACTGCTAACAAATGGAACATATATAGGGCATGAGATATTCTTATGCACCCCAGCTACTCAGAGTGCAGCCCTTGAACCAGCAGCAGCAACATGCTGAGAAATGCAGACTCTCCCAGGCCTCCCTCCCTGAATCTGCATTTTCACCAGATCCCAGGAACTTTCTAGGCATATTTCAATTTGAGAAGCACAGCTCTACAGGATTTTGCCTTCTAAAAATTTAAAATCATTCGGTGGGGGGGGGGGGGTGGCTGGGGTTGTGGCTCAGCAATAGAGCACTCACCTCTCACATGTGAGACCCTGGGTTCCATCCTCAACACCACATAAAAATAAATAAACAAAAATAAAGATATTGTGCCCATGTATAACTAAAAAAAAAATATGTTTTTAAAAAAATCATTCAGGAGTTCACCATCACCTAATGCATTGCCTCCCAAACCTTAATTGCCGCCTGGGGCCCTGCTGGCTAAATGAGAACCACCTGGGCAGTTTTTCAGACCACAGAGTTGAAGCAACTCATTCTGACTGAGCCATGGTCCCTGGGAGAAGAATCCAGGAGCCTGCAGTTTTAACCAGATCCCTGGTGGTTCTAGTACACATCGGAGGTTGAGGAGCCCTGGCCTCCTGCACAGCTGGCTGAACTGACATCCATTCTCCACTCTCCCTTCTAAAGGCCTCTCACACCATTGGCACTCACAGGCCTCCTGCTGTTTCTAGCCCCCGTTAATTTCAAGCCCCTAGAGGGAGGAGCCAGGCAGGACCCACTGCTGACACAATCACCAGTGTTCATTAAGCTCCATACATACATCAGGAGCTTTGCCAGAAGCCGACATAAATTACTTCCTCCCCTCCCAAGAATCCCCAAAGTGGCTTTTACTAGAACCCCCAGTTTACAATGGGGCTAGTGAGGCTCAGGGACATTCTTAACTTGTCCTGGGTCACACAGCTGGCACAGAGCAGAGCTGGGATCAATACCCAGATCTCTCTGCCATGCCCCTCCCAGTGCCTTGCCCTGCACTGAACACATGGTGGACTTGTTGCTTGACTGACTTTCTCTTGTGCAAGGGGGGCAGGGTCTGTGTTCCAGGACATGCCCGTCCCTGAGTTAGCCCGGGCAGAGTGTCTCATCTTCAACATTTTCTCCCTCCCTGGTGATTAACTGGTCACTATAAATAGCACAAAAAATATAAAAAGAGGGGGGGAATCACACACACACACACACAAAAGCTGTTTGAAATTAGGGTTATCCAAAAGAAACCCAAGAATGCCAAGAAGCACGCCGTTGGAGAGCTGTGCTGTGCCTGTTGCGTCTTAGAGACAGGTGCCAGTGTGTTTGGTTGAGGGTGTGGGGGCTGCTTTGGCACAGGATTATCCTAGTGGTAGACACACACCATTGATGGGGCCCTAACAAATTGGGTCACTGACGTCAGCTTGCTCGCTGCTGCCTGCCTGTATTTCCAGCTCCAGAGCCTCTGCTGAGCTCTTCCAGGGCAGGGGATGGGGGAGGGACAACAGGATGTCGGGCATCTCCCCCTGTGCCAAGGAAGCAGGCACATCTGTGGGGCACCTCTGGAGGCCAGCCAGGTTTCTATCAATATCACACCTCATAGGTGGGTCTGAGATGATTAGAGACAGGGAAAGCAAGAAAGCAAGTCAGAGTGAGCCCAAGAGAGCTAGCCAGATGATGAGGCAGGAGGAGGCTGAGTCTTAATTAGAGGAAGTAGCAGACACTGCTGTGAACGGAATTGAACGAATTAACCAGCAGGATTTCCAGGTGTTCTGTAAGCGCCCACTGCCCTGCCCCCACTAAAGTAGGTGGGCCCCAAATCTTCTTTATGCAGAGCTGGCTCAGGCAGATTATTTGGGGTGAAAATGAGAGAAAGGAGTTTCATGATCCTCAGGCCTCATCCCCCTTTATTTATAACCAGATTTGGTCTTCAAATTACAATATGTGATACAGCTTTCCCCCCAAACCTACCCATGGATTCAACCATGGATCAAAAACATTCCCAAAAAAATTGTATTTTTACTGACTTAATTTTCTTGTCACCATTTCCTTAAAAAATACAATTATTTGCAAAGCATTTATAGTATATTAGGTACCGTAAGCAATCTAGAGATGACAGTCTGCAAGTCTGCGGGAGGATGTGTATAGGCTATGTGCAAAATCTATGCTGTTTCACATAAAGGGCTCAAGCATCCTCTGATTTGGGTGTCCACAGGGGGATCTTATAACCAATCCCCTGAGGATACTGAGGGATGACAGTATTAATGACCCCTTACATTCCTAACTTTCCTGTCCTGTCCAAGTTCCTGGTGGCTCTGCAATGCTTAGTGGGTAGGTCAGGTTGGGTTGGAGGACGCCGAGAGTGACAGAGTTGCTCAATTGAGGCCAGCCTGGGACTCAGGACTTGCCATACCATTATGTGGTTCCAAGCCCACATTGTGACCATTGGGGTCTCTGACCAGATGGTGAGGACCTGACTTAGAGGAAGGAGGGACCTCAGTTTTTCTGCACCTGTAACCAACCCTTCTATCTATCTGCAGGTCATTGAGGACTGGAAATATGTGGCCATGGTGGTCGACCGGCTATTCCTGTGGATATTCGTGTTTGTATGCATCCTGGGCACTGTGGGGCTCTTCCTCCCTCCCCTCTTCCTGACCCACCCACCTTCTGAGGTGCCCTAGACTGCCCATCATGTCCAAGAGCACCCTGGGCTGTGGGGTGAGATGATGTGAGCAGCCAGGTGGACAGTTCACTGCTTCCTTCTGGGTCACAGCTGTTGAGGCCCTAAATAAACATCTGACCATCAGCTAACAATCCATCAAAGCAGCCACAGCTGCCAGAGGGCAAGGATGGGGTCCTGCGCTGTCCATTCTGAATGCCTCCGAGGAAGCCCAACAGGAGGGGGCTTCAGACAGTTTAATTCCAGCCTATCTTCCTTCCATGCACCAGGCATACTAACAGCACCTACTATGTGCCAGGCATCTTGCCCACATCCCAGCCTATCTCTCCACCCCCAGCTGTCTCCATCCTCTCTTGTCCTCCAGGCTCACTAGCCTTCTTTCAGTCTTCCACATGCTTCTAGATCCTTCCCGCCTCAGAGCCTTTGCATCTACTGAACCTTCTTCCCCACCCCTGTGCTTCCCAAGCTCTTCCCATGGTGTCATCAATCAGGGCTCTGCTACCATGGTCCTCTGCTCCAATATCATCTAAAGACTGTTCCCATTTCAAAGTAGCCTCCCCAGTGACCACATTACCCTATCACCATCCTCGAGCCCCCCTCAGTACGTGCAGTTATTTGGCAGCATGTTTATGGTCCACATCTCACCACCAGTGTGGGCTCCATGAGAGCAGGGTTTGCTCCTTCAGGTTTGCTCCAGGTCTGAGACTGAGCTTGGCACACAGCAGGTGTGAAATAAATGTTTGTTGAATGAATGAATGGCTCCTGCTCCTCCTTCAAGCAGCTGTCCTTGGTCCCCATCCCTGAAAGGAATGGCCCTCTTGTTCATGGCTCTCTGGCCACTTTCCACTTTCATATCATGGCTGGTTTGGGTCTGTATCCCTCACATGCTGATGGATCCCCCTCCCACCGCCCGGCATACTGTCTTTCCCACAGTGCCTGGCAAGTTGTAGACACTCAGAATATTTGTGCAATGGAGAACACTTAAAATTCCATTTTTTAAATTACTATACAATAAAATGACATTTTAAATATATAATCTATGAATTATGGGCTGGAGTTGTGGCTCAGTGGTAGAGTGCTTGCTAGCATGCATGAGGCACTGGGTTTGATCCTCAGCACTGCATAAAAATGAAATAAAGATATAGTGTCCACCTACAACTAAAAAATAAGTATTTTTTTAAAAATTCTACAAATTATAACAGGTATAGATCTGTGTAACCACCACTACTATCAGGACACAGGAAAGATCTGTCACCCAAAAGAACTTCCCCTACCATTTCCTTATAGCCTCGTGGATGGCTCCAAACCTCACTTCCAACCCCAGGGAACCACCTACCTTCTTTCTATAACTATTGTTCAGTGTCTTTGAGAATGCTATTTAACTGGAATCATACAGTATGTAGCCTCTGGAGATTGTTTTCTTTGGTTAGCATAATACCTTTGAGATTCATTCAGGTTGCTGAGTGTATATGCCAAGCAGTACTTTATCCTATGGATGTTGAAGCACATTGAAGCTGTTTCCAATTTGGGGCAATTATGAATAGAGCTGTCACATACATCACATGTAGGATGGGTGTGAGCAAAAGTTTTCATTTCTCCAGATAAAAACTCAGCAGTGTGATTGCTGGATTATGTGTTTCAACATTAAAAGAAACTGTCAAGTGGTTCTCTGGAGTAGCTGTACTATTTCACAATCTCACCAGCAAAGTGTGAGCAAGGCAGTTGTTCTGTATCCTTTTCTGACTTGGTATTGACAGCATTTGTTTTTCTTTTAGCCATCCTAGCAGATATATCATCCTGGTTTTAATCTATTTCTCTAATGGCGAGTGGTGTTGAACATCATTTTATGTGCTTTTTTGCCTTCTGTATATCCTCTTTGGTGAATGTTTACTGCCTTTGCTCATTTTTAAAATTGGGTTGTAGTGTTCTTACTGCTGAATTTAAAAATAACTTTATTGAGGCATAATTTAACATACCATAAATTCACCCATTTTTATAGTGTACAATTTAATGAATTTTATTACATTTATCACCATAATCCAGTTTTAGAACATCTCTGTTATTCCCAAGAAGATCCCTCATACCCACCTATTACTGTTTAATGTTGAATATGCGATTTTGCCATATTTTCCAAATGAAGATCCTTTTGCTAGCAGAATGAGAATGGGGTCTTAGAGGTGAACCTCAAGTCTTCCAAACATTTTCTGGATCCCACAAATTGTCTCCTTTTGTTTGCTTTAAATGTGGATAGTAGCCCCTTCCAGAAGAAATGAAGGTGACTCACCATTTGCTGAAGGAGGAAAAGAGAACCGGCAAGGAAGGTTAACCTTCCTCCTCTGTTTACATCAGGAAAGACTTCAGGTGCCCTATCATGCCTGGTGGGTGGCCAGAGAGACAAGGGACTCCAGGGCATCTGCCTGGTCACTGTGCATCCATGGGACACCCAGGACTGCAAATGGTAGTAAGAGAAGAGGGAAATCTACAGATTGGGAAGAGTGGGAAGCCAGGTGCCCTCGTGGATGGCTCCAAACCTCATTTTTTATTTCTTTTCTTTTTGTTATACTTTTTTTTTAAATTAAGGAACATTTCAAACATGTTCTAAAGTAGAGAGAACAGTATAACCAGATTCCAGATTCCATCATCCACAACTCATCGCCAATATTGTTTTAACTGACTCCAACCTACCCATCCCCCTCCTAAACTACACACACACACACACACACACACACACACACGTATCACGCATAAAATATTTAACAATTAAGAACATCAAATACGGGAGGCTCGTTTTGAGGGTGAGCTGGACGTTCTTTATAGAGACGACCTTCTAGCCTAGCGGTCCCCAGTCCCCTGCGGTAGCTGCACACGCCCCGGAAGCCAGGGACAGGGACAGGGATTGGCCCCTTCTCCCTGGAGGCTGACAGAGCCCGCTTCTATCTGGTAGGGCGTCGAGCGGTCCGTAGGGTTGCCCAGGGCCCGGGAGGAGGCCGCAGGGCTCAGGGACTGGGGACCCGGAGCCCTCTCCCCACCCGCGCGAGCCCACCTCCGGCATTCGCCCCGCCCCGCGTGGGGCTCGCGACGCTTCTCTCCGGGTGATTCGCTCACTCCGGAGCCCCAAGGCCGCCCAGAGGGAAGAGCCTCGCGCATCCCCGCGCCCGCACGGCTCTGAGTCCGCCGTCTGCACTCGGAGCTGCGCGGAAAGACCTCAGCATCCACGTCGGCCGCACCTGCTCCTGACCATTCACGTCCGCCCGCCCCGTCCGCGCGGTCCCGGAGAGCGGGGCCGAGTCGACGCGCCATGGGCACCCGCCGGCTCTCGCCGCCACCGCAGCTGCTGCTGCTGCTACTGCTGCTGCCAGGTACGGGCGCAGCGTGCGGGGTCCCGAGGGAAGGCGGCCCTAGGAGCGCTTCGCTGGAGGGTCCGGTACCCAGGGTGGGGACGCCCTAGCCGGGGACCCGCAGGCCACTCAGGGACGCGGGATGCCTTCTTCGTTTTCGGCTCCGGTTCCAGCATCTGATCCCGTCCATTGCCTCTTTTTACCACTAGTTGGGAAACGGTGGCCAGAGAGGAATACGGACTTCTCCAAGGCCACCTCGGGGAGGCGAGAGTCGTTTCGGGACCGGGGCCGGATCTGGCACGCCAGACTCTAGTCCGTGGTCCTGGTCGCGTCACCTTGACCCTCAACCGGGGAGCGCGCCTCCCCGCCGGCTGCCGAGGCTCTAGAGGAGCCTGTTGGGACGAAGCCGACCCTGACTCTCCGCTCTTCGAGAGGCCTGGGTTGGCTGGGACTCTGCAAGGCTGCAAGACGTCCCTTGGGGTCCAGCTCGTAGGTTCTTGGGGCATTGTGGCTGTGCTGCATAGGGCTGTTTCTGACCCTCGTTGCGGAAGTCTCCACTACTCAGAGCGCCTTACGCGCTCAACGGAGCTCCTGCCTGGGGCACCTCCTTTGTTGGGGTGTCCAGCGAATCAGGCAAAACCCCATTTCAGGGACTGAAAAATTTGGGTCAGATTCCCTTCCCTCCTCCCCAGTTTGCCCCCAGATCTGTAAGTGGGCTGCAGCTGACCCAAGATGCCTCAACTATGCTGGGGTGTGGCTTATGAACAAAAGGGATTGCTCAGGGCTTCGGAGAAATAAGGGACTTCTAGCAGGATATGAAGACAGCATGGGCAGGAACCGGGGGTCCCACTCTGAGATCATGAGAGACAGGTGGATGCCTTCCAAGAAGGCTGTGGCCAAATCTCTACACGATCCTGAGTGGGACAAGGGGGACTCCCAGATCTGGGATGCAGTCTCCTAGGCTTAGAAGCAGGACACCTGAGCCTGGGTGACCCCCAGCCTCCCTGCCCCTGGGGTTGGACAGGGAATCTTTCCAGGAGCTTTTGCACCACATGCCTGCCCTGTAGTAACAATAAAAGTAAGGATAATTTATAGCTCTTGAGCTTTTACCACATGCCACTAAGCACGTCACTCCTCACAATCCTTTGATGTGAATACATTTATAATCTTTATTTTGACACATAAAGAAACCGAGGCTCAAAGAGGTTAAGCTACTAGGCTAAGCTCACACAGCTCACAGTGGTTTGTTAAGATTTGCACCAGTTTTGTCCAACGTCAGAGCCCAGGCTTATTACCACTAAATTGTGTGACATGGTGGAATCCCTGTCTCTCTTGGGCTTCAGTTTCCCAGTCTGTCATTGGAGGAAGCAATGGAAGTCTGGGGTTCATAGAGTACCCCAGAGGTTATCAGTGGGTGATGTCCCTCGTGGGAGAGATAAGTAGTAATTTCCCCAGGGACTGACAGGGCTGTTTCCCTTAGTGGCCAGTAGCTCAGAGGCCGAGCATCGCCTGTTTGAGCGCCTCTTTGAAGATTACAACGAGATCATCCGGCCTGTGGCCAATGTGTCTGACCCAGTCGTCATCCAGTTTGAAGTGTCCATGTCTCAGCTGGTGAAGGTGGTGAGTGCTGGAACCACAATCTGTGGCCACGGGGTACAGGGCTTCTGGAGGAGCTTTTCCCAGAAGGAGCCTTGTTTTTGTCATTTATGTCTACTTTAATCTCCTTTTCAAGGATGAAGTAAACCAGATCATGGAGACCAACCTGTGGCTCAAGCAAGTAAGTGACCAGGCTTAGTGCACTTCTGCCCCCTGGTGGTGACTTCTTTAATTGCTGTCCGTGGACCAAAAAGGACCCCACAGACTGGGCTTCACTCCTGGATCACATGCACATGCACTGATCTGAAGTCCACCTGGAAGGACAACAGGGCCTTGCCCCTTGAGTCACAGATGGACAGTCTGCAGCTTAGAGAGAGAGACCTCTCCAGAGTCGCACTACCAAATGAGATAGACCTGGCCCCCAATTCTTGGTAGCATAAGACCATCTCCTTCCTTTCCTCTTTGCCAAAACTCATCCTTAAGTCAGAATCAGATTCTCTTGCATCACTAATAGAATAGGAGTAGGGTCTCTGTATTTTCTTGTTCCGATTGAGGCAATAGAATTGGCTTCCTCATAGCTTCCCCAGGGAAGCTTTGCTTAAGACCTGCTGAGAGACATAATTGTCCATTGGCCTGATGGTGACCCTTCTGCCAGCTCAGCCAGCTGAGCATCCTGCTCACACAGCCTTCATCCACAAGAGTCTGACAGTAGACACAGTGTCCCCACCCTACACTCCAGGACATATTCCCTCTGCAGCCATAGCATGTCCTCTCTCATCTAGTGCTCTGCTCCCATCCCTTCCTAGACTCAATATGATCATGGCTCTCTCCTCAAGAACCTTTCAAGCTGGGCACAGTGCTGCACACCTGTAATCCCAGCAGCTCAGGAGGCTGAGACAGGAGGATTGCAACTTTAAAGCCAGTCTCAGCAATGGCGAGGCACTAAACAACTCAGTGAGACCTGTCTCTAAATAAAATACAAAAAATAGGGCTAGGGATGTGGCTCAGTGGTCGAGTGCCCGAGTTCAATCCTCAGTAACCCCCCACAACACCAAAAAAAAAAAAGAGAGAGAGAAACTTTCAGAGTTGGAGAGCTTCTTTTTTTATGGGAGCTTGGTCAAGGATTTGTCTGAAAGAGAGCAGCTGGAACTTAATGCATGGACCTAGATCTGGTGGTAGAAGTCCAGGAAGCTGGACTTGGCATTGGAATGACTGGAGAAAACACCAATCAATGGTCCCTATTTGATTGATGAGGGTCGGGGATCACCCACAGTCATGGAGGCATGGTTCTCCTAGAGCAGGAAGCAACTTACAGACTGAGCCCAGGGCTATCTTCCCTGCTACACACACACACAAGGAGCTGGGCTTGTGTGGTCTGCAACATGCAGGGGGCTCAGGAACCTGTGGCTGAGGTGGGGAGTTACCAAGATATAGTATCAAGAGCAATAAGTCAGGCTGGTCTTTCTGCTGTCTCTTCTTTCCTCTCTGCCCCTTCCCCCCAGATCTGGAATGACTACAAGCTGAAGTGGAACCCCTCAGACTACGATGGGGTGGAGTTTATGCATGTACCTGCACAGAAGATCTGGAAGCCGGACATTGTGCTGTATAACAAGTAAGGTGCCCGAGGACCCACATATCTGGGGACTGGCAGCCTGAGCTCTGTGTTCTAGGCCCACTGTGATTACTGACAGGCCGTCCTCAGGTCTTTTCCAAGAGGGCTTTGTTCATTCTTCAAGGGTTTGCTGAGCATCTACTATATACTAGGTAATAGAGATGCCAGTGAGCCAAAGAGAGTGGCAGTGTGCTGAGTTGCTTCAAAGTAGGTGATATGCTGATAGAGGGAAAAGCTTCTGGGAAGCGGTTGCATTGAATTGGTTTCAAAGGTCACCTCACATCTGGAGAAGGAGCTGGAACGGGGGGAGCACAGGGAGGCAGGAGAGTATGGACCCTCACTTGCTGTATTGTAGGACATAAAACTGGAAGGGTCAGGGGAACAGCCCTGGTGTATGGCGAGAGAGTGAGGTATGTCAAGGATGGCCTTGATTGTGGCATCTGTTAGCAACTCTGTGCAAACAGACAGGGATAAAAGCAGATGTCTCCCTTTTTCTTCGTTGAAAGAGAATGAGGGTGTAGGAGAAGGCAGAGCTGGCTGAGTCTGAGTTGTGTCCTCCCAGGGTTCCCCACTTGCAGACAGTTCAGCTGCTAGGGAACTTTTTAAAATACAGGTGTCTACTGTTAAAATATTTTCTTCTTTGTTCCTGTCTTTTCTAAGGTTACTATATTTTGTAAAACACTATACTGTAACCATAGGTATGTTTACATGTATAGTTATATTACCCAATTTCTGTACCCATCCCACAGAAACAGAATGGGTTGGGTACAGGATGGACTCAAGAATGTATTTTCACCAACTGTGCTGGGAGCTGTGAGGGCCAGTCTGCTTTGGGGATCACTAATACAGCCTGTCCCCCATATTTCATAGATATAGAATGGGGCCCATAGTAGAAGGTGACCTCATTCAGTGGTTGTGTGGCAAAGCCAGGCCTAGGGTGGTATCGGTAGTCCTCTATGCTTTAGGAGGCTGATGCTGTGATCTTGGGGCTCAGGCGGGCACTCCCAGCCCATTCTTTGCCTGTCCTCAAACCTTTTCTCCACTCTCCCCAGTAGCAAATCTGCCAGCAGGCAGTTATCCACTGCACAAATGTCCCCTCCGAACCGCCTCCCACTGGTAAAAGTCTGAGCCTTGAGGAATGGATCTGTGCCCCTCACCACACACACACAGGCTGAGTAAAGTTCCCAGGTGCAAAGTGTGGTGAGCTCTGCCAGCCACAGAGGCCCTGGTCAAACTGGATGGCCACAGCCCCCTGAGGATGAGTATAGGCCTCTGGAGGGAAGTGGGTGGTTCCTACCATCCAGGGAAGCTGCTCGCAGGCCATTCCCTCCCAGGGGCACATGTGGAGTCTCCTCTGGACCCAGAGCACACATCTTCCTATCTCAGGAAGCCCTTCTTTTTCCCTTTCAAAAGTTTTTCCTCTCTGATTCTGCCCATGTGGTGCATCTAAAGCCCATTTCTCCTTCTTAAACCCACACAAAACTGATCCCTTCCACATTTAAGCTCTTTTATTAAGCAAACACAAATTATAACCAATATTTTACCATATATACTAATTTGTTTTCCAGATATTGGAAAACAAATTTTTTTCACCCATGTTTCAACTGTAGAGTGATAATGTTTTAACCACTAAAGCCATGAAGGGTGGGGCTGGAGAGATGTATCTTGGAGAGAGAATAAGTGGATGCTTACATTAATAGGGCCCTGAGTTCAAACCCCAGCACCAAAAAAAAACCAAAACCAAAACAAAACAAACATCAGGCAAACAAAACACCATTTTTTTAGTAAAGCATTTCATAGAGTTAGTATAATCTGATTTTAATGAATTAAAGCATCCTTTGTTTAGGTATTTATTCATATTAGTATACACTGATATATTTTTACTACTAGTAGCAGTACTCTTGGTATTACAATTAGCATCAGGACTGGGGAAGCTGTTTATATATATATATATATATATATCCCATCTTCTGGTCCCCAGCAGAAACAAAAAGGATGTCTTTAACCTTTTCAGACATAATTTTACAAATATTCCTTTCATGCAACTTGTATTTGTAAGCCTGTCCTTAAAGAACTGAGACATAAGATGCATTCAGCTGGTTTGCAGAAGTATTTCCTTCCACTGCAAGCTGATATAGAAATCTCATGGTCCAGAGGCTCTTAGGGAACTGGGCAGAGTATAGAGAATTCTTGCTAAGCAGGAACTGAGAACACAAGCAAAAATATTAGATTTACATTTTGGGTTTTATGGCTGTTTCCTTGCTGGCAATTTAGGGTGAACAGCTGCAATACTGCAGGATGAATGATTTTAACAGTAATGAGAGATGTGGCCAAACACTTCAATTTAAATATATCATAAGGAATTTCCTTGGAATCTGCAGCTGAAAATAATATTGTGAAAAATCATCCAATCCAACCTTTTACTTAGAACTTACATTTCTCAAATTGACCCTCTGTTGAGGGTTTCTCTTCCTTTTAACACAATAGAAACACCATTTTTTTCTTATATCAGAATTTTTCCTATGATGTTTTGTTTATTCTAAAGTTCATTCTCTAATAGAATCCTCAAAATGCTCATAGATACAACATACCCTTAGTTCTTGCAAGTTCATAAGAGAATATTTTTTAGAGAATACTTTTTAGAGAATACTTTTAGGTTGCTTGGCTGGATAGAAAATCCTTGGCTTCTATTTCCCTGTAATGAAAACCTTATAAATTTTACCTCATTGTCTTTTGGTAAGAAGTGTTGTTGTCAAAATCCATGTCAATCTAATTTTCTTTTCCTTGTTAAATAAGGTGACTTTTGAGAGAGGAACAGGGCATTATAAATAAACATGACAGGACCACACATGTAAGCCAGGCTGTCCTGAGTAAATGGGCAAATTCAATTGATAGTCATTTATAAGTAGTCGGCCTTTTGATTGGCTACCCACAGGATTTCTTCCTTTGTCTTTATTTTTAGTTTGAGATGGGGTCTTTCTTTGTTGCCCTAACTGGTCTCAAACTTATGAGCTCAAGTGATGCTCTTGAGTCTGCCTAGGGCTATGGGGATATGCCTCTACTTTGTCCTTAAAGTCTACTTGTTGGGCATGGTGGTGCACACCTGTAATCCCAGCTAATCAGGAGGCTGAGGTAGGAGGATTGTAAGTTTGAGACCAGCTTGGGCAACTTAGGGAGATCCTGTCTCAAAATAAAATATAAAAAGGGCTGGGGGTATAGCTCAGTAGTATAGCACCCCTGGATTCACCCGTACCAAAAAAAAAAAAAAAAAAAAAAGTCCAGTTTACTATGTAGCACATACATAAGAAGCCCCTTTTTTCCAGGGAAGTTTTTTTTTTTTTTTAAAGAGAGAGAGAGAGAGAGAATTTTAGAGCGCGCTACCACTTGAACCACATCCCCAGCCTCTAGGGTAGTTTTGGTTTTTTAAATTTTTTTTATAGTTGTAGATGGACAGCATGCCTTTATTTATGAACCCCAGTGCCTCACACATTCTAGGCAAGTATCTGCCACTGAGCTGCAGCCCCAGCCCCTCCCAGGAAGTTTTTTTACATTAGTTTTTAAGATTTGTTCTATTCCATTGATTTGGTTTCCTCTGCTGGAACACATATGCACATGTGTGTGCACATGCTCATGTTCATGAGCACACGTGCGCGTGCTCTCTCTATACACATATATACATATATACATATGTATATATACATATATGTATGTGTGTGTATATATATATATATACATATATATATGAATTTCTCTGCCTATGTTCCTTCTCTATTATGCTCTTAAATTTGATTTAAACAATTTTGTGTGTGTGTGGTGCTGGCGATTGAACTCACGCTACTGTCAGTTGCATCTGCTTTGTGGCTGTTTGGCTTGTGTCGTCCTTAAACAGTTACCTTGAGGTGAGAAAATCTGCACTCAGGTTAGCCACCTCCAGGGTCTGCCAGCACTTGAACCTTCTACCACCTCATCCCACTTTCTCCCCTGTTCACTTTGGATCCGACTTTTCCTCTGAGTGGGCCTCTGAATTTGGGGGCTTATTTCTGAGATTCTCTCAAGCCCTGCCAGCCCCAACTTCTCTTCAGACCCTAAGTGAATTCCCATGGTCTTTGTTATTGTTCTTATCCACAAATTGGAACCTATGGAACCATAAATTGTTCTTACCCTCTGTTTTACTGTCCCCTTGCTGAGGGTTCAACACAGAGTAGGTCCTTTTCTTTGTGGGGGCAGACACTTCTTGGAGATTTCTTTTCTCTTCTCTCAGGTACTTCCTCCCAGCAGCTAGTCCCACATGGGCCCCCTGGGTCACGTAGTAGTCTGACCCCTACCCTCATATTCTCAGGTTCGAGGGTTGCCCTTAAACCTGTCTGCTGACAGTGTGATCCACAGGTTTGTTCCTTTGCCATCCTAATTGTCCAGGTTTTTTAGGGAATTTGGAGATTGCAAAAACCTCCACCATCTTGGTTTTTCTCCTACCCTGGCCCCACTTACCTCCTTAATCTTCCCTTATATTGAAGGAACACCTCAGCTCATCGTTTACTCACACTGCCTTCTATTTTTTCAACTAACTCACATGGTTTGGCAGTTAAGTCAGCTCAGATCCTCCTGCTTCTGCTGTCTCTTGCTGTCGGCCATCTCACTCTTGGGCTCTGCCAGGGGTGAGATCTTCATTTATTTTTTTGGTCATTCATTCAGTCAACAGATATTTACCAGGTGCTCTCTGTTTAGCTGGTGCTATGCGAGACCCCAGTCCCCAGCTGGGTCCTTGTCTTCTCTCTCAGTGGTATAGATACGACAGTTGATATGCCCCAAGCAGCAAACAGGCCTTCTGACCTGAGTACACACAGCCAGGGGCATCTTTAGGCAGTAACCATGGCCAAGATCCCCAGAAATGAGCAAAAATGAGTACTAGCAACCAGGGCAAACATATCTCTGGTGTTTGTTCTTTGGACACACATACTTTGATGAGTCCTTGCTTAAGAACCGAAGTTCTGAATGGCCAAGGCTCTGTCCACAAACTCTATGGACTTTGAGCAAATCATTTTTGTTCTCTGACCCTCAGTTTCCTCTTCAGTAAAATGAAAGGATTAGATTACAGCTGGGATGGGTCAACTCTGTGAAGTCCAAAGAGTAAAATATTTTAGATTTTGTGGGTCATAGAGCTTCTGTCACAGCTATTCAGCTTTGCCTTATAGCTCAAAATGGCTGTAGACATTAAAAAACAAACAGAAGTAGCTTTGTCCAAACAGAATGTATTTGTGGAAATAGGTGACAGGCCTGTGGGCCAGAATTTGCCAACCCCTGGACTAGACCCTCTACACAGATCCCTTATTTCCCTGACATTTTATGGATCCAGGAGGCCTCTGTCTTTCTGTGGGTCTTTCTAGCCTTCTGCTTAGCCCAGCTCAGAGTGCCATGGGTGCTAACATGGGCTAAGTCCATTTGGAGAACTTAGCCCATGTTAGCACCCATGGCACCCCACCCCACTGCCCAACCCTCTCCCATCTGCCTGGAGCCAGGAGCTGGAAGAGGGAAGGGAAGCTAAGAACATATAAACCCAGCAGGGCAAACCAGCCAGCTGGAGTGAAGGTGGGCAGGGCTTTGGCATTGAGTCTTCAGTGCAATGATTGTCTTCTCAAACAAGGGATGTGAGGGTGGGAGGCCCAGAGACTAGCAGGGAGGAAAGATGTACACTGGAATGTTCCCATTTAGTTTTCACAGGTTCTTCTCCAATAACAGTCATACAAGGACATCCCTGAATGTTTCGATTCTATAATTGTCTTGCAGCTCTTCATGTACCAGGTAAAGGGATGTGAAAGATACAAACACCTTCAAATGCTGGAATGCTAAGAAATAGAAAAAGGCTGATCTAAGGAAATGTAAGAGCCTTCAGTGGGGAGGGACATTGTGAGGACCATCCGGCCTTACTGTCAGATGACATCATCTGGCTGTTGCAATGGAATGCTACAGGGTATTGAGCCTATCATCAGATCTCCTGCTGAAAAAATCAGCTTGTAACAACATAACTCTAAGAAAGAATGTGTATCTATGTGCAGAAACAAAAAACGGTGTGTGTGTGTGTGCACGTAGCTTAAAGAAAGGAAGAAAAACATGGAGAGTAAGTGGGGGCAGAGAGGGAAAGAGAAGGCAAAGGACTCTTATGCTGAATATGAAAGACAAGGAATCAGAAGACACGATCATCTACTGTGGAATAATGTTGGGAGGAATGGGCAGTGTGGTGAATAGTAGGATCAGGATTTGCAGGTAGGTTCTGGAAATAAAATAGGGTTCAGTTTAGTGGTAATGGGCTTCCACGGTGTCTGTGCAACCCATTTCAGCCTACCATCTGGTTACACACACACACTAGGCGCCCAGTGGAGAATGAACAAGATTCTAACAAGGTCCAGACCACAGGGACAACAGATAGCAAATATATACTGCTTGAACACCTGCCTCCAGGTCAATGACTTTCATCCCATTTTTTAAAATTAAGCAGGGATGGGGAGGTCTGGCATTTGGGTGTCTCTGTAACCATCCTAGGTTGGGAATTTTATGTTGTGTAATGAACTGGTGATGTGCCCAAGGGTCAAGGAATATGACAGACTGTGTGTTGGGAGGAGGTCTGGGACTCATTTTATCCACCAGTAAATGAACTAGGTGACCTTTCATGGCACTTTTAGCTCTCACATTCCAGTTTTACAAACCACTACTTTACCTGCTGGCAGCATGAAAAGCTGGGCTGGATGACCCTGGGGTGGTGAGCATGTCACCATGCTCCTCTTTTCCTTTGCAGTGCTGTTGGGGATTTCCAGGTGGATGACAAAACCAAAGCCTTACTCAAGCACACAGGTGAAGTGACTTGGATACCTCCAGCCATCTTCAAGAGCTCGTGCAAAATTGATGTGACCTACTTCCCATTTGATTACCAAAACTGCACCATGAAGTTCGGTTCCTGGTCCTACGATAAGGCGAAAATCGACCTGGTCTTGATTGGCTCCTCCATGAACCTCAAGGACTACTGGGAGAGTGGTGAGTGGGCCATCATCAAAGCCCCAGGTTACAAACATGACATCAAGTACAACTGCTGCGAGGAGATCTACCAGGACATCACATACTCTCTGTACATCCGGCGCCTGCCCTTGTTCTACACCATCAACCTCATCATCCCCTGCCTCCTCATTTCCTTCCTCACTGTGCTCGTCTTCTACCTGCCCTCCGACTGCGGAGAGAAGGTGACACTCTGCATCTCTGTCCTTCTCTCCTTGACCGTGTTTCTACTGGTGATCACTGAGACCATCCCATCCACCTCCCTGGTCATCCCCTTGATCGGGGAGTACCTCCTGTTCACCATGATTTTCGTCACCTTGTCCATTGTCATCACAGTCTTCGTGCTCAACGTGCACTACAGAACCCCAACCACGCACACAATGCCCACCTGGGTGAAGACGGTATTCTTGAACTTGCTCCCTAGGGTCATGTTCATGACCAGGCCGGCCAGCAATGAAGAAAACACTCAGAAGCCAAGGCCCTTCTACAGTGCCGAGCTCTCAAATCTGAATTGTTTCAGCCGCACAGAATCCAAAGGGTGCAAGGAAGGCTACCCCTGCCAAGATGGGATGTGTGGTTACTGCCACCACCGCAGGATCAAAATCTCAAATTTCAGCGCAAACCTCACTAGAAGCTCCAGTTCTGAATCTGTTGATGCTGTGTTGTCCCTCTCTGCTCTGTCACCAGAAATCAAAGAAGCAATTCAAAGTGTCAAATATATTGCCGAAAATATGAAAGCACAGAATGAAGCCAAGGAGGTGAGAGTCTGGTTGCTATTATCATCCATTCAGTCAGCAGGCGTGTGGGTTCTTTATGCAGCAAGGCATTGGGTGGGGTTAAGAAATTAGACTCTGGGTTCAGCAGCCTGTGTTCAGGACAGCTATATGTCCTTGGATATGTGAGTCACCTCACCTCCCTGAGCCTCTTTTCTCATGTGTAAAATGTGGTGATAAAGCATGTGAAGATGTGGTGCCCTAAGTTAGCCACAGGGCTGCCAGCAGTTCCGGCCACTAGGACATCTGTGCGGAGTGTGGATTAGGAGGTAGCCTGGAATAGGGCACGAGGCCAGATTCTCTCCAGTTAGTATTGACCAGCTGCATTTTTATTTTCACTTTTTGTGTTTTCTCACTGAGGTATAATTTGCATGGAGTAAAGTGCCTGCTCCATATAACTGTGCAGCTCAATGAATTTTTACATTATGTCTACACCTGTGTAAACATGATCCAGGCGAAGTTTCAGAACATTCTCGATGCCCCCTTAAGTTTTGCCGAGCCCCTTCCAGGTCATTCTTCTCCCCAAGTGACCAACCCCGATTTTTTTTTTTAATTTATATGTGGTGCTGAGAATCAAACCCAGTGCCTCACACATGCTAGGCAGTGCTGTACCACTAAGCGACAACCCCAGCCCCTGACTTTATTTACATTGGTTATCTTTATTTGTTCTTGGATTTCACGTACATGGAATAGCATCCTGTCTGACTTCTTTCATTCAACATGTCTTTGAGCTTTATCCTTGTTGCTGTTTCCTTATTATTGGTGTGTAATATTCCTCAATATGACCTTATTACCTTGTTTGTTTTACAATTTTTGGACAACTATGAACAAAGCTGCTTATAACTTATGTCTTTTTTTAAGAGAGAGAGAGAGAGAATTTTTTAATATTTATTTATTTTTTAGTTTTTTGGCGGACACAACATCTTTGTTTGTATGTGGTGCTGAGGATCGAACCCGGGCCGCACGCATGCCAGGCGAGCGCACTACCGCTTGAGCCACATCCCCAGCCCAACTTACGTCTTTTAGTGAAAATATGCACTTATTTTTCTGGCATATACACCTACGATTAGATTTGCTAGATCTTTGGAGAAATGTATTTTTTTAATATTTATTTTTTAGTTGTAGTTGGACACAATACCTTTATTTCACTTATTTATTTTTATGTGGTGCTGAGGATAAAATCCAGGGTCTCACACATGCGAGGCAAGCACTCTACCACTGAACCACAACCTCAGCACGAAATGTATTTTTAAAAAATTTTTTGTAGGTGTAAATGGACAGAATGCCTTTATTTATTTATTTTTTGTGTGTGTGGTGCTAAGGCTTGAACCCCGTGCCTCACACATATGAGGCAAGTGCTCTGCCACTGAGCTGTAGCCCCAACAGGAAAGATGTATTTTTAACTTTAGTGGATATTGTAAAATTTCCAGAGTTTGAACCAACTATCACTCCCCAGCAATGTGTGAGAGTTCCAGGTGCTTCACCTCCTCTCCAAGATGTGCTAAGTGGTATCTCACTGCTGTTTAAATTAGTATTTCCGGTTGAGTAATTACTAGGGCTCTTTTCATATGCTTCTTGGCCATTTGGATATCTTCTTTTGTGAAATATTTATTCACATTCTTTTGCTCTTTTTAAAGAATTGGGTGAACTTAGTTCTATTTTCACTAAAAACCTTCTACCAGAGCTAACGTTAAGGATAGGTAAATTTTACATGAAATAATGTCATGTGTCTGGCTGTTTCATGACCCTTTGTATGCCCCCAAGGTTGCCAGGATCATGCTCACTGATTTTATAAGAGTCTTTGCTTTAAAATTAATTGGCTCTGCCTTGTTTATTATCAAAGAGCCATTACAAGATAATTTCAGCTCCTGATGCATGGTAGGTAATTAATGTTAGTCAGGAATGCCTGGAGCCCTTTAGTCAGCTCAGCAGCATCCCAAAGCAGATGAGACAGGAAGCAAACAGCCACAGCTCCCCACCCAGCCATCTGAGCTACCTGGAGCAGTCTCAGGGCTGATTTAACAATGCAAAATCTCCAGCTGATGCCATTAATTTAACCAAAAAGATAGGCATTCCTTTAAATTTGGTTGAAACTGTTACTGGACATTAAATAAATGATCAGTGGAAATCTCTTATCTGTTCAACACTGATAACTTTTGAGGACATTCTCTACATTTTCCTAACCCTTTTCAAATAGTCATTTAAGTTAGCAATGATTAAAGGTTGAGATCTCAGTACCTACATTCTAGCCTTTTCAGGCTAAGATGACCTTTATTCCAAAAATTATTTCCTAGACATTATGCAAGCTGTGAGGGTTTGGAAGGATCTATGGCAAATGAGTGGTACGAGACCCATCTCAAGGGGCAGGCACTGCCTCACCTCTGGACATCTGTTACTACATGAGAATGTGGGTAGATCCTTCTAGTTTTCCAGAGAAAGCAGAAATCTGGCCATGCAGCCAGCAGATTGCAACACACATATGAGGGGGTAACAAGTGTTAGTATAAATGTGGCTGCTCAATGCTCAGAAGAGTGGATCCCCCTGAAGGATTTCTTCTTTCTCTCTTATTGAGTAACTGACACTGCTATTCACAGTTCTCCAGAGATATTTTAATTTCCTATTCTTTGGCTCAAACTTGGCAGGTGTTAACTGTCCCTGGCTCCACAGAGCCTGCACAGTATCCTAGGCTGTTTTCCCAGCTATCTCCAGAGGCTGCTGCAAGCCTGGGAATGACCATCCTTAGTGTTAAATAAAAACTTATGGGAGGCCATGGATTTTTGACTGGGTACCTGCACAGGCCCAATGGACCAAGCCAATGTTGAGTTTAATCACAGTAACAGACCTTTGGTTGGTTGCAGAAGGCCCTGTAGCCAATTAACTAGTTAAGCCATAGCCATTTGTTTTCTGTGTGTCACATCTATTTCCCTATGCAAGTTGTTGGACCATATTTTTGGTTGACATTTTCAGGTTCTGGGAGCTGCCCAGTTGGAGAAGTAGTTTTACTTTGTTTTGTTCAGATAAACCATACTAGCTTTAATTGGTGTAAAGAACTCCGCCCACCCCCTTACTGGGATTGAACCCAGAGGTGCTTGAACTACATCCCAGCTCTTTTTGGGACAGGGGCCCATTCCGTCCTTGAACTTGCGATCCTCCTGCCTTGGCCTCAGTCACTGGGATTAATTCTGTGCCACTGCAGCCTGCTGGAAATTTCCCTTTTAATGCTGAATGCTCTCATTGGGAATTAGAAGTGGGTTACCAAGTTAGAAAACTAGAACTCACCTGGGGAAGTACTGTTTATTGACAACAGTTTTGGTGGCTGATCACACCCTGGCTGTCCACTGTACAAGCTGCTCTAGAGATCTTGGAGGTGCACAGATCAGTCATGATCTTTTAAGCTCATTGTTTGGAAGCAGCTTGTTTTATTTGGTGGATTATTCATTCATTCTAATCACAGCATGACCTATGAGCAATGATTAATTTGTGTTGTGATTAGTTTTATCAGGGTTATATTTTTTGCCTTATTCCAATGTCTTCCATTTACCTGTTTGTTTTTTCCTCAGTTCTTGCTATATATGAGAAAGTTTTAATTTTTATGAATAAAATACATGAAAGCCACATGATATTCTATTTTTTTATTCTTCTGGTGGTTTTTACTGCCTTAAACCCATACTCAATTCTCTTTTCCCTATCCATCAAATCAGTCTTTTACATTTTTCAATATCTGTATCCTGCCTGCCACAGACACACCTCTCCTGTGGTCTTCCCCATGCCCTTCAGCCACATTGGCTGTTACTAGTATCTTAGTTCAGGAGTTTTTTAAATTTATTTTTTAAATTTTAATTTGTTACATGACAGAATGCATTACAATTCATATTACACAAACAGAGCACAATTTTTCATATCTCTGGTTGTACACAAAGTAGAGTCACATCCTTCGTGTCTTCATACATGTACTTAGGGTAGTGATGACCATAGCATTCCATCATCTTTCCTCTCCCCATGCCTCCTCCCTTCCCTTCCCTCCCTTTTGCCCTATCTAGAGTTCATCTAATCCTCCCATGCCCCCTCGCCTAGTTCAGGATTTTTTTTCTTGTTCAGAATTTTGATGAATGTACTTTTTCATTTCTGTCATTCAGTTTTTAAAGTCTACTGTGAACTTTACTTTTACCCTTCACATGTATCCTGTGGTGTACCCTGGATTTCTTAGCAACATGCTTTCCTCAAGGGTGTTTATGGGTAAACCTTCTAAGGCCTGGAAGGCTTAACTTATTGTGACTTCACTCGTGTGTGTGTGTGTGTGTGTGTGTGTGTGAATTCATTTTATCCTGCAATAATCCTGTGAGGTCTATACTATTATTATTTCAATATTACAAATATATAAATTGAGGCACATGGCAACTACAAGACTTTTTCTTGGTCATGAAGTTCAGGATGCTGTTAGTTGGATACAAAATGCTAGTGTTTAAGTTCTTTTCCTTAAATACTTAAAATTATATATGTGTGTAGCTTTACATTTATATATAGTTTATCTATCTATCTATGGCTTCTAGTCATTTTGCCTCAGTATCACTTTGGGGGAAAGTTTTGTCTTAATGCTGTGCCTTTGTAATTGATTCTGCCTAGAAGCTATTAGAACTTTCTATTTTTGGAGAAATCTAATGACATCAAACACAATGTGTCTAGTAGGTGTGGGTCCCACCTTATCAGTCTGGCATTCTTAGGAGCCTTTTCATTCTGGGCTTCCATCTTTCTTTACTGCTGGGACATCCAAGGTTATGGTTTCTGTAGAGATTCCTTCTCACCCCCTTCCTGTATTCTTTCCTGAGTTTGTACTGTACCCACCTGAACATGTCTGCATCCTGCTTCCCCATCTTAGTTTTCTCATGACATTTCTTAGCTCTTCCATCCTTCCTGCCACCCAGGATGGCTCCTCAGCCTCGCCGCCCCACCACTGCTGCTTTCCTGGGCCGTATCTACCCTGCTAGTTAGCTCATCTCCTGAGTTCTTTGTCACAAATTTTCTATTTTCACACCTACTATTTTTTGTACCTTTTACACTTAGTGGTTCTTCTGTCAAATTGCTTGTTTCTACTTCATGTTTCCAGTGTTCTCTTATCTTAGAGGAGAGCATTTTTAAGTCCTTGCCCTGTCTAATGTGTTCACTTTCCTCCAGATGGCTAAATGTGTGTCTTTTCGGCCTGTAAACACCCTTCCTCCAGGGAGAGTCAGCTGTCCTTGGTGAATTGTTTGAGGGAAGGGCCAAAAGTCAGACAGCACAAGGCTGAGGACATCTGGTCACAAACTGGGGTAATTTCCCTTTGAGGGTGCTGCCTCCCCTCTAGGTGCTTTGTTCCTAAAGAAATGTCTGGCCACCTCCTGCCTGGCTCTGATCTCTTCCAGTCCCTTCTGCTGGACTAAAGTAGTTCAGTCCTTGATGTGGGAGGAGAGGAAGGGAGCTTCAGCTACTCCAGTCAGTGGGCACCTTTCTATGCTCTGCTCTTCCCATCAGCCAGGCTCTGCTGGCCTTGCACATCACCCCTGAGCCTGCATCTCTGGGAAGGGAGCGGACAGGCTGAGGTGGTAATGAGGCAGGGCCAAAAGAGCACCACGCTTCTCCTTCCATGCCCTTCCTGGCTCACCTGCCACCCCAAGAGTCTTTAGAGTCTCTTGTTTCTGGGCCATCTCCAGGGTTGTGCTGTGCAAGGAAGGTAGGAGCTTGGGCCTGTTCACCATTTTGCCCAACTTTCATCTACCCTCGATTCATCATTCATCCCAACGTTTCTAGAGAATGGCCAATATCATTATGCTTTTTTTTTTTTTTTGAAGACAGAGAGAGAATTTTAATATTTATTTTTTAGTTTTCCGCGGACACATCTTTGTTTGTATGTGGTGCTGAGGATCGAACCCGGGCCGCACGCACACCCGGCGAGCGCGCTACCGCTTGAGCCACATCCCCAGCCCAGCTTTGAAGGCTTTAAGAGTTAGATTTAGGGCTGGTGTGGTGGCTCAGCGGTAGAGCACTTGCCTAGCGCGCCTGAGGCTTTGGTCCCCAGCACCACATAAAAAAACCTAAATAAACAAAATAAAGGTATCATGTCCTTCTACAACTAAAAATGTAGAGAGAGAGAGAGAGAGAGGAAGGGGGGGGGGCGCTTAAAATTCATGCCCCTTTGTACCCATGTCTAAGACACAAGTCCAGTTTTTCTTTATTGGGCTGAACCATGTGAAGTGCAGTCAGAGGGAGATTTAAATGGGGATATTAGTCATTTTTTCAAATCAACATTAACATCAATAGGTACTGTTCATTAAGGACTCTGTACCAAAACAACCCTCTGAGGTAGGTATTGTTCTTATTCCCATTTTATAGATAAATAAGTTGAGGCTAAGGGAGGAGATAGAATTTACCCAGATTCTTACAACTAGAAAGGAGAAGAGTGATATTATAATCAAAATCTGTCTCCAGGTCTCTATTTTCCCACCTGCCTGCCTCTTACACCCTTAGGAGGCTCAGCCTATAGTATATGGGTAGAAATCAGAGCCCCTGGTAGATCTGAAGCACTTACAAACCAGTCTTAGGAATTCAAATAAAGTAACTTGTGGCAAACAGGGCATTATAACTTTACCAATGACTTCTTAGTGTCACTGAGAGGACACATTTACTCAAACTCATAATAGTAAAATCCACATTTCCCAGTCCCAATTCGGGGCACTTAATTAAATTACAAAATTACATGCTGCCTCTTTATTATGTGATTATTGCTTCAAAATCAGTTGATTCATGGATTCTCTCCTTCTCAATTCAATTATGGTTCCTTTGCTTTCTGAATCGTCTAGGAGTTTAATTACCATACAATTCTTTTTCCTATTTCAAGCCTCAATTGAAGCTGTATTATGTACAATTAGTGTTGCACTCTCTTCCATTTTTTTTTTAAACTTCATTGTCAGCAGTTATTTCAACTGTGTAGGGCAGGCTGAACCTCAAATAATACTGTATAGCATTCCATTGTACTTTGACCTTCCACCTGAAGATGACATTTGGTCTGTGGGCATTCTGGAATGGAGTACTAGAAAAGAAAAGGATGATAGACTTGCCTGATGTGCTTTTTCACATTTGCAACAGATGTAAGATTAGTATCTAAAACTGGAAAAGAATGAGTACTTGAAACAATAGCAAGTGATGCTGGGTTGTAATAGCCATTCAAACAAAGGCCCAAAATAGAGGCATAAATAACTGGTTTTGCTAACTTTACAAAACTGAAATTTAGAAAAAATGGGTTATAAAGGCCTAGAAATTTCTCATTTGAAACAGAGCTAATATGATAAATATTTCATACCTATTTCTCCACTGCATGAAGCAAAACTTGATGGTAGATTTCTTCAGACCACATTGAGTAAAAAAAGAGAGTTCTTGCATATTGGAGATAAAATGACTTCTTATATGGCCACATATTGTTAAATATTGAAACTATCCACTTGGGGCTGGGGATGTGGCTCAGTGGTAGAGAACCTGCCCAGCATGTACAAGACTCCAGGTTCAAAACCAGCACTACCCCCTAACCACACACACATTCACTTTGCTTTTCCCCTCGTGCTTTCTCTTTCATGATTTTTATTTGTTTGTTTGTTTGTTTTTCAGATTCAAGACGACTGGAAATATGTTGCCATGGTGATTGATCGCATTTTTCTATGGGTTTTCATCCTGGTGTGCATTTTAGGGACAGCAGGATTGTTTCTGCAACCCCTGATGGCCAGGGATGATGCGTAAGCACTGACCTGTGTTTGCCTGAGGCTTACCTGTGTGTGTTTTGAGGGAGGGAGATGTCTGTTTCTTAATAGTAATACATTTTCTGTTACCATGCTACCAGCTTTGATTTTGGCATTTCAAGATTTACTTATTGCCCTGGTTTTTGGCCAAAAAGGAAAGGAAAAAAATCATGCAAAGAAACCCAACAAGAATACTTATATGTATAAATGAACATTTAGCCTTTTTGACAAGATAAAGAAGTGTCAAAATATAAATTATTCTACCTGGGCATGATGGCACATATTGTAGTTCTAATGACTCAGGAGGCTGAGGCAGAAGAACAAATTTTGAGGTCAGCCTCAAGAACTTAGGCTCTAAGCAACTCAGTGAGACCCTGTCTTAAAATAAAAATAAAAAGGGCTGGGTGTGGCTCTGTGATAAAATATTCCTAGGCTAAATACCCAGTACCACAAGAAAAGAAAAAAAAAATTCAGTTCTTCCACAGTGATTAAGTAGTGTACTATACTATGGAGCATGTGAAAACAGTTTTTATTTTTTGTTTTCTTTTGACTGCTTGAAACCTAACTGGATAGAAAAACTTCCTGTTCAGAAATATGAAAATCTTGTTCAGTATACTACAAATCTCCCAATATTATTTAGCCCATAATCTCCTTTAAGTTTTTACTTCAGGAGTATTCCGACTATTACCATTTCTTACTGTGCATTTCTTATTTTTTACTGTCTTTCAAGAAGTCTAAGGGGCATAGCTCCATTTCAGCTATTTATCTTGTGTAACTCCAAATCATCCCATAAGAAATTATACCCAGTCACACATTCAGGCTACTATAATCAAATACCATAAACTGAGTAGCTTATAAGTAGAAAATTATTTCTCACAATTTAGGAGCCTGGGGGATCCAAAATCAAGGCACCAGCAAGACTCAGTGTCTAGTAGGGCTCTCTTCCTCATGGAGGGTGCCTTCTAGTTGAGTCCTCACCTGGCTGAAGGGCTGAGTTATCTCTCTGGGGTCTCTGTTATAAGGGTACTGATCCCATTTGTGAGGGCATGTCCCTATGACTAATCACCTCCTAAAGATTCCACCTTCTGATACTGTCACTCTGGGTGTTGGGTTTCAACATAATTTTAAAGAGACACATTCAGACCAGAGTGTGAACCTTTAGAACAGGGGTTTCTGAACTTTATTAGCTTTATTACCATTTTGGCTGAATAACTGTGTGTTCGGGTGGGGGATTGAGGATGTCCTGTGCACTGTAGGATCTTTAGAAGGACTGTGGCGTCTATCTATTAGATGCCAGTGACAAGCCCTGCTCCCTCACCAGTTGTGACAACCAAAAATGTTTCCAGAAATAATTTAATTGGCATTGGTTGAGAAGTAATGCTTTAGACAAATTATTAGAAGAGTTTTCCATACTATACTTTTCAAGATGAATAACCACTGACAGGGATGATGATTCAGAGGCCATTTGAATCTTCTCACTAGTTACTGTGATATTTTTCTTATATAAAAATAAAAATACAATTGCAGTCCACTGTGACCTGTTCTGGTAAGTCAAAAGAAGATTTCTGTAAAATTTACTGATATATAAAAATCTTAAGTAACAGTGACAGGGATATGAGAGATCAGGGATGACACAAGCTAAGACAGCTAAGAAGCAATTTACATCAAACCAGACTATTAATTACCTTTCATCATTGTGACAAAATACCTGAGACAACCAACCTAAAAAGAGGAAAGGCTTATTTTGGCTCACCGTTTCAGAGGTTTCAGTCCCTGGTTGACTGGCATATTACTTCTGGGCCTACTATGAGGCAGTATGTCATGGTGGGATGCATGTGGTAGAGCAAAGCTATTTATCTCATAGTGGCCAGGAAGTGGGGGAGGGGTGAGGCTGGAGTCCTAGTAGTATTTTCTTAAAGGATACACCCTAGTGACCTAACTTCCTTCTACTAGGCTCTACCTCCTAAAGATTCCACCACTTCCCAATAATGCCACAGTTTGGCAACCAAGCCTTCAACATACAGGCCTTTGGAAGATGTTTACCCTACCTATAGCTTTTTTGCCTCTGGCCCCCAAAAGCTCATGTCCATCCCGTAATGCAAAATCATTTAGATCTTTCTCTAAGAGTCTTCAAAATTTAAATATTCCAGAATCGCTCACCTTCAAGACTCAAGGCAAAGTTGGCTATGAGTTCCTGCTTAAAAAAAATTGATATATAAATCAAAAAGTTACACACTTCCAAGATATAGCAGCATAGGGTAGACATCCCTGTTCCCAAAGTGAGGAGTAGGGGCATAGATAGGAAAGATCAGACCAAAGTACCAAAACCCAGCAGGAAAACACTGAACCGTAAGTCACCATGTCTGGCATCCAGGGCATGCAGTGGCAGACTGTGGGATCCCAAGGGCTTGGGCAGTCCTGCCTCTGTGCCCTTGCTGGCTGTAGCCCACATGGCTACTCTCTTGAGCAGGCTCTGCTTGCTGCCTTCAGCTTACCTCAGCAGGCATTCAATGTTCCAGAATCTTTAACTTCCTGGGGTTTCCACTGCAGCTTCTGTTTATTCTCACAGCTTCAAGCATCTCTTGAGGGCTGCTTGCAGGGACTCTCACCTATCACACAATGCTTGGCCTCTCAGGAATTCCTTCTAAATTTTGGTGGAAGCCTGTGTGACTCCACAACTCTTGCATTCTGCATGTCTGCACAGTCAGCATTTGTGGAAGACCCCAAGGTCTGCTACTAGCATGAGCTGTATGTACCAGGACCCACTTGAACCATGGCTGCAGCAGCCTGAGTACCTACTCCCTAGATGGCATTGTGTGAGCAGGGTGTCTTTCTGCTTTTCCTTTTCTTTTTGCTCCCAACTCTCACTGTAAATCTGGCTAAAAACAGCCAGCAATACCCACACCAAAGCTTGAGCCTGAATGTTGTGCTGCTGTGAAATTTCCTCTGCCAAATAAACTAGCCCATCACACTTGAGCTCTGCCTCCCACAAAGTTTTAGGCATGGACAAAATGAATCCAGATTCTTTGCCACAATATAATACGGTGGCCTCAAAATCCAATTCCAAGTAGAGTCTTTATTTCCATTGGAACCCCCATAAGCATATACTGTCCACATTTCTATCAGCATTCTGGTCTTCTGAGACCTCACCTGTTAATCTGTTTATAGCATTCTAGGCTTTCTCTACTTCTCCAAACTTTTCCAAATTCTTCCCACAATCCAATTTCAAATGCTTCTGAATGGCACTGTCAGGAATAATCATAGCAATGACTCTTTTTTTGTACCAGGGATTGGACCCAAGGATACTAAACCACTCAGCCTCATCCCTGGCCCTTTTTACTTTGAGACAGGGTCTCACTAGATTGCTTATAGCCTCACTAAATTGCTGAGGCTGGCTTTGAACTTGTGCTCCTTCTGCCTCAGCGTTCTGAGCCACTAGGATTATAGGCATGCACCACCACACCTGACCAAAGACTTGATTTCTTGATACTCATTTTCTGTATTATTTTTCTGTCACTGACAAAATACCTGAGATAATAAACTTAAAGGAAGAAAAGATTATCATGGTTTCAGTCCATGGTCAATTGTCATGTTGTTCTGGGGGCCTGTAGCAAGGAGCACATCATGGTGAGAAGCATGGGGTAGAACAAAGCTATTTATCACACAGTGGCCAAGAAGCAGTGAGGTGGTTGGTGGGAAGGGCCTAGTATCCCAGTATTCCCTTAAAGGGCACACCTCTACTGTCCTAACTTCCTTAAACTAGGCTCTACCCCTAATAGCCTTCCAATGACATCACAGGCTGGCAACCAAGCCTTCAACACACAGGCCTTTGGGGACACTTATCCAAACTGTAGCACAAACTTTCACTCATTAAGTGGCATTAAACACTTGCCTATAGGAAAAATGTAAATTTGACAGGGTCTCCTCTTCCCTCCAAAGAGTGTTGACTTGAAGATAGATGGGTTACTTACTACAAATAAATAATGCATTTACTATCTCAACAGCCAAGAGTTCTAAATTTAACACAAGGTTTCTATCAGTGTTTTCTTCCTGGTTACAGGTGAGTCAGGGACATTTGGAGATGATGTACTATACTTACTGATATATACTGTACTAGTAAAAGGCTAAGACTAGATTACATCTAAACATCCTGCAACTCCAATATTCTATTATTGTAATTGTTGAAATGAAAGAAAGCAAGTGTTAGATATGTAATGATATGCTTACACCAAATTAGAATACCATCTTTAAGCTTAGAAGACGGTTTTCTCATAGAATGTTCTAGACATAGACATGCTTTTAAAATTTTTAAAATTTATGTAATTACAGTGAACTCTTCTGAGATCCAGGATAAAGAGATGCCACCATAGTTTGTATAGATGGCTCTATTAATTGTGGGGAATATGTACAAGGGGGTTGAAATTAATGTTAAGGACATGCTCCTGCACGTTGACAAGAATTGTCTGGTATGTGATTTTACAATGGAAGGAAAGCTATAAAGATAGTTAATAAAATATTTACTTGGTTTAAACATCTAAAGAATAAAGCCTTAAAGGAGTGTCCAATCTCCACTTTTCATTTATTAAAAATGTTGGTTATAGAATAGCAGCATCATTTTAAGTCACTCTTATACTGAGTAATCAGCTTACTTATGAGAGCAGAATACACTGAAGATTAGCTGTTATTATTAAATACAGGACAGAAAGAATTTTTAAATGTATCCCTTAGCCTGGCACAAGTGGCACACACATGTAGTCCCAGCTACTCAGGAGGTTGAGGGCAAGAAGATCACTTGAGCCCAAGAGTTTGGGGCCAGTCTAGGCATTTTATCAAGATCCCATCTCAAAAAAAAAAAAAAGTATACCTTTACCAAATCCTGAAAAAGTTTTAAAATATATCTTCAAACACAACTAGAATTTTCCAGCATTCAAAAGATGAGCTTGGGTTGGAGGTATAGCTCCGAGGGTAGAGCACTTGCCTAGCATGTGCCAAGCCTTGGTTCAATCCCCAGCACCAAAAACCAACCAACCAACCAAACAAACAAAAAACCAAAAGATGAGCATCACTATTGATTACAAACCAGGAAAACACTAGATTTTCACTAGTACAGTTTGGATAATATTTTGCTGTTATTTTTAGTCATTACTTCAGCCATGCAGGTAGATGTACTAATGAATAATCTATTAGGCAAACCAATGTTAGCAACTATTAATCTGCTGCAGCTTACATCATATTTTAAACACAACTTTATATTTGCCTAAGTGTAGACATGCCATGATAGATATATGTTTTGTAACTAAATTCAAACCCTTCAAAGTTTCACTTATTTGTATTTCCAATATGAACTGGTACAATTATATTTGCCCATTCATAAATAACAGGAACAAAAAGACCCAGAGATCCAATAATTGAAACCAGAAGAAAAGTCCACAGAAACATCCGGTCAAGAACCTGGGCTATGAATTTCCAATCTTCAACAACCTGTTACAAAAATAAAAATAAAAACACATTAAAATAAAAGTTGTGTAGATATTTAAAGATATAACACACTAAGTTAGAGGGCAATCATTTACTGCCTCCAAACAGTATGACCTTAGGGTTCAGGGACAGAACACCCTGGTGGTCTATAACAAATACAACCTGTTCAAGCTTGAAAAGACATTATAAAATTTGTTCCTTTACATATCAGCCTATAATACATTACGAGGTTTGAAGATTTTTTTAATAAAGTGCCTATACTACTTGGATGTTTTGCAATAAACTAAAAAATAATGTATTTTTAGTACTTAAGGTTTTTTAAGTATTTATTTTTAAGTTGTAGTTGGACACAATGCTTTTATTTTATTTATTTTTATGTGATGCTGAGAATCGAACCCAGAGCCTCCAATGTGCTAGGTAAGCACTCTACTGCTGAGCCACAACCAAAGTATTTAGTTTTTTTCTATTAACTTAATCTTGGCTAGTAGTTGCAAGAATGTAGTGTAATTTTTTGAGAGATAACGGCTTGAGGTTAATTTTATATCAAATTAAAAGTTGGTTCAGAATAATCCACATTAGAAAGCTATAATCTTCTCCCCCAACCACCAGCAGTACATTTTTATACTACTTTTGTACTACTTTATTGACTTTTGGATTTCCTAGGGACTATTTTTATCTAAACTCATGAGGATGGAACCACTGGCTCTGGATCCAGCTTCAGGGACACCCTTTAGGAGTCACCTGGAGGGAAGGGCCAGCTGAGCCAGCCACTGAGCACTAGAAGCTCCCTTCCCTAACATGCCATTTCCTTGGGGGTGGGGTGGGTGAGAGGCAGGGTTTCCCTCTCCCTTAGCCTCTGTGAAGCACAGGGTCCTTACAGAAACAATGCCCCCAACTTGTGGGATAGTTTAGAATTCAGAGGATTCTAAACACACCACTACTTCTCTGCTTCTAAGTTTTGTCTTGGAAATAAAACTTATTTCCTGGTCCTAGTTTATAACCCTTACTGTTTTTGCACAATTCTTTGTAGACATTTATTAAATTCCATCTCAGTCTAAATCATTATCTAAAATAAATCCACTTTTCAAGACTCCATTCATTGGTAGCTTCAGACCTTATAAACTAATTTAATTATACTACCATCAAATAGAAACTTTACAAATCCACAAGCATTAAAAGTCATTATAAGTGCCAGGCACAGTGGAGCATGCCTGTAATCCCAGTGGCTCGGGAGGCTGAGGCAGGAGGATTGCAAATTCAAAGCCAGCCTCAGCAACTTAGCAGGCCCTCAGCAACTCAGAGAGACCCTGTCTCTAAATAAAATATTTTTAAAAGGCTGGGGACATGGTTCAGTGTCCCTGGGTTCAACCCCTGGTACAAAAAAAAAAAAAGTTCATTATAAGTAAGCCAGGTGCAATGGCATGTGCTTCCAGTCCCAACTACCAGGGAGGCTGAAGCAGGTGGATCTCTTAAGCCCAAAAGTTTGAGGCCAGCTTGGCAACATGGCAAGACTCTGTTTCAAAACACAAAACAAAAAAAGTTTACTTTTGGGAGGAAGTTTTTTTTTCCTCTCACTCCCAGTCCCCATACTAGGGATTACACCCCACCCCCGCCCCCAAGCCATATCCTCATATACCACTAAGCCATATCCCTAGCCCTTTTTTAAAAAATATTTTTTTAGTTGTAGTTGGACATAATATCTTTATTTTATTTACTTATTTTTATGTGGTGATGAGGATCGAACCCAGCACCTCACATGTGCTAGGTGAGCATTCTATCGCTGAGCCACAGCTCCAGCCCCATTATTTTTTACTTTGTGACAGCACCTCACCAAGTTGCTGAGGCTGGCCTTGACTTATGATCCTTCTGTCTCAGCCTCTTGAGAAGCTGGGATTTGTAGGTGTACACTCTGGTGCTGGCTGTTATTTATTAGATTTGTTCCATTTCCTACCTATACCTGCTAGAAAACTTTCCATTAAAAACAAAAGCTTTAGAAATTAAAATTTATATAATTTTTATGGGACCATGTAAAGTTAATTCAATTATGAAAGTATCGTTATAGTCATAGCTTTAAAAACATTACACAATAGAAATGAAGAAAGACTGACACAATTGAAAATTTCAAACATTTTGGGGAAAAAAACCCAGTTCAATATTACCACATTGGTAAAATGTATATATGTTCAGCTCTTATATTTTAAATGTTAATTAACCTTAAATAACAACAAGTGAAACTTGTTTTCTATAATAAAGTCTTAAGCAAATTAAGCATATTATTAAGAACTATTACTAAGTTTCATATGAACACTTTGAACTATAATAACTAATACACAAGAACACCTTACTCCTTTTAATTTTATTAAAATTTCTTATTAATGAACCACAAAAAATTTTTTTCTAGGAAAATATCTTGACTGTATTTTTAAAGAGCCTACATTAGCCTCCTTCTTTTAAAAATAAAAGTTTTGATAAATTATAATGCAGTTGTGCCTGCTGGTTATCACTGAATTCAGAAGCAAAGTTACTGAAGATAAAATTAAGACGGTATCTTAATTAATGTCAAGATTACTATTCCTTTGAATGCATACCAATAAAATTTCTTTTAAGTTACCCAAGATGCTGCTGGGAGAAATGGAGAGAAGTATAGTTGCCCCAGAGATGTAGAGATGCCCCATTTTGCCAGGGTTTAATGGAAATGGGTTTTAATATTTTTTTTTAGGATTTTTTTTTTTTTAGTTGTTGATAGGCCTTTATTTTATTTATTTATATGCGGTACTGAGAAACCAACCCAATGCCTTACACTTGGGAGGGAAGTGCACTACTGCTGAGCTACAATCCCAGCCCCTTAATTGTTTCTTTTTTTTTTTTTTTTTCCATACTGGGCATTATGGGGATTAAACCCAGGGTCTTGCACAGCAGTAGGCAAGCACTCTACTGCTGAGCTACACCCCCAGACCATAAGATTTTTTTTAAAAAAATAGCAATGTATCCCTCAGTCTATGCTTAGCCTTAATGGTCATGCTGAATCATTACAGTCCCCTCTTAGAATCCAAGCAGAACTGCATTCATAAACACATGTCACAGACCTCACGGACATCATTCTCCTTCATGACATGTCTTGTAATGTAGCGAATAGAATCAAGTGCAGCTTCCAACGTGTTTCTTGAAGATTTTGGTTCACTACCACTCTCGGTTTCCTTTCTTTGAGTGAAGTACCTGTCTACGTGACTTCTCATGCAAAGCAGTTTGGGAAGCTTGTGAAGAAATATCTTGCGGACCCAGGGTGCCATAGCGTTGTGTGTTGAGGAAGAGCGATGGTGAATGTTAATGGCGAAGACAGTCACCATAATTGATAGGGTCACAAAAATCATGGTGAACACCAGGTACTCTCCAATCAGAGGTATTACTTTAGAAGAGGAGGGTATGATCTCTTCAATAACCAGAAGGAAGACAGTCAGCGAGACAAGGACCGAAGTGCACAGACTAATCTTTTCACCTTCATTTGAAGGAAGATAGAAGACAACTACTGTCAGAAATGAGAGCCCAATACAGGGTATAATAAGGAACAAGGTATAAAAGAGAGGCAGTCGCTTAATTACAAAGGAGTAAGTGATGTAGGGGTACCAGCAGCAGCTGTCAGTTCTGTTTCCTTTGCTCCCCGCTGCACTCACAATTTCCCATTCTCCATTATCAAAAAAATCTGTCTTGTCTACATCTTGGTCCTCTAGGATTATATCAACCTGAGATCCATCGTATGTCCAAGAGCCAAATTTCATGGAACAGTTTTGGAGATCAAATGGGAAAAATGTGACATCAATAGTACAGGAACTTTTGTAGTTTGCTGGCTGTGTCCAGGTGACAGTGCCATTGTACCTGACAACTGTTTTTGTACTGGCCCCTTCAAAACGTCCATCTGCACTAAAATAAAAACATGTTCAGTAACAAAACAGAAAATACAACTCAATCATGCACTGTATAAGCCAAAAACAAAAGAAAGCCTATAACTGACAGCATGAAATATTTTAAAATTACTACCCTTCATATATACCTGCTGTACATAGGGGACGCTGCTCTAGAGATCTTCCTTAAACATCTGACCTTACTGGAACTGAACAACTTCTACATGTTTTCCAGGACTGAAAAATCCATACTTTTCATTTTGCAATTTTAGCGGTTGAAAGAACCTCACTTTACACACAAAATAAAATCAGGCTATTTATACACAGGACATGCACAGAGCCAGAACCTGAATTCACATTCCTAGACTCCCCACATGGAGTTCTTTCTTCTCCACCACAAACACTGGACATTTTCCACGGTACCAGGAAAAGAATGCTCCCCCTGGGCACAGCCCTGGAAGACAGCAGTGCTTGTTGGGCTCTCCCACAAGTAAACTCCTATGCTGAAGAAGCCTAGTAAGAAGCTGTACCCCAACACATGATTTGTTTCAAAATTGTGTTTATCTTCAGATTCATGTATCTTTTATACAGTACTCTGTAATATATCTATGTGTGGTATAAAAAAGTCTTTAATTACTGAGAGTAATTAAAGAAGGTTGTAGCACCTTACCTCAAGCTTGTTTACCCTTCTCTATCAAGAAACATGGAGGTGCACCAATAAAAAAATATGTGGAAAGAAAAAAGGGAGGTCAAAAGTTTCAAAAGATTATTTTTACACAGCATTGTGTCAAATGCCTTTTTGCAAATAAGACAAAGTACTTTAGAATGAGCACAAATTTCCTGATTTTCCCCAGAGTGGTCCTAGAATAAGAAATGAAACTGGTACCCAAAATTTTCCTCTCCCCCCAATTAAAAAAATCCTCCAAATATACCTAGGCAGGATGCCTATAAAGATGGGTTAATAATTAACCCAATATTCCTTATCACAGGAAAATGACAATACAGTATTTAAACAAAATTAAAAGGATGCTTTTGAACATAATATGTGACCACAACTAAAAAACAGACCCCAAAATCTGGAAATCTGCCAAATATGTGGAGGATAAATAGGAATGTCACACTGCTTTGGTGTGAAGCCCTACCCGACTACGTGAGAGCTGTGTGATCTTAAATAAGGTGTAACTACCCTAGGCTCCATTTTCTTATCTTAAAATGTATATACTCATATCCAATGCATGAGGTTATTGTGAGAATCAAATTACATAAAGCACATAAGGCATTTACTAGCACATTCCAGACACATGGAAGTTCACCATATGTGTAAACCAATAACTGTGGTTATGTCTAATTTCCCCCATTCCTTACACCTTCCTGTACTTCCCAAACCTTTTTCAAATTTCAGAAATCAGAGAACACTTTTATGATAAAAAATAGTACACACAAGAAAAAAAGGAGGAGTCACAGAACCTCTTAGTAGGTTTAAGAAACAAAGGAACATAAAATCTAGTCATATATAGCTCAACGATTTTCAAAGGGGAACAAATGACTGCTGCCTGATAGTAATACACGTTTTCTTTCAAAAATATAAAATGGCATTTAGAATACAACTTACTTATCAAACAAAACAATGTCTGGGGTCCAGAGGGAGTCTGAAGGAACACGTATAACTTTTATTCCACCATAGTCATCAGGGTTCCATCTTAATTTTACATCTGTCCATTCCTTTAAAATGAAGAAATCTGCCTCAATCCCAAACCAAATAATAGTCAAAATAGTGAAAATTATACTCTTTGTCAAGTCCTGAAATTTTAGACATGAAATCATCTTTGCCCCCAATACAGAAAACTCAACTCCATCTCTTTGATGTGGGCACTGAAGCCCAACTTCTAGGTAGTGGCTCTGGCTATGGACTCAGGGCTCATGGTCCTCATGAGACACAGGAGACAACCAAAGCTGATGCACTCATGGCTCCATGCAGCACCTCTTCTCCCACCAACTGACCATGCCCAGGACTTGAAGCCATGGGCCCCCAAGGTTCAGAGGAAACATTCTCTTTTCCCAACTGTATCGTTACTCAATTTGGCTGGTCTGTGCAAAGGGGATTTGGATTTATTACACATTCCGCATATTTAAACACCATATCAGCCTCCATGTAGTAACACTTCCGTGATCATATCAAGGTAAGAGTCACATGCCAAGAAAGGCACATCTGCTTTTTAGGAGTTTCGGGTTAGGGATGTTGGTAATAGGCATAAGAATTAGGAATGGTGGAATAAACAAAAGGGAAGCACTCATCAAACTATTGAGGGCATACGTATGGTAGCCCAGTAAAATGGGGACCTTCATATAAAAGGCACTCTATGTAAAAATAACGTATTACATTCTTGTCCACTCCCATCTCAGAGTTAAAGCCAACATCCTTGCAGTGCGCTATGAGCCACTATTCCATTAGTCTCCCATTACTTACCCCTCACCATGTCTCACTCATTTCTAGCCACATTGGCCTTGCTACTCCTTTAAGTGAGACACATCCCAGCCTCAGGGCCTTTGCACTTACTGGTCCCTCCACCTGGAATGTTCCTCCCCAGGCACCCACAGGGCTTTCTTCTTCTCCTCCAAGTCTTTGTTCAAACTTTGCCTTCCAGGTGACATTTTCTCTGAACATTCTGCTTATTAGTATAGTCCTTAACATTCCCTAACCTCTTTCCCAATGTGTTCTCCAAGCTCATCAGCTTCTAAGGTACTTGTTCCTTTTGCTCCCACTAGAATGAAATTCCATGAAGGCAAGGATTTTGGAGTTTGTTTTGTTCACTAAAGTTTCCCCAGTGCCCAGCACAGAGCCTGACACATAGAAGGCACTTGAAAAATATTAACTAATTAACAAGTATTTAACTTGAAAAATATTAACTGATTCAACATAAGAATTCATCTACTGTCATTTTTTCTGTATTCGGCCAATTCACCAAGACCACATATTCATGTCCCTTTGTGCTGTAAGCCCTGTGGTAATTGGTGGTGCCAGCTTCTAGCTGGATGCCCATTTGAATGTTATACATACCTGTTTCAACCAGACATTTGTTGTCATTAACTGATTTTTCTCATCCTATGAATAAAAATTTAAATAAGATTATTGCAATTATAGAAGCAATTCTTTAAATAAAATAAGAAGCGTTATGTTTTTATACAAATATCCTCCATATAGAATTGACATTCTGCTTATCACTCTGGTTCTCTAGAAAATTAGTATTCTTTTCCAGCCTAATTTCACATTATTCCTTTCAACATACTCTGTACTTCAGATAAACTACCTTAAAGCATACCGTTGGCATTTTTAGATTTAACATTCATGGTATCAACTACTATAATTTCCTCAAATTTAAGACAGAATCTAAGATACATAGCATTATTTTATTTGCTTAGCACCAAAAGGAAGAGAAGCTATCAATGAATTGCAAGCTGTCATTAATTATAAGATATACTCTAGTTCAGAGATGGCAAAATATGGAAAAGCATGCATCTTAGGATTAGTGAGATATGGCATTTCTGTACATTGTCAAGGGACTATTCCTTGTGGGCAAGAATTTGAACTTCCCTGTGGGTCTGCTATGTAAAAAAAAATACGGATGTCTAAGCATTTCACAAAGCCTTTAGGTCTTACTTTTCTAGAGAACCTGGGGTCCTTAAGACTTGTCACTTATTCCTCCAGCTGTCAAATCTTTGCTGTGCCAGCCCTTCCCCAAATTTTCAAGGCCTAATTAAAGTGATATTTTCTCCTACCAAGTTTTACTGAAATTTCATGGAGTCAAATGAACAAGCCAAATTCACCATAATCAACAACCACAAGTACACTATGTATAGGATATGAGGCTAAGCAAAGAGAGCCACAGCGAAGAGAGGCAGCTGGGGAGAGAATACAGTGTAAATAGCTCAGGTAGCTGAAGGTTACCCTTTCCCTATTCTATCCCAACAGCAGGAGGAGACTTGAAGGAAGCACATCCCTAGGGACAAAAGCAGCTGTGTGACATCCACACATAGGAGGAATGATTGCTAGGAATCAGCATAGCCATCCATCTTAAGATGTAGTTCCCAAGAGCAATTTTCTTTAATTAAAACACAAGAGTTCAGGGGTAGGGATGTAGCTCAGTGGTAGACTGGCATACACAAGGCCCTGAGTTCAATCCTCAGCACCATCCAAAAGCAACAGAACACAACAACAGAAAGAGCTGGAGAGGACCTAGAGACCTCATCTACTGTAATTCCTTCCTTCATTCTCCAGGTATAGAAACTGGCCCAGTGAAGTGACTTACCTAAAATCACACTAGTCAGTGATAGAACCAATTCTAAAATTTGAATCTCCTAAATCTAAACCTTATCCCACCAGCTCTACTGCCCACCCCAAAGTCACACACCATCCAGAATAACTGCTAATCCCAGTATGAGAATATGCCTGTTCCACAAAAGTTCTAAACAGAGGTATTTATATTTAGGAAAGTTCTGGTAAATATAATTCTTATGATGCTATAGGGCAGTAGGTCATCTTTAAAAGTGATGAATGAACCCTTTTTCTAGAAATGTGAGCACATATTTTGCTCTCTGATTAGAACCCAATCAAACCTTGGTATTTTCAACTACCCATAATGCAGATTAAAAAATAATTCATAAGGAGTTGAGGTTGTAGCTCAGTGGCAAAGTGCTAGCCTAGCATGTGTGGGGCACTAGGTTCAATCTTCAGCACAATATAAAAATAAATAAATGTGTCCATCTATAACTAAAATTTTTTAAAATAATAATCCATAAATTTGCAACTAGCCTCAAAGATGAGGCAGCTAACCCATTACCATAGGGGATGCATCCTAATTTAATGTGGCTGCAGTTATCTCCTGAGCATCTATAATGTGCTCTGCAGAGGGAGGATGCAACAAAATGAAACTGAGTGAGGACAAGTGTGGACAATACCCAGGAGGAAAACACAAAATAAGTGGAGAAGATTAAACTACATGTAAGCATATCAGAAGTTTAAGTGGTAATAGTTTTTTAACCTGATCATAAAAATATAATATTAAAACAAACAAATAAACATGGAGATATTTTTAAAAACAAGCAGGCACAGTTGCACACGCCTGTAATCCCAGCGACTCTAAGAGGTTGAAGCAGGAGGATCCCAAGTGAAAGCCAGCCTCAGCAACTTTGGGAGAACCTGTCTCAAAATAGAAAACTAAAAAGGGCCGGGGATGGAGCTCAGTGGTTAGGCACCCCTGGGTTCAACCTCTGGTACTGAAAAATAAATAAATAATAAATAAATACATAAAGAGCAGGATAACATGTAGGAAATAAGGTAGAAATCTACAGAAAGTTCAAGGGAGAGCTACCAGCATGATTATAGAATTGAGAGACCCCAATGATGAAAGGATCATAAAAGCACTTAGAAGCAATTCAATGAACTTTCTGTTTTCAACCCCAGGACCAGTCACCCTCATCTTCTATGACTCCAGACCCTCTTGTAGTCACTGACATTCCAACTTCTCTACTGGACTAACTTTATTCTTTTTTTTTTTTTTTTTCTTACAGTACTGAAGATTTAAAAGGGGTGCTCTACCATTGAGCCACATCCCCAGTCCTTTATATTTTTTTTTATTTTGAGACAAGGTCTTGCTAAGCTGTTCAGGCTGGCCTTTAACTTGTAATTATCCTCCCTCAGCATCCCGTGTTGCTGGAATTATAGCCATGCACTGCTGTGGTTAATTTTACCACTTTCTACAAATGTTCCTCAAGGATCAGGTTCCTACTTTTCTTCACTAGCTTTAAAAACTAACCAAAGTTTCAACACTCATCCACAGCCCGCAATTCCAAATTGATATCCTTAGTCTCTCTTTCACCTCAGAGCTGTTCTTGACTTCCCCAGGGCTAGTGAACATTTTCTTTGGAATGAACACCTCAGATCACAAAGTCATCATCCCCTCTGCCATACTCCCATAGCAATCTTTCAGGTTTCTGTTCCTCTTCCACTGTAGGCACCTAGGGTTCAAAATGTGCCACCTGGCCTGGCAAGGCGGCACATGCCTGTAATCCTAGTGGCTCAGGAGGCTGAGGCAGGAGGATCGAGAGTTTAAAGCCAGCCTCAGCAACTCGTCGAGACCCTGTTTCTAAATAAAATACAAAAAAGGGCTGGGGACCTGTCTCAGTGGTCAACCACCCTAGGTTTAATCCCTGGTACCAAAAAAAAAAAAAGTGATACCTCCTTCCACATTCAGTGGTCAAGTTCTATTATCCCCTCTATGTGACCTAACTTGTCTCTCAAGTTTCTTCAAAACCATGTATGTTACTCACTGATCTTCTAGAGAACTGCTTTTGCCATATCTAGTGCCTGTTGGATCTCTCACCCATTCAGCATTTACCATGTGCCAGACTCGGGGTTGGACACAGGAATAAAGCTAGCCCTGCTCTGCAGAGCACACAAGCACCAGTGGTGGAGTGGGCACTATATCAAAGGGCAGGAGACTACCAGAGGACCAGACTGTCTTGGAGTCTGGGAAAATTTCACAAAGGGTCTGACAGTGCATTGACCTTGAGGAATAAATGCCTCATGCCAGAAGGAAAAAATCATCAAGCAGAAGAAATGGCAGAAACAAAGGCAAGGTGGTATGCAGGGATCACTCCTCACCTGCTCAGCCATTCAGTCACACCATTTTCCTATGTAGCAGGGCTCCCAACATTAATCTGATCTAAACAGCTCCACAAAAAGGCTCAGTATCACTGACAAAGCTATGATTATACTGTTCCTTCTTTTTAAAAATATTTTTAGTTGTTGATGGACCTTTATTTTATTTATTTGTGGTGCTGAGAATCAAACCCATTGCCTCATACATGATAGGCAAATGCTCTACCACTGAGACACTGAGTCACAACCCCAGCCCATTGTTCCTTTATTTTTTTTTTAGAGAGAGAATATCTTTTTTGTAGATGGACACAACACAAAGCCTTTATTTATTTATTTTAATGTGGTGCTGAGAATCAAACCCGGGTTCCACCCCCCGTGCTAGGCGAGCGCTCTATCGCTGAGCCACAATCCCAGCCCCATTGTTCCTTCTTATTAAAGTATTTTTACTCTCTTCCATGTCAGCTGACTATAAGGCCAGCTCAACTGGCACCTCCTCTATCCTGCCTTCTTTGATAATCTCAATCATCATGATAGATCTGAAGTCCCAGCTATTCATGCCATCATGATTTAGTACTTCAGTATTCTGAAGTGACTCTACAATGGCCTCAACCAGAAAGAAAGATCTTTGAGAGCAAGCCCCACTTTATCTTACTTCCTACTTTCCTATCTTTATTTAATATCTCCCCATACCATCTAGCAAAGGGTCATATGTATTCACTGATTTCTCTGGAAGCAACTAGGTGACATATATCATCATGCTAGGAATCAAACCCAGGGCCTTGATGAACAAACACTGTACCACTGAGCTACACCTCCAACCCCTGACTAACTGCCTTTCTTAAGAAAAGGAGAAATTCAGATATTTGTGTACAAACATCATCATTGTTATTTACAATAAGAAAACTGAACAATAATCTGCTAACAATAGGAGAACGGATTTTTAAAAAGGAATCTCATGTAGCCATTATAGTAGGGAAAAAGTCAGCAATCAAAATCATATCTAAAAATATTCTAATTGTATCATACACACACACAAAAAAAATAAATAAATAAAACTGTCTAAAACAACCTAACAGGTTAACATTAGTCATCTCTGGGTGGTAGAATTAGAATATATTTCATTTGTATCTTTTGCACTTTAAAAATTCTCTATAAACTGTGTGCAGTGATATATGTCTGTAATCCCAGAAACTGGGGAGGCTGAGGCAGAGGAACACAAGTTGAAGATAAGTCTCGGCAACTTAGTAAGATCTTTTCTCAAAATAAAAAATAGAAAGGGCTGAGGATGTAGTTGAGTGGTAAAGTGCCTCTAGGTTCAAGTTCCAGTACCAAAAACAAAAGAAAAAGAAAAAGAAACCAACTCTACAGAAATCATGCATTACTTCTCTAATCAGAAAATAATGACACATCTATAAATGTTATTTTAAAAAATACATATGTGAAAAAAACACACACACACATGTTGACCTATTCTGGGAACATAGCAGGGAAATAATGATTAGCATGACCAGGACAAGAAGAAACTACCTTAAAAATTAGTGTGAATTTTTAGTTTAAATAGGAAGGATCTCTTGGACAGTGAAAGTTATCAAGGAAACTTATTCTCCCTTGTGAATGTCACATGGAAAAGTCTCTGTAATGTTGTAGTGTGATACTGAGACAATGTCCTGTTGAGATACTTTTTGGACCTAAGAATATATAATTCTAAAACTGTTTGTTCCTCTTAAATTTTTTGATCTATGTTTAACACATTTAAAGAGAAACTTTAATATAAAATGTTTCAGTATCTTTGCATTTGTGAAAGACAAACTTATTATCATTGCCAAATGAGATAAAACAATTTCCAAATTATACAAAACCATATAAACACATTATGTCTGTGGCACAGTAATTATTTTTTCCTGAGGAGTTCCTTGAGGAAAGGCACACAACAGACTCTCATGAAATTGGTGTGATAAGGAATATGTAATAATATGCACACCTACCACATCCACTAATTGAGATATTGCAAGGCCAAACTTGATTTTTATTTTGTCATTCAGGTATTCCACAGGACGAACCCATCTTTCATAGTCTTGAAATAAATCCTTAAACAAACTGTCTTCATGTCTTGCAACAGAGGATGGTTCAGATAATCCTGTGTATAACAAATTTTTAGAAGTTATTTGTATTTTAAGAAATTAAATATTATTAAAGATTCAACTATTATGAATGCAGATTTTAAATGGAATATTAATACAAACACTTGTGATCAAATAAGGGTCATTCTGGCTCAGATATAATTCTTAAGTTAAATCAGATTACCTATGGAAATATGCTGAGTTCTTTAAGAAACAGTACAAATACAGCATAATTTAAACTCTAAATACTAAGTAAAGGGGATATAGCTCGGTGGTAGAACTCTTGACTAGCAAGCAGAAGGCCCTAGGTTCAGTCAACAGCACCACAAAAACAAAAAGCAAAACAAAACAAAATCTACATAATAAAAGCTTTTCTATTGTCAGAGCTACAGAGATTGCTGAGAATAAAATTCCACACCTAGAAAACAAATACACTGAAGCAAAGTCTTTTTATCAAGTGTAAATTTAAAATAAATATGTTAGTGGCATAATTTTATATATGAATATTGAATGAATTATTTATATTTGTCATATATTTGCTACACTTTTGTATAAAATCACTTTAGGGCCTAATAGGAAAAACATTTACTTCAAACAAAAATGTCACTGGGCCAGACACAGTGGCCATGCCTGTAATCCCAATGACTCAGGAGGCTGAGGGAGGAAGATTTTGAGTTTAAAGCCAGCCTCAGCAATTTAACAAGGCCCTAAGCAACTCAGTGATACCCTGTCTCCAAATAAAATATTTTAAAAAGGGTTGGGGATGTGGTCAGGGGTAAAGCACCCCTGGGTTCAATCAAAAAAGTCACTGGTGCGGCTGGGATTGTGGCTCAGTGGTAGAGCACTTGCTTAGCATGTGTGAGGCACTGGGTTTGATTCTCAGCACTGCATATAAATAAATAAAATAAAGGTCCATTGAAAACTTAAAAAAAGTCACTGGTTTATTTATCATCAAGTATACAAACACAGGAATTATAGTAGCTATCAGAGATGATCCTTCTCCAATGTAAAAGAAAGCATTTGAAAGAAAACTAGCACTCTGACAGAATTCTCTTTTTATTATGGTAGACCATGATTTCTGTACAAAGCTATTAAAAAGTTATCTGGTGACACTAACTGAAAGAAATCCGTTTCCTAATTCTCCTTCACTGCCTATTATTTCATTAATATAGCAGCCTCAAGGATTTATGTCCTGCTTCCCTGAGCAGTGCAAGATTTCATCTATAAATCCCACAGTTTGTGTCACCCCTCCCATAAATGTCTCCTTATGAGGGAATGCAGCACAGCATTTGCCATTTAGATTAAATTAGAATACTGTACACTGGAGAGTCATCTTAATATTTAACAGCTGTTGATTTTAGAGCTTTAAGTTAAAAGAACATTACTGAACCATTTTTCCTCTTTTAATCCTATTTTAAAGATTTATCATCTCTGAAATGCCAAAAATTTAAGGTTGTTTAAATGATAAAAATAAATAGAATGTCTTTCAATTGCATCTAAGAACCATTTTTGCCTTGGGGTGGAGGGGACAAACTAGTTTGAATTGTTGTCTCAAATTGTGTTTGAAAGATAGATTAGGTAGCGTATACATAAAATAATTCAATCCCAGCATTCTGCCCAACGTTCAAGATACTGCTTGGTAAATACCTCTGTAATACGTCCAATACTAGAAATATCATTTTCTTAGCACACTTTACAGAAATGGCAGGCACAAATGCCAGTAGTATTTTTTAGCACAACCTCGATGGTGAACTCAATTCTACTTAGTGGTTATGCTTTTTTAGTTGGTTCTAAATGTTTTAAGTTTATGCTGCTTGGAATGTTAAAAAGGAGACAATACAATGTATTCCCCTCATTTCACAAATGGGATATGACCAGAAACACCAATGCTACAGAGCTTATTAACTGCAGAATTCTGAAGGACATCCAAGGCTCCCATCAGCCTCTTGCTCTTGTCACCCTAATATCTTCCATCTTGAGTCAGCTTTCTAGAAAAGCATAATTAGTGCCTTATCCCCTGAGAGCTTTATCCCACATGGATCTTTGCTCACTCATTCATTGTTTATTGGACATGCGCCTGGTATCAGGTGCTGGGAACACACTGATAAACAAAACAGCATCCACATTTGCAGTCCAGCAGGAAAGAGTGACACAAACAAACTCAAACTGAAAATACTTTTTAAAAAGTTGTTGTGAATAATTAACATTTGCTTATACTACTCAAAATACATACATCAAATCAGTGACTATCGACCTGGGTTACTTAGAATTTACTTTTCACACAATGTTTGACCACATTATATACTATTTTGTATGATTTGCTATGTACTATTTTTTTATTATATGAATCTGGTATCTCCAAAGATAGCAATGTCCTGAAATTCAGGAACATTTCTACATTTTGACATCACTATAGCTAAGTATAAATCTGGTCACACTGGTTACTTAATGCATTTTAGTTTTCCTTCCCTTCTTTGACTTGAAAACACTTGATTTTGATAAAAAGGAAACCTGGAGGAAATACTTGCAAATTGTATATCTGGTAAGGGGTCTATATTTAAAATAAAAAACGATTATAAATCAATGATAAAAGACTCAATAAGCCAATCAATAACTCAAAGATCAAAACTGAACTTTAAAATGGGCAAAAGGTTTGACAAGACATTTCTTCAAATAACAATGGCAATAAACACATGAAAAAATGTTCAACCCCTTTAGCTATCAGGAAAATGCAAACAGTGAGATTCATACACAACAGAATATCAATAATCAAAAAAGATATAATAAATAAATGCTGGAGAGGATGTAAAGAAATTTGGACTCTCATGATATAATCGCTATGGAAAGCAGTCTGGCAGTTTTTCAAAAGGCTAAGTATCGATTTACCAAAAACTCACCAATTTCAAATGAAAACAGATGTTCACATAAATACCTGTATATGCATGTTCACAACATTACTCATACTAGCTAAAAGCTGAAAACAACTCAAATGTCCATCAAATGAAAAATGGGTAGAAAAAAAATGTGGTATATCCATATAATGGAATATTTGGACATAAAAAGGAATGGATTACTGATACATAATAGAACATGGATAAATCTTGAAAACACTAGGTGAAATAAGCCAGTCAAAACAGACAACATATTGCATGATTCCATTTATATGAAATGTCCAGTATAGACAAGTCTATAGTTACAAAAAGTAGATTAGTGCCAGGTGTGGTAGGGCACACTTGTAATCCCAATTACTCAGAAGACTGAGGCAAGAGGATGGCAAGTTTAAAGAAGCCTGGACAATTTAGCAAGACCCTGTTTTAAAATAATTTTTTTTTTTTTGGTACCGGAGATTGAATTCAGGGGCACTCAACCACTGAGCCACATCCCCAGCCCAATTTTGTATTTTTATTAGAAACAGGGTCTCACTGAGTTGCTTAATGCCTCGATGTTGCTGAGGCTGGCTTTGAACTTGTGATCCTCCTGTCTCAACTTCACTGAGGATTACAGACATGTGCCACCGTGCCCAGCCTTAAAATAAAATTTTAAAGGGTTGGGGTTATAGCTCAGTGGTAGAGCATTTGCCTACCACATTCAAAAAAGCTTTGGGTTCCATCCCTAGCAACGAAGAATTTTTAAAAAGAGCTAAGTAACCAGGTACGATGGCATAAACCAGTAATCCTAGTGACTCAGGAAGCTGAGGCAGGAAGATCACAAGTTTGAGGCTGTGTCTGAACTGAGACCCTGTCACAAAAACAAAACAAAACAAAGGAGTGGGGATAGCTGGGGATGTAGCTTAGTGGTAGAGCACCTACCCACCATTGCATGAAACCCTGGGTTCAATCCCCATTACTGAAAAAAGACAAATAATGATTGCATAGTGTTGAGGAGGGAATGGTTTTGGAGGAGATAATGAAAATGTTCTAAAAAGCTCATTGTGATAGCTATACATCTCTTTGACTAGCTAAAAACATTTAACTTTAAATTGGTGAATTATATAACGTGGATTATATGCAATAAAGCTGTTGAAAGGAATAAGGAAAGGTCTTTATGACTGAGAAGCAGATGTACAATTCAGGAATAAATCAGAATTAAGAAAATGTAAGAGTACAGATAACATTTAAAATTTGAAAAACTTTAGTTGAACATAGTTAATTCATAAGTTTTCCTGTATTTTTAAAAAGCTCATTTCTTCTTTTTTTTTAGTTGTAGATGAACACAATACCTTTTATTTTTTTATGAGGTGCTGAGGATTGAACCCAGTGCCTCACATGTGCTAAGCAAGTACTCTACCATTAAGCCACAACTCCAGCCCAGTTTTCCTGTATTGATAATATAAATAAACCTAATATACAATGCCACTGCATTTATTTTCCTTACTCTTAAGTGTTTATACCTTTCCCAGGAATCATCTATTTTTGATAATTTTTTGTTTTACTTAAAATACCTTTTTTGATCAATGCTTTTAATAAAATATGGTATGTAATAAAAATGTCAACTACACACTTGAAAAATATCAATAGCTAACACACGCACACCCTTTATAAGTGAAGAGAATGAAGTTCTAAGAGGTGGTTAATTGCCCCAAACCATATAGCTGAAGTCAGGTTTGTCGACAAGGCCTATATCAACTGATCCCACCTTTTTAGGGTAAATGCCAGGTAGTCACAGAACAGTAATGGCAATGCAGATTAGTCTCTTTCCCCTTATTCAATAGGCTTCTTGAGTCATATAAAATGAAATTAGGGGCTTTTTATGTGTAAAGATACAGAGAAACATTTATTTTCTTGATCATAGACATGCCCCCTCCCCAGAGACAGGCATGCTTTTCTTAGAGAAAGGTTTTGACAACCCCCTTGATAACAATGGTCCAAAGGATTAGATAAAGACAAATTCTGTTGCTTTCAAACACCAAAGGTACAAATACAAATTGCTGCTGACTTTTTATTTTCCTGGTATTTTATTTGGAGACAGGGTCTCACTAAATTGCTGAGGCTGGTCTTGGTGCAATTCTCATGCCTCAACCTCCCAAGTCACTGGGATTACAGGTGTGTGCCACTGTCCCAGGATACTACTATATTTTTGAAAAGTAATTGTTCAATATTTTAATCTTGCAAAGTTTATAAAATGTAAATATATACTCCCTTTATCCAGTAACTCCATATCTGACCCTCAGAGCAATAAAAGAATATAAGGACAAATGTATAGAATGTTTACTGCAATCAACATTGTGACAAAAACCTAGAAACACCGCCAAGAGGTGTGAGCAACCTAAATGTCTATTCACTGAAAAGTGGCAGATAAAATATGGTATATACATATACAATGGAATATAATTCAGCCTTTAAAAGGAAAGAAATTTTGATACATGCTATAACATGGGTGAACCTCAAGGACATTATGCCAAGTGAAACAAGTTGATCACAAAAGACAAACACTGTATGATTCCACTTATGTAAGGTATCTAAAGTAGTCAAGCTTGATAGAAAGAAAGTAGAATGTGGCCCATGAACTTGGGATGGGAAAATGGAGAGTTACTTAGTCTATGGGTATAGGGCTTCCATTTTACAAGATAAAAAATTTCTGGAGATCTGATACACAGCAATATGAGTATATTGAACATGATCCAAATGCACACTTAGAAATGGTTGCCAGGTGTGGTGGTGCACACCTGTAGGGTCAGCTACTCAGGAGGCTGAAGGAAGAGAATCACTTGCATCCAGGAGTTTGGAGCCAGCCTAGAAAGATAGTGTCTCTTGGGGGAAAGAAAAAAAAATGTTGCAATGACAAACTTATGTTTTTTACTACAATTAAGAATATTTTTTAGAGGTTAGGTGTATAGCTCAGTGGTAGAGCACTTACATAGCAAGCATAAGGCTCTGGGTTCAATCCCCAGCAATGTATACAGAAAAAAAAAATTTTAATTAAAAAAGATACTTTCACCCAGGAAAATGGCATCTCAACTTTTAACAACTACAAAAGAAGTTTGTAACATATAGCATCAAATAAAAGCTTAAAAGTTTAGAGATTTTCATGGAGTACTAGTTGAAAGGAAAAAGGCACAGAAGAGAGTATAATACTATTTGTAAAACAATGAATAAAATCTTTATATATAAATATATATATATAATCACTAAATTATATATGCCTGAAGTGTGATAGTAGAAGCAAATGTGACTCCATTTTATTTTATGACTTCATCCTGTAAAACCACCATGCCAAGTAGAAGGGTCGGGACTGGGGCAAGATGTTCTTTTCCTTTTGCTATAGAAACCTTTAAGAACACGGAACTACCTAATGGGGTATTGTTTCTGTAACTAGGGTAACATGGCTCTGTTTCTGTAACTGGGGTGACTGGGCTAACTGTGACTGGTTAGGCTTCCCACCGCTTGACTGCACTCTCCAGCTTCTGTAACCTGGCTTGCTTGCATTGGCTAGACCCCAGAACATCCCTTTTGCGGTTTTCAGTCTTATAGGAGTGCCCTTGCAATTGTTTGGGGCTGATCAGGGGAATAGCTTTATGTTCTGGTCAGCCGCCACTGGTGTGCTTCAATAAAGGCTTGATTCGATTATACATGAGTGGTCTGGAAGTCAGTTTATGAAATCCCAGGACGAAGCTTTAACTATAACAGAAGAAAATTGTGGAAGTTTGCATAGTATATGAACAAAGATTAATAAAGAGATTTTTTTCAATTTTTAGTTGTAGTTGGACACAATACCTTTAATTAATTAATTAATTAATTAATTAATTAGTGTGTGTTTTATGTGGTGCTGAGGATCGAACCTAGTGCCTTACATGTAGTGTTAAGTGCCGAGGCAAGCACTCTACCACTGTGCTCACTCTGTCACTCCTATATCTTCCTGACTTTTCCTCTGCCCCTACACTAGTGCAGGGAATTATTTTTCTTCTATCAAGTAAAAGCTCTGTCCTTATGTTATGCAGTCTGGGCCAAGTTTCTTCTGTTCCCCACTACATCCCAGGCTTTTAAAACTCAAAAAGACAAAAATGAACTTCTTCTCACCTCTTTCTGCTGTCACAGCATGTCCCTTCCCTGAAGCAAGGGCACAGAATACCTAGCTTGAGCAGGTACTGAGAAGGGCCAAAGGTAAAAGAAATATCAGGAACAAAAAAAAAAAAAGGCATTGATATTTCAAAAAGATTATCTTGTCACATTGATATTTTATCCTGAAAACTAAAAATCATCTTGTTTTCTTCCCCGAGTGATCAGTTCTGGCTACTCAAGATAGAACTATCAGTGAGCAATGCTATTTGAAGACATCTGAAATCAGAAAAAGTTGGTTTTAATGGTGCCATCAGTGTCGTGCAGGAATTTCTCTGAAATCTCATGGGTTTAGAACTCCTGTGTGCACTTCTCCCTTGAGAGGCAGGAAATCTTAATGTGGAAAAGTAGTTGCACACACTGAGCCTACTTCATCACAGACAGGCTGGAAAACACACTTGGTGCCTATAATTTGATCAACTTATTATCTCCCTCAACACTGAATCAGGGTTAGAAGGCCCACTGTTCCCCACCAACTGTTCTCTGAATGAGGGTGAGTGGGATGGCCTTCCAACCAAGCCACTCACCTGCATAGCAACACCCTCCCTGCAGCCCACAGCACTGGCACTCTATGAGCATTGTTCTCACTATACTTTTCCAATCTCTATCAGAGGTTACAAAATTATGCTAACTAAAATTTAATTCTCTTCTTCAATAACATGGAGTTCTTGGTGAGAAAAATAAAATGCTGTCAGGCTCACTTCCCTCCTTTGCACCACACATAGGTCAAAAACAATCCACACTCTGCATTAATGGTGCTGTCTAACCATAAAGAAAAATACCAGAACACACAAATGTGATAGGAAGAGCTCTTCTGTGTGCTTGCTATTAATATCATGCCATACCAGCACTATTAAATACAAGAATTATGTTAATAGTCTTCTGCTTTCTCTTGGCAGAACAAATTGTGACTAGCTTCTTATTAATATTGTGCCTTGAACCCCTTTTTACTGTAGAGAATACATTCTATTTTAATGTTTTTGAGATCTTGGCCTCTTTTCTGCCTTCAGTAACAAAATTAATTAACTTTATACTATAAAGTGGTATTTTATATTTATTCTAGAAAAAACTGGTTCACCATAGAGGCCACTGTTCTTTGAAAATGACACATATGCTTTTGGGGTGCCACTGATAGAGAAAGTTTCACAATACAATAACCACAGGATACTGGGGAATAGGTTACTTGAAAGAATGATCAAGACTTGCCGTCGGAGAAAATGCCTGTCTATTGAGGAACAGCTCTGCATATTTATAGAGCCTAGGGCGGTTTGACAGTTATGACAGGTTAATGGTTGAACGTTTTGACAGTTGGCTGGGGTGCTTTCTGATTGGTGGGTAAGGATCATGTGAGCCAGCAGGGCTCACCATTGGATGGCAGGATCATGTGAGCCAGCAGGGCTCATCATTGGACGGCTCTTTTTGGGGGATGGGGAAGTTCGTTTTTGGAGCCGGGGGCGACTCCCAACATTCCCCCCTCTTTGTTATTAAATGAGAGTGGGCATCGACTCATTCTGGCTGCTTCCTGCTGAGATGGGTTGGTGTGGGAAAAAGAGAGGAGAGAAGTAAGAAGCCCCCACAGGAGGGCAGAGAAGACCGTATCAACGAAGGTTCCTTGCCACCACAGATCCATGATGATGTCAGTCCCCATTTGGCATAGGTCTCGACTGGAGTATCATCAGTAGCCACGAGTTGGTAATTCCTGAGGAGAAGCTGGTTAAAAGCTTGATTCGAAATTTTACCCTCCTGAATCTGAATGAACTTTATGATAAACGGAAGGAACAGGCACAGGGAGTTTTTAGAGCCCAAATCTAATGGGGTCTCTGGGTCTGCAAGCTGCCTTGTTGGCACAAGGGAGGGTTAAGTGTTCAGCCTTGAGTGGGGACTTGGGCATTTGGGCTTGAAGCAAATAGGTGATAAAGAACCAGACAGAGGGTTTGAGAAGACAGGTCATCCTGCAGCTAACTTTGTTTGGCATGACCTGAAGACCATCCTGTCCTGCACCTAACACCCTCAATTCCACTCTTCATTCCTAGTACAATCTAGCTCCCTCCCCTCTCTATTAAGGCTGCTCTTCAAATTTTCTCCTAACTGGGTGTACCAGCTTGCTTCTCTCTTTGCTTTTCTTGAAGGCGGCCAAGGGAGGACGGTGGCCCATTGTTACCATATTTCCCTTTGAGAGCAGTCAGATCTCTCCAGGTTTTATGTGAAACACCTCAACTTTAAATACTGATACTTGAAATTCTTACAAAACTAGGAGGGTAAACAAAACACACATGTTCCTCCTTAGGCCCAAAAGGCAACTGGTAAAGTGCTCTCTTATGATCACCCTTATTCAGGGGTCACCATGCTCTGGACACCTAAGTGGTTTGTCAGAAGGACAACACACAACGGTCCCACTACCGGCCAGATCCAAGCAAGTAGGGGGTCTGTAAGGAAAAGAAGGGGGTCTGGATGGAGGGGGCCCTTAGGGTCACTTGCCTTTAATGTAGGGCAAAGAGAGGACCCAAGAGGGGCCAGAAATGAGGGGGAGCATTAGCAGAACCCATTACGGAAATTGGGCTAAGAACAGAGACACGGGAGAGGCAGAGCTTGAGGAGATCTTGTGGGGGGGGGATGACAAGAGTACTTAATGACAGGTGACAATCGTTGGCTCTTCTGATGAAGGTGTAGGAGTGCCAGGCTTAAGCCTGGCAATGTGAATCCACGGGGTAAGTTGGTTATTAGATAGCTTGAGTTTGGCCGCCAAGGGAGTGCATAGTCACCTGAGAAGGACCCTCCCGTTTTGGTTTTAGAGGGGGCTTTTCCCTGGTGGGCAATAGTAAACAAGTTGACCAGGTGTTAAGGAGGTAGGGTTTTGAAAGAGACTGAGGTCAGGAAGGAGCCAGTCTTGATAGCGCCAGAGTTCAGAGCGTAGATGGAAGAGGAGGGGCAGGGCATAGGTTTAGGAGATGGGTAGGGGTTCTGTAGGCAATCCGGGAGGAACGAGGGGATGGCCATACATGACTTCATAAGGTGAGAGATTAGAGCCTTGCCAAAGAAGCCTTCTAATGTGCAATAAAGCAAGGGGAGAGCAAGGGGAGCACCTTTACCCGGTGAGCTTGGTGAGCTTGGTGAGGGTCTCTTTAAGGGACCGATTGGTCCTTTCAACCTTTCCAGAAGCCTGGGGGCGGTAAGGGCAATGGAAATGCCAAGGGAGTGATAGCATGTGAGCCAGTCCCTGAGTTACCTGTGAGGTGAATTCTGGGCCATTGTCTGATTGGATAGAAGTGGGCATCCCAAAATGGGGATTATGTGAGTCAACTACCATGGAGGCCTGCTTGTTAGAAGTGGGAAAGGCTTGTTTTTTACTCGGGGCATGTTGGTGAAATCAATCTGCCAGTCTGCAGCTGGGGTATGACCGCGGGCCTGATGAGAAGGGAAAGGTTTAGGTTTTAATGGCGTATTGGTATTGGTTCTCTGGCAGATCTGACAAGCAGAAGTGATCTGTTGTAGGAGCGTCTTATCGCATGGGGAAAGGGTGAAAAAGGAGTGAAGGAAAGTTAGTGAGACTCTGTGGACTAGAATGGAATAGAGTGAAGAAACTGGAAGAGCTGTTGGGGATCTTTGGGCCGATCCCCAGTGGTAATGAAGAGTAGCAGAGAGGAGGTAAAGCTCTATAGGGCGGCTGATCGAGCCGCTTGATAGGCCTTGGGATTCCCCCTAGTAGTAAGGAAGGAGTCAGTTTGGTGAGTCTTGCAATGGATTATTCCCAGTTGGGAAGGCAGCCTGGAGGCTCGTAGTAGACCAGAAATAAGTGTGGAATTAATGACTGCCATCCCTCTGGTGGTAGCCCCCCTTTTTTTCCAAATGGCTGCGTGGGAGATCAGGATATGGAAGACGTATTTGGAATCTGTATATAGGCAGAGGGTTTTTTCCTCCGCTAGCTCACATGCCCTTGTGGCAGCTATGAGTTCAGCTTGTTGGTTGGTGGTATTGGGTGGGAGAGGTTTTGCCTCTATGATGGATGAGAGGGAAACGACAGCATATCCTGCCACTTTAACCCCTTCGTGTATAAAGGAGCTACCATCTGAGAACCAGACGAGGTCTGAAGAGGGCAGGGGTCCCTCAGAAATGGTGGCAGGGCAGGGTAAAATCGTCTCTAATACCTCTAGGCATTTGTGGACGGGATCTTGTGAGGGAGAAGATGGGAGGAGGGAGGCAGGGTTTAGAACCCTGGAAGGAGGAAGTGACTGTAGCCCCTTGTAAGTGAGGAAATCCTTTAGATGGTGAGGAGATGAGATGGTTAGTGGGGAGCCAAAGGTAAGCTTGTGTGCTTCTTTCTGGAGGTCATGGGCTGCTGCTAGGGCTCTGAGGCATGGGGGCCAGCCCCTGATGGTGGGGTCGAACTGTTTGGATAAGTAGACCACTAGTGCAAATGTGGGGCCATATTCCTGACCCAGAACGCCCAGACTTTGTCCCTGTTTTTCATGTACATAGAGGGTGAAGGGTTGGGAGATGCAGTGCGGGTGCCCAGAGGAGGGTCTTTTTGTAAAGGGCTTCCCTACCGCTGAGGGTAGGGGTTCATCTTGGGGGCCCTTGGCTAGATTACATAGCGGCCTGGCGAGGAGGGAGAAATTCAAAAGTAATCCAGGCCCTGAAGTACCCAGCCAAACCCAAGAAGGAGAGTCATCTTTGGTTTTTGGTGTAGGTATAGACACAATAAGCTATTTTCTGTCTACTGTAATGGCCTTTTTCCCTTGAGAGATAGAGAACCCTAGATACATGCTATTTGAGCCTTTTGTGGAGAGGCCTGATATCCCTTTAAGGCCAAGAAATTAAGTAGGAGAACTGTGTCATCTGTTGAGCACCCTTTGGACAGGCTAAAAGAATTTGTAGAGGTTTGCAAGGGGTACAGAGAGCAGGATTGGATCGGAGCAAGAAGAAAGCCTGGAAGAGATCCCTTAGAATGGAGGGATCCAGGGACCCAAAAAGGGGCCATCTGCTTTGGTTGTCTAAGGGATAAGTGGGCCAGGCCTGGGTGCTATATTTGATCCAAGAGGCATTGTAGGGGAGAGTCGACTGGCAGAGAAGACACATTACCCACGTAAGGAGGAGGGAAGAGGATGCAGAGAAGGAGGAAACTGGTTTATTGGCAAAAGGGGCGTCCCCGCTAGAGCAAAAAAATCAGGAGTGCCTAAGTGGCAGGTTTGAGCTGCAGAGATTGGTCATCACTGAATCCTGACAGTTGAAGCTCTTGTCCTGGACAGAGCCAGAGCCGTGGGAGACCTTGGCCAAGGCTTTTCGGGACCCCTCCTGGAGAGGCCGGATACTCCCAGGGCCGGAAAGAGGGGAGAGGAAGGGGAGGGTAAGTGTCTCTCTAGCGGCCAAGTCTTAAGGTGAGAGGACTAGGACTTTTGAATCTGCCCAAGGAAGGAGTCCCTGAGGGCCACCGTAGCCTTAAAGGCTGTGGTGGGGTGCTTTCCTCCCCGCAGGTGGGCAAAGAGATTTGCTGGACGATAATCAACATATTGCAAGAGGGTGGATTCGGGGCACTGGGGGTGAAAAGATTGGAGGTCGGAGGCCAGGATTTGTCCAAAGAGGTGTCAACTATCTCGAAATCCCTGAGGAAGGACAGTCCAGGTTAAAGGCAAAAAGATATCCTTTAAATCTATGATGGAGAAGTGGGTGGCAGTGTGGGGAATCTGAGACAGCAGAGTGTATGGGTTGGGAACCAAAGGATGTATGGGCCTAACGGAGGTGTTGATGAGTCGTAGGTAGGACCCATTGGGCTTTTTTACCACTAGTATGGGAGTATTGTAAGGGGAATGAGCAGGACGGAGGTACCCCTTGCTAAGAAGGACCTGAATAATAGGTTGTAGGCCCAGAAGAGCTTTTGTTGACAGGAGCCTGATTTGGGAAGGTGTTAGGATCTTTGAGATGAATGTTAACTGGTGGGCAGGAAACAGTGGAGGGGGTGTGGGTATCCCATACAATCGGGTCAACCAGGTTAGTATGGTATTTCATGTCAGCCTCACAAGAGGAGCAGAATGGCTAGTCTTCTGCCAAAAGGGCCAGAAAAGATGAACAGGCAGATTCTGGGGCCTGACTGATGCCAGGAGCCTGTATATTGATTGTTGTATTGAATTTAGAGAGAATATCTCGGCCGAGCAAAGGAACTGGACATTGGGGCATAACTAGGAACGTCTGAGAGAATGGGAAGTTGTCTATGGAACAGAGTAATAGGGGAGTCTTTCTTGGATAGATGGTCTTTCCTCCTATTACCCTGACAATAGGAGAGGTGGACGGCACTGTTTGCCCCCAGAATTCTGTCAGGACTGAGAAGGTAGCCCTGGTGTCAAGGAGAAAGTCAACCTTGCGTCCATCCACCTGAATCTGCACCCTGGGTTCCTGTTTATTGATCGTTATGGCCGGGGACAAGGACCCAAGGCACCATTAATCGATTGCCATGCCCAGAAGGTCAGAGGGTTCCCTGGCCATAGGCCTACTATGGGATCTAGGACAGTCAGAGCCCCAGTGACCTTGTTGTTGACATTTAGGGCATGGAGTACGTAGAGTGCGTGGTGCGGGGCATGCCCTGGCCCAATGTCCCTCCTTGCCACACTTGAAGCAGGCACGGGGGGTGGGGGTGGGGGGGAGAGGTTTTGGTGATGGGCGGCAACCCGAGGAAGCACCCTGCAGGGCCTGGGCGAGCATCTGAAATTTCTCAGTCTGGGGGGTGGCAGGGCCATGTTCGAGCTTTTTTAGTTTGGCCCAGATGTCAGGGTAGCTCTGCAAGAGGAAATATGTCATAAGGACCTGACGGCCATCTGGGGTTTCGGGATCTAGGTTAGTGCTGAAGGGCTTTTGTAAGCCAATCCAGAAATTCCAATGGGGTCTCTTGTAATTTTTGGAAATTGACGGCCTTACGTGCCGCTTTTTTGAGCCCAGCAATAATACATGCGGAGAATCGGTCCCTACTCTGTATGCCAGCCTGTGTATTATAATCCCAGTCGGGAGTTTGATCTGGGGCAGCAAGTGGCCCTGGAGGGTGATTGGGATTAACTCGGTGAGTTTCATCCTCATGGGCTCTGGCAAGTTCCCAGACTCTGGTACGTTCCTCAAGAAGGAGAGTATTAGCCAATAACACATAAGTGAGGCTATAAGCCTGGAGGACCCACTGAAACTCCCTTCTGTGGTCAATGAGCCCAACTTTCTCTCGAGTTGCATGAGGTCATTCATAGAGAATGGGACATGTACCCGGATAATGCCCTCAGGTCCAGCAACCTCTCTTAAAGGGGCCATGGTTTGTGGGACTAGGGGCGGGACCTAGTTTGGGGGGAACTAAAGGTGTCGGCCGAGTCAGGGGGAGCACCTGAGGGGCTAGACGGAACGGACAGGGGAGGTCGGTAGGGAGGGTGTTCATCTGCCAGATAGGCCAGGGTGAGAATGAAGAAGAGAAAAAGCCTCAACATAGGGGAACTCCTTCCACTTTTTCGAGAGCTCGCAGAAGTTAAACAGATATCTGAGAATTTCGGGATCTAGGGATCCTCCTGGGGGCCATTGACTTTGATTGTCTTTGATAGTAAGGCCAATCTTGTGTGCAGAATTTAATAAAGGGGAGTCTGCAGGGAGGGAAGAAGAGGCCCCCATAGGTCAGGAGAGGGACAAGGGTGGTTAAGAGAGAGAAAGAGAGAGAGAAAGTGTGTGAGAGAGAGGAGTGCCTGTTCTTCCACCCCTCAGGACCTCCCGCTCATGAACCAGGTTCCAGAGAGTCCACTGTGACCGTAAAGGTTGTGGTGGGGTGCGTTCTCTCCTCCAGATTGGACGTCAGAGGTTTGCCGGATGATCACGGTCAAAGCCCCTGCGTAGTCCGTCTGAAGTTGGATACCCAATAGAGGAACTCACCTACTGAAGAGCCAGTGTTGTGTGAGTAGCAGCACTCGAAAGAGTGGACGAGGACGGCAAGCCTTGAGAGAAGGGACCCTCAAGCAGCGAGGCTTCCGGGTTTCGGCACCAATGAAAGAACGATCAAGGTTTGCCGTCGGAGAAAATGCCCATTTATTGAGGAACAGCTCTGCATATTTATAGAGCCAGGGGCGGTATGACAGTTAATGACAGTTTAATGGTTGAACGGTTTGACAGTTGGCTGGGGTGCTTTATGATCGGTGGGTAAGGATCTTGTGAGCCAGCAGGGCTCACCATTGGACGGCAGGATCATGTGAGCCAGCAGGGCTCACCATTGGATGGCAGGATCATGTGAGCCAGCAGGGCTCACCACTGGACGGCTCTTCTTGGGGGATGGGGAAGTTAGTCTTCGGAGCCGAGCCGGGGCAACTCCCAACATTATTGACAGAGTGAAATTTGACTTTCAGATACTCATTGTTTCACTTTCCTTTTTGGTCAGTATATTTGAAAACATATTTATGTATCCTGACACATACTTATGCTTTAAGTGCACCTTACTTTCATGGCAAAATTTTGAACTGTACATTACTATTTATCATTATTTTTCAGCCACTGATCCTTGTTTAGAAAATGGGATATAATGCAATGACAGTAACAACAAAACCAGCAAAAGCTAGGCAATGTCAACAACAGCCCTCAAATTATGTAAACTTTGGCTAAACTCCTCCCTATTAACATGTTAGCTTAGACAATCAAATCAATGCCCATTTAAAAAAAAAAAAAAACTGTAGCTGTAGATAGACAGAATGCCTTTATTTTGTTTCTTTTTATGTGGTGCTGAGGCGAGTGCCCTAGGCAAGCTCTCCACCACTGAGCTACAGCCCTAGCCCCTCAATGCCCATTCTTCAAGAATGAAATTTTGAGAACATGATGGGGCTTCAAAAAAATCTTAATTAACCTTACCTTTCAAGTTGGGAAAATATATGCGAAAAAATTTATTCAGGTAGAGACCACCTGATAGTATTTCTCAGGGATACTTGTAGTTCTCAGCACACACTTTTGGAAACATCAACCATGCAGTCTTTCAAAAACTTTCGTCATGAGCACATCCAGACTTTACCTTGGCAGTTTTTTTTTTTTTTTTAATACTAATTAATTACTTTAAAAAAATTTCAGAAGGCATGTAAAATTGCACTCAGTAATGGAGATACTAGAAATCTAATCCATCTATTTATTTATAACAGAGATTCCTAAAAGGTCATTCCCAAGGGTACTATTAAACTTAAGGAAAAATATTTTTATAGACTTTTTCTCTCCACTGCTGACTTCTTTCAGCCTAGAGGTGAATATCCATTTGCTACTTAAAAAAAAATCACATTCAAGTGCTTTAGTGAAACCTCATCTATTTTCCAAATTATATATAACCATACTCCTTAAATGTATTCAGTATAATGAAAAGGAAAGGTCATTGAACTGCAAAGATAAAAACTTTAATTTGAATACTGGGCACCATTAATTGCCTTTTAACCTCCATATGTCACAATTTTCTATTCTATAATAAATAAGGACACCTTAAAGACACCAGAAATCAAACATATAAAACCAAATTCATGGGGCTTAGGGTGTAGCTCAGTGGTAGAGCCCTTGCCTAGCATGCATTAAGGCTCTGGGTTCAACTCCCAATACCATGCACACACAAATAAACCAAATTCATGATCTCACCCCAAGTGGTCCCCTGCCAGTGTTCCCCATCACAGCGAGTGGTTCCATAATATGTCTAGTTTCCATGATCTAAAAACTACAAGTTATCCTCTACACTATTTTCTCCCTCATCCTTATTTCCAATCCATCAGGATACTGTTGAATTTACCTCTTAAATATTTCTCAGATCCATATATTTCTTACCACCCCACTGCCATCAGCCTAGCACAGACTATCTGTATCTCTCACCAGGATTAGAGCAAGTATACTACTATAAGTGGTCTCCAACAATCTTCTCAGCACCCCAACATCACTTAGTTCTCTGTACAGATATACAAGCAATTGAACAAAACACATTGCTGTCAGCCACTGGCCTGAAACCCTTCTGCAGCTTTCCACCATTTAAGAGACCAAAATCTGGGGGCTGGGATTGTGGTTCAGCAGTAGAGCGCTTGCCTAGCATGCATGGGGCCCTGGGTTTGATCCTCAGCACCACATTAAAAAATAAATAAATGAATGGAATAAAAGGTATTGGGTCCAACTACAACTAAAAAAATAAATAAATATTTAAAAAAAAGAGAGACCAAAATCTGTAAGGCCAAAGTTCTGTCAGGTCTTCCCTTGGCCTTCTACTCCAGCTACACTGAAGGTTCAGCTTCCATTCCCTCTTACAAGGTACTCATACTCTCTCCCTCCTCTTCTGAAGAACTCAACCAAGGCATCAATTCCTAGTACTCTTCCCTACCCACAAAGTCTCTATTAAGTTCCTCTACATAGACCCATGTTCCTTATCTGGCTTGTAATTATATAATCTCAGATATATATGATTAAAGTCTTCCTCACTGTGGTGTAAACTAATGAACTAGGTATTATTGTGTTTTATTCATCATTATATCTCTAGCAATTAACATAGCGGCACATAGTGTGTGCTCAGTTAGTCAATGAATAAATAAATAAACGACTCACTACTACATGCCAATTGAAATTTATCTCTAAAGTTTAGAATTTTATCACTGGTTATGAAGCAACTGTCATCATAAGAGCTACACCAATCTGCTCTGAAGAATTATGAGTCACGAGATTCAGCTTGAAATCAAAGACCTTGTCCTACTCATACTTGAATATAAAGAAGCAATCTAACATACTAGTTAAGAACTCAGCACTTAAGCCGGGCACATTGGTGCATATCTGTAGCTACTTGTAGGTGGTCAAGGCAGAAGAATCACTTGAGCCCAGGAGTCCAAGGACAGGCTGAGCAAAAACAAGACCCTATGTCAAAAAAAAAAAAAAGATCCAGGCATGGAGGCACACCTGTTATACCAACTACCCAGTAGGCTGAGGCAAGAGGACTGCAAGTCTGAAATCAGCCTGGGCAACTTAGCAAGACCTTGTCTCAAAATAAAACAAGATTTAAAAGCGCATGGGGGACTTGGAGGCACAGCTCAATGGTAGAGCACTTGTGTAGCATGTGCAGGGCCTTGGTTTTGACCCCAATACTACAAAACAACAAAAACCCACCTTAGGATTTAAAGATGTACAGGTTGGGTTCCATCTAGCTTCTAATGCTTATTGGTTAATTTCTTCTTCTGTGAAAAAGGTAAAAACAGTATCTACCTTATAAGGTCATTGTGAGGACTAACTTAAAAGTGTGTATCTAAGTACTAGGACAGTCACTATTATTTCACAAATGACTGCTAAAGTAATGGATAGACCTCAATAGGTAGGCAAAAGCACCAAAATACTGCAATATACACCTGAAATATACAGTGATTTCTATTCAAAGCTTCCCAATACACCAATAAAGATGGTCTCCAGACATCCTAGGCAAGGAAAGTTGAAAAAAAAAAAAAAAAAAGCACTCTCAACACAGTACAAGGACAGTTGTACAAAATATATACATTATAAAGCTTTCAAGTTGCTACTCTTTATAAATCACATATCTCAGAAAAACAAAGGGAATCAAGTAGTGAAATACACTAAAAATAGGAAAAGAATAAAGCAATTTTTAACCAAATAATTATTCTGAAATAGTTAAATATATAATTAACAAAAGAAAAATTAAGTTGAATTCCTAACAAGTATACAAATCCCTATGTCGTTAACACTTTGAAAGGTTTATGTTTTGGTTTTTGGTTTTTCAAATCCAATGTTAATTTTAAATATCATTAACTGACTCAAGGTTAAGGAATTGGGAGAATGACATAAAAAATGTTTAAGTAAAGCTATTTAGGGAAACCACATTTATTTTCAATGAAATGTAACGTTGGGGCTGGGGCGGTAGCTCAGTGGTAGAGCAATTGCCTAGCACATGTGAGGCACTGGGTTCGATCCTCAGCACCACATAAAAAAATAAATAAAAGTATTGTGTCCATCTATTTAAAAAAAGTAATGTAGCCTTATTCCTTAATTTTACCATGGTAAGGAAGAAAGGAAACAGAACTTCAACACTGAAAACCTTAATTTGAATACCTGGTACCACTAATAGCCATTAACCTCCACATGTATAATTTTCTAATCTATATAAAATAGGGATATCTGTTGGCAAACTATCAATAATTGTTAAACATGTGTGGCAATAACTCTGTAATTCATGGGACTGGACCATTTTGTATGTTTCAATTTCCATATAAAACATTAATAAAAAGGATAGCCTCTGTTTAGCTGCCTCATTGTTAGATAAATCAAATGAAATAAATCACATTATCTTACTATACAGGGTAGTGTCCAAGTAATTTTAAATGTTTTTTAACAGTCTTCCTCCACTAAAGATATGATATAGATAAGGATTTAAAAAAACCAATTCTAGGAATACTTACTTGATAGTGTCCTCTACTGACATTTATCCATGAAGAATCAGGATTTTTTCAAAAAGTAATAACTGGAAAAAGTCAGCCCAACATATTCTATAACTAAATGTGGATATCAGCAGTCTTTATTGGCAAATAGATAACACCTGCTTAATGGTCACTTTCTTCCAAAAATTCTTCAATTTTTAGCATCTGAGAGCCTAACTTGTAATACCTAGTTCAATTCATTCTTTCAACAGATGTTGACTGGCTGCTCACCATGCCAGCCTGTGCCAGGTGCTAAGGAGTAGAGCAGAAAACAAAGACACGATGCCTGTCTTCCTGGGGTACAAATTTGCATATGTATTTTTACCTTCACCATATCATAATTCTGTGGCCACGCAGAATACACCCCACAATGAAGATGGTGCCCTTGACACTTGTGTTATCAACCCCATGGGTTTTTTTAATTCTAGTTAGTTATACATGACAGCAGAATGCAATTCAATTCATATTACACATATAGAGCACAATTTTTCATGTCTCTGGTTGAACACAAAGTAGAGTCACACCATTTGTGTTTTCACACAGGTACTTAGCCTGTGGATTTTTATGCTATTAGAAGAATCTGAGGTACAGCACCTGAACAGGGCTGTTAATTTTTATGCTCAAAAATAAGGGAGACATCTTTTGTGAAAAGAAAATCCCAAACTGAATCAAACAAAGGGAAAGGGAGCTTTTATGGCATCTGCAGGGTTGGCAGGGACCTGGTTTTCTTGATGTCATCCTGTGTGGAAGTGGAGTTTTAGTTGTGCTCTCCATCATGAGTCTTCAGGCAACACGTTTCTTACTATATCTCTGCCCCAGAGTATGATTTTTACCATGCTAATAAGACAAAGGTTACTATGGGGTATTTTAGTAACTAGTTTATGCACATGTTTACCCCTTACCATCTGGAATTTGTCCCTTTATCTGGGAAAGTCCCTGATACTTTTAGAGCAGGGCAGACTACTGCCCTATCTCAGTGGGTTTGATCCTAATGACTTTGTTCTCTTGGCTCTGGCTTCCTGGTATCTCTTCTGTCTTGAGGGTTGAGCTTACTTTTTGGCCTCCTCTCTCCTGGTTGTCTTAACTTAAAGACTGGTCTACTTTTTAACTCCCAATTTCCTAGTATGTTTATCCCTAAAAGACTGAAGGCTAACTTTGCTATCTCACTTGAACAGTGTACAACCTGCATACTTGAAAATGGCTGCAGTCCTGGGGTCTCCATACAGGATTTCTTGGAAATACTGACATTTTGGTATGGATAATTCATTTTTGTGGGAGCTGTCTTGGACACCGTGAGATGTTTAGCATCATTCCTGGCTTCTACCCATACTGCCTCCATGTGACAACTAAAAATGTCTTCAGACATTGCCAAATGTTGGACAAAGGGAAACAAAATTGCCCCTTTTTGAAAATTACTGGTCTAACATTAGTAGCTAGTGAGTAACAGAAGCAGAACTAGGATCTGATCTGTTTTATTGGTTTTCTAAAAATGATGCTGCCATTGTAAAAAGTAATATATGATCATTGTCAAAATCAAAGCCAGATGCTCATAAAAACAGAATTCTCCTTCATCTCCTTGCCCTCTCCATGTCTCAAGGGTAACCACTGGTAAGTTTGGGATGTGGACTTATTAACACATGCATGTACACCACACACACACACACACACACACACACACACACACAGAGGAAGAAAAATGTTTTCCTCTTTTTAAGTTCTGTGTCTTGCTTTTTATTTAATACTATGTCAATAGGCATTCATCTATCTCCACTCTTCCTGTATAAACCACAAAGTGGTCTACTTATTGCTATATAAGGTTTCACCACTGGTGGGCATTTATAGTGTTCAGTTTGGGTTTATTTTTAATAATGCTACAATGGAAAAAATGCTGTAATTAACATCCTTGTACATCTATTTTTCCATACTATGCAAGTGCTGACTCTTAGAAGTGGAAATGCTGAGTCAAGAGTATGCACATTTTAAATTTTGCTAGGTACTGCCAATAGCCATCCCCATCTTCTTCAGAGACTGCCATACAAATGAAATAAGATAATGTATCTGAAAAGGTTTGTAAGAGTGATATATATTATATATCCCTAATTTATAATCAAGGTCTTCCTGGAGTAGTTAATCTTCCCCTCCAAGTCTCCTTGAATCTTTAAGTTAACAAAGAAATGACTTTTGTTCCTTTTTAAAAAAATCTTTGCAGCAGTCCTAGAAGGGCTATTTTAAGCAACAGTAAGATAAAGCAAATCAACCAATTTGTTAATGAGAGGAAATAAATGTGTACCCCAGCATTTTCAATGTGAAAAATAAGTATGCTTACCAATCGTTATTTTAGTATTACAGATGAAATGCAGAGGTTTTTTTTTTTTATTTCAGGATTTTCATTATATTATATATTGATTTTTATCACAGAATTATAGGATAAAGTTACATTGTAACTGATATGCCTTAGTAAACTTAATTTAACATCTTGCCCTCTCAGAACACTTACAAGAAGAAAATGACCTTCAGCAGTATTAAATTTAGGTCCAGTCAATAGTTCTCAAGAAGAGATTAAAAAAAAAAAAAAAAGTTTGAGCATCATCAGATCAAGTAAATGCCGAGTTCATCATCTTAATTTGGGACCACAGATCTCTCAACAGACAATAAACATGCATTATGAGCTAGTACATTTAGAGTGTTATGAAATAAAACACCTAATGTAACATCAAGTTGCACAGGCTGTATGACCTTATAAGACTCTTGCAAATTTCCTTAGAATTATCCAATTATCGTTTTTAAATGACTGAAAGGAAATACAGAAAAAAAGAAGACAGCTACTTTGTTAGGATAACAGGATAATGCCAATTTTGTTTTGTTTTGTGGTGCTGGAGATCTGAACCCAGGGCCTTGTGTATGCAAGGCAAACACTCTACCAACTGAGCTATATCTCCACTCCCTATGCCTGTTTTTATTAGTTCTATTGGTCTTGTTTGTAAATTCACTACTTCCATAATTACTTTCATCAGATGCATCTGAGAATCCACCCAGTTGATACAAATGGAGAACTATCTATAACCTAGCTACCTAAGGTGTGGTACTCTAAACAGCAATATCCAAGGCAGAATCTCAGGCCCTGTCTCTGACTCTGCATTCTAACAACCTCCCAGAGAAATCCTGTACTCATTAAAGATTGAGAAGCTCTGGTCAACAAAACCTAAAGCAGGGTTCTCGAGAGAGGAGTAAGGGGAACAATTTTGTCTGCTAGGACACATCTGACAGTATCTGGAGACATTTTTCAATGGGTGCCAGTGGAATTACAGGCACTTTTCACTGCCCCAGTTGGAAACCAATTTCATGGATAGAGACCAGGGATGATGCTAAACATCCCACAAGGCGCAGGATGCTCCTCTCCCCAAAATTTCAGAGGTTGAGAAACCATGACATAGAAGAAAAACAAGTCTGCCTATATATATCATTGACAATAAAAACACAAAATAACATCCAAAAGCTCAAGTTGTCCTTTTTGTAAGAATTCAAATAGTATTCATATTTTACTCCTATTTTTACTGGTAAAAAGCTATAGGCTATAATTCTACTTTAAAGAACATGAGGTTATTGAATAAAGAGAAACAATACCATGTTTCCTGAAATTTTGAACAAAACATTTAAACCAAAATTAAGTCATGACAGGAAAAATTCATTGAAAATAATCCTTTCCAAATATTGACATTATAAAATTATACTAATACTGTTGTAGACAAATTTCTAAACATTCAAGAACTATTCAAGTATTTAACAACTTTCATTGTCAACATGCTTATTTATTACTAAACTATCATCTGAAAGAATTTAGTTCCATTTTTTTGGCCTGAGCTTTTGTTACTTTATTGTTAGCCAATCAATTAATATTATCCAGAATTAGAGATGTAACTTAGTTGTACAACACACACATATACTAATGGTAAAAGTCTACTGGAATTTACCAAATACTCGTTAGTATATTTTTACATTGCTTTACAAACAAGTGTTCTCAACTGCTAATTATAAGTTATATGACTCTTAAGGAAGAAAAAATAATGCTATTAGAAGAAAAGGTTCTGAACTGAAATTGCTGTACTAAAACCATATTCTAATTATAAAAAATTACTTGATAGATCTAACTTGTAATTTTAGTTGGGGGGAAAAAACCCTCTACTCTTGACAACTGACTGAAAATCTCAAGAGTTCTATTAATAGTCTACTTTAATAAACTTGGGTACGTCTGTAACATATCAGGAAATTCACAAATAAGACCCTACCTTCCAATTGGCACAGTCTAGCTCACAAAGCATATTTAATAAGTGCTAGGAAATAATATATCTATTGGTACTAGAGACTGAACCTAGGGGTGCTTTACCACTGAGCTATATCCCCAGCCATTTTTATTTTGTGACAGGGTCTCGCCTTAGAGACTTGCTAAATTGCTGAAGCTGGCCTTGAACTTTCAATCCTCCTGCCTCAGCCTCCCAAGTCACTGAGAATACAGGCACTTGCCACTGCACCTGGTGAAAACCAAAATAATTTTAAATTTCAAATTAAACTATGTGAGAAGTGTATCCAAGGCCATACAAATAGATAACAAAAGCAGAACCAACCACTCTGAGTATTTGTTAGCTTTTGAAAATGTTAATGAAAGCGCCTCAACATAAGAAAAAAAATCTTTCATAGCTCTCATTTTCTATGAATTATTTTATTTTCCTTTGAATGAAGAACTCAGCCACTACATACACTAAAAATAAAGTTTCAACCATTTAAAAGGATAAGAAATATAACTGAGTATGACAATCTGATTTCCATAAATCACTATCCCAATCACAGCCAGATCAGTTTAAAAGACTTTCATTATCTTAATGTACTAGTAAATTATATTTTAATAGAGACAAAATTGCCTTCTGGGCCACTTTCCACAGCTCCATGACCTTCGATCAGCCAAACAGGTATAGCTGTGCCTGACTAGACATTCTCTTTGCCTGGGGATTGGCTCACAGAAAACCATAAGAAAGAGTTATTATTAGGAATAAAAGATGAGGGCTGGGGATGTGGCTCAAGTGGTAGCGCGCTCGCCTGGCATGCGTGCGGCCCGGGTTCGATCCTCAGCATCACGTACAAACAAAGATGTTGTGTCCGCCAAAAACTAAAAAAATAAATAAATATTAAAATTCTCTCTCTCTCTCTCTCTCTCTCTCTTTAAAAAAAAAGAATAAAAGATGAATATGAGAATAAAATTTAAACATAAAAGTAATTACAGTTGAAAGGACATAAAAAACACCTACTACCATCCTTTCATTTTAAAGAAGGTAAAATAAATCAGCAAGTCAAGTAATATGCCTAAGGAAAACAGCCAGTTAGCAGGTCTCATGGCTTCACGAAGTTCTTTCAGCCACTCCACATTCAAAGGCAGCTGTACACAAAAGCACATTAACATTTACGAGCAAATGTGCAATAATACCATCTATTCAATGTCACTACCTTCTTCAAGATGCTCAGTTACTAAGAGCATTCAGAACCTTAGAATTTTAGAACTGGAAGAGGGGATCTTTAATGACTCCCCACCCTAAAGTAAGGTAATATCCAGGGGGATATTACTGTTCTATTCATTCATTCCACAAACATTTACTAGTCTCCTGTAATAAATTAGGCATTGAGGATATAAAGATAAACAGCATAACAATAACAGTTTTCAGAGCTCTTGTGGGACAGAGAAAAGAAAACATAGATGTAACACAAGAGATGGTTATTTAAAAAAACATATTCATTGACTGGGGGCAGAAAAAATGAAGTAATCAACTCTGGTTATAACACCAAACACCATTCATGAACAGAGATATAACTGTTTACACCACTGAATGCTTAACTTCAATCCTCTATATTAAAAGGTAAAAAACTTTAAAAGTTCCAGCTTCAATAGAAGGAGTGTACCATTTTCTACAGTGCCAAGCACTGTGTCTGGCCTGTGTGTCTGCATGTGTGTATCCTGAATATGACTCAGAGGTAAGCCATATTATCCTCATTTTTGTACTTATTTATTTTATTTCTTTATATATTTGTTTATTGGTACCAGGGATTGAACCCTGGGGTGCTTAACCACTGAGCCACATCCTCAGCCCTTTTTATATTTTATTTAAAGAGAGAGTCTCACTAAGTTTCTTAGGGCCTCCTGGAGTTGCTGGGGCTGGCTTTGAACTCCTCCTGCCTCAGCCTCCCAAGAGGCTGGGATTACAGGTGTACACCACACCGTTGGCCTCATTTTTCAAAGAAGGAAGGCAACTGCGGGAAGTTTGTCCCAAGACAGGATATACCAGAGCTATAATTTGAAACCAGGCTTGTCTGCCTCCAAAACCACACTCCTTTCTTCTCATTAAACTGTAACTGTCTCTGCACAGAATTTTGTTTAAATCACCCTCCACTGTATTTCTCTTCATTCTACAGAAAGCAATGCAGCCTGTAATAAGTGATTCTAGTCTTCAAAGTTTCTAATTTCTAAAATCGGAATTTACGGTTTAAAAAAAAAATCAACGAAGGAAAGGCAAGAAATGGTTCTGATACTGTTTCCTCTATTTAAGAAACTCACTGTAGAAAATGAAATGCAGATAGCTCATTTCTACACTCATGTCTCGCTTAAAGGATTCTTACCTCCTCTATGTCTAGGTCACACCATAGATGCTCCATTAATGATAGCACTTTTCTTCAAGCTACTGAGAGGACTAGATCTAAAACTTTCTAAAGCACTTGAAATTTGAAGAAGTACTAAGCGTTTTCTTTTATTGTTTTGATTCCAGTTCAAAATATCTTGAAAAGCAGCAGAGTGAAAAAAAAAAAAAAAAAGTCATGCTCCAAAGGAGCTAATGAGGAGCCTAGGAAGCAAATGCAGGGAAGTCCGCTAACATTCTACAACAAGCACATTTCATCTCCTGGCAAAAGTGAACAAGTTCAGACGCTCTGGGAAGGGTGGAGGAGAAGCGGGCAGAGAATAGAAGCTACCGTCTCAATCCCTAGTATTAAACCCAGGGTCTCCACACCTCCACAAACCACGAAGGGAAAGCCCTGCGGGAAAACAAGGGTATCTTCTATTTAAAAAGTTGTATGAAGTGTATACTAAGCCGACCTGCAGTCTCCAATAACACAACCCGTGGAACAACAAAAATGGCCTTTTCTGTGCGTTTAAACAGATCTGGACATTAAATCTGAGACCTCACTTCAAATTCCCAGGAGAAAAAGATGCCCGGTCCCGGTAACACGGTTTTCGCGGCGCGCGGTCGCCTGGCCGCTCCGGGCACCGGCGCCGGGCTGCCCAGGCCACCCGCCGCCCGGCTCCCGGCGTCCGAGAGCAAGCGCCGCCGCCCACACTCACCTCCCGGCGCGCCGAGCCCCGCGCAGGCGGGACCCCAGCGCCCAGCCACCAGCTGAACAAGGAGGAGAAGGCGGAGCGCGCGGGGCCCCGACCCCCGCGCCGCCATCTTCCGGCCCCGCGTGGGAATGCCGCAGGCGACTAGCGACCCCTGAGCAAAGAACACCGACTCCTGGAGCGCGAGGAGTCGGAAAGAGGGAGGAAGACACAGCTGACCTGCCACTGGGCTCCTCAGCTCCAAGCCGCGAAGCCCAACTCAGCTTCGCGGCTTTGAGAGGGCGGGGCACGCAGGAGGAGCTCTAGGGAGCTTAGCCCCGCCCAGGTCCCGCCCAGTATCCACCAGGCCCCGCCTCCAACCCAACCCCATTTGCTCCTAGCTCCGCCTTTTCCACACCTGGTCCGGCCTCTTCTTCCAGGCCCAGTCCCCAGGCCAGACTTCAGACTGTTGGACCCCCATCTGCCTCCTGTAGCTTTTGTGGGCGCCAACTGACCCCATCAGGAGACCTATGCTCTGGACAAGCAAGGCGACCCCTGGGCAAGTTACCCTCCTTTTCTGGGCCTGTTTGTCCTTAAAATGACGTGGATAAACTAGAGAATTCGAAAGGACAGCTGCCACAACAGCTCTGACACTCATTTATACCATCCGTGAAAAGAAGACGCAATTGCTTCAAACATAGGCAATTCCTTTCGTGTTGCCATCAGTTAACACTTGTAAATATCGGTGACTTCATCTGCCACAGATTCTTAGCAACTCTGATGGCGATTGATGCTGACTGCTGGATTAGCGTCTCAAATCCCTGTAGACCTTATACTGCATCTCATTTCTTCCGTTCATAATTGATTAGAAAGCTTCATTTGGTTGAAGGGATTCAGGTGAATTATCTTTAAACTTCAGTGGCAGAGCGAGCCACTGACTTTTCACAGAAAATTATGGAGCTGACACCTCTAAAGAGTAGAAATTTCACTCCAAGCTTCAGATTCCGTAAATCTGTTAAAACCGAAACCTGGTTTTAAAGAATTCTCAACCCCAAGATTCAGTTAAGACTTTTTTCCCCCTAAGTCTAAGTACAACCAGGAAATGGAAACAATGTCCAACCAAGCCAGTTTGTTGAAGCAGGACTTAAAGGACGCCCAGAAAAAAGGATACATATGATGATAACCAGGTTAGTCATTAATTACACTTCTGCACAGGAATGAAAGACAGTATTTAATGTCTCTTGACTGCAATTTTATATTTTTCTCTGAATAATACATGGGACTTATATACACTTAGGCAATTCATTCAAATAGCGTTTGGATGATTTCAAAGTGTTATTCTTCTTTTACAGCTAAGGGATTTGAAAGAGAAAAGGTAAATAACTGCTGAAGGTCACAGCTCCTCTCTGTGGCAAAAGTAGAATTCAATGGTTGTTAACTCAGCCAACAAGCATAATTGGAATTCCATTACCTACCCAGCGTGTGGTATCAATAACCATGAGAAAAAGCTATCTATATAACCTGTGAAAAGCACTATTAGTTGTTGTTATTGTTTTAAAGTAAAAGGCATAGTGTATAATTTCTTGGGCACTTTAAATTTGTAGCACATAATCACAGAATATAATGTATGCATCTTGGATGTGTTTTCCCCGCTGGGACATGCCAATTACTTGTGGTTGCTGGAAGTGGTGGCTGCATCTGACTCTGGTAACAGGCATCTTCACACTGCTAGGAAACACTGGCTGATCAAATGACCATGCAAATGACCATGTTGCAGCTGATTCCTACAAAGTTCCCCTGAAGGAACATCTGCCTACCAACTTTCTGAGCTTTAACCAAATGAACTGTCATACAGTTTATATAATGTACCTGCATCCCACACACCATATTTTTCTCTGAAGATTGTGGATTTTATTTATTTATTTATTTATTTATTTATTTATTTAGGTGTTGGAGATGGAACCTAGAGCCTCATGCATATCAGGCAAGTGTTCTAGTACTGAGCTACATTCCCAGCCCAAGTCTGAACTCTTAAACATAGTTTATACTGATCTCTCCCTAGAATGTGACATTCTTACTACCCTTTCCTATCTTCACTCAGCCTGCTCTCTTCCCCTTCTTTGAACATCCAAACCCACCCCTTCAAGGCCCATTTCAAATACCACTTGTCTTCTTTTTGTATATATCTTTTATATCTTATGTCCTCTACTAGATAATGAGCTCCACAGCCTATGGTCTATTTTATTCAATTTTATCATACACTAGCCAGTCAGTACTTTGCCACAGAAAGTCCAATTTAATAATTATCATTAATCCCACTAAGTAATGGGGAATGTAATAAGTGTAGCACTTTTTAATATACTAGCTCATTTAATCTCAAGCAATAGTACTAGAGAGGAACTTTTATTTCATTTTAGTTTGTTTTGTTTTGGTCAACTCCTTTTCAATTCTCCTGGCAATTTCCTCCTCTTCCATTCAGACTCTGCTTTTTACGAATTCCACAGTCCCATATCACTGCTCCCTCCCTTTTGCACACTAAATTCTAGCTATTCCAGCCCCTTGAGTCCTGCAGGCCTGCCCAAGGGTCTTCACCTCCACTGTTCCCTCTGCCTGAGCTATTCTCCCCCATCCTCCTCCTCCCTGCTTTGCCTAATTCCTACTCCTGTTTCAGTGCTACCTGTTATGTCTTGAGAGACAAACCAATCTATCTAAGGTGGACCCTCATTCCCTCTATCACTGCCTATTCCTTCCTGTCACCATATTTGTCACAATTTGTAATTCTATTCTTTTAGTGTGTTAGGTGTCTGATTCCCCCCATAGATAACTAGCTCCAGATAGGCAGCAGCTGTGCCTGTTTTATTCACGGGTGTATGCCCAGTATATTGAGCACATGCCAGCTGCTCAAAATGTTTCTTGGGAGAATAACTGCATGCTAACTAGTTTGCCCAAGACCTCAGACTAGTAAACTAGAAAGTGGTGAGTATAGATTCAAACCCAGGTGAACTGACTTCAAAGATCTCACCATTTGCTAAACTAAACTTAGTCTCTCTCATTCCTCATCTTTAAAATGGTGACTTATAACCTGCCTGGCAGGAGATACAGTTTGTACACAAAGTTTGCACAGTGCCCAAGAGTTTAATGCATGGTAGCTATTATTATTATTTGTGTGACAATTATTCTCTGATGTGTTTTCCCACCTACAAAAGCCCTAAACAAAGGGCAATTGGTGCTTTGGAGTTAAAAGAGTGCATGGAAGGGGAATTATTGGGTCAAAAAAAATAGCAGGAATCAAAAATAAACATTGTCATCTGCAAGTGGTATGGCCTAATGAATCGCCTTGTATATAGATGTTGCTGCTGGCTTTTCTTTTTTATAATGGGGTCAACTGAGCTAAATTCAGAGCTAGGCAGCTTCTCCAAATCTTCCATTCATCACTTCCATCATGGATTGGTGATAAATTCTGCTGTGAGTCTTTTAAGATGAAAGCCAAAACTGAAAGTTAATTAAAGATAAAAATGGATGCTGTCAACTTTAGTGACAAAATTGAAAACATTTTTATAGGTTGGAAAAAAAATCAAGTATTGATAGGATATTAAAATTCAATACTTCAAAATAAATTATATAAAATGAATAAGTCCTTTTCAAGGGCTATTTCAATGGCTACAATCAAAATATAAAAATTCAGATATATATTTTACATAGAGAGCTTTAAGAAAGAAAATTGTTACAATATTTTATTAGATTGTAATAACTAAATACTGCATAAAATCAAATATCACAAAAACATTAACACATTCAAAACTCAGCTATCCCAATAAAATTTAATAATAGTATGCATACCACAATGTCACAGACTTGATTACCAATAGATAACAAAAGTGAGGGCTGGGGATGTGGCTTTTAGTGCTTGCCTAGCATGCATGAGGTCTTGGGTTCGACCCTCAGAACAAGAAAAGAAAAAAATTGAAATCTTTAAAAAACAAAAGTTAACAAAGAAATGACAGTTCAGTTACTGTACAGTAAATTATAATATATCTTGGACAAATATCAGCAATTATTAAAAATAAAGATATTATTTCCACCTTAGAAAAGTGTGATACAAACCCCCATGTCCTCTAATGTTGCAAGTTTTTAAATCTGGGAGTGAGGAATCACATTGTGAAAATTGTTTTCCTTTTATGCCAAATCCAGATTTGTGTAGATAAAGCCCTTCCGTGGATTTGCAATTACAGTCATGCATCACTTAATAAGTATGTGATGAGAAGTATGCCATTAGATGATTTCTTCCTTGTGTGAAGATCATAGAGGATTGATACTTACACAAACTAAGACAGCTATATTAATATTAATATATTATATAATAATATTAATATAATTAATATTAATATTATATATTAAGACTAAGCAATAGGATCACCATCATATATGCAGTCCATTGCTGACTGCAATGTTTTTATGAAGCACATGCATATATGAGCAAAGCTCAACATTCATATACTTAATAAAGACAACTTATTAGGAATATGGACATATTATTGAGTTAAGTGGTCTGTTCTCCATAGATGATAGATAATAGGATATTCTCCGTATCATTGTAAATTTAACAAGAAACTTAGTCCTTTATTTTAATTTCTATAAGATACAATTATAAATATTTAATTCTGTGCAAAGACAGAATATAAGAATTCTTACCAAATATATATCTCCCTCAGATATATTCTGGATATGAGAGGTATTTGTAGACACCACTTCATATACCAAAAATAAGTCCAAAGTACAAATTATACTGCAGGTAGAGACCACAAATAGTGCAGGTCTTCCTGCTACAGAACCACCATCTTAGAATTCCTTGATTGCCAATTCAATTGTTTTAAGGATTGTTTCTATTTCAATTAAGGGCTATTATGAAATTCTGATTTTCAAGAGTATGAAACAATCAAAATTTTATTCCCATGTGTAATTTGTAAACTACCATATTAATAACACTTTTAGGGAAGTGATGAGAATAAATAAAACCAAAATGGAGCTGCCTCTCTGAAATGGGTTGGAATCTCTGCTCTAATTATTCACTTCTCTAATTTATTTAGCAAGGGTTTACTTTCTCATCTAGCTTCATTTCCCATGGAGGACTAATTGACATCAGTATTTCTATATGGATAAAAAACAAGATGAGCAATCTCTTAGCAGTTCAAAAAAAAAAAAAAACTCAATACAAGGTCAGAGTAATGTATGGCATTGACTGTTCCAGAGAAGTGATTATCTTTAATCTAATTCTAAGCCACTTGATTCAAACCTCTTAAAATTGGAAATCATTTGCTAATTCCAAGTTCTATAGCTGTCTCACATAAGACATAATCTTTCTTTGATTCTACTATGAGATGCCTGATCAATGTGAGTTGTTTCCCATATTTTGAAAACTGAGAAATACTTGAATTCACCTGTTTGGAGAAGTTTTTTTTTTTTTTTGTACCAGGGATTGAACCCAGGGGCACTTAACAAGTAAACCACATCTCCAGCCCTTTTTTAAATATTTTATTTAGAGATGGGGTCTCACTGAGTTGCTTAGGGCCTCACTAAATTGCTGAGGTTGACCTTGAACTCATGCTCCTTCTGCCTCAGTTTCTGGAGCTGCTGGAATTGTACATGGCAGGATTCTTTTTTTTTTTTTTTTTTTTTTTTTAGTACTGGGAATTGAACCCAGGAATGCTCTGCCACTAAGCTCTAATCCCCAGTCTTTTATTTTGTATTTTATTTTATTTTGAGACAGGGTCTCACTAAATTTCCAAAGCTGTCCTTGAATTTATGATTCAAGGCCTCCCTAGGGGCTGGGATTGGGAGAAGGATATTTTGATCATTGGTGGTACCTGTTCTTCTCAGTTGTTGGTGAAGCAGAGTTGAAATCGCTTGTGTTTCTAATACACATGTGATCTTTCTATACTCTGTGGAATAATAGTTTGGGAAATAGAGAAAGTTCTTGGCATATTGGGAAAGGTACAGTCGTTGGTCTGTAGTGTCCGACAAACCTGAATTTGAGACCTCAAAACTATTCATTATTCAATAAGTATTTAAGGATCAACTATGTGCCAAATTCTAGAGATGATGCAGTGAACAAGACAAAAAATGTCCACATCTTCATAGAATTTACTACCTAGAGGAGGAAGGCAGACAACAACAAACAAAAAAGATACTTTCAGTGGCTGGGGTTATAGCTTAGTGGTAGAGTGCTTGCCTAGTATGTGTGAGGCACTGGGTTTGATTCTCAGCACCACATATCAATAAATAAAATAAAGATCCATTGACAACTAATAAGTATTTTTTTAAAAGATAATTTCAGATTTTTTCTTGTACCAGGGACTGAACCCAGGGGTACTTCACTTAACCACTGTGCCACATCCCCAGCCTTTTTTGTGTGTGTTTTATTTAAAAGATAGGTTCTCATTGCTTAGCACCTCTCTAAGTTGTTGAGACTGGCTTTAGAACTTGCCATCCTCCAATTTCAGCCTCCCAAACCACTAGGATTATAGGTGTATGCCACTGCGACCAGCCTAATTTCAGAATTTGATAGGAACTATTAAGGAAATATATAGAAAGTAATGGAATTGGAGTAGTGATTCTATTTTAGATTAGGTGGTCAGACAATGCCTTTCTGACAAGGTGACCTGAGTTAGCAGAAATGGAGGAAAGGCTGGTCTGCAGAATTCAGGAGAAGACTATTCCAGACAGAGGGGATGACCCAGGTAAAGACCCTATGGGAAGCTGGGTACAGTGGCACTTACCTGTAATCCCAATGGCTTGGGGGCTGAGGCAGGAGGATCGCAAGTTCAAAGCCAGCCTCAGCAAAAGAGAGGTGCTAAGCAACTCAGTGAGAGACCCTGTCTCTAACTAAAATATAAAATAAGGGCTGGGGATGTGGCTCAGTGGTCAAGTGCCCCTGAGTTCAATCCCTGGTACCCACCCCCCCGCCACCCCGCGCCTTCTAAAACAAAGACTATGGGAGAAAAGAGTTTGGTCTGAGGAAGGCAGGGAAGAATCAGGTACAAACCATTACCAACAAGACAGGAGGAGTGGGACAAGGTAAAGCTGTAAGTTGGATAATGGAAGGTTGGGCTGATTCAGGTTTATACTGAAGATTATATTTTTGGAGTGGGTTGGGGGGAGTTCTGTTTAAGCAAAAACATACAACAATACATATAAAAAGTTGGCTATTTATGTAGAGCTCAATGAATCACAATTTTTTTTAAAGTTGACAAACATCACAATACCTAGGAAATTATAGTTTGATTATTGGCCTGAAATACTGTATATTCTTTCCCCACCCTCACCATTTTGGCATTGCTGAGAACTGAATTCTCAGTTTATAATTTTACACATCTGAAGAAAGTTGTGAGAATGAGTACTAACAACTTTAATGTATATGACACATACTCCCCCACACTAGCTTCTATGACTCCATTAATTTCAAGGCTTGTTCTCTTCCATTATCCATAAATTTCCTATGATGGGTACCATAAAAGATATTGTTCTTGTGGTGGCACAACTTCTGCCTTCCACCTGGTTACAATGCTAGGTGACATGAGTGGCAGCAAACATCCTGACGGCCATTTCTACCCTGGAATGGTTAACAATAATCTATGCATGAAAATTATCGTGAATAAATATATTTATGAAAATAGACAGTAGCACTTATCAATTGTAGTTAAAAGATTATCATTTTTTTTTAAAGAGATGCGACCTCACTATGTTGCTCAGGTCAGGCTCAAACTCCTGGGATCAAGAGATCTTCCTGCCTCAGCCTCCTAAGTACATAGGCTACAAGAATGTGCCACCATTCCTGGCACAAAAGGTTTACTTTTGCAACTTTTACAAAAAAGCATATGAACCTTCAAATACATTGTTATGTCCTTCCTAGGGCCTTGGAAGAGGCTAAGGGAGGGATCTTTAATTTTAAGCTTCAGAATAAATTTTGTAGATTCTCTGATGGGAAATCAGTGAAATGGTTAAGATGTGCTCATGTACTCTGATTTATGTATTAAGGAGATCACTCTAACAATTGAAGAGAGGGACGCAAGAATACATAGAAGTCTAGTGAAGGGATGATAGTGGTGGCTTACATTACAATGGTGTCCTGGGAGCTGTGTGGCTTGTGCCAAGTCACTCATCTTGTCTGAGCTTTGTTTTCTCAACTATGTAATAAAAAAAATCACCTCTAAATCACTGAACACATAGTAGGCCCTTAAAAACTGAGTGTTATAGTTGAAATACCTGGTTTACTAGGTTGTGAGAATGAGTACTAATAACTTTAACATATCAGGCACATATTGATACTGTTTATGCATGATAAATGATAACTTCTGCTCTGTAGTATAGACAGGGCTTTTTAAAGCAGCAAAATAGAAAAGCAATGAGAAGGAAAAATACATTTTAAATTCCTTAAGAGTATTTTTAAATAGCTTGCCTATAATTTGCTGAAGGTTATCAGTACACTTACTCAGCATCTAAATTGGGCCAGCAAGATAAGTTAACTCTAGGCAAGATACCCATATTTCACTGCATAATTGTGGTATATTCATGAGTATTCTGTGCATCCTAAACTTGTACCAAAGAAAAGTTAGGAATAAATGATTTTTAAGTAATACCAGCACAATCTTTGTGTGTGTGTGTGTGTGTGTGTGTGTGTGTGTGTGTGTGTATAGTGCTGGGGATTGAAGCCAGGGCCTTATGCATATGAGGCAAGCACTTTACCAACTGAGCTATATCTTCAGCCCACCAGCACAATCTTTTTAAGAAGCTTCACATAATGGTTGACCCCACTTTTTTGTTAAAAAATACATATATATGTATATGGCATAAAATCTGTGATAATTTTGCACTAAAATATGGTATCATGGGTGGCTTTAAATTTATAATTTCTTATTTTCCAAAATGATCATGCCTTGCTTTTATAATCAGAAAAAGTAAATTATTAGATTGTTAAGGGCTTAGAAGGCAATTTACCGTGAATTCTCCCATTCTGTATGATTCTGAAATTTTCAGAGAATATTATTATATAAGGCTCTGAGGTATGAATCAAACATTTGGCTTCTCCTAGTGTTAGAGAAGCCTAGGGAACTTAGAGGAAAAAATTCTTCCTGCCAAGATGAAAGGAAGTGAAAATCCTCACCAACTGTGAGAACTATTTCGATGATAGCTAAGGAAATCATATGTACTTACTCAAAGAACCAACCTATTTCCCATTTTTATTGGGCCCTTATGAAAAAATAGGAGAACATAGACTTTTTAAAATCTGTATAATCACTAGTATGAATATTGGGTGTACAGATGGATTAAAAATAAACTGAGATATGATTCCAAAATTCCATATTTGATATATATTCCATATAAACATATATCTACACAAAAACTTATGGATGACTTAGTTTATAGCAGCATTATTGATAATATCCCAAAGTGAAAACAACCCAAAGTTCCATCAACTGATAAATGGACAAACAAAATCATAAGATAGAATATTATTCAGCAATAAAAAATGTATCTGTACTATTATTTTTCTGGTAAACAAACAAATGAATTACTGATACAGGCTACAAGAAGAATGAACCTTGAAAATATCATAATAAGTGAACTATACCAGTCACATTTCAAACATTATACCACCTCATTTATATAAAATGTTCAGAACAGACAAATCTATAGAAAATAGACTAGTAGTTGCCCAGGAACATGGAGGTGAAGAAAAAGGGATACTGTATTTCTTTTTGTGGTGAGGAAAATTGATGAATATACCAAAAGTAATTGAAATGCACACTTTAAATGGATGAATTATGTGGTATGTGAATTATATCTCAGTGAAATTGTTATCAAAATAATAAAAATTGGGGATGGGGATGTAGCTCAGTGGTAGTGTGTTTGCCTTATGTGTGCAAGGCTTGATTTCCAGCATGCATGGGGGGAAACAGAAAGAAACCAAGAAAGGTAAATGTCTTATTTCATGTAATTTTGAATTCATTCAAGAATAAATAATTTCCAAGTATTCTGAAGAACAGAATTAAAGCTGTATGATTAATTTAAACATTGCCTTTAAAAAAAATGAACAGTTGGGCACAGTGTATACTCTTCTAATTCCATCTACTTGGGAGTCTAAGGCAGGAGGATCACAAGTTCAAGTTCAGCCTGAACAACTCAGTGAGGTCCTGTCTCAAAATAAAATACAAAGGTCTGGAGATGCAGTTTAATTGTAGAATACTTGCCTAGCATGCACAGGCCTTAGGTTCAGTCCTCAGTACTGGGGGGGAAAAAAAAAACCCTTCATTATATCAGCATCAAAATAAAAATAAAAATGCTAATATGGGAAAACATTTGTAACATAGATGACAAAGAGCTATCCTTAAAAGAACTCATAAATTAATTTTGAAAAAGCTGAATAAATACTGTGATAGAAAATTGGGTGACGGAGATGAACAGTGAATACAAGAATACAAATAAGGGCTGGGACTGTGGCTCAGTGGTAGCGCACTTGCCTGGCATGTGTGAGGCACTGGGTTCGATTCTCAGCACCACTTATAAATAAATAAATAAATAAATAAAGGCCTATCAATAACTTAAAAAAAAAATTATGGAAAAAAAATACAAATGAACAAAATCTGGAAGAAAATGGAGGGGTAAGCTTTCAACATGGTTTTACCCCAATGTGTAACATGCAACATTGTTTACAGAGTTCTTCCCTACATTCAGGTTATAACAATAATAGACATTAGGAAATATAGTTCATCAAGTTTACCTAATGCTTTTTTAGATCAGATTATAACTAGTCTGAAGTCAAGCTGCGAGTCATCTTTTAATCTTTCCCTCTCGTCTCTCACTCCATGGCAGCTTCTCCTCCTGCTTCCCTTGTCTTAGATCCTCATCCTTCCTCACCTATTTCAGTAGCCTCCTAATTCATTTCCCTGACTCTCTTTCCACCTAACCCCTGGCCTAGACTCACAGAATCATTGTTTTTAACAAAGTCAGAGTAATTGCTTTTCTCATTCGCCTGGCACACCTTCTAACTTCACCTCTTGTCATTACCCATCTTCTCCCAAGGAGCTATGCTTTAGCTTTGCTCTGTGCAGGATTTCCATAAACATGTGAACCTTTCCCATCACTAATCTTTAGTTCATGCAGCTCCTCTGCCTTTCCTCCCTAACCTTCAGTACACAGCCGCCTGAAGTCTAGCACTTCTCTGCAGTATTAAGCAGTTGATTACAGCACTGCCATTCCTGCAAGACTTGAGGTTAAGAGTGGAGGATGTTTTACTCGACCATATATCTCCATCACCAAAAATGACCAGGAACACACCCAAGTGTTCAACAAAGAAATGAGTCTACTTTCGGGTTATATTTTGGTGTTTTTTGTTTCCCCCAGAGTCTGGAATATTTTTGCATTGCTGCAACAAATACTTTCAAGGAACTTTCAAAGTGCTAGACTAGAAATTCCAGAGCCTCACTTATTTTCTAATTACCACAAGTAAAATTATACACAGGAATGTGATTTTTTTTCCCCCACATGGCTTATTTTTAAAAGCATGATTTTAAAACTTAGCTCAAGATTTAAAACCTAGCTGTCTTTGGTTTCCTACTTATTCATATCAAGGTGCTTCCAAGCTGGTAGCGTCTCTGTGAAAACCTACTGAGTTTTGCCCAGATCAGAGAATGAAATGCTTGCTGTTGGTTGAGGGCCCATTTGGATGAAGATTGCTAAGGATACATTGTTTTTTTGTTTGTTTGTTTTGTTTTTTGGTGGTGCTGGGGATTGAACCCAGGGTCTTATGCATGTGAGGCAGGCACTCTACCAACTGAGCTATATCCCCAGCCCACTAAGGCTACATTTGGGATATGTCAGAAAATACCCTGGAAAACAAAGGGTCCTGCCATCTGGGCCAAAAGCATGCCCAGAGCAGAGGAAAATGGGATCTGGTGAGATTCTATGCTAAGCTGATAGCCCCAGAATAGGAAAAAATCCCACAAGTTACTCAGTAGCCTTTGCTCCAGGCTACCTTTTGCTATTTTTCTAGTATGAATTTATCTAAACAAAAGGGGGACTACATTGAAAATTGTCCATTGTTAGGAAATTGAAGATTTTATTTTTGTTTTTAGCTGCAGATGGACACAATACCTTATTTTCATTTATTTATTTTTATGTGGTGCTGAGGATCACACCCAGTGCGCCTCACTCGTGCTAGGCAAGCACTATACCACTGAGCTACAAACTTAGCCCTTGAAGACTTATTTCTAGTGTGGCTTATTTCTACTCTGGGCTCTTATCTACTGTAGCACTCAAGACATTGTTCTAACTTTAGGAATGCAGAAGGTGTGGTCAGAATATAGAAACCCACAAGTTCTGACCTGGATGGAAAAGTGGTGTTTAGGATTTCACTCCAGCATATCAAGGGGCTCTATTTAATCATCCATCAGTTTATTTGTTGCCTAATATGTTCCTGTTTTTGTTCCCACTGGGACACAGTTGCTGAATGAAAACAAAGTCCTTCTGCAGTGTTGTGGAGAAGAGTTCATCAGGGTAAGGGGCAGAGAATGGGGGAGTAGATTGTTTCTTTAGAGAAATAGTCAGATAAGGTTACATTCAAGTGGAGACCAGAGGGGATGAGGGTGTGGAAAATACATATACCCAGGGGAAGGGCTTTCCTAAGGCAGAGGGACTGGCAAGTACATAGGTCACATGATGAAAAGGGCTTGATGGGTTCGAGGACCACCAGAAGACTGAGGAAGGGAGCACTTGATAGGAAAGGTGACAGTGGAGCCAGAAGATAGGATGCCTCATAAGCCAGTTGAAGAATTTAACATTTACTGAACAAGATGGGAAGAAGTCATTGGAGAGCTTTGGGCAGAGAAGTAGCACAATCTTTTTTTTATTTTTTTAGTTGTAGATGGATGTAATGCCTTTATTTTATTTTTATGTTTGGTGCTGAGGATCAAACCCAGTGCCTCACACATGCGAGGTGAGCACTCTACTACTAAGCTACAGCCCCAGCCCAGAAGTAGCACAATTTTTAACATTTAGAAAGGATTCCTCTGGCTGTTGTTGAGAATTGATTATAGGAGAGGAAGTGGAAGTAGAGAGACCAGTTAGAAGGCTGTTGCTATTGTTCAAATGAGAGACAATAGTGTCTTGGACCAGATCATCCCTGGTCCCCGCAGTGGTAAATGGCCGGATTCTGGCTATCCAGAATGGGGTCAACAGGGTTTATTGATTCACTTTTCCATCTGCCTTTAATTCCAGGTGCAACAAGATTGAGGGTCATTTAAAGATGTAGAACCGACCCTTATTTGTAGATTATATATATATTATATATTTGTGAATTTGCCTACTCTTGGAAATACTTGCAGTGCTTTTGCAGTCATTTGTGGACATACGCAGATTAGTGAAAAAGTCTGGGAAGCCTGAAGAATATATTCCTTGACGAGTCTAATAAGGAAACACTTCTAATTTCAGCATATACTGTTATGAAGTGTTCCGACGGTCTCTCTTGTACCATATTTTTGCATTATTGTGCCTTTTATTGGTGATTTCACAGTTTAAAATGGTCCTCACATATAGTGCTATTATCGAGTGTTCCCAAGAACATGAAGGATGTGCTATGCCTTATTAATACGTTCAGATATAGCTGTTGGCAGGGAGTTATGCTAAAGAATCAACACTATGTATCAAATAAGGTGTCTTAAGTAGAAACACATTAAAGAGGAATGAATTGATCAACTGATGAAAATGCTGTCACCAGTGGCTATAGAACCTATCCCAATATTTCCCTTAGGCACAACGGTTCAGTATTTGTTAACTCAGCATTTGTGGTGATTTTATAGAACACATAACTCTCAAGAACAATGAGAATCAGCTATATAAATTACAGTGAATTAATTTAGACAGTTCAAAAGTGGAACATCCAAGAGCTCAGAAATGCCTTTTAGACTGCGCAGAAAACTGCAATTACTTTTTTTTTTTGACATTGATAGACCTTTATTTTATTCATTTAATTCTATGTGGTGCTGAGAATCGAATGCAGTGCCTTATACCCATTAGGCAAGTGCTCTACCACTGAGCCACAACCCCAGTCCCCAAAATTGCAACTATTATTCCCTAAATACACTTAGGAGCCTTTAGGCTGGAAGCCCATACATGGTAGTGTAACCACTATGGAGCAAAGGGATGCTCATTGAACTGGTTCTCACCCAGGATGCCAATGGAATTACCCCTGGGGACTTTAAATTTAGGTATGTGTAAGAATCACATGAAGTGTTTGTTAAAATGGATTACCATGCACCCCCAGACACTTTAATTCAGTAGGTCTGGATGTCAGAATTTGCATTTCTAGGTGACACTGAAGCTGTCTGTCCAGGAATCACACTTGAAATAAGACCACTCTATATCACTTCTATCAAGTCATAGAAACTTAAGTGAATGGGCTGATCAAAGCCCAGCAATGGAACTCCCTTCAGCCAAAACAAAACTGTTCTTATCTCTTGGTTCCACTTTTCCTGTGTGGCTTTAATTTCTCCCATTCCATCTTTCATATGGCTTGGGCTATGACTCTGTGCAGTCCTAACTGCAGGATCCTATACATTCTTTCCTCATGTGTATACATCAGTGCTGGCTTTGCTCAGCGCTCTCGTTCATTCTCTAACCCATCTCTGGAGACAGAGATGATGGACAGCATAAAGGGATATGCCCCACCTTTGTGAAAGGAATGTAAACCACAGCGTACATAGTGCCTGAGGAAGGTAAGAGCTTTATCAATCCTGTTGTTTTTAACAATTACTGCTACAGATAACTTTTTCCTTCACCATCTCCGTTCTTCTCAAGTTTTATTCCAAAAAAAAAAAAAAAAAGTGTGAAATTTAAGATGTCCATAAAGAGTAATCATCATCATTACAACAAAGTATTCAATTGAGCAGAAATGACAAAGACCCAATTCAGTGTTGAATGTCCTATTTCCCCACTTGCACAAGTTTTTGAAAAAGCCTTCTCAGGTGGAAGAGTAGAACAGCCTTTACACTGAAATGGTGCCCCAAATGGGTTATAAAATCCCTGGTTCTATTTGTCCTTTTCTTTCTGTTCTTTTTCTTTCTTCTCACGCTCAGCTTTAGCTTCTTCTTCCTCATGTTTTTTGATCAACTGCTCCACTTCCTTTTGTTTGAGAACTCTGATCACCGTCTTTCCATTCTCTCTTGTAAGTGTGGCAATTTCCACTAAAAAACAAACACAAACACAAACATTTGTATCAGAGGCAGGTACACTCAGCAAATAACTTCACATATGTAAGCCTCAGTTCACTACTTTACCATGTTTTATGGTTAATGATTCCTGGATACTTTTACAGGAAGAAAATACCTTTGGTCTTATAATGTTTTAATCACGATTTTTACTTAAACATCTTCCCTCTTTTAACCCATCCCAACTTTTTAGCAACCATTATGTTGTTCCCTTAGTAAAGTACAGTCATCCAGTGGCTTGAGAGGCTGAGGCAGGAGGATTGAGAGTTCAAAGACAGCCTCAACCATTTAGCGAGCCCCTAAGCAAATTACGAAGATCCTGTCTCAAGATAAAATATAAAAAAAAGGCTAAGGATGTGTCTCAGTGGTTAAGCATCCCTGGTGCCAAACTAACAAAAACAAAACAAATACCAACAACAAAAAAATAGCTATTCTAGCTGGCCTGCTATTAGTTTGCTGACCAGAAAGAACCACAATCTCCTTGTTAGAACCCCTGAATGCTAAGCTGGAATCTTCAACCAATGATAACACTTTTTATGGAATTTTCAAACCTCTTTTCAAAATAATGGTATGAAAAACGACTTCTATGGCTCTGGGCAAGGGAAACACACTGATACGTATAGTGGAAAGAGTATTTGTGTAGGGGAAATTGACTAGGGCCTCTCTGAAATTAGATGACAACAGACGTCAGTCTATAGATAATGGCATTTTCTAAGAAACACCGGGAGCTAAGTGTACTACAGTAAATCAATGTTAATTAACCACAATTCTGGGAAAAATTTTTATGTCATACAACTTAAGTTGAATAAAGTGAAATTATTAACATGAGTTTAACAAGAGTTTAAAAGACCCAGAAAAATACAACAGGGTACCATGACTGATGCAAGTGCTCTATCTCTCGTAAAGTATATCATAACCCTGTAGAAATACATGTAGTTTATCACACACACACACAGAAGCATAGATATCACTACCAAGAGGTCTTGATATGATTACTGTTAACTAAATTAGCATGGAGCAGGGTCTCTGAATTATGAGTACTGGGAACATTCTAGCTCAGGTCATTAAGCCCAGCATGCAGTGTGGCATTATGGCTTCAAAAGTTATCAATGCTCATTCTGATCTTTGTCAAGTCACTTAACCCTAGTCATGGCACCCCAGTGTCCTCATTTAGGAAACAGGTATAAAGCTACCTAACTTGTAATGGTGCTGCTTCTATGAATTAAGCAACAGGTAAAATGCCTAATACCAACAGCTACTCAATCAGTTCCCCTCACTCAAGCAGACAAATGAAAGAGGACATGTGTTACCTTTTTCAGCAGACAGTTTACTAACATCCATGGTCTTATTTAGCACTTTGATAGCTAAAGCAAGTGCTGACTTCAAGGTCATTTCTCCTTCTTTGTAGTCTTGTTTCAACATTGACACAGCTGCCTATAAAAAAAGAATGTATAGAATTTTAAGTTTTTACGTTTTGGGGGGTTTTTTTAGGAATATGGATTGGTCTAGAAGAATGTTTGACTGGTTTTTTTTTTTGAGAATTTTTAATATTTTTATTTTTTAGTTTTCGGCGGACACAACATCTTTGTATGTGGTGCTGAGGATCGAACCCGGGCCGCACGCATGCCAGGCAAGCGCGCTACCGCTTGAGCCACATCCCCAGCCCTTTTGACTGTTTTTTTGAGATGAGGGTCTCAAAAATTTTTTTGAGGTGTTGCCTAGGCTGATCTCGAACTCCTAAAGTGATCCCATATGCTCAGCCTCTGAAGTGCTGGGACTACAGGTGTATACCACCACACCCGGCTTAATGCCTGCCTTTTAAATGGTACTACAACCAGTATAAACAATTTGGATGGCAGGAAGGGTAGACCTGAGATGGGGTAACAAGAGAGGATACTGATGCTCTGTCAAGGGAGTTTTTTTTTTTTTTTTTTTAATGCGGGGATCAAATTCAGGGCCTCACACATGGTAGGTAAGTGCTCTACTGAGTTATATCCCTTGCTCCCTTAAGGGAGTTTTTAATCTAGGTCCTCTGTTAACAAAGGAGTCCATCCTAGAACTTAGAGGGTAGTGAATGAAGGTATGAAAAATAATGTATCTTTGTTTTCACAAATTTTAATTTAAAACTAGCATTTAATTATAAATGAAGGCAACAAACTCCAATATATTAGCAGTATCTGCAACTTTGTCACCAACAGAAATCATAGATAGCTATAACAACCTTGATGTGGTATGGAACTATCTTAAAATACTGCTCATCTTTACTTCAAAAATTATGGTAGTTATTAGATCTTTTTCTAGCTTTTACACACCACAAAAATACTCACAGCGCTATTATTTCCAATGCAGGTGGCTTTCCATCCCCCATAATTTCCACTAGGATCACTTTGATAGAGTTGGAAACCATAGTGCTTATCCCAGCCAATGTACAGCAACGAAACACCAAAGGGACGTTTTCCTTTAACAAAGAAGAAAAAGCCAAACATCAACAATCTAAATTTGGTATCACTATAGTTACTAGAGCTCAGAGAATGTGGCTGAATGCTTTTCTGTGAAGTTAAGCATTCATTAACTGCTCCATGTTCTGGCTATCAGAGATAAGCTCAATCACAAATTCCACTTTTGTTTCTAGGATTTGGACATAGCCAGGAGAGGAAGTAAGGACATACACCAGTGCTGAATTTCATTATTATGTAAAAAGAATTTGTTTCCAAATTGGAAAATGTTATTTTGGCCTTTCAATATATTATTAATAAATAAAATATATAATCTACATGGCAGAAGCAGGCTTGCTCAAGATGCAGGAATTATGGACTGACGATTTTCAATTTCCTTTTACTACCTTGAAAAGGTTATTACTTATAATGTTTTAAATTTTCAGAATAACAATTCTAAAAAGTTCAGTACCTCCAAACTGTGTATAAGCTTGTTTGATATCACACAGTGCAGTAACCAACTGCTCACAAGGAATTGGCTCCTGATACTGTAATAAATACCTAGGATAAAAAGATTGGCATATTAATAGTTTTTTTTCTAAAACACATAAAATCTAAGGAAAATACCCTGTGGAAAAAAAATATATGCCATAGAGACAACATAATAGTCACTTATAATTTGAAGAGGAGGAGGAGGGAAACTTGTTAACATCCTATTATCTTTATAATAAATGACATTTTATAAATTTGATTTAAAAAAACTATAATTTCAGGCTGTGACTGTAGCTCAGTAGTAGAGTACCTGCCTAGCACATGTGAGGCACAGGGTTTGATCCTCAGCACAACATAAAAATAAATAAATAAAGGTATTGTGGAAAAAAAACCTGTCATTTCCAATTAATAGACTTTTAGTGACTAATCTTTGCAAAAGTGAGTTTTCCTTAGAAACATTAAACTAACTTCTATATCATTAGTTACGCTATTATTCCATACCTTTGAGCAATGAGCCTCAGTTCATTAGTCAGAACATTAGCATCAGAAGTTATGCCTGCCACACTGCAAGCCATGTCCCTTGAAGGAAAAAAAAAAAAAGATATTGATCTATAAGCAGGGATATTAAGAAGCACCAAGTCCTATTAGAAATCTTCCATGGGGCTGGGAACGTGGCTCAAGCGATAGCGCGCTTGCCTGGCATGCGTGCGGCCCGGGTTCGATCCTCAGCACCACATACAAACAAAGATGTTGTGTCCGCCAAAAACTAAAAAATAAATATTAAAATTCTGTCTCTCTTTAAAAAAAAAAAAAAAAGAAATCTTCCATGTTTGCTTCACAGTCTCTATGCCCTTCTGAAAAAAACCACAGAGATTTTATCTTTATAGGAGACATTTACTTGACATCATTCAACAATCATTCAAATTGAAAGTTCTCTTACCTCCCAAGGCCTGGCTTGTCGGGAGTGAGGATGAAAGAGCAAAAGGGCAGAGAAGTTCACAAACTGAAGTTCAAGGCTAGGCTCTTCCTGGAGGTACATTTCCTTTACTTTGTCTATTCCCTGAGGGCTACCCTGTTACCCACTGTCATTATATCTCACCATCCTGCAAGCTGCTGAGTGGGCCTAAAAAGTGGCTCTATGGAGAAATGACACTACCTCAGATAAGTGTAGCAAAAGGCCTGACCAGGTGGCTGGGGTTGTAGCTCAATGGCAGAGCACTTGCCTAGCATGTGTGGGGCACTGGGTTCAATCCTTAGTACCACATAAAAATAAAACAAACAACAAAGGCATGTTGTCCATGTACAACTACAAAAAAAAAAAAGGCCTAACCAGCATTTAATAGGCCCACTGCTGAAGACAATCTTTTTAACAGTCAGTTCTCCTCTAATTGCAAAGTTCTGCAAAACCAAATTGAATAGAGACCTCATAGGGTGTGCAAACAGTATAACTAAACTGGGCACATGCCTATAATCTCTGCAATTCAGGAAGCTGAGGCAGGAGGATCACAAGTTTAAGACTAGTCTCAGCAACTTAGCAAAACCCTGTCACAAATTTTTTTTTTTTTTTTTTTTTTAATTTAAAAACGGTGGGAAGGTGCTGGAAATGTAGCTCAATGGCAAAGCACCCCTGGGTTTAATCCCTAGTACTGAAAAAAAAAAAAATGTAGTTAAAATACTCAAATATTCTCAGACTTCCAGGAGACCTATTCTTTGGTAAAGATTTACTATAATTTAACAAAATCCCTCAGTAGATATTCCAAATAATACTTTGAGAATCTGCTATATGCCAGATACTGTGCTAGTTCATTTCATTCATTTTAATTTGTTTTATCAGACTTCCACATCCATTCTAAAAGGCTATGAAGCCCTAAGAAATTAAATAATTGATGCAAGGTCACATTGCTTGTATGGGGTTGGAGCCTGGATTTGCTCCCAAATCTTTGTTACTACTAAACCTATACTTTTATAACTATACTATGCTGTTTTCCCACTAAATGTTTAGCTCTGTACTTTAAACAAATAACACATGGAACTGGACCTCAAAGTAGTTTCAAGCAAAATGAAGTAAAAGCACACATTTTTACAAGTAAAAATAAACTGTTAAATTCTACTAATGTCACATGAAGAACCTTCCAAAATAAGCAGATCCCATTTATGTGAGAAAGTGATGGTTAAAATTCTTCTCTAAGATCTCACTTACTCATTGAGTTTATAAATTTTTTCAGAAAAAAAGACTTCATCAAGAAGCTTGTGGATGTTGCGTCTCTCTGCTGCAAGCAAAACACCATCATTTGCTAAAATTCCCAAACAGGTTCCTGCATGTCCAATAGCTTCCATGGCATATTCAACTTGATATAAGCGACCTACAAAACACAAGCAGAGGGGCTGAGGTTGTGGCTCAGTAGTAGAGCACTTGCCTAGCACATGTGAGGCACCGGGTTCAATTTTCAGCACCGCATATAAATAAATGAATAAAATAAAGGCCCATCAACATCTAAAAAATATTAAAAAAACAAAACCAAAACCAAACAAAAAAACAAAAAACCCACAAAACACAAGTAGAGAGAAGCCAAGACTCTCCTCTGTGCTCCTGTATACTGTTCCAAGAGAAATCAGAAATGACACTAGTAGGCTACAAGCAATGGTCCTATTTTTACTCTTCCATAATGCATATGCAATCAGGCTAGTGACCACAATTAATTCACAAGTACAAAAAGCATGAACTTAGTAACTCCAAAAATGTTTGTAGCTGGGGATGGTGGTGCACGCCTATAATCCCAGTATCTCAGGAGACTGAGGCAGAAGGATCGTGAGTTCAAAGCCAAGGCCTAAGCAACTCAGTGAGACTCTGTTTCTAAATAAAATACAAAATAAGGCTAGGGATGTGGCTCAGTGGTTGAGTGCCCCTGGGTTCATTCTCCAGTATCAAAAAAAAAAAAAAAAAAATTTTTTTTGTAGTTTTTTTTTTTTTTCCCTTAAAAGTTTAACACTTAAGTCTTTACTTGAGGCAGATTAAGAAATTTCTATTTACCTTCTGGAGAAAATATAGTGGTCCTGGAGTCATATCTTCGAGACTGCAAAGGAAAAACATATAAGTGATTCCTATCTGCTGCAGGTAACCCAATTCCTCCAAGCCCACAAATCATTTTATAAAATGTATCCTGGTGCACAAAGTTCAGTGTGTGGGAAGAAGCTGTTATAAGGAAGAAGTTACTATCCCATCTCTTCTTCCATTTCAATTTTCTCATGTAATTCTGTAAACTGAGTACAAGCTTCATCACGCAATAGTTTACTGGCATGTTTTATTAACTCACCATGGTTTCTGAACTTTATATAATTCCTGTAAAAATAAAATAGAATCATCATTAAAAACATTCATAATTTTAAGATGCATTTTCTCACTTTCAAAATCTGTCTTATTCACTCTCTTCATTCAGCTAACATTTATTGTGTACTTGCAAAGAGCCAGATACCATGCCAAATGCTGGAACACCAAGATATGCAATACCAATCCCTGTCCCGAAGAGTTTAAAATCTGGCAGTCAGGCAAGAGGAACAGACAATGATTATAACGTGGAAAAGGCAGTGAGAAACCTGGCTGGTGGTGCACCCCTGTAAACCCACTAGTTCAGGAGACTGAGGCAGGAGGATCGAAAGTTCAAAGCCAGCCTTAGCAACTTAGGCCCTATCTAGGGGCTGGGGCTGTAGGTCATTGGTAGAAGCACTGGGTTCAATCCTCAGCACCACATAAAAATAAATAAAGATACTGTGTCCAACTACCATAAATAAATAAATAAATAAATAAAGGCTGGGGATGTGATTCAGTGGTTAGGTGCCCTTGGGCTCAATCCCTGGGATAGAAAAAAGCAGAGTGAGTAGGAATCAGAATGGAGGGAAAACATTTTTTTGGAGACACTGATACAGAAAGTAAGAATAAATTAGAGATAGAGGAGGCAGAAACAAGTTGAAAACCCTCAGGTCTAAGAACAGGGAAAAGAAGAAGGGAAAGGCGTTCCTGGAAGAGGAGAAAGCATGAGCAAATGATACCAAAGGAAGAAAGCTCAATGGGCAAGAGGTAAATTGCTCAAGTTGGACACCGGGTTCTGAACTTGGGGGTGGGTATGGTAATCTTGGGCATCATTTCAATCCCCGCCAAAGACAAAACTGGGGTGCGTGATTTAGTAGAAAAACCAAACTCAGAATCCAAAGCCCGTATTCCCGGAATATTAGGAATTAAGACTGGAAAAGTAAGCAGGTATCTCAAGGGCCCACGTAAAAACTGAATTTTGTCTCTTAATTAAGTAGGCTCCACCGAATGATTAAGAGTCGCAAAGCCACAGGAACTGACAGGCAGTTTAGAAAGACCTGAGGCTGGTGAGAGGCTGAAGGCAAGGTAACTAGTCACGAGTGCGGTTCCAATAGGCAGGTGCATGGGAAGAGTGGTCCAGACAAGAGCAGGCAGGAGGTCGCAAAGAAGACCTGCCGGGGGGGCGGGATCAAGATTCCCCGAGCCTGACGCCGGGCAAAGCACGAGTTTGAGGTCACCGGCACATCCAGTAGCGCTTTCACGTACTGTACTCAGGGGACCAAAGCCGCACAGACCACTACGACCTGCCCACCTGCGCCCGGTGCCCTGCACTGTCCCGCGGGCCGGGTAACCTGACCGCGGGCGGCGGGGGCCAGTCCGGGACCAGACCGTCACCCAGGCCGAGGAGGCGGGTGCAGAGTCATCGTGCCCACAGTTCCTCAGCAGCGGCTGCCGGCGGAGGCCCGCTATCTTTACGCTCACAACCCCCACCCAAAGGACAGCGACCAGGCTTCCGCCGACCACCGGGGACCAAGGCTCACCAGAGAGAAGACACTGAAGAGGGGAGATCTACAGAGACGGAAATAGTCTCGGGGAGAACTACCACCGCCTCACAGCGTCCGCTGCGAATATGGCCCCCGCGCGTGCGCAGAGCAGCGGGGGGGCGGGGCGGTAAGGACGCGGAAGTCCTCCTGGAGGCGGGGCGAGAACTGGTGCCCAGGAGAAACTGGAGAGTTTCTGCGGGTCGGCTCAGGCTGGTGTCTTCAGCGCCGCTGGGGCGAATTGTGCGGCATGGAAGGCGGGCTGGCGACCCCCGCCTAAGGATCAAGTGGAATTATAGCGGATTTCCCTTTACGCTTTGTTTTCATTTTTACTTTCTCCTCTTTACCACTGTTGGTGGACCTAGGATAAGCATTAATGTGGACTTGCTACCCACCATTCCAGCCCCTTTCCCCACAATTGTCTCAACCACATCAGACTTTACCCTTCGTTCTGTTATGGTCTCCCTTCTAAAATCTGGTTTCCACTTTTATTATTAATATATGAACTTTTTGACATATAAAGCAAATTGTATTGGGAATCACACCTGTGGGACAACTTTCACTTTCATTTTCTGTGTCTCAGAAAGTATCTCCCCCCACCAACCTAGTTTAAAGGAGCGCCCTACCATCACCAGATGCACACAGCGTATTATCTTCTTTGCTGAATTTGTCATGTTTTGTTGTTTATATTGTTGCCAAAATCTCAGTCCTTATCCCTGATGCCAATCCAATGAGGAGGACATGGTCTTGAGAAAAAGGAAAAAGGTGGTTTATTGTTTTGCTAACAAAGGAGAAACCGGGGACTCTAAAAGGCGTGATTTTGCCCATCAACAGGAACAGGGACTTTTTAAAAGAGGCACTTCAAAGGCTACATTCCAGGTGTTCTCTATTGGAGTTGTGATTCACTTGTTAATTTGGGAGATGGTCATTTCTGAGATCTTCTGGTAGTATCCCCAAGGTCTGAGTTACTCCATTCCTATGGTGGGTGTGTACACAAGGACAGATTAACTCTGACTAGGATGCGGAAGAAAGGTAATCCAGTTCTCCCCTTCCCCCAAGATTAACAGGGGGAGAGGAAGAGAATGAAACATATCTACTTAAAAAATAAGTTGCAGGGGCAGAGCAGCAAGGTTTATATTCAAAGCATAAAGTGGACCACTATTACCGTACGTTCATTATCTTACACTGTTACAGTATGTTCATATCCTTTCCACCCTTTTTCTTATCCAGCTTCATCCCTACTATACATGTTTAGGCTTTTGGGGGATAGTAGGTTGACTATGTAGTTATTTCAGTCCATTGGACAGGGACTTTGTCCTTTATAGGTAGGCTGTGTAAAATTATTGGTCTGGGCTTTGAAAAGGAGGAGGTAGCTTAGAAATGAGTTACATTTGGAGGTCTCTTCTGTCATCTCTATTTTTCTAACATGGTTGGGGGGGTGAGCCAAGGCAAAGTGGTAAAGGGAACATCCAGACAGGTGCTCCAAAAGCACCCTCAAGTGTCACAATTTATGGCACCTCTGACAGTGCCTGCATGCCATCTTAGTTCAGGCTGCAGAATTCAGCAAATACTGAGTGAGAGGGAGGATTTCTTAGGTCAGAAGAAGGGGTCAGTTGAAATTAAAGTGCATAAGAATGAATTTGACAAGTTTCAGTGACAGAGTAGTTCAGTATGGCCTGAATGGAGGAGACAATATAGGAAATAAAGGACGAAAGACATTTGAGGGAAGACGTTTGAGGATCACAAGTTTGAGGCCAGCTTATAGAGTCCCTCCAATGTCAGAGTCTTTTTTTTTTTTTTTTGAGAGAAAGAGAATTTTTTAATATTTATTTTTTAGTTTTCAGTGGACACAACATCTTTATTTTATTTTTATGTGGTGCTGAGGATCGAACCCAGGGCCCCGCGCATGCCAGGTGAGCGCGCTACCACTTGAGCCACATCCCCAGCCCAATGTCAGAGTCTTAAAAAAAAAAAAAAAAATTTTCCCCCTTCTCAGAAACAGGAGGAAAGGATAAATGTTTCAGGATGATGAGTGCTTAAGATATCCCATCCCACACATTTCTTTCACAATGCCATTGATAGTTCCCATTGAGAGGGTCCATGTCACCCATCTGGGAAGCAGGATGAGCCTGTGACAATAATGGAAGTGATATCATTTGACATAAGAGTAGTTAAAAAGTAACATAATTTATTTTTTTCTTTGGGGAGGGTTCTTATTAGAACCCAGACTCTATGCCATGAAGAAGCAAAGACCATCTGGAGAGGCATTTGGCCAACTGCACATGAGGTGCCAGCATCACTAGCCACATAGGTAATCATTCCTCCAGAATCACAGTCCCTAGTGATTGAGTTTCTCACAAGCATTAAAGCTCTCCCAGCCTAAGCCCCAGACATCAGGGAGCAGAAGCAAGCTATCCCAAGGTTCATCTGAATTCATGCCCCCACAGAAACAATAAGATAATAAAATTATCATTGTTTGAAGTCACTAAGTTTTTAGTTGAATTGTTACACAGCAATATGTGTAACCAGAATTCTTATCTGGCATTAAAGTAAAGGATGTAAGCTGGGAAACTAATGATAAAAAAACCAGACTATAAAGCTGTTGCAGTCATCCTTTCTAGGATAAAAGTCTGAATAGAAAAAGACATGCAAAAGCAAAGAATGTTCCAGACATTTGGCATTGATTTCTAAATCCCAAACTGGATTTTCTCTTTGGTTGAAAAGATGAGGGCCTAGGACTTGTAGAAATGTGTACATTCTTGCAGTTCATTCAATACATATTTACTGGGGGTCTGCTAGGGAATGGCATGGTGCTAGGTTCTAAAGATGATATGAACTAAATTTTATTCAATTTATGCCACTGTATTAAGATTCTCTAGAGAAACAGAACCAACAGGACAGACAGATCTGAGGGAATTTATTATGGAAAGTTACATGGGAACTTATTATTTTAAGACAGAGGCCAAGAAATCCCACCATACGCCTTGTGCAAGCTGGAGAATCAGGAAAGCCAGTGGTATAATTCAGTGTGAGTCCAATGGCCTGAGAACCAGGGGAGTTGATGATATAACTTTCAGTTTGAAAATGGGGGGGGGGGGCGTGGGGGGGCAGTATAAGTCCTGGAGTCTGAAGGCGAAGAACTTGGAGTGTATATGTCCATGGGCAAGAAAAGATGGATATTCCAGCTCCAGATGAGAGACTGAATTCATCTTGCCTCTGCCTTTTTGTTCTATATGGGCCCCCAAATGATTAGATGATGCTTACCCACATTGGTGAGAAGAGATCTTCCCTTTTCAGTCCACTGATTCAACTGTCAATCTCTTCCAGAAATACCCTCTCAGACATACCCCAAATTAATGCTGTCTGGGTATCCCTTAACCCAGTCAAACTGATACTTAAAATTAACCATCACAGCCAATGAAGAATGTATAAACTACATGGAATTGATTGATTAGAGATAAGCTAGGACAAACCCCAAATAGTAAATTATCAACATAATGCAGCATTATTTAAATACTGAAATAGTGGTCAGCAATATTTTCATTAGGAATTCAGTGAAAGAATGTTAGTAAGAGCAATCAAGAGGAAAATCTGCAGGATTTTGTTATATAATAGAATGAACACAGGTCTAGGAGCAAAATCAAAGTTTCAGTCTATTTTTCTGGTCCCCAACTTCTTCAGTGGTCAGATTAGATAAAAACCACAATCCCTTAAGTTTGAGAAGCGTACGTGCTTTCATGTGAATGATCTTATTTGTTCCTCTTAACACATGTGGGGGAAGGTAGAGGTAGGGGCTGAGGTGGAGAGACCAGAGAGAAGGGAAAAAGTAGAGTATGCTATATTGAATCCTGTAGTGATTAGGAGCATAGGCTATATCAGAAAGACCTGATGTAAGCTGTGGGTCTCTTTGACTAAATTAATTCAACTTTTTAAGCCCTTATTTCCTTATCTGGAAACAGGAATTCATCATAACAATATTTCCTTCATGGATTAGTTATGAAGATTAAATGATAAAGTGCATGTAAAATACTTAGTGCTCATTAAATATTGGCTTATATTATATCTTGTTAAAAAATTAATAAGGTAGGGCCGAGTGCAGTGGTACACACCTGTAATCTGAGCTACTTGAGAGGCTGAGGCAGGAGGATCACAAGTTTGAGGCCAGCTTCAGAAACTTAACAAGACTCTCTCTTAAAAAATATAAAGGGCTGGAGATACAGCTCAGTGGTAGAGTGCCCCTGGGTTTAATTTCTGGTATCTTTTCTTTGTCTCTGTCTCTGTCTCTCTGTCTCTCTCTCTCTCTCTCTCTCACACACACACACACACACACTACAAATGCACATAGTTAAAAGTGAACTGATCCGTTCCATCAATTAATTAACAGATCAATTCATTTTTAATTATGTAGTCACAAAGAGATCCCAGATTCATAGGACTTGGCAGTTTCAAACCAGATTTCTTCTACTGCTTTCTGGCCCATGTCAAACATTTGCTGTAAATGTTTCCACCCAGTTTTTGCAGTAATCATGAGATACTCTTTATTCTCTGGGTGTAGTTGGCAAGAGTATGTAGCCATGACAAGTGACTGACAAAAGCGACTACATACAAGTAAAAACAAAGCATTCCTCTCCACAGCTGTCAGTGGGATTATACTTTCAAACCCTGCAAGAACGTGACCTCCTACTTGTATAGGATTCTTGCTTTCAATCATCATGTACATGATGGTGATTGCCACTTCAAACACATAGTAGCCATAGCTCATGTCTCCAAAGTCTAAAATCCCAGATACTTGATATACAGCATCTCCAAAGGCTGACTTGCTGGACTCTACTAAAATGTTATGGTCGTTAAGATCGCCATGATTGATACCTGAAAGTAGAAAAATCATGTAAAAACAGTTATTTAATATCCCAATTCATTCTCTTTCCATTTCTTTTTCTTAGGCAAGGCTATTCAAACAATTTGAAGAGCAGTCAGGGATAAAGGGTCAAACCCAATTTTATTGAAATAAAATAATTTTCTCTGAAAAGGACAAATGCATGTAATTTTGTGCTGTCTGCATTTGCTTCTCATCTATACAAAACCAGAAGATGGAGAATGCAGTCATTGCAAATATTTGATTTTGACTGCTAGAAGAGTAAATCGAAAAAGAGTACTACTCAAAGCCAGAAAGGTTTAAAAAGAATATAAACATTTTCAAATTACTGTAGAAGGCAAGGAGTTCTAGAATGGACCAAAGAAACCTTTATTTACATCTGGGGTTTCAAAACATTTTTTGTTTTTTATGAGGACAAGGCATTCCTGATTTCCCATTTTTTGATTACTGGAATAGATGCTGGTATTTTTAAGTCAGTACCTCTTAACATGGAGTCTGTGGCCAGTGCTAGCCTACAAAATGTTACTATAACATGAGATAAGAACAGAAACAGAGTATTTAGAAAGTTTTATAGTAATTTGGACTGGGGTTGTGGCTCAGTAGTAGAGTACTTGCCTAGACTGTGTGAGGTACTGGGTTTGATTCTCAGCACCGTATATAAACGAATAAAATAAAGGTACATCAACAACTAAAAAATATATTTTAAAAAATTTTATAGTATTTGACATTTAAGAGTATGATCAGTGGCCTTATCTCATTGAACAGAGTGTAGATCAATTTAAGTTTTATCTAACAGGGATAGTTGGATATTGCCTGAGCTGTCAACTAATCATTCACAGTAGGACCATGTAATACACAATGGGTTGGGGGAAAGAACCCTCAAACTTGTTGTTTACCATGTATAATTTGAGAAGTACTGATTTAAGCCACTGACTAAGGATTAAGATAAGATTAGGGTGTCCATGAGCAGTGAACCACTGAGAAACAAACTTTATAAAGAAAATGCTAATTTCTTCTATATGATTCAGGATTGTCTAAATCATGCTTAAATTATGAGGCACAGTGACTGGTACACAGAACCAATGAACATTACTATAAATCACAGATGTTAAACCACACATTTCTGAAATTTGTATCATATAATTGTCTCAAAATATATAAAGCAAAATTTGACAGAAATACAAGCAAAGAATAGACAATCCACAGTCATAGTGGGATATTTTAAATATACGTTACTTAGTAATTGATAAAACAAGTAGATTAAAAAAATAGTAAGAGGTATAGAAAATTTAAACATGATTAACATATTTGACCTTCTGGGCATAGATATAGCTCCATATTCAACTACTACAGAATATACTTTCTTTTCAAGTACATGTGATCTATTGATAAAAATTTACCAAATACCATATTATAAAGATTTAAATCTGCATCATAAAGTAAATTTCAAAGGACTGAAATCAGATAGCAGGGCTCTGTTCAATATGGTAGCCACTAATATGTAGTCATTTAAATTTATTAAAATTAAATAAAATTGAGCTGGGGATGTGGCTCAGTAGTAGTGTCTGCCTGCCATGTACAAGGTCATGGATTTGATCCCCAGGACAAAAACAAACAAACAAACAAGCAAACAAACAACAAAAGATGAAACTGAAAACTCATTTCCTTAGTTGTAGTAGCCACATTTCAAGTACTCACTTGCCACACATAATGCTTATTGTATTGGACAACAGATATAGAACAATTCTTTCACTGACTAGAATCCTACTGGACAACATTTATAGAGTATGTTCTCTAACTACAATGAAGGGACAGCAGAAATCAATAGTAAAAAGATAAAGGTTTCGGAAAAAAAAGTTTAGCTGGACACAGTGGTGTATGTCTGTAATTCCAGCAACTCGGGAGGCTGAGGCAGGAGAATCACAATTCAAGGTCAGCCTCAACAACTTAGTGAGACCCTTAGCAACTTAGCAAGACCATCTCTCAAAATAAAAAACAAAAAGGACTAAACTGGGGTGACAGCCCCTGGATTCAACCCCCAGTATTAAAAAAAAGTTTCTCATATTCTGGAAAAAGAATTTATAGATTCAGGTGAAAAGAAGAAATTATAAGGTGAATTACAAAATATTTTAAAGTAAATGAAAATGAAAAACTATGTATCAGTACTGGGGGTATGCAGCCTGTAAGAGATTGATAGCTACATTCTCTAACATAAAGTGCTTCGAAAAACACCTAATTAGGAATGAGAGTTCAAACTCGAAGTTGCTAGGACTTTTCTCAAATTCCTGTGCTGATGTAGGCCTCAGTTCCTAGGCTGAACTCAGCAGACTGGCCCATGAAAATTTCTATACTGAAACAGAGGAAAGGATCCATCAAAAACTAAACCTCTATTATCCTGGGCTTGGCAGCAAGAAGAGGATAGTAGGGGAAATTCTGCAATCTGAAAAGCAAATTGAAAGGTGACAATATGGAAGGAGGTGTAACATTCCAGCTCCTAAATCTAGAAATAGTAATAAGAACCCAAAACAACTTAATAGAAGACCAAGGATCAGAATTCCCAGAAGAAGACTGTTCATAAGAAAAAAAAAAATGAGACCATTATAACTCATCAGCAGCTGCATAGTAGGCCATGCAAAATGGTGGAAAGAACAAAAATTTTCCAAAGAATCCAAATTGGAATGCTACATTATTAAGTCCCAGCTTGCTTTTTAAGTTTCAAGATAACCAAAATGATGCTGGAGCCAAATTTAGTGAGCTACCATCACCCAATGTTTTTCCCAAACCACCAAGACACTGGGTTCCTGTTAACTTTAATCCTTCAAACAGGGAAATAATGACATCTCAACTTAAAACTGTACTTAAAGGCCAGGCATAAGATAACATACATGTTAAAACTTAGTTTTGTTTACAAATAGTTGTCAGTTGGTCTGTAACAAATTACAAATTTACTAGGGAATTAATCTATTTGTATGAAACTGCTATTAATATAAGACTATTAATCAGACTGCATCTCATTTGTTTTATGTATTGTGTGTACTCTAATATAATAGTAGTTATCAGTAAAACTTAAAATAACTAAATAATTGTACCTGATAGTAAGTATTCTCAATTGAATAACTTTTAAGTGAAAACCATTCAAGTTAAAGTTTGGGGGATGGTAAAGAAGTTAACTTTTTCTATTGTTTACTTGGGAAAATATAATAATTTAAGATTCATGGATCAGTAGATTTGCTTAGTGAACCAGACAGAGTAAGCATCTAGCTGAACCAAGGATTGAAAACTAGGTGGATATTTGAAGGTTTAATGACCTAGAAAGCCAAACTACTAAAGGGCCAACAACTTAATGCACTGCCAAAAGAAAACATGAATTTTTCTTAATAGCTGTATTTTTTAAAAATATTTTTTCAATGTTGATGGAGCTTTATTTTTATTTTATTCATTTATATGTGGTGCTGAGAATTGAACCCAGTGCCTCACACTTGCTAGGAAGTGCTCTACTACTGAGCCACAAGCCCAACCCAATAGCTGTATTTTTTAAACAGCACAGTGGTGAATGTGTAAAGAATACTTGGAGCTTATTCAAATGAGGCACAGTATACACCAATAGCCCTGTTTCTTAAACACAGTAGATAGGTGTCTGCTAACAGATGCATCAAAACTATTTCTTATAGAAATAGTGTTGAAGCTTTCAAAATACATTTTTGTATTACAATACTGCATAATCTATTTGAACAGTATTTGGCCTCATATTCTTTGCAAAGCTTAAAATTGGGAGTTGTGTTATGTGGAAATTCTAAGTATATAGGGAAGAAGAGCCATGTAATAAATACACATACTTTTGTCATATGTAAAGTTTATTTTGGCCTTTTTCCTACAAAATGGAGGATGTTAGTATGATTTTGCTGAATGTAAGATCATGCACTGTTTTTTATACTCTGGCCTAATTTTAAAATCCAGAATTGTTTTTAAAGTTTGCCTTTATGCTAAAGTGCCATGTATACATGTCATAACTGATTTGGTCATAAACTATATTACCCAATGTAATAAATTTTGTTCTGTAACTAAAAAGGTTTAAGCTGCTAAAATATTTCCTGTTTTTATGTAAAATGCAATACAGGATTCTCTACTCTCCAGCCTATAAAACCAAAGATTCACTTTGGCTTTCACCAATTCTTTTTTTTTTTTAAATATTTATTTTTTAGTTGTAGTTGGACACAACACCTCAATTTCACTTGTTTATTTTTGTACGTGGTGCTGAGGATCGAACCCAGGGTCTCGCACATGCGAGGTGAGCGTTCTACTGCTGAGCTACAACCTCAGCCCTCACCAATTCTTATAACCCATAAAATACAAAAAGTGTTTGGTGCCAGTGGTCTTGGGTTTTTTTGGTCATGAGTAAGTACAACCCCAGGGACCACTAACGCAAAAGGCATAATCTCTTGCATAATATCTCTTACCTTTACCAACCTTAAGAGAAAATGCTAAATATAACAGTTAATAGCAAGTTAGAAAAAAGTGTGTGGGCCAATTAAAAAAACTCTGATTGTTAATGCCCTATTTTCTAATTTGGCACCTTTTAAAAATATACATATATTTTTAGTTGTAGATGGACACAATACCTTTTTTTGTTGTTTATTTATTTTTATGTAGTACTTAGGATTGAGCCCAGTGCCTCACACATGCTAGACAAGTGCTCTACCACTGAGCAATAACCCCAGCCTTTTGGCATCTTTTTTGATGTTTATAAGCAGAATAGCTAAGTTGTATTTCTCCAAATGAACTCAGATGAAATATTGCCCAAATCAAATGTTTAATATACCAAAGACAAAGCTTATGCAGTATTTATTGTATATGGTAAAAATTTGAAAATAAAATTCAAACTAACCCCCCCCCCCAAAAAAAAAAAAAAAAAAGATTAAGAATGGCATATACCCAAATAAGCTGTTGAAAAAGTAGGGGCTTTAGCAATAATATCAGAACAATTGATCTTTACAATATGAAACAAACTAAAGCAATTATAAGAAACAAAATGAGGAGGATATTTTCCCTCTACTAGACCAGAAAAATAGCCTAACAAAAATACACTTCCACATTTTGTTCTTTAAAACAATAGGATTAGCTGGGCAAGGTGTGCTTGTAATCCCAGCTACCTGGAAGGCTAGAGCAAGAGGATCTCAAATTCCAGGCCAACCTGGACAATTTAGTGAGACCTTGTTTTAAAAGAAAAAAGGGCTAGGACATACCTCAGTGATAGAAGCCTTGCTTAGCATGCATGAGGTCCTGGGTTCAATCCCTGATACCACAATCAGTCACACACACACACACACACACACACATCTCACTATATTGTCACACCCCTAATGAGCTAAATTTTCATCTTAAGGAGTTAAAAAAAAAAGCAAAATAGGCCAAGAGAAAGAAGAAAATACTAATTTTAAAATATAATAAAGAGGGTCTTCAGAAAAACTAAAAATAGATAAATCTTTATTAAGATTGATCAGGAAAACACGAGACAGGAATCTAATAATCATTACTGAGAATAAAAAGATATCACAAAAGATTTGGCAGACTTTAAAAATAAATAATAAAACAATAAAATGATATAAAAATAAATTATGGCAATAAGTATATTAATTTGGATGAACAAATTACTAGGAAAATATAACTCCCTAAATCTGACAAAATAAGTAAAATATAAATAAAAATAGTACTATAAATATTAAAGAAATTAAATCATTTATTTAAAAATTTCCCCTATAGGAAATCTAATATCAAATGGCTTCATCATAAAATTACTTTCAAATGTTAAAAAAGAAAAACAAAATCCCATCTTCCAATCTCTGAGAGGACAGAAAAACTAACTCATGTTATGAGGCTAACATAAAACCAAAAAGGGACATTTTGAGAGGAAAACTATAGGTAAATTTTACTTGTGTACCTGGATGTGAAAATCATAAATAAAATGTTTTCAAACCGAATAAGATGATAAAAAAAAATGTATATCATGTCCAAGTTAGGTTTACACCAGGAATGCAATGTTGATTTAACATTAGAAATAACCAGTACAATTTTACCATATCAGAGAAAAATAATGACCATCTCAATGGATGTATAAAAATTTTTAATAAAATTCAACATGTATTCATGATATAAATTCTTTTTATTTTATTTTTTAATTTGAGACAGAGTCTCACTATATTGTCAATTGATCTTGAACTCAACTAATCTTTCCACCTCAGCCTCCTGAGTAGCTAGGACTACAGGCATATGCCACCATAACTGGCTCATATGCATGATACAAATTCTTAGTAAACCAGGAATAGAGGGGACTTCTTTAATCTTGTGAAGGCTATCAACAAAATAACTTATAATAATCCCCACAGGTAACAGAGAAAAACACAAAGGTGCCCAGTAAGGTAAAGCAAAGCAAAGAAATAAAAGAATTGGTTGTTTTTTTTTAATAAAAGTATAATTATTTATAGATGATACATACAAAGAAACTTGAGAAGCATTTTGAAATAAACATTTGAACTTAAGTTGCTGAGATTAGTCTTGAACTTGCAATCCTCCTGCCTTAGCCTCCTAGGTTGCTCAGATTACAGGTGTAAATTTAAAAGAATAAAAAAAAAATGAATATTACAAAGTGCTGTTTCTATATACTAGCAACAAACAGAAAGTGAAATTTGGGATAACATTTAAATTAGTATTTTAAAAAATCAAGTACCTAGTAATAAATCAAGAAAAGAAGTATAAGACCTCTCTGGAGAAATTTATAAACTTTAATATCTATCTATTTATCCGTCTATATCTTAAATTCTAATCCATGAACACAGTCTATCTTTTTTTAAAAAAAAAAAAAATTCAGTTGTAGACGGGCACAACACCTTTATTTTGTTTATTTAAGGTACTCTGGATCAAACCCAGTACCTCACACATGCAAGGCAAGCGCTCCACCACTGAGCCACAACCCCAGCCCATAGTCTATCTTTATTTAAGTAGAGAGACAGATAGACTATGTTCACAGATTATAATACCAGTCTTATAAAAAATAATATACACTATAATGTCCATTTTCTCCAAATTTATCTAGAGACTAAATCCAAAATCTCAACAGATTTTTTAAAAAAACATGACATGCTAATTCTAATTGATATGAAATGTAAAGGACCAAAAATAGTTAAGACTCTTATAGGAGAACAAGAATGTGGGGAGAGGGCTAAGGTTGTAGCTCAGTGATAGAGTGCTTGCCTAGCATGTGTGAGGCACTGCGTTCAATCCTCAGCACCACATAAAAGTAAATAAATAAAATAAAGGTATTATGTCCATCTACAACTATAAAAAAATGCCCATTCAAAAAAAAAATGTGGGAAGATATACATACTCTAACCAGATATGAAAACCTAAAAAGTTAGATGAACGTGATCAAGGAATGGGGAAGGAGGGAGGGAGGGAGAAAGTGCTGGGGAGTGATATTGGCCAAATTATATTGTTACATTGTGTGCATGTTTAAATAAAGTGTAAATAATATTATAATAATATGCATAAATATTCATTAAATTAATACTTAAATATAATTATTAATATAAAAAAGAAATAAGGTAAAAGTATTATCACTATATGAATTACTACATAAAGCAAAAAATTTAAAAAGCCAGGAAGATATAGGAATTTCAAATTACTGGCATCATGCAGAAAATGATCAGTGCCATACACATACCTAGAAAAATTACATTCATTCAAAATATGAGGCAGGGTTCTAGTTCATGGAAAAAAAAAGTTAAACAAATTAAGATAGGTTGGGGGCTGGGGTTGTGGCTCAGTGGTAGAGCACTTACCTTGCATGTGTGAGGTGCTGGGTTCAATTCTCAGCACTTCATATAAATAAATGAACAAAATAAAGGTCCGTCAACATCTAAAAAATATTTTTTAAAAAATTAAGATAGTTTGATCTTTAGGCACAATGGCACATGCCTGTAACTAGCTACTCAGGAGACTGAGTTGAGAGATTCACAAGTTCAAGAAGAGGTCAAAGCCTGCTTAGGCAACACAGCAAGACCCTGTCTCAAAATTTAAAAGGGATGGGTATGTAGTTCAGTGGTAGAGCATGTGCCTAACATGCACGAGGCCCTGTATTTGATCCCTGTCACCTCAAAAAATAAATCTGACAATATAAATACTGAGAAAAATATGTACTTGATTGGGGGAAATACTCACATTCTCGAAAATGACTTAATTTGGTCATTACTTCTTTCTTGAACAGCTGAATGACCTGCTCAACAATCTCCCGGTTTCGATTCTGGCCCAAGGCATCCACATATTTCTCCAGAAGAGGAATGTTTTTCAGATTCCAGATGAAGTTCTCCCGATGAAGATTACTTAACTTTGGGTGATGGAATTTCTAAATCAAAAGTAAGAAACAGCCTCTTGATAGAGCAACCACTACTGAGAGCTCCACTATGCAAGAGGACTACACCATTGTATTCTCTCATGGTCTTTGACCTGCTTATTGACATTAATCCACAAAACTCATATTCATACAAAATCTCAAAGTTTTGGGAGCACATTTCTATCTCACTTGATCCTCACCACTGTGTGAAGATAGATATTCACATTGGAGACAGCTCTCAACTCTATTTTCACCCACATGAGTTGACCCTGGTCCCTTGTTACCACTCTTGATTTCATCTTTCACTACTTTTATTCACTGGACTCCAACCACACTGGCCTAATTGCTGCTCAGGGAACCTCACAGCCTTTGCATTTGCTGTTTCCTCTTCCTGGGATGCCTTCTTCACATATCCACATCATTAGTATTATCATTCCTACGGGATGTTTACTCAGAAAACACCTTCTCTTTTTGACCCCTCCATTTAAAATTTCAACCATCTCTCCAATATTCTGTAGCCTTCTTCTATGGAACATCTCCTACGGGAGACACTTTTGGCCCTTATTCAGATGGCTCTGACTGTGTTCTTCCTTTTGCTGAATTAAAATCTGATTCTCCAATACTGTCCATGCTACTGGTTCCAACTGCAATCTCTGGGGCCATTTGCAACAGGATTAGTTCTTCTTCCACAAAACTGTCCTCCAGATCTTTGAAGATAGCATCCCTGCCCCTTTGGAGTCTTCTCTTTTACAGATCAAACCTATCTGGATCCTTCAACTATTTCTCATAGGATACGGTTTTACCATCTGGTGTGTTAAATGCTACTTTGCATCACAAAAAAGTACTCTACAGAGTAAGCACTGAAAACACCATTGTGAGTTGTTTCATCTGAGGAGTGGGATTATAATTAGGAATGGAGATGATGGGAGAGAGGATAAATATTCATGTTATGTTATTCAGTACTATTTGATATTTTGCCATGCACCTACATTACTTTTATTTATTTTATTTTTTGGTTATCAGGGATTGAACTCTGGGGCACTCAACCACTGAGCCACATTCCCAGCCCTATTTTGTATTTTATTTAGAGACAGGGTCTCACTCCTGTGTGCCACCGCACCTAGCTGTTACTTTTATTTTTAAATAAAATAAAATATAACACTTTTGAGTTTCCAGTGGAGCACCACTTTACTCAGAGAAGGCTTGGAGTCAGCTTCTACAGTGGTGGCACTATTGTCCCAGGCATCCACAGGAGAGCCTCTCAGTTCTGATATTATAAAGTAGTGCAGGGGCTGGGGTTGTGGCTCAATGGTACATTGCTTGTGTAGCACGTGTGAGGCACTACGTTCGATTTTCAACACCATATGAAAAAATAAATTAAATGAAGTAGTGCAAAGAACACCGGGCTTGAGTCAGACAGATACAGGTTTCAACAGGCTCTACCACTTAGATATTGAATATCAGTTTTCTTTCTTTTTTTTAATATTTTTTTTAGGTGTAGATGGACTCAATATAATGCCTTTATTTTATTTTATTTTTTTTTAATTTTTAATATTTATTTATTTATTTTTTAGTTCTCGGCGGACACAACATCTTTGTTTGTATGTGGTGCTGAGGATCGAACCCGGGCCGCACGCATGACAGGCAAGCGCGCTACTGCTTGAGCCACATCCCCAGCCCCAATGCCTTTATTTTTATGTGGTGATAAGGATCGAACCAGGATCCCGCTCGAGCTAGGTGAGCACTCTACCGCTGAGCCACAATCCCAGCCCTGAATCTCAGTTTTCTTAACAATAAAATCAAGATATCTGTCATTTATGAACTAAGATAAGAAATAAAGACCTAATACATATAGGTGCTCAATAAATGTTTGTTGAATATGAATTTTGCATCTGAGCTGGCCTGTCTTTCCTCTGTTCCTTGTACAGCAACCTGAATTCCTGACAGTTTAATCAGAATTCTATTAGTCTATCTCCTCCCCTTCATTAGTTTCCTTACTCTCTCCCCTTACCTCAGCTCCCATTTGGTCCCTTGACTTATAAATGCTTCAGTTCTGATTCCTGTAATCTGCAGAGCTCCTTTCTACTCTGGATCCTGTGGGTCTGCCCAGCTGCTAGAAGCTTCAATGGCTCACCCATATCCCTAGCAGAGTAGTCACAGCCTCTGCCACACCTACTGGACTGAACCACTGCACCTGTGCAGTATTATTTTTCACTGACACTGTAGTTCCTAGTACTTATAGGAAAACTGAGAATTTACCACCTGCAAATGCATGGGGAGAGGCTGGTGAGGGGATGAGCAATGGGAATAAAGTATCATAAAATGAACAGCAATACCAAGCAAAGAATGCTTTCCTTCATTCCCTCTAAAGTTTCCCTGTTCCATATAAGACAACTTAAAATTTTTAAGTTGCACAAACAGTGTAGTAGGTGGCTGACTGCACAGCAGAACTCATGTCAGCAATGAGATATGGTGCTGTCTGCCTCTGAAAACTGTATTAGTCATTTTAGGATTCAGCAGAGAAAGTTGAAACTTCAGTAGCAAAGGCATATAAATGAAGCCCACCAACAGGGTAAAAAGATCGATGCTAAAGGAGTCTGTGTAATCCTTCTTGAACTACCAATGACATTCTTTACAGAAGTAGAAAAATCAATCCTAAAACTTGTATCGAACCACACACACACAAAAAAAATTCAAGTAGCCAAAGGAATTTTGGGAGAAAAAAAATCAAAGTTGAAGGCCTCCCACTTCCTCATTTAAAGTTATATTACAAAGTTACAATAATCAAAATAGTATGACACTGGCATACAAGCAGAAAGACCAGTGGAAGAGAATAAAAACCTAAAAATAAATCCAAGGATATATGGCTAACTAATTTTCAACACCAAAAAAGATATAATAGGGAAAGGATAGTCTCTTCAAAAAATGGTGCTGGGAAAATTAGACATCTACATGCAAAATAACGGAATTGGGCCCATATATCATATACAGAAATCAATTAAAATGAAAATATATATGTAAATGTTAGACCTGAACCCATAAAGTTCCTGGAAGAAAACAGGAGAAAAATTCCTTGTCAACAGCCTTGACAATGACTTCTTAGATATTATACCCAAAACTCAAACTACAAAAGTAGAAATAAATATATGGGATTATATCAAATTTAAAAGTTTCTACACAGGAAAGAAAAAGATAACAAGCTGAAAAGGCAATTTACAGATTGGGAAAAAAATATTTGCAAACCATGTGTCAGATAAGGGGTTAATATTCAAGATTTATAAAATACTCCTACAACTCATAGCAAGAAAACATATAACCATTTTTTTTAAATGGGCAAAGGACTCAAATAGATATTTATTCAAACATGACATAAAAATGGTCAACAGGTACATGAAAAGGTGCTCACCATCACTAATCCTCAGGGAAATGCAAATCAAACCACTGTGAAACATTTCCTCCACCTGTTAGGATAGCTATTATCAAAAACAATGGATTTCACTCTTACTTAATAGATTCTGACACTGCGGGAAGAAAAAAAAAAGAAGAGAAAACAAGTATTGGGAAGCTGTGGAGAAAAGGGAGCCCTTGCATACTGCTGGTAGGAATGTAGATTGATGCAGCTGTGAAAACAGGTTCCTAAAGAAATTAAAAACAGAACTTCCCTATGAGCCAGCAATCCCTCTCCTGGGTATATGCTCAAAGGAAATAAGACCACCACCTTGTGAGGACACCTATGCTTCCATGTTCATTGTACTGTATTTAGGATTTTTGCTGAGTAGATTGTAGCTGCTCTTGTCATGGCAGGAGGAATAATTATGTGAGGAGTCATATACATTAATTTGTTTTATTACAGTAACCATTTTATCATATATGTATCTTACAACTTGTTGTATACATAAATATACACAATAAAATTTATTTATTTTAAATGATAAGAAACCCGGCAGGCTGTGTGGCACATGCCTATAGTCCTATCAGCTCAGGAGCCCGAGGCAGGAGGATTGCAAGTTCAAAGCCAGCCTCAGCAACTTAACAAGGCCCTAAGCAACTCAACAAGACCCTGTCTCTAAATAAAAAACAAAAAGGGCTGAGGATGGGGCCCAGTGGTTAAGCACCCCTGGGTTCAATCCCTGGTACAAAAGAAAAAAAATCTGTTTAGATATTCATTTTAAATAGTTCATTTAGTAGCTCAAATATCTGAAGATAATAGAATTTACTGAGCATTATAAGCATTTCAAAGGTTTTTCTAAATACCATTAATAAATGCAGAAAATCTCCTAAAATACATTCAAATAGAACTGGATATTAATATCTAAATTATACTAATATTCCCAAATGGACTTTTTTTTTTTTTTTTTGATGGTGCTGAGGATTGAACCCAGGAACTTAGGCATGCTAGGCAAGTACTCTACCACAGAGCCACATTCCCAGCCCCTCAAATGGACATTTTAATGAATATTTACAAATGGATTTACTCAAACTTAACCGAAACTACTTCAGTTAAAATGCTTAATGTGTTTACCACCCAAAGCTATGCATGGCTCAGTAAAGCTTCATTGAATAAATGAACAGAGGGCAACAAAAAAAGGTCTGTTGGCTTACAAACATTTACTAAATTGTGGGCTAAGTGTTCCTAGATTATGGAATAAATGGTCCACTGAGTATATCTCTGTATGATGAGATTACTGGTAACTTGATTTTTGTGGGGCTGGGGATACTGGATATTGAACTTGGGGGCACTTGACCACTGAGCCACTTCCCTGTTGAGAGCCACAGCCGAAGGGGCCCCAGCAAACTTTCAGACTGCCAGCTGATGATTGGCTCACAGAAGCCCCAGCAACTTCTAGCTGATTGGCTCCTCTGCGGTGATGCTCATTGAGCTGTTTCCCCACCCTTTCAGACTGCCAGCTGATGATTGGCTCACAGCGCCCCAGCAACATCTAGCTGATTGGCTCCTCTGCGGTGATGCTCATTGGGCTGTTTCCCTGCCCTTTCAGACCACGGAGCTGCTCACTGGGGGACTTTTTTGGCTCCGCCCACGCAACCCAGCCAATCGTCCTCAAGAGCAGGAGGAGTGGGGGAGGTTGAGAGGCTTGTGGGAAGCCGGTGGTGGCAGTTGGGCTCTGAGGGTTTTTCCTGAGGAGCTGTTTTGTTTGGCATGTGTGGTTCTAAAAATAAAGTTAGTTTCTTTTGACAAGTGGCTCCTGAATTGTGCCCAGCCAGACTGCGGCACATCCCCAGCCATATTTTGTATTTTATTTAGGTCTCACTGACTTGCTTAGTGCTTCACTTTTGCTCAGGCTGGCTTTGAACTTGTAATCCTCCTACCTCAACCTCCCAAGCCGCTGGGATTTTAAGAGTGTGCCACCGTGCCCAGCTGGTAACTTGAGTTTTCTTTGTATTTTTATTTGTTTTCTTTTAAGCAATGAATCACTAAAGGGTTTTTTTTAACCAGAGGAAATAAAGGTTATTTCTATTTTGAGGTAATTGAATAAAATAATACTATTTAGACTACATAACATGGACTTCGATGTCTCATCAAGAGGAGTAACAGGGACTGAGTCTAAACCCTGAACAAAATATCTGAAATACTAGTTTTTAAGTCATTTGACATTAGGCAATGACGTACTCGGATACTTGAGAGATGAAAGACAAATGAGCTGAGTCTGACCCTGCTCCTTTCCTGCAGAGGACATGGTGCAGAGAAGTGAGAGCCAGGTGGAGTTCCGAGAGCTCACTGGTTTGAGGAGGTAGAACTCAGAGTCCAGGAAGAACAAGATGGCTAGAGAATGCAGGACAGTTTACCAGAGATCAGAAAGCGCAGAGAGAGAACTCCAGAGATCTGTAGCAGGTCTCCTTGGAGAATCTGGCAATTGGTGTATGATCCACATATGAGTATGAGGAAACTGCTCAAGATCAGGGAAAGAACCACCTGAAAGAAATATAAGGGATAAGGCTTGACATACACGCAGGGCTGGAAACCTCCCAACTGGAAAAGAAAACATCACAGTCCAAAGGACAATGGTAGAGGACTGAGAAAGGTCTTGTATTACAGTGGGGATAACCATTCCTAGAATAAACCCAACCCTGGTCCCACCTATGGTATGTAAGCAAGACTCAAGAAGATCAAACTGCTTTCAAACAACTTACTGAATCTACTCAAGGTTGTTCAGTGAACATCAAGCATAAGAAACACAAAGAAAGCTACACAAAATCTAATCCTAACCAAATGCTCAAAACTAAAGATAAAATTTTAAAAGCAGGGCTGGGGATGTGGCTCAAGTGGTAGCACGCCCATCTGGCATGTGTGAGGCACTGGGTTTGATCCTCAACACCACATGAAAATAAAAAATAAAGATATTGTGTCCACCCAAAACTAAAAAATAAATATTTAAAAAAGTTTTAAAAGCAGTCACACACACGCACACACAAACACACGAGACACATTATGTTCAGAGGAAAAATCTGACAGCAAATTTCTTGTTGAAAATAATGCAAGTAAGAAAAAAGTAGAGCAATGTCTTTAAAATACTGAAAGAAAGATGGGCATGGTGGTGCACACCTATAATGTCAGCAGCTTGAGAAGATCACAAGGAGGCAGGAGAATCACAAGCTCAAAGCCAGTCTCAGCAACTTAATGAGGTCCTAAGCAACCTGGCAAAACCCTGTTTCAAAATAAAAAAATAAAAGGTGCTGGGGATGCAGCTCAGTGGTTAAGTGCCTCTGGGTTCAATCCCTGGTAATTGCTCCCCATCTCAAAAAAAACCCAAAAAAACAAAAAGCAAAACCAGAATACAAAAAGATTCTCAACCTTAAAGTGTATACCTAATAAAAATATCTTTCAAAATTATAAGTGGGGCTGAGTTTAGCTCAGTGGTAGAGTACTTGCCGCGCATGCTCAAGACCTAAGTTTGATCCCTAGCACCGCATATAAAAAATAATTTAACTAAAGAAGTTCATTACCTCAGACCTACACTATAAGAAATGTTAGGCTGGATTTAGTGGTACAGGCCTGTAATCCCAGCAGCTCTGGAGTCTGAGGCAGGAGGATCGCAAGTTCAAAGTCAGCCTCAGAAATTTAGTGAGGCGCTAAGCAACTTAATGAGACCTTGCCTCTAAATAAATAAATAAAATACAAAAAATGGCTGGGATGAGGCTCAGTTCAATCCCTGATACCAAAAAAAAAAAAAAAAAAAAAAAAAGGAAAGAAAAAGAAATGTTAAAAGAGATGTGGTGTCATTGTATGCCATGATTTGTCATGGACTCTTTCCTTCTGCCAGCATGTCCATCTTCCTTTTCTCTACCTGACTGATTCACATCACCAGTTCAGATGTTACTTTTCTTTTTATTTTTTCTTGAATTCCTGCTATGTATGTATTTGACACTGCTAGACACAATGGATAAAAGATACATAAATAAAACACACACACTTTTCTTAAGAAGTTCACCGAAGTTCACTGCTTCTTATGAATCATATGTACAGGAAGCACAGAAATGAAACAAGTAATTATAATACCATATGTGGAAGACTATTATCCGAGTGGTCCCCTATGAACTATGTCTCCTGGTTCATGCCCTTATATAGCTTCTCCAGTTGACGTTAGTATTAGCCATGTCACCTGCTTGGGCAATGGGACATAAGCTAGCATGACAGAAGCAGAGACTTGATAAGCATGTGTAAACTGGTGCATGCCCTCTTGGAACTTTCTCTTTTAGAAGCCAGTAGCCATGCCATAAGGATGTTCCAGCCATCCTGAAGGATGAGACATCATATGACAAGAAGAGGACACATGGAGAAGAACTAAAGCTCCCCAATTGTACTCCCAGTGGAATCTAGCTACACGAGTAACCCCCCAATCACACTAAGCAGAGAAGAGCTGCCTGGTCAACCCACAGAATCATGAGAAATAAATAATTATTGTTTTAAGTCAATAAGATTGGGGATGGTTTTTTACAGTATAACCAGAACTTAGTGAATGTTTGTTGAATAAATGAAGACATTCTGTGGTTGGGTCTGAAAAATATTTGTCGAACATATTGTTTCTATAGGACAAAACTATCATTCTAATCCATTTACAACTTAGCTACTGCTTCACACAGAGCTCCAGCAGATTATAGCTTAGTTAGATGAAAAGTTCAGGCTTCATTTTGTTAGTATAGACTATTTTCAGTGAGCAGTATAAAGAATATCATGACTTCCTAAAAATTTAGATGCCAATATGTCATTAAAGTGAGAATCTGGGTGGAAGGAGGTATCCTTGCTCATATAAGATTAATTCATCTAAGACCCTGATCCTACATAAGACACCTCAGGAGCCCCATATATAAAGAGAATCTGATCCTGAGTTCATTTTGAAAGTGAGATAAATAAACAGAAATCCTTTACAAACAAAATAAAACCCCAAATCTTACCTCCAAAGCCTTGTCCAATTTGGCAGCTAGCCTTCCAATTTCATATAACAGCTGGGAGCTGACAGGAATCTTAGCAATAGGTTTTCCCGGGAGGTAAGTCAGTAGCCTCACCAAGTAGCTTTTGATTTCAGTGCCACTATCTAGATGGATAGAATGATATAACCTATCAACTCTTTTTGAAAAAGTTAATTAGAAGTTGTTTGCATTGGCAATTATTACTGAAATAAAACTGCGTAATAAAAAAAAAATGTGCTAACTGAACACAGCATTCTGAGGCAGAGCTGAGTGGATTAAAGTAAGCAGGTAGAAAGACAAATCTTAACACTGGAATTGGCCATTCACATACCAACAAGCATAGCTCTAACTCTGCTAGTCTTAGCTCTAAACAGAAATTACCTAGTTTGGTAAACACATGCCCCCAAACCACACTCATTCATAAATTTACAACTGAAATATAAACAAATGACTATTCCTCCTGGGCACAGTGGCGCATGTCTATAATCCCAGCTGCTTGGGAGGCTGAAGTAGGAGGATTGCGAGTTCAAAGCCAGCCTCAGCATAAGCAAGGTGCTTAGCAACTCAGTGAGACCCTGTCTCTAAATAAAATACAAAATAGGGCTGGGGATGTGGCTCAGTGGTAGGGTGCCCCTGAGTTCAATCCCTGGTACTCCCCCACCCCCAAAAAAGAAAAAAAAAAAGACTATTCCAGAATCACAGGCTTTTTCAGGGGCAAACTGCAGTATAGCCTGTTTGTAATACAGGACAACTTCTAATCCTCAGGGGCCCTACTGGTCCTCAGTTGTTTGGAGCAATGCAAATTAAGAAAGAATAAATGAACAATCAAGAGAGAAAAAGATAGTCAAGATTTCCAACCTTAAAAAGTTCCAAGAAATTGATTTCAAGGTACTGCTTGTTGAATTAGATACTTCTTCGCATTCAGCATTGAGAGATGAAAGGGACTATGTCTCACAGATGAGGACTTGAAGCCCTGGGAATGTAAGTCATCTGCCCATGTCACATATACAGTAAAGACATAACTGGCAACATGCTGATTTCTAATCTTCTGTTTTTTTCTACTATACCATAGCACCAAAATATGCAGCTAGTCTAATGAATAAAAATATTTAATTGGGATGAGGGGAGTAACTCAGTGGTAGAAGGCTTGCCTAGCATGCCTGAGGCCCTGAATTTGATCCCCAGCACTGAAACAAACAAACAAACAAATCTTGTGGAATACAATTTTTAAAATGTTCTACTGATTTCCCTGTAGTTATCATTCATCAGGGCCTTTCTAAGCAGAAATGCTATACCAGATCCCAGCTCTTACCACTGGGAGACCCAATTTCCACTGTGCAGCTTCCCCCAACCACTAGAAAAAATAACCACATCTATGCTTAGAATTATGATCCTGATTTTGATACTGTATTTCTACCTGTAGCCAAAATGATGTAATGGGCCTGGACAGGGGACATGCTGACAAGTTAGTCATCTCTTACCTACAGACATAAGAGAGGTTGTGTTGTCTCCTTTAGTGCGACACACGGAGGCCGTTGGAAATCCAGCTGCTTTCAGAAACATGATGATGTGATTCTGCACTTCAATCAGGTCTGGATTTTTGCTGGCTTCTGTGTTGCTTATTTTGAGAACATATTCAATTGGGCCATCTGTAGTATCTTTAATTTTTGAAATGTGAACGTGAAAGTTTTGGTCATCATAACTGGGAAGTGGTTGGATCTTAGAAACTTTTAACCCAAATACCGATTCAACTACCGCAGAAGCTTGTACCTCAGTGAAAGTTGGTTTGGCAAGAGCCTGTGATTGCTCATCATCTCCACTTGACATTATGTCTGGGGTAAAAACAAGAACCAGAAAGGGGATATAAACATAAGGATATTTATTTAAATGATTACTTCTTTTGATTATTAATTAAAGTTTAAAAATCATATCAGTGCATGACATCAAAAAGTAGATGTTTTGGCAGTTGATTAAAACCATGGTACCATAAATTATTTTCAAACTTACCTTCTAAACTGAATAAGGACAGAACACAAGACAGGAAAGCCCCTTGATATCATCCAGTTCAATCTCTCTCCTCTCACCAACTTTACAGGAGAAATTTAGGTCCTAAGAGATTAAATGACTTGCCCAAGTTACACAGTCAATTTCAGTAAGAAGTCAACTCTCCAGATTGTTGACCCATGATCATGAAATCTTTACTACATTACCACCAGTCTTGGGCTAAAAGTTAAATTGAAGCACAGCAATCTTTTCTAGTCACAGTTTGTTATAAGAGTCACCATCTGACTTATTTCACATACTTCAAATATAAAAAAAAAATACGGACCAATGTGCATTATGTAAGGCCTTCTGAAAGATGAGAGTAAGGGGCTTTGTAACATCTATTTATGGAGTCACAGATTTACTAAACAAAAAGTGTAAACACAACTCTGAATAAGTTAGATGGCAGTTAAGTAACAAAAGAATAGAATGTCAAAGGAAAAAACTTGAATTAACCAAGTACAAACCCAGATGACTGAGTGGTTGAGGTTACCTTAAATTGTAAAGAAAACGTTTTCTATGGCCAAGAGGAATAAGGACTTAAGATAAAAATTAAGGCCAATTACAGAAAATAAATTTATGTCTGAATTTATGATCTATGAAGTGAGTATCTGTCAAAAGTATGGTGGAAAAACTGAGAGGGAAGAGAAATTACTATGATCTAAGGAAGATATTGTTGTGAAGATGGATTTCAATTGAGTTTTTTAATATGATTTGAGATAGGGTGGGGAAGACTATTTTCTCAGTGTTGGCAATTCCATCCTCAGCTACACATACCTGGCATCTTTCCTGAGCAATCAGATATATGTGAAGGGCAGTGTAGGACTTCTGAAAATCCTTAGGAACAAAATATTTAAGGTTCTTACAATTTTACCTTCCTTTTTTCCCAAAATAGTTCAATTCCAATCTTTCCTTCCTACTAAGTTGCCAATGATTGATAACATCTTGGGGTGAGTTGCATTTTAGGATATAGTTTGTGTGTGCATGTATATGTGGTACTGGGGATTGAACCCAGGGGTACCACTGAGCTACATGCCCAGCCTTTTTTATTATTTGAGACAGGGTCTCACTAAGTTGTTGAGGCTGGGTCTCCAACTTGCTATCCATCTGCTTCAGCCTCCTAAGTAGCTAGGAATACAGGCATGTGTTATCGTGCCTGGCTATAGGGAATTTTTTGTGAAGAAAATGTTCTATATCTTACTTAAAAAAATTTTTTTTAGTTGTAGTTGGACACAATACCTTTATTTTATTCATTTATTTTTATGTGGTGCTGAGGATAGAACCCACCCAGTGCCTTGCACGTGCCAGGCAGGCGCTCTACTTCTGAGCTACAATCCCAGCCCCTCTATATCTTACTTTTTAAATTTTTTAAATTTTTAACATCACTGGGGACCAAATCCACAATGGTAGGCAAGTGTTCTACCACTGAACTACACCCCCAGCCCTATATCTTTTTTTTTTTTTTTTTTTAAAGAAAGAGTGGGGGAGAGAGAGAGAGAGAGAATTTTTTTTAATATTTATTTTTTAGTTCTCGGCTGACACAACATCTTTGTTTGTATGTGGTGCTGAGGATCGAACCCGGGCCGCACGCATGCCAGTCGAGCGCGCTACCGCTTGAGCCACATCCCCAGCCCCACCTATATCTTGACTAGACTTTCATTACATGAGTGAATATATTTGTCAAACCTCCACTTAAAGCTTAAATAAATGTAAGCTCTGTTAAGTTAATGTAAGCTTAAGTAAATGTAAACTGTCAATGAAAGCTTTACCTTAAAAAAAAAAAAAAAAAAAGGTTAGCCCTTGTGAGAGATAGGTTAGGACAAGGAAGGGTGTATCTTAGGACTTCCTGAGAACTTCCAAAATCAAACTGTAAGACGCCACACCGCACTAGGAATGGAAGATACCACACGATGCAAATCACCAGAGATGTTCGGTTTTATTACAAAAGGCTGTGGGTTTATATAGACCTAAGGAGAGGTGGCAGGGATGAGGTAGATAATGGGTCACCAGTTTATTGGCAAGCTCTTCCATATGTCAGTCCCGGAGCCCAAGAAGTTAATTCTTATTGGGGCTAAGGTTTCCCACCCGCAGGACTTGAACATTGGCGCGGCGGGAACGTTTTGCGCCAGTGAAAGAAAAAAGAGGAGAAAGAGGGTCGTTAGGCGCCATGTTGGGGTTTTTCTCTGGGGTGCTGCTGCCGTTATATGTTTTCCCAACACAAACCATATGTCCATTAATGTCTAATCACTTCAGCTCTATCACAGCTTACTCTACTGAGGGGAAGGAGATAAAACTCAGGGATGTGTCCTAGGGTTCTTGTACATAACTCTCTCCTAACCTCAGGACCAAGACTATAGCCTGACATTGAAGTGATAAGATGGGTATAAACCTCAAATGCTAACCACCCAGCAATGGCCTTCAGCAAAGAAATTTCTCCCTCCTCTAAACCTGCATTCCCCCTGTAGCACTGGTTGATTTTCTTTTCCTGTTATTGCATTCTTGACAATCACTTCTGTGCTTACTTTTCTTTCTTTCTTTTTTTTTTTTTTAGAGAGAGAGAGAGAGAGAGATAATTTTTTTTAAATATTTATTTTTTAGTTTTCGGCGGACACAACATCTTTGTTTGTATGTGGTGCTGAGGATCAAACTCAGCGCCGCGCACGTCTGTGTACTAAAAAGTTGTTGAGTTGAAAAAATAAGTCATATTTTAGGTCAGTGACAGAGCACTTGCCTAGCATGTGTGAAACACTAGGTTGGATTCTCAGCACCACATAATAAAATAAAGATAGTGTGTCCATCTACAACCAAAAAATATTTTTAAAAAGTCATATTTTATGTCTAGCTCTGCTACCTAACCTTTGAAACTTTGGACTAGCCACAAATTTTCTCAAGGTCCTTTCTAGCTTTAACATTCTTATGCTGCTAAAATTCTTCCTGAGATTAAATTTCCCCTTTTTCTTGTATGCAAAAGACTTCAAAATCATGGAACCAATGGCACAGATCAAGTCTGCTTCTCCAGTTCTTTTTATTTGAGACAGGGTCTTGCTAAGTTGCTGATGCTGGCCTTAAACTTCTGGTTCTCCTGCCTCAGCTGCCCAAGTAGCTGGAATTACAGGCATGTAACACCAGGACTGTCTGTCTTAACCAAATGTGCCCTGTGTGTGGAGAAGAAGGAAGGGGTTTCCAATCCTATAAGTTGTTGGTCTTTATTTCCTACCAACAATACTTTTGCTTAGCTCCTGAAAAATCTTAGGAAGCAAGTGTTTTCCAGTCCCAAGGTTTGTGCCAGAATCTCACAATCTTTGACCCACAACCAGAGGATCTGGACCTTAATCTCTCTACTTTGTGCAAGGTATACCACACAAAAAACAAAAGTCAATCTTCGATTCTTTTCTCTCCCTCCCTTCCAAAGTGATACAAAGTCCAATGAACTCTACTTTAACACGTCTTACGAATACCTTTCTTCTGCAACCCCTTCTGCTGTGTCCTGCTATCATTGGAGAGCATGGATTGTATCCCAAACATCTAGCTGGGTGCCTTATTTAATATTAAATAATGAACCAGGGGTTGCCTTTACTCCACAGGCTCACAGGCTGTATACCTTCAAGGGAATCAAGAAACAGTAAAGCAGGGATTCTATAGACTTAATTTTTTCAAAGATAATAATAATGCGCTACTGGGTGCTCTGGGGGGTCTCGCTGCTAAGTAAGACAAAGAGCAGTGGCTCACCGGGATACAGAGGGGCTGCTGACCCAAGAGGCAGGAAACTAGGTGAGGAGGAGGTAATAAAAGTTAGGTTCACAGCGTTAATATATAAGCAAGGTCCACGGGAGCATTAGAAATGGTTTCCAGCGTGCACCTTCCCTGTGCTGGAATCACCACACGGGTCTCAAGAGGGATGGCCCCGCGGGGGCTTCTCAGGTGCCACGCTTTGGTTCTGGGATATCAGCTCTGCCTCTGCGTTCCCAAGAGGTCCAGCCATAGAGCACCGTGACTTGCCACCAGTCATGTAGCGAGTATGAGGTGGAGCAGGGGGCTGGAGGAGTCCCAGGAACAGGACTCCCCGCCCCAGACTCTCAGCGAGCCGGCCTGTTCTCGGAGATACCCTCCCCAGGAGTACCCGGGGTTCACCTTTGCTTTCCCCACCTCTGCTCACCACCACGATTCGACGTCCAGAGGTGGACCCACTCTCCGCAGCCCAGTGCTCCAGCTGCTGCAGCAAGACCAGGTGAGGTCCGAGTTGCAGCGTTTCGGCCCACCCCTCTTCTAAGCCCAGTAAGCCCTGACTTTTGATTGGCTCCTCCCTCCAACCCTAGCCGCGCAGTCAGTGCAGACTACTAGAAGGCAACGGTTGGATGGGCGCGCCAGGACTTGGCTTGGCCCCGCCCCTGAGGAGGCGAGCCAGAAATTCAGATATCTGGCTTCTGATTGGCTCATTGAAATCTGCCTCGCCTTCTCTTGGTGAGTACCCCAATCAGAATCTGGCTATCTTATTACGTAATTGGAACCTTGTTTCTGATTGGCCCCCTGAGGTTCCACCCGCCAGTGTGTCAGCCATTTACCAGGCTTTTGGTCCTTGAATGCACTTTTCAGTTCCGCCCTGTCGGTGGAGTATTTGCGTGAACTTCAACCATCAGCATTCCAAATGTTTGGATAGAGCTCTGTACTCGTTTATTTTCCTCACACCCCTTCCCGTTCTCACTGGAAGCAAGTATCTTGGAGGCCACCTTCGGAAAACAAGGCCCGAGGTAGACTCGAGTCCATCCTGGCCTCAGGAACTGCAGGGGTCCCTATAGGAGGTCCAGAGAGTTGAGCCTGACTGCATTCCACTAGGTCTCTTGACTTTCTCCGGATACTGAAATTTTCGAACCAAATGGTCTTATTTATTGAATAAGCCTACACACTAAGCCTCTAGGGGCACAGAGCCTCAAAGGATTTTGGTCATCCAACTTCCAGTTTCGGCTCTTGCCACAGCAAGAATTTTCTGCTCTCCTCCCAAGCCATTTAACTCAGTATAGTAGATGGTGAGGGAGAAGGAAAGCCTCCTTAATAAGCTTCCTAGGGGATCAACATCACAATAACTCAGGATGTGATGAACGACTCGTTTACATTGAGAAATAGAACTGGTAATTGGGTCAGAATCCTTATTTATGTAGTGCAATCAGTGAAAGTCTGCAGAGACTACAAGATTTTCAGGAGGCTGCCAGAGACTCATGGGATAACAGGTTAGTGGGATGATCCTAACTGCGAAGCGCATAAGGCTCTGATAGCTTGATGTCTTTCTCCAGCCAAGCAGGACTTCTCTGATAGGTCAGAACTTTCTAGTGGAAGCGCTCTGGATGTCTGTCCACCCTTGCCTGCACGTGGGTCTCTATTTTGTTTTGTACCCGCCCTCCTCACCCTATCTCCCCCACTCCCACACACTTTGGGTCAGGATTTAGCGTGCTCAGGTTACCTATAGCCACCCTGATTGATTTGGATGTTTCCCAGACTTCTATCAACTGTTGAATGATGACTCTTTTCCCTTTAGATAGTTCCTTATCTGCTTCACTTCTAATCTTCAAGTAGCAAGGCTTTTTGCAGCCTCAGGGGGAGACATACTTTTTAAGTCCCACTCCTTCCAATTGTCAAAAAGTAATTTTTCGGATTATCAGAATTAAAATCCTAGGGGCTGGGGTTGTGGCTCAGTGGTAGAGTGCTCGCCTAGCATGGATGAGGCACTGGGTTCGATCCTCGGCACCACATAAAAATAAAATATAGTGTCCACCTAAAACTAAAAAAAATAAATATTAAAAAAAATCCTATTGGCCAGCTGGGGTTGTAGCTAAGTGGTAGAGCACCCGCCTAGCATGTCTGAGGCACTGGGTTTGATCCTCAGCACCACATATACATAAAAAAAAATTTGACAACTTAAAAAAAAAATCCTATTGGCCCTCTTAAACCACTCTGCATGCTCAACACTTGGAGCACCTGAACTCTGTCCACCTTCTCTTGCTATTTCTATTGGTCTGTTTTCTTTCTGTACTCCTTTTGGGATGGAAGAATGGCAATGAGGATTTAATTGGGAAATTGAGAATCTGAGAGACAGGACTTCTAGATCTACAGTTGCCTTCTTTGGTATGAGCCCATTTCCATTCTCTGGACCTTCTTTAGAAATATGTTCTTTGTAACTTGCCCTTTTCACTTTGTTAACATTCTCATTTTAAAGAATATCCTTATACATAAATCTTTTGTGCATTTTTAATTGTCTTAAAGCTGTTAGGCTTCAATGGGATTCTAAGAGAATTCTAAGAGAACACTTTCAACCCTTTTTTTTAAAAAAATATTATTTTAGTTATAGATGGGCACAATACCTTTATTTATTTAATTTTATGTGGTGCTGAGGATGGAACCAAGTGCCTCACACATGCTAGGGAAGCACTCCATCACTAAGCCAAACCACAGCCCTCAAGGCTTTTATGCAGCAAAATCATGTTTTGCCTCAATAATATCAACATTGGGTATCATGATTAAAAAGTTCCACCAATCTAAGACATTGTATTAACATTTTTCCTCTACTCTAACCACAGGGTCACTTCAAGTAGAGGTTCTCAGTGAGTTCAGTAATCAATACTTGGAGTGAAGCCAGGCACTGTGGTGCACATTCATAACTGAGGAGGCTGAGGTAGGAGAACCACAACATTGATGCCAGCCTAAGCAACTTAGTGAGACCCAAAATAATAAATAAAAAGGGCTGAGGATATAGCTCAGTGGTAGAGCACCCCTGGATTCAATTCTCAGTATTGAAGGAAAAAAAGGTGGGGCGGGGGGGATGAAAAGAAGTAAACAATTTGTAGCAAGATTATAGAAATGATTTTATATTACAAAACAATTTTATATTATAAAATAATGGGGGCTATAGCTCAGTGGTAGAGTGAATGTTTAGCATATGTGAGTCTCTCTGGTTCAATTCCCAGCACCAAAACAAAACAATTTCTATACAATAGTTGTGTAGCTTTCCATTTCCATTATATATTGCAAGATGTTCACCATGCAAACACAAAATTCAGTAACAACACATTTCACATTTATAGAGCCACTTTTCTATTACATCTACACCTGCTTTTGCAATAGATGGTTCGTTTTTCAAATATGGTCATGAGGTGCTTATTTGATGGGGACGTCTAAAAAAAATGCATCCTTAGGCAGGTTCATTGTGTGAACACCAATGTACTTACACAAATTAAAATAGCTAAGTCACTAGGTGATACAATCTCACAGGACCACTGTCATTTACATAGCTTACTGTTGATGGAAATCTCCTTTTGTGGCATATATCTATATCTGAATGCAGGCTGGGGACTGAACCCAAGGGTGCTGTACCACTAAGCTACATTCCCGGCTCTTTTTACTTTGAGACAGGGCCTTGCTAAGTTGCTGAGGCTGGCCTCAAACTTGTGATCTCCTCAGACTCCCAAATTGCTGGGATTACAGGTATATGCCACAACACTCGACTAAACACAAGCTTTATGGTCTAATATTTTGGAGAACTTAAGCCAAACAGCTCATATCAAAACAATAAATCTGCATGAAAACTAAATTAATTTAAAAGCAAAATTAATATCAAGTGAAAACTAAGTCAAATACATACAACACTAATGATACTGTAAGTCTCCTTCCAAGACTGGATATTCAAACTATCAGCGTACACCCAGGCTGGCCGTAGCCTTTGTATTGCAAACATCTTAGAAAATTTGTTAGAATCCTTAGAAAACTTGAATTTGACCATTTTGGTTTATGAATGCCAAATTTTGATAAATAAGCTTTAATCACTCATTTAGGTTGCTGTTAAGAGTGTGAGAAAGGACCTATTCTTTTAGATCAGCGGGGAGCTGGCCATATTTACAAAATATTATTTTAGGGTAGAGACGTAGTTCTGGCTCTGAGCTGCTGACTTGTGGCAGAGGGAGTAAGTGGCACCATTAGCTGGTCCTAAAGTAACAGGGCCCCAAAATACCATTCCTCTATCCTGCATCCAGAAAAGGTTCTCTCTGAACTGGGTATATTGTTCAATAGTCATGCCTAGCATGACTGAGGCCCTGGGTCAAAAATCCTGTTTTGGCAAAACAAAACCAACCTAGTTTCTCCTAGAATACATAATTCATAGCATGAGACCTCCAAATTTGTCCTGAATGTTAACTTAAATTAACTCCATAATAAAAGATCCATGGTATGGAGATTATATAGTGCAATTTATTAAGTGTTCAGTCTACCTAAATATAGATTTCATTTTTAGTTGTACAAAAGATGCACAGGCACATCAGGGAGAAGTAGAGTCAGTGGGTATGAACTACAAGGAGACTTCAACTCTAAACAAAGGTTTTTTAACCATCAAAACTTCAGAGAATAGCATGGATTGCCTAGCACAGTAGGCAGTCTCCACTTCTTGACTGTTCCCAATTAAGAGATGTTATTTGTATAAAGGATACCGAGATTAGTCTTTTCAGCTCTACACTAATTCAAAAATATCCATGTATCTGTTAGAACACTCCTGGAATCAAATTCAACTTAAGACTAGCCTACCCCTATTTTCAAATGTTTACCTTGATTTTCATTCATATTTGCCCTAGAGTGGAAGGGACAACTAGAGATAAGGATGAAAATGACTGTGCTTTACATCTGGCAGTTGTGTTGGGAATAGCTGTTTCAACATTTAGATAACATATTTGAAGAGAAATTTTTAGATTGCAACCAATTTCTTTTTCTTTTCTTTTTTGGATACCGGAGATTGAACCCAGGGGTGTTCTACTACTGATCTACATCCCCATGCCTTTTAAAAAACTGTTTAAAAATTCTGAGGCAGGGTCTCAAGTTGTTGAGGCTGACCTCAAATTTGTGATCCTCTGCCTCAGCCTCTGGAGTAACTGAGATATACATATGCACGATCATGCCTAGCATGTCTTTTTTTTTTTTTTGCATAGTGTTTTATTTTCAATTACTACAAAATTACTTTATGAGTCAAATGTGATAATACATTTTCTTTATTAAAAATAATTTACAGCATCAGTAACATATACACAATTGTCATCAACTGAACTTTGCCTCCAATATATTTCTATACAATACTTAACATTATTGAACTTAAAACTGTTATACTGTTTTGTTGGCTTTTAAATAATAGACAATGATTTATAGATACATGAGATATATGGTTCCATAGCCACATATTGTGTGTAAAATTGATAGAAACATCAGCACTGTTACCCTTTAGGGGGAAAAAAATCAAAACAAAAAAACACTAAGAAAGCCAAAGTCCATCCCCTTCCCCCCCCACTTTTTATACTCCAAATCAAACTAAGATAAGGCCAACAACATACAGTATCCTAGTATCTTTTCCTAAACCTAAAGGCAAAAAAAAAAAAAAAAAAAAAATAAGGGGTGTCCTTTAATTCAACCATAGAAAAATGGCAGTCAAATAATTTCTCCTCATCCTGTCACTCATCACTGTGAAGACAAAATGCACACATTGTTACCCATGACTCCAATTTAGCTCTTAGCTTTGTAGAGTTTAGTACAATTACCAGTGAAAATCCAAGTAACTTGGTGAAAGGGTTTCTGCTACCTCTCATTCAAGTGTCAGCATAAAGATAAAACAGGATATAATAACAACTGTCACCCTGGGAACCTTTTAAGTATAAATAACAATGGCAATTCAGTGGCTGGATGACACTTTCACTCATTTAATAGGACTAGCAAAACCCAAAGGTATGAAAATGGCGATAGTATGTAGCATAAAGTTTTTAAAGATTAAAAAAAAAATGCTGCTGTTGGTTAATAACTTTTGAAATTGTACTTAAGTTTACGTAATACTGATTTGCTTTCTTGTACACCTATTACACTTCTTTTACACAATATTTTTTTGGTAACATGAAATTACTTATATAGTCAACAAAAGAGGTACATAAAATAATAAAAACCAATAGATGCCACATTTTTGCAGCATTTGGCTAATGGCAGAATTATAAGATATCCACGCTAGTATTTCTGACTCCTCCCCAACTTAAAACCATGCTTATCAAGCCCTATGGTTTATTGAATATAAGCAAGAGTTAAGCTTGATTTTGTTCCTGAAATACAAGATATGCTTGTATCATTACTGGACTAGGTAGACTGGATATGCCAATGTTTTAATTAATAGCCAGCTAGCTTTATCATCAACTCTTGGATCAGCTGTTGATGATGTACATAACTCTGCCCATTGACCATAGAGTATGCCTTAAAAATTTATATTTTCCCTCTCACACAATCTGGAATTACTAGTTCAAAGCATGTAACAGATATTTTAACATTCAACTTGTAAATTCTCCATTCTTAACTCATGTTTTTAGGTAAATCGAAAACACATGCACTGACATATATAGCATATATCAAGAACACAATGAGATTTGAAAATACCAAGAAAAATGTTTATAAAAAATTAAATAAACAAGGGAAGTTGTTTTGTCAAAATCTAGCTCAACTTATTGACTAAATATATATTTGCAAAATATTTTCAAAAGACTATGATTGATTCTGTGCAAAGTTCTCAGTGGTCTTCACCTACTCGTTTGAGCATTATAGCTTAAAATCAGTAACGTTTTATTCTGTGCAACATAAGCTAATTCTGAAATGCAACTTAACTAGGTCATATAAAGATCTTCATGTGAAAAAAAAACATTACAATTAACTTTTTGCTAAGCTTAATTTCTTAATTTAAAAAATGGTGCAGGATTTTCTGAAAATAATTATCCAACCTTTTTTTAAAAGTTACCAAATAACCTTGTTGACAGAATATTTGATGTGATATGGTAAACGTGCATACTGAGAATATTTAATACTCAGACAGCAACAACTTAAGTGTTTTATCCTCAAGGTCCACTTTGGTTAAAACCAAACAAACCATAACAAAATTAATAGAATCATACATCCCAAGTAAATAATGATTTGAAATGACAGAAAGTCAACTTAAAAAATTAAGAAGTATTAACATTTAAAAAATGCTTAGGGGTGAGCACCCATATAATTTAGGGTGGATAATTTAAAAGTCTAGAGGAAATCAAGCTAGAGTTTAATGATTCAAGTTCTCTTTAGCATCCATAAAATGAATGTGGAATGTCAGTTGGTGATATCTACAGTAGGTAACAGAAGTAAGAGTATCACATAAGATGAGCAAAATGATCTCATCCAATTAATGTAATGTCATCTGAGGCTTGCCGGAGGGGCACAGTGGCAAATTACTGAAAAATTAAGGGCTGCATCAAGACAATTCATATTTTCACTGTAAATACAGTGTGCCACATAATCATTTATATTCTGCAATGGTCCATCTTCAGATGTGGAGGAAACTTTGGCTGGACAGAATGATTTCATGTGGGGTAGGTTCTATTCCTTGTTGTTAGACTGAGACAAAGGATAAACCTGGCTTATATTACAAAGTAGGAATGCCAATTGTGTCCAGCTCAATTCTGAAAAGGAATTATTATACTTAAAAAGTCCATTAATAAATCAGATTTCCAATATCCACTATTTTAGAGTCTACTTTGGTTTCTCTCATTTCAATCTGCTACTCTTAAACCAACAAACAGTAGTACAGTTTTATAGGTGCAAAACTAAACAAACAACTTCAGGAAATTACTCATATAAGAATCTTTTAACACAAGTTCAAATTCTGCCTTTATTTACAAAATGGTCTGAGATAAAATATTCGCACCCCCCCCAACCCATACTTACAGGTCTCTTCCACAACACACTCCACACATTGATTTTAGCAATGTTAATAGCACCATTCGTATATTATTTAAAATCAAGAAGATTTCATTTCAGTCACTACGTTGATTCATAATCATTTACATCCATGGATGAAATAAGTGAGTATACTGGGACTATCTGCAGCTCCATGGCAAGGATTCCTGGGTCCAGCACAAAAGGTTTGCAGTTACCAGTTATCAAAGACATCCACGGTGAGTAGATACTATGAGAATTTTCGTGCCACAAAGTTTAATAATCCTCCATGTTTGTACAATGTTATTTCCACGTCATTTTCAAAGGAAGCAATCACGCTGAATACTTTTCCAGTACTTGTCTTTAAACAAAGAAAAACATCTAATGTGAGTGGTAAAATCTTCAAAGTGTTACTTAGTAGTAGTTAAGATCATTTGTCTTCAGGTTCAATGACTACTTGGCACATTTTGTCTGACTGTCCTGGTTCTAATTTCATAAATTCAGACTGCCTAAAACCCTTTTGTTGCTTGAAAAACACCTGACTATCTGACTACAGGCTTCACAGTTAAGTAGAAAAACAGGTATTTTCATTACTAATTCTAAATGACAAGTATCACACTACCGAGAACACTAAATCAAATGATTTAGATTTTAACTTGTGAAAATTCCTACTCATTATCAATATTCATTTTACACCAAGTTATTCATTGCATGTAATGTCTACTACTCTGCCTTTTTCCCTTTAGAGGTAAAATTCTATTCTAACCCCGAACTTCTGCCTTCATTTTGGGTTAAAGTTAGATCAAGAGAGAAAGCTGAAAAAATAGGAAGAAGTTGGCACATGTAACTGGAAGTCAAGATTTCCCTCCATGTCTTTTATCTAGACTAAGCACTCAGTTCCTTTCTACTTTTCTTCAGAGAACATAAACTGTATTTACCCAGTTTAAGAATGTAGGAAACAGTCATCTTAAACTAGGACTTATATACACTAACTGACAGAACCTTATTTATAACTCTTTCCATATTCAATTTACAACCATTTACTTGAGTATACGGTGCAATAATATATTTGAAAATTTTAGAAATACCTTTATGTTTAATGTAATTCCAGGAGACAGTTCTTCAGGAAATGTTAAAGAAAATGTTTCTCTGCCAGAGAGACCCAAGGAATCTGCATTTTCTCCTGGAAGGAACTGAAGTGGAGCTATGCCAATTCCAATCAAATGATCTTTGTGTATTTTTTCATAACTTTCAGCCAAAACAGCTTTCACACCCTGTAACAAATGTACATTGTTATTTCCTCCAATCATTTCTAAAAGGTGATTTATTGAGCATTTTAAAATAAAAATATCTTCTTGGAACTTTTTGTAAATACTTTTGACCTAATACCCTATACTGAGGTCAGTGTTGTTGTATCAAAGTTAATTGTTGGGCTGGGGATATAGCTCAGTTGGTAGTGTGCTTGCCTTGCATGCGTAAGGCCCTGGGTTCTAATCCCCAGCACCAAAAAAAAAAAAAAAAAGAAGGAAAAGGTCAAAGTTAATTGTAGCAGTACCCTGTTAGCCAGGCACAGTGGCACATGCCTGTGATCCAGCAGCATGGAAGGATGAGACAAGAGGATCACAAGTTCAAAGCCAGCTTCAGCCTCAGCGAGCCACTAAGCAACTCTTGTCTCTAAAAAAGTATGAAATAGGGCTGGGGATGTGGATAAGTGGTTGAGTGCCTCTGAGTTCAATGGCTGTTACTTGCCCCCTACTTCCTTACTTCCCTTTTTTAAAAGGTCCCTGTTGTTCTGCCTACCCCTGCCACTTCAGGGTTAAGCACTGACAGCGTACCATATAGGAAGAGCTCAGGGAGTTACTCACATAAGAATTTTTAATAAAAGTTCATATTTTGCCTTTATTTACAGAAGATAGGTGGCTACTCTGACATCATGTAGACTCCTAAGGAGGATTTCGGTTTAAACATGATGGATCTAACATGTTCACTAACATTCTCTCTGGAAATGCCATTTAAATAACGATCTAAACTCATATAGCAACAAAGGGAATGAGAAAATTCTATAAATATTTAGAAAACAGAAATAGGCAACTGATTTATCAGATAGTGTTGATACTGAAGCATGATAAAATTAGAGAGTGATCTCAATAAAGTCAGTCTGTAAACAGGGCTCAAGGAAGTCTTGAGACTAGAGATATATGGAACTTTCAGAACATTGAGGTACTGGTTAAAAAGTGTACAAAAAGCAGTACGATCCCTAGCTCAATCCCCAGTCTGATAAAAGTAAAATGTTTAATCTTTGGAGAAAATGAATTAGGGAGGCTCTATAATTTTTTTCCATTATTGTCTAAGGAGCCTCTTAAGATTTTCCCACTTAATGACAACTTCCTCCATCTTTCCCCCATTCCTTTCAAAATCTTAATACCGCAAACATTCTGTGTATTTGTTTATGTACTATGTTTATCTGTACTTTACATGAAAACAGCATTTTTTTTTTTTAATGTTTTTAACCACCTACAAAGCAATTTTCACCCCTTGGGAGGACTCACCCCTGCTAAGAACACGTGAGCATAGGGGAAGGCTGGCCTGAGAAAGCCAGATGGAGATTAAGCTGATGTCTGCATTCTGAATTAAGTCTCTTTCCTTGAAGAAACTGAATGGCCTCAAACAGATAATGACATATAGGCTTCTGAATGACAAAGTTAGTTTATCATCCAATGTAAGACCTACTAATAGACAAAATCCAGATCATACCCAGTTTTTAAATGTCTATCTGAATGGAGAGCCAGAATCACCTACTACATCAGGGAAGCCAAGCCTTCAATATAAAAAATATGACAAATTTTTTTTAGAATACAAGGAACCTACACCTGTAATAAAGATAATCTGGTTTATTCCTACAATTCCTTAGAGTGTTTACATTTTAAGGAAGAGATTAAAGATTCAAAAAGAATGAAGTATGAATAATAGGCTATGAAGACTGCACTTTGGCCAGCTGTTTTACAATTACAGCTATAAAAAGAAGCACTTTCAAATATGAAATGGCAGCAAGCACACGTCACATAATGATTATCTCCAGCAAAGTGCTTACTTGCCCTGCAACAAAGAAGCCATCTAAAGAAAAATGTCTTCCAAGCAGATAGCCAGGCACCATCATCTCATATTTGAGGGGGAGGGGTGTGTGTGTGAGACAGAGAGAATATAGTTTACACATGTATTCTCATGCATGGATGAGAGAGAGAGAAATTTGATCTACTACCTCTGAGTCTCTTAACCTTTGATAGAGCAAATCAGTGAAAATTAAATGAAAAGTAGCAAAGTACAAATATCAATAGGTATAAATAATCAAAGTATTTAATACAACTAGATGAGTACAAAATATGATCTGAAATCACTGAAAAGAAACCCATCAACATGAGGTCACCCAAATAAGCTAAATAAACTCTGGCGGATGTTACTGACAAAGGGGAATATTAAAATTTATTTTAAGCTTATGAAAATAAATTTTAAAAATCAGTACCAGTAAATATGGTCCTTTGGCAGCCCAGTCTCTCGAATTTCCTGAACCATACTTCTTTCCTGCTAAAATAATCAGTGGGATACCTTCTTTCTGGTACAGCTCTGCAGCTTCAAATACATCTAGCTGTAGATTAAATAGACACAAACTCTTTAATACAAATTTTGATTTTGTGAGCAACTGCCTCAATACTTTGTATATATCCTTACCGTTTGTCCCGATGGAAAATGAACTGTTTTGGGAGCTGGTTTTCCAATAAACTTATTAAAAAGCTTGATATTTGCAAAAGTGCCTCTTGTCATCACAGCATCATTACCTCTTCGGGCTCCATAAGAATTGAATTCACGAGGGGTAAGGCTACGAAAAGATTATAAAAGTCAGTTTTTACTCCAATGGAAAATAACCACACATTACTGAAATGTAAAACTTAATTCAAAAAAAATTTTTTTAATTGTGGAAAAACTCAAGCAACTACAAAAATAGAGAAAACAGAACAGTGAAATATCTATGAGCCTAACACCAACCTATAATAAACAATTCATAGATTCCTTTTTCCTCTATAATCACACCTAGTAAATTCATTTTCAGCAAAACTCTATTATATTCTAACTGTATGTTCCAATGTTTCTCTAAAAAACATATGGCTTCTTTTAAAAAATGCCATCCTTGGGGCTGGGGTTGAGAAAAAAAGGAAGAGAGAGAGAGAGAGAGAAAGAAAGAGAGAGAGAAAAAAAGAGAAAGAAGTTGCGTCCATCTACACTTAAAAAAATGTCATCCTTAAGCCTCATTAAAAAAAAAAACTCAAAATAATTTTTTAAAATATCAGTCAATAGTCAAATGTCCTTGATTTTTCCCCAACTTTTTTTTAAAAAACAGCACTGGGAATCAACCCAGGCTCTTATGCACGTGAGGCAAGTGCTTTACCACTGAGCCACAACCCATCCCTCCATACTATTTTAAGTTGGTTTGTTCAAATCAGCATGTAAGTACAGTTTACAAATGTATTCAGTTGATTTCAAATCTGTTATAATTTATATGTTCCCTCCCTGCCAACTCCTTCCTTGTATTTTATCTAAAGAAACTAGATCATTTGCTATATAGTTTTCTGTGTCTAGACTATGTTGACTGTAACCCAATGGTATCATATAACATGTTTTTCTGTCCTCTTATTTCTTGTAAACCAGACGTCAGATCCAGTGACTCAATAAGATTTAGGTTTTTTAATTTTTGGAAACAATGCTTCATAGGTTATATGTACTTTGGTTGGGAGGCACATTATATCCAATTGTCTTTTCCTGGAATGTTATCAGTGACTGATCATCATTGTATAGATTGACTAGAAAACGCAATGATACTAAATTCAATCATTCCTTCTTCATTTTTTAGCTGAAAACATTTATAAAGTCAAACTCCCTGTTAGCAGAGAACACTTGTGCATGCCTGTAATCTCAGCAACTAGGGAGGTTGAGGCAGGAGAATCACAAGTTTGAAACAGCCTCAGCAACTTAGCAAGACCCTGTCTCAAAAAAAAAAAAAAAAAACCAAAACGGGGGGGGGGGGGGGGGGAAGAAAGAATAAAGCACTCTTGAGCTCAATCTCCAGTACCAAAAAAAAAAATAAAATTTTAAAAAATCAACCACCAAAAACACCCCCACAATGTGGGTGTTAGGAATGTTTACTTTTAACTATATAAATGACTTTTCTTAAAAGATAAATAACTGGACAAAAGTACTTCAACAACAACTTTTATCTGCCTCTCATTTGGTCTTTTATGTACATAAAATTATACATTTAAACTTCTAAGTTCAGGATGGGAGTGGTAGGGATTTGGGTGTCTTTTTAGAAAATTCTGATGAGAACTACTGAATTAAATGTACTCAAGAATTCATAATACGTTTTAAAAGTGTAAAACTGAGTTATTTTTTTTTTCTTTTCTTTTGCAGTGCTGGAAGATTAAACCCAGAGCCTTACACATGCTAGGTAGGCAAGCACTCTACCACTGAGCTACTTCCCAGCCAAGAAAACTAATTTGTAACCACTCTGTAATAAAAGCAATGTATTATTATTACAGGTCAAACCAAGTTATATAGCCCTGATTTTTATCAGATATTTCAATTAAAAAAAAACACTTGAACAATTTGAATTGTTCAAGCATCATACAAGCATCCAAAAGCTAATCAGAAACCAGTATTACAAAGTTTACTTTTAGCAAAACTGTCCCTGATGGCAAAACAGTTGTATAATAGAGTAACTTACATCATTATCATATAGAAATGAAATAAAATCTTCCAGTTTTAGATCTGTATTTCCTGTATAAATGGCCTTTACATTCAAATGTATTGTTTCTATAAAATTTTAGGATCAAGAAGTTATCTTTTGGGGCTGGGGTTATGGCTCAGCAGTAGAGCACTCCCCTAGCAGGTGCAATGCCCTGGGTTCAATCCTCAGCACCACATAAAAATAAATAAAATAAAGGTATTGTGTCCAACTACAACTAAAAATAAATAAATAAATAGATAAAGAAGTTATCTTTTGATTTAATAACCATCAACCCTAGCCTCATGAATGTACATTTTATAGCTCATAAAACACACATTTATTGTACTGCAATAATGGGAAGCTGGTTAGAACCAAATGATTAGGCCTCATCTGGTAGGTTAAATGAAGGTGACACTTCAACAAAGTAGCTCTGAAAAAGAAATATCTTGTTTATCAGTTGTTTATTTAGACTGTATGGACCTAATTTAAAATAGCAATTTCAATTTCTAAAATTATAAGCAAAGACTGGTGTAAAGGTTTCCCCCAGTTCTTAAGTCACAGATACTAACAATTACCTAAGAAAATATTTACTTACTGGATAAAAGAACACAGCATAAGCCTCTTTATCAGTAAAAAGAAGGTAAACAAAAACACCCAAAACCATGTATACATACCCTCTATTTGTCAAATACTTAGCGGCAGCACTACTCCTAGCAATACTCCCAGCAGGTGATATATGATCTGTTGTAACAGCATCTCCCAAATATAATAAGACATGGGCATTTTCAATAGGCTGCAGTGCAACTGGTTCTTTGGTCTACAAGGTATAAAAGTTCAAAGCATTTAATATTTCACAAGGTTTTTTTAGTCTATAACAATCTTTAAAAGATCAAACAAAAACAGTACTTACAAGTTTATCAAAAAATGAAGGACATCTGATATAGGTAGACTTTAAGTCCCATGGAAACAAAACTGAGTCTGGTGCTTCTAAAGAATTCCACCGCTTATTTCCTATCTGTGAATATAGTTTGGGTTGATTAACAAAACAAAGATAAAAGTCAGAAAGTGACTTAGGAAAATGTTCAAGGGATTAATGTAATACTTAGGTCAGTTGAAAAAGAGGGGGGGAAAAAAGCCTTATCTATTTAGAAAGCTAACATAGTACATTTTATAAAATCATGACATTTTTGACAGAATGAATAAAGACTGTCAAATTCCAACCCACCAGGTTCTCCGGAATACATTAATAATTAAGTTTCAACTTAAACTGAACAAAAAGACTTTATAGAGTCCCCCAAAGCTTAAGAATTAATAAAGATCTACACATGTTGCAAAAGAGAGATTAAATATGCTATTAATCTCTAGGAATGTTATCACAAAGAAAAACTTCCACATTTTTAGAATATATTTGTGCCCTATCACCGCCTACTGGTCTTGCCTTTAAACTATATCCAAAATTTCACCATTTCTTACCACTTCCACTGCTACCTCAAAGATCCATTCCATCAACACTTTTTATACCTTGTACTACCTTCATCTGGTCTTTTTGATTCTATCCTCCTTACCCAACTCTCCCCACAAAATATTTTCACTCTGCTATCAAAGTGATCCTCTGTTCAAAACCTCCCCCATTGCTCTCCTTCTTAGGGTCAAAGGCTCTTCTTCTAATGACCTAAAATTTCTTAGGTGATCTGGAGCTTCATCTTCCCACTGACATCATATCCTATACCATCCTTCCTATTCTTTATGCCCTAGTCACACCGTACTCACCACAGTTCCCTCTGTAAGGCTTTTACACTTTTCCTCTACCTGAAAAGTCTTTATCTTTGTTCAGTTATGTGGCAGATTCATTTTCTTTCTTCAAAGCTTTGCTTAAATGTTAGCTTTACAGTCATCCTATATGACACTGCATTCTATTTCCCAAATTTGAAGAACTGATTCTCTTTGATGTTTTTCTAATAGATCTTATTTTTAACACAATGTACAATTTACCTAATTATTTTCACTGTCTGCCTCATGAGAATTTTGCTTTATTCACTATGTATTCCAACCACCTAGAAGAGTACCTGACACATAGTAAGGCCCCAACAAATATTTGCTGTTTGTTTCTGCCTTATTTCATATTGTTTATAAATTTTTGTGTATCTGAATTTGCTTACAGGTGATAAAAACATCTTGAAAAGGCACTTTAAAAAGACATCACTGGTGTTCTAGAAAGGTAAAGTAAATGGCTAGGGAATTGGTGAAAGCAAGATTTGCTCTTACTTCTTTTGATTTCTGAGCCATCTGAATGGGAGTGACAAACAAGGGCAGTTTTCTATGAAGTGTGCCCACATTCAGGATACCAAATGTTAAGTGGTCACCACATATTTCTAATAACTAAATAAAATCGATTCTATCCCAGGCACTGTCTTTGTAATTAATAATTCCAGATAGAAAATGGCCATATAATTCATTAAAAACTGTGCACTCAAAATAACATAATTATTATTATTATTTTTGTGTGTGTGTGTGCCAGGAATTGAACCCAGAGGCAAAAACCAATGAGCCACATCCCCAGCATTTTTATGTTTTATTTAGAAACAGAGTCATCTCACTAAGTTGCTTAGGGCCTCACTAAATTTCTAAAGCTGGCTTTGAACTTGCGATCCTCCTGCCTCAGCCTCCCAAGCTGCTGGGATTACAGACACTTTTGCCACCATATCTGGCTAATTTAAATTTTTATTCTAGCCAGAAAGTAAGATGCATGAAATAAAAGAACACTGTGACTTTATCAAACTATTTCAGAAACAAACAAGACTCTTACCTCTATCTTCTCTTTTAGTGCTTTAAACATGGATAATATAACATGTTCTTCCTCCACCTGATGAACTTCTTCTCGACTAGGCCAGATGTCATGTAGATAAATGTTCTTGCCAGTAGGGTCAGTACCTGGTTAAAAAATTTTAACATGTTTCTTCTTTAAAAACAAACAAACAAACAAACAAACAACAACTACCTTAAATGTTCATGTCTTTTCAAAGACATTATCACAGAAACTAAGGAAATAACTCAGCAACAGGGTGCTTCAGTCTTAAGCAGCTGAAAGGATTAATGACTTGTATATTTTACATTTCTTCACATGAACACAGAAATTATTAACTATATGTTTTAAGTCTTTATGAAATCAAAGAATGGAGGTACACAAAACATTTCAAAAATAACTTCTAGGGGGAAAAAAAAAAAAAAAACACACACACACACACACACACACAGAGAAAAAGGAAAACATACCTAAAGGCTCTGTTTGGAAATCTATATTCACTGTGCCAGCTATGGCATAAGCCACCACCAAGGGTGGAGAGGCAAGATAATTGGCACGAACACAATCACAAAGTCGACCTTCAAAATTTTTGTTTCCAGATAAAACTCCACAGGTAACCAAATCTCCCTGGGGGGGGGGGGGGATTGCACAAATGAATACATTCAAGAGCTAATACAAACTTGGATAATCATATAAGCAATCTCTAATATTACAGACTGAGCAAGAAAATAAAAAACATCACAAATTTTATAAATCCTGCAAATAAACTAATTCTTTATAGGAACTATTTTAAAAACCTAGAAACAGTTCTTTGAATTGTTTTAAATTCACAAGTTACTCTTCCCAAAAGGTTACAGAAATATAACAATATATATTTTCTATAATTTAATAACAAAACAATTTTTTTTAAAAACCCACTAAGATATCTTGCCAATACGCATATATTACCTGTTTTACTGCATTTAAAACCACTTCTGATAATGGTGCTGTATTTCCCACACATGTCGAACAACCATAGCCAACTATTTCAAATCTGCATTTTAAAAAAATGAAACATGAGTAGATAGCATATCACATTTGCAAAGAAAGGACAAGTCTTATCTTTCATTTCCATTATTATTTTTTAAATCTTTTTAAGTTGTCGATGGACCTTTATTTAATTAATTTATTTAAATGTGGTGCTGAGAAGCAAACCCAGTACACCTTACACATGGTAGGCAGGTGCTCCACCACTGAGCTATAGTCCCAGCCCCTTATTTCCATTATTGCAATAAGACTATTCAAAATGATATTCATGACACACAGATTAAACTTCATCAATATATTAATTTCACAACATTTTGAGCAATCAAGTTTAATTCTCATGCTTATCTGTAGTGAATGCAAACCTTTGAAGGACCCTGATACTTCCGGCATTCCCTATCAGGTCAACAGCATCTATCACGCTACATGAAAAAATTTCTCAAATACCACTTGTTATAATATAACCTTTTAAAATATTTGTTTTGTACTTACATCCAACATGTTTGCTTAAACTGTATCAAGACAATCTGGCTACAGCAATTTCACCAAAGACCCCCCCAGAGAAATAAAATAAGGCACTCTGTTATGAATAAATCTTTTAATTCTTAACCAAGTAAGCTAGAGAAGGGTACCTGTCAATAATTCCAAGATGATATAGCTAAAAGATTATGAGCATAATACTTGTAAATTACTTGGTTATTCTAAGAGCAAAAACATCTAAAATTTATCAGGCTTTCAAAGGAACTAATAATTTATATAAGATAGTATGTTTTAAAATATACAGAAAACACAACTAGCATCAATTAGTTTTTTGATAAAAAATGTAAATGTTTATTTTCACCAAATTTCAGGGACAATTCAATCTATGTTCTGTAGACCAAATAACCTTACAAAACCTCAATTATTTATTGAGTTAATAAACACAATCTCTTAAGATTTTATTCAACTGTATACAAATCATGGAAATTACATAGTACTAGGTACTACTTATACTGTCACTATTAACCTGGTTTTTATTTGTCTTTTCTTTCCAACTAAGTATCCTGAAGCTGAGTGATTACATGTTCTACTTCTAAATAGCCAGCACAGTTCACTGCTCATCAGAAATGCCCTGTTTGCTGAGTTTCAAGGCATCAGAGATTGTGTAGTTATGGCAAAGTAACAAGTAGAACTATAGCATATTCTATCTTCTCTTTGTATATGAAAAGCCCTAATAAGCAGCTTCAATACCTACTAAACACCAATGTCAATATAAAACTGTCACTTACCCAAGCTTACTAAGATATGGTAATACTCCACTTGAACTGAGGTAATGTGTAACCATCCCACTGCCTGGAGATAAACTTGTTCTAATATAAGGTTTAACATAGAGACCAGCTTCAACAGCCTTTTTAGCCAAAAGACCTGCAAAGTCAACAAACAATGATGTATTTATTAATGGGAGTGTTTTCTCTTTTGTATTAGAGTAGGAAGCAAGAAAGAATTTAATTAGCCGATTAGACTCAAATTCTATTTGGAGTAAAAACCCAAACAAATTCATATTTATTGTCACTACTTTGTTCATTTTATTCTACTGACTTGCTCATTTAAAACAAATGATAAGTTATAATAGATATACTAGCTGTTATATTGTAAATTATTAAGCTATGGGTTAACACCACAGTATCATGCACACAAACAAAAATAAAAGGATATATACATATAAGAGGTATGAGTAAATAAAATCTTTTGTTGTTTTAACAAGTGGGGATTAAATCTGGGGACACTTTACTACTAAGCTATGTCCCCAGCTTTTTAAAAAGTTATTAATTTCGAGATAGGGTCTTGCTAAGTTGTTGAGGCTGGCTTCAATCATGCAATCCTCTTGCCACCTCCTGAATTGCTGGGATTACAGGCATGTGCTACTGCCTCCACCTAAAATGAACCTTTTTTTGTTATTGCTTTTTGTTTTTAGTATTGGAGACCGAACCCAGGAATGCTTTACACTAAGCTACATCCCCAACCCTTTTTATTTTTTATTGTGAGACAGGTCTTACTAAGTTGCTGAGGGTCTCATTACATTGCTGAGAATGGCCTTGAACTTGGATTCTTCTGCCTCAGCCTTCCAAATTGCAGGCATTAGTTTTGTGCCACCATACCCAGCTAAATGAGACATGTTTAAATACTGTCATAATAAAGTCAGGGTAATTTAATATTTACTCTACATGGTTTTATACAACTAAAGAACTGTTCCAATGTATATACAAATTGATTTCATTTACAATCCTTGTCAATAATCTTTTACTTCCTTTATAACTCTCAATGGAATCCTCCTTACTGGGATAATAAAATTCTTGTAGAAAACCAAGAAACACCAATTATACTTCTAAATTAACTGAAGAAACAGACCTGTGACTACAACTAATAGATCAGTAAGTTAAAATTACCTTTCTATAATAAAACAAAATTAACAGTATAAATCAAACTCAGGCTCCTTAGGACCTAATTAAGATCTGAGAAACTCTCAATATCAAACAGAGACTGATATCCATGACTACAACAGAAAAACAAAAAACAATTTTAGGACAAGAAAACATGGTTATAAACCACAACCTACCTGCAGCAAGCATGACAGATGGATTGCAATTATTGGTACAACTGATTACTGCAGCAATAACCACTGATCCATGAGACAGCTTATATTCACTTCCTTCATAATGAATAGAGACGGTATCATTTTGTTTTTCAGCTGCAATTTGGAAGCCTTTAAATCCAACCTATATGGATTTGCACATAAATATAAGCTAAATATAATGGATTTGTATAGAAAAAAAAGATTGGCAGAAAGTACAGACACTTGACATCTGATGATTTAACATTCAAAGTTCTATTTATAACTGACACTGAGAGTCCATAACATTCAGTAGTTATAATTCAGCTGAAGTGTGATTTGAATAATCATGATACAAATTTGGTGGTTTTTATAAGCAAAAACTGAGCTTGGATTGTAGCTCAGTGGTAGAGCACTTGTGTAGCATGTGTGAGGCACTGGATGTGACTCTTAGCACTGCATATAAATAAACAAATTAATTAAAAAGGTCCAAGGACAACTAAAGAAATTTTAAAAAATTAAATAAAATAAAAAAACTTATCTACTAAACGAATCCATCCAACTACCCAGAACCCAGATTTTTTTTTTTTTTTAAACTGGGGATTGAGCCCAGGGGCATTTAACCACTGGGCCACATCCCCAGTCCTTTTTTTTGTATTTTATTTAGAGACTGGGTCTCAGTAAGTTGCTTAGGGCTTGCTAAATTGCTGAGGCTGACTTTGAACTTGTGATCCTCCTACCTCAGCCTCCCCAGCCGATGGGATTACAGGCATCCACCACCACACCAGCCAAAATCCAGATCTTAATTGGCTTTGTTTTTGTCTATTCATTCTTTCTTATAGTAATTCTCAAGAAATGGTACAAATTCTTTCTATTCTGAAGATCTGCTCTAAAATGACCCTGTGTATGAGTGCAAGAGATGAAACAAGATTGGCTATGAGCCAGTAATTGTTAAAGGTGGGTGACACACACACAGTAACTCATTACACTATTTTATTTCTGTACAAGTTTAACATTTTCCAAATAAAAAGTGAAGAAATCATAAAGAGAAAGGCTCTGAAGCTGGCCACAGTGCTCCATACCTGTAATCCCAGCTATTTGGTAGGATGGGGCAGGAGGATCCCAAGTTTGAGGCCAGTTTTAGCAACTGAGACCCTGTCTCAATATAAAATATAAAAAGACTGAGGGATGTAGCTCAGTGGCAGACCATCCCTAGGTTTGATCCCCAGTACCATAAAAAGGAAAGAAGAAAAAAAAAAGAGTCTCTGAAAAGAAAACCAACTCATAGTTCTTGTAATAGAACAGAGAAAACCAGACTAACACCATGATTCTCAGAAAATACAACCCGCCCCCCCCCCCCCCCCGCAAAGCCAAAGGAGTCAATTGTTATTCAGTTATATTTTATCAGATTTTATGTGAGTAATGTCACAGTATAGTGATGTTATCCTAGTCTGGGAAGTCACAAAATTCTTGAACAGTACAGTTTAATAAACTTTCTCTGATGATGTACATATTCAGTATCTGTACAGTTCAAGCCAAGAGCCGCAGCCACATGCAGCTATTTAGCACTTGAAATGAGACTATTGTGACTAGGAAAATCAACTTTAAAGTTCATTAAATTTTAACTAACTTAAAATTTAATTTAAATAGCCTCTGATCCTCACAGTGGAACCAGGAATAAGCTCATGAAATAAGACCTGCACAATGGACAGAAAGAAAAATAGAGTGCTGCTGATATGGGCCATAATATATATATAACAAATATAGCAGAAGAGTGATTTTATGGATCAATCCCATAAACTTGTTGGTTCTTTACTGCTTAGCACAAAGAATGTTGATGGATATAACAACAATTAAGTAATTTACCTTTTCATTTAAGCAAGCTTGAAAATCACTTTTCATGTCTGTCACAGCAACTCTATCCTGAGGTCTTTTTGGACCACTGACAGATGGAACTATTGAATTCAGATTAATCTGGATCACCTTGGAAAACAAAAGAGGAAGAGAAGGAATTAGGAGAAGAAATCCTAAGTACAGATTCCAATTCAAGCATTACTTTCTGAAGCAGAATGAGTACATTCACATTCATTTATCATTTAACATAATTTACTTTAGTGGTGAAACATTCCCCTAGAAATAAAGACTTTAAGACAAACTTTTTTAAATTTGTGAAACATAACTTGATAAGATTAAGCAGATCAGTGCAAATCAAACTCCCACAACACCAAATTATGTAATCTACATGAAATCTGTGGGACTCCAAATGTTTTCTCTCCTCATACATAAACACTGTTGTAACATATGCCTGATGATAAAGTAGAAGCCCATGCCAGCTATCCCATACTGCCTCAGAACTCTAAATTCACACTTGGTTTGTTCTGAGATCATGGAGGTAGGTAATGCTTATTAACACATTTCTCCTCTATCAGCTTCCATGAGGTAAAATTTGTCAATAAAGGGTGCTGTAGGAATACACAGCAGAGAAGAGGGTTTTCGCCACCTGGTTTCAAAGGGTCTTTCTTTTATTCTTTGGTTAAAAAATCATTATTGGGGTTAGGTGTGGTGGTGCACACCTATAAACTCAGCAACTCAGGAGGCTGTGGCAGGAGGTTTACAAGTTTGAGGCCAGCCTCAGCAACTTAATGAGGCCCTATCTCAAAATAAAAGAGCTAGAACTATAGGTCAGTGGTAAAATTCCCTGGGTTAAATACCTAGTATCAGTGTATAAGACAAGTACTCTACCACTGAGCCACAGCAACAGCCCCTGGTCAGTTTTTTTAATTGCCATATTTTTCCCATTTTATTCTACCGTCCCAGGTTTTCCATTTAATTTTTCTTATTCTTTCCATTTTTTTTTTTAAATGTGGACAAAACACTAGATTCAACATAGGTCAAGAAAATCAGAAAATAATCAGAGAAGTTAACACAAATTCAATTCCAATGTATACTAGCCCAGTGTGGTGGCACACGCCTGTAGTCTCAGCGGCTTGGAAGGCTGAGGAAGGAGGATCGTGAGTTCAAAGTCAGCCTCAGCAATGGTTAGTTGCTTAGTAACTCAGTAAGACCCTGTCTCTAAATAAAAATTTTTAAAAAGAGCCAGGGATATGGCTTAGTGGTTGAGTTCCTCTGAGTTCAATCCCAGCACCCCGCCCCTTTACCCCACAAAAGAATATTTACTATGCCAAGCACTATTCTAGAAGCTGAGAAAACAATACCAAAGTTCCTGTCCTTGTGGAGCTTATTTATTTGTATTCTAATGGAAAGCCCTACAAAGAAGTATACATATTAAGAGTTCATATTGGGTGGGGACATGCTAAGATAAATAAAGCTAAGAAAATGGATTTTCCTGTTTAAAAAGCTTAACAGTCAACAAAATGCTTGATAACACCAACTCTTTAGAGATCCTCAATACACTCTATTTTTATTTTGAATTACTAGATTGAGCCTAGGACCTCACTTACGCTAGGCATAAGTGAGCTACAACTGAGTTACAATCCCAGTCTCCTTAATTCACTCTTTAGAAATAAATTTTAATAAGTTTTATTTCTGAATATGAACTCTATGTATTTAAACAGATAATACTTGCTTAGATTTTAAGATAGCTTTAAAACTAACATTTAGGACCATATAACAATGTTCCTCTATAACAAAGGAATAGTCAGTCATAAACCAGCAATAGAAAATCTACGGAAAATTATTAAAATTCTATGAGCTAGACATCATATTTTAGAGATTAGGTAACAGAGACAAAAAGGCTAAATAAATTGTCCATGGTTGTTCAGCTAATAAGTTTTAGAGCTAGGACCTGAACCAGAGTGGCCAGGTACCACAATTTATGCTTCTAATAATGACTGGGTGAGTTATCTGCATATACCTGGGAATATTCAGGTTCTGAAGAATTCTGGTCATTTTGAAACAATTTCACAGCTTTAAGGTACGTCTCCATTGACTTGAGTTTGGCTTTGTCAAAACCTAAATGGAAGAAACAAGAACAAAATCTAGTAAGGAAATCAATCTTAAAGAGTAAGGATGTGAAATTCCAATGGCAAGCAAGAAACAAACACAGTGTAACACTTCTCTTGTTTTTACCTCTGAGAAGCCACATTTGAGAAAGCCCAGATTATATGAAGATACCACAGAGGCACATGTAGGCACATCTGAAAGCTCTGGCTTAGTCCCCAACACACAACCATTCATTGTTAGATGTGTGAGAAAACAGGCCTTCAGGACTCTAGGCCCTAGCTTTCAAATCTCATAGTTCAAGCCCCAGATATGAAGCAGAGAAAAGCTCTTTCACTATGCCCTGTCTGAATTACTGATCTACTGAAAGTGTAAGGCAATAAATTATTATTATTAGTTTAAGCAACTGAATTTTAGGGCAATTTGCTATACACAACAAAATATGACTAACATCTTAATTCAGATTAATATAAAGTAATGAGGCACCTCTAATCACTTCTCTCTTGAAGTTCTTCTACCAACCAAATTCCAGATATGAGAAAGTTTTGCATTTTACAGGGAACATTCCTGCTAAGATATCATATAGTTTGTCATTCACTTTGCCATTTGATTCACTCATGTATAATAATGTGCCCTCAAACTCAAGAATATAGTATATATCCCCCTCTAATCAAACATATCTTCGATTAAAGATAAGTAGCTCAGCAATAATTTCCTCATAAAAGGAAAAATAAGAAGAGATCTACTTTTTAAAGAATAGAAGCCTTATGAAATATCAATATATTCTGGTTGTGAATAGTCAAGAGATTTGGAACCTGTAACCCTATGTGTTGCTTTTGGCAAAACTGGTGCTTCCTATTCTCTGGAAAGAACTCTGTCCCAAACGCTTGTCTGGTGGCTCTTCTACTCTGCCTACAGAATGAAATAGCTGTGAATATGCTCAAGCCTGGCTTCCATTAAAGTGAAATATCTGATCCCTGTGGAATCCATTATCATGGGGGAAACATGAGAATTAGTGGTTTGAATAATTCCTTTAAGTTGCTGTCAATGGATCATGGGGGCTAGTTTTTAAGGACGGAACACTCTTATAGACATATGATACAGTTAAAAAGACACTGTTTCAAGACGATTTTAGAAATATTAAATATAAAATATTAAATAATATAAATATTATCAGAAAGATACAGTGGAAATCTAACATGTTCATTCTTATATACTCTTACCTGTATGTTCTAAATGTTTTAATGTCACATTGTCAACAGGGAAAAAGCTGAGGATAGCACCATATTCTGGACACATGTTGGCTATTGTAGTTCGATCTACGATCGATAATTGTGAAACTCCACTTCCAAAAAACTCAACAAACTTTCCAGCTACTCCTACTTGCCTGAGGTGCTATAAAAAGGAATACAAACACACAAAAAAAATCAGAAATGGCAAGATTAGCAAGGATTTCCTGAAAACTATAAAATCTAATATTTAACCAATACTATTGATATTGAAAGAACCAGATCCCTTGATGTTCATATGAAACAAACTCATTCTGGTTTTTAGGTATTTTAAGATTTAATTGGACCATTGATTAAAAAATGGTCCAATGTCAGCCAGGCATGGAGGCACAAACTTGTAATCCCAGCGGCTCAGGAGGCTGAGGCAGGAGGATCTTGAGTCCAAAGCCAGTCTCAACAACTTAGTGAGACCCCGAGCAACTCGGCAAGATCCTGTCTCCAAATAAAAAAATACAAAAAAGGGCTGGGGATGTGGCTCAGTGGTTAAGCAGGCCTGGATTCACTCCTCAGTACCCCAAAAAACCAATGCCATTGTTAGTCACAGCCAAAAGGGCTTAAAACTCAAGATGGCTACAATTCACATTAAATGCCTTTGAAATCTGGATATAACATGGACTCTAATGTATGCCTGTTGAGCCTTTATTCTTTCCTTTTTATGTGGTACTTGGTATTGAATCCAGGGTGTCACACATACTAGGCAAACCTTCTACACTTAGCTACTTCTCCAGACATTTTTTATTTTGAGTCAGGGTCTTGCAAAGTTGCCCAGGCTGATCTTTTTTTTAGAGAGAGAGAGAGAGAATTTTAATATTTATTTTTTAGTTTTTGGCGGACACATCTTTGTTTGTATATGGTGCTGAGGATCGAATCCGGGCCGCACACATGCCAGGCGAGTGAGCTACCGCTTGAGCCACATCCCCAGCCCTGCCCAGACTGATCTTGAACTTCAGATCTTTCTGCCTCAGCCTCCCAAACAGCTGAAATTACAGGCATAAGTGTTTTTTTCTTTTATAGAAGCACAAAAAATAAAGGTGCTTCTTGCCACTGAAGGCACCTTAGATTTAATAAAATAATGATTGTATATTTAGGTTAAAATTATACACTAGCTACAAAAATTCTTTGAATTACAACTACCGATCCAAATATTCCATTTTGATAGGATTTAACATGTGGTTTCAAACTTAATTCCTTCTAAAATCATTCTTCATTAGTACCAAGTAACCAAAACAACTATTCTTTTCAAAATTGTAAAGTGATCTCAGGCTGGCAGGGAAACAGGGTCTAGGGAGGTGACTAAGACTGAAATAATCTTCAACCTATGAATGTTAAATCCTAACATTTAACAGGCACTCAAGATCACTTAATCCAGATGCTTTTTTAATAGATGTAGAAACTTGCTGGGCACAGTAGCACAAACCAGTAATCCCAGTGACTTGGGAGGCTGAGGCAGCAGAATTGCAGATTCAAGGCCAGGCTCAACAACTTAGCAAGACCCTTTCTCAAAATAAAAAATAAAAATGGCTGGGGGAGCCAGGGTTGTGGTTCAGTGGTAGAGCACTTGCCTAGCATGTGGAAGGCACTGGGTTCAATCCTCAGCACTGCATAAAAATAAATAAATAAAAATAACGGTATTGTGTGTCCATAAACAACGATGACAACAACAACAACAAAAAACAAAGAACAGCCAGAGTTCCCTCCCTTGGAGCTCTTCCTGTATGGTGGGAGCCTTTAAAAACAAAACAAAACAAAAACCTCCCTCAAAGAAAGATGTTCCTCTGTATTTATTGTTATACATCTAAGTGAAATACTGATAAGAGAGAGATACTAAGGCAAATGCTATCTTTGTCAAATTAATTAGGTATCACAATATGTATTTTAGAAAAATAGATATGATTAATTCTATAAAGATCATGAATAAAACAGAACCTAAAAAGAGAAATAACATTCAATAAATGTAAACATACACAGATTAAATAGATTAAATTTAAATTTTACATTAAATTTACATTTTTTGATGTATTGTATAGAAACTGTTTCTCTGAGCTTTTTAAAATATTGGATGCATGATGCTTAAGAGTTTTAGTAAATAAGAAGTTGTAATTCTTCAACCTAAATTTCTAGATTTCACTAACTTATTAAGTCCTATTTTTTAAAAGTGATTACACCTGGAAAATGTTCCACATCAAATTCTAATATGGATCCCAGCTTAACAAATTCTATATAATACATCAAAAAATGTAAATCAAAAAATTAAAGTAGATTAAATTTCTCTAACAATAAGCTAAAATGTCAGACACACAGATAATAAACAGCCAGAGGATGGTCTAAAAACAACATTAATTTTCAAGATATCTGAAGAATTAATTTCTCTAAAAGTAAGATATTCCTTTTTTCTTTTAGGAATAATCCTGCAATTCTCAATTTAACATCTTGATCTTTGGTACCCTACACTGAATCAATCATTTCCTTAAGATGCCAATTTTTTTTTTCCTAATTAGAGAAGAAGGATCAATACCAAATGTTGAGAGGAAGGCATTATCATCTCCTCACCCTGTGGAGCTTCCTGAAAGTCTTCAATAATTTAACCAGAAATGCTAAGAAGCTGGGATCCATATTAGAATTTTATGTGGAACATTTTCCAGGTGTAATCACTTTTAAAAAATGGGACTTAATAAGTTAGTAAAATCTAGAAATTTAGGTCGAAGAATTACAACTTCTTATTTACTAAAACTCTTAAGCATCATGCATCTAATATTTTAAAAGTTCAAAGAAACAGTTTCTTAGTAACCAGTTTCTTTGATTACTAAGAATTGAACCATGGAATTTGCAGGGAAATGGATGGCATTAGAGCAGATTATGCTAAGTGAAGCTAGCCAATCCCTAAAAAACAAATGCCAAATGTCTTCTTTGATATAAGGAGAGCGACTGAGAACAGAGTAGGGAGGGAGAGCATGAGAAGAAAATTAACATTAAACAGGGACGAGAGGTGGGAGGAAAGGGAGAGAGAAGGGTAATTGCATGGAAATGGAAGGAGACCCTCATTGTTATACAAAATTACATACAAGAGGAAGTGAGAGGAAAGGGAAAAAAAAAACAAGGGGGAGAAATGAATTACAGTAGATGGGGTAGAGAGAAGAGGGGAGGGGAGGGGAGGGGGGATAGTAGAGGATAGGAAAGGCAGCAGAATACAACAGAAACTAGTTTGGCAATATGTAAATCAGTGGATGTGTAACCGATGTGATTCTGCAATCTGTATACGGGGTAAAAATGGGAGTTCAAAACCCACTTGAATCAAAGTGTGAAATATGATATGTCAAGAACTATGTAATGTTTTGAACAACCAACAATAAAAATTTAAAAATAAAAAAAATTTAAAAAAAAGTCAATTAAAAAACAACAAAAAAAAACCGAACAGAAATTTGAATAAATACATTAAAAAAAAAAAAAAGAATTGAACCCAGGGGCACTTTACCCATGAGCTACATCTCCAGTCTTTTTGAATTTTATTTTGAGACATATTATTGTTAAATTGCTGAGGCTGGCCTCAAACTTAGTATTCTTTTGCCTCAGGCTCCTGAGATGGTGGGATTACAGGACTATATCACCAGCCCAGTAACAGGACTTATTTTTGAAAACATGACCTAGTAAAGTAATGGTTTCTGAAGGGCAAATAATTCAATTAAATATTAAGGGGATACAGACAGACTTTTCCTAAATATGATATTTTAAAAATTCATGTAGTCAAGAAGTATTTAATTGAGGCAATAATTAATAATGGTTGAGAGCATGGACTGGAGAACTCGATTGCCTGGATCAGAATTCTTGTTCTACTACTTAACCCTTTTGTCCTTAGGAACCTTTGTTAAGTGAGCTTCATGTGTCTTAGTTTTCTCGAATTAAGATGATATAACAGTACCTATCTCAACAACTAGTAGATGAAGAAAGGAAGAAAGGGGAGGAAAAGGGAAGGTGAATATGATAATATGCAGGTATGAAATGTCACAGTGAAACCCATTAATCTGTATCATTAATGAGTTAATCTTTATAATAAAATAGTATTTATTTAAAATAAAAACATATTTATTTCCTGGTCTTATAATGAGGACAAAATGAGATAGTATGTCAAATAAATAATGACTATTTTTTGTACTTACTACTACAGATTAAATGTTACATGTCTGCTTTTATTACTATAATGATAACTACCATGATGTGGCTAATAATGTAAAATCTAAGGTTAGAGGGATTAACCAAAATCTCTGCTCTTGTGGGACTCCTCCACCTATGAAAAAATAAAGTCCCCTAAGTCATAAACGTGCTACAACTCTAACTTACCTTTGTAATGCCAAGAACAACATCTATGGATGTAACAAAAGGGTTGGATGATCCAGTTAACTCACATCCAACCACCTCGGGTAAAGTAAGAGAAACAGGCAAACCAAGCATAACGGCTTCTGTTTCAATGCCTCCAACTCCTAGTGATAAGAATAGGTTTATTAGTAGAGTATATTTAAAGATGAAGTTTGCTCTGTAACATTTAAATCTCCACGTGTTTCACAAGCTTGACTTACACAGTACTTTACAGAACACTGCTACACTGCTGTTACTGTGGACTTGAACCTTTGACCGTCTCAAAAAAATGACTCCATGCATGTGGTTTAAAGAAGTGATGTTTTTGCCTTTATATTAAATTTAATATTTAGTATTTATGCTATGCACACTGTACTATGCTCAAGGCACAGATATGAATACAACTCATACCATCCCGTCAATGTTAAGAAAAGCAATCTAATGAAAAAGAAAAAAAAAAAATCAACCATTGTAACACCCTATAAAAGAATAAGTACAGAGTAGGACATTCTTAATTCAGTGAGAGGAGTTAAGGCTTTCAGGAAACAACAGAGCTCAATCTTAAAGTAAGATTTAATAGTAGCCATATTTCAGCAATAAAAGGGGTGGTCACCAAAGTCATTAGGTATGAAACAGCACAACCCATTCAGGGTAATAAATAACTAGTCTCAAAACATAAAATAAACAGCTGGGTATGGTGGCACACATCTGTAATCCCAGCAGTTTGGGAGGCTGGGGCAGGAGGATCATGAGTTCAAAGTTAGCCTCAGCAAAAAAGCAAGGTGCTAAGCAGCTCAGTGAAACTCCGTCTCTAAATAAAATAACAAAATAGGGCTGGGGATGTGGTTCAGTGGTCGAGTGACCCTGGTATCCCCAAAATAAAAATAAAATAAATAGTCTCTAAGATGGGTGCAGGTGAATGGTCAAAAGGGCAACAGGTTGTGAAGGGCTTGAATAAAATGCCATTAAGGAATCTAGATTTATAAAGGCAACCAGGAGAAGCTGCTGAAGAACTTTAAATAAGGATTAACAAGTCTAGCTACATCAACATTGCCACACTGCCCCTTCACCTCCTCAGCATCATCACTGCAATTACTTCCCAAATGGTAGTACTGTGCTGGCCCTGTGCAAATTTTTCACAAATCCTCTTTTTACCACACAATTGATAAACTCCCTGAATTTAGATGTTTTTGTTGTTGCTGCTGCTATAATTGATATTAAAAAAAAAAAAAAAAACAACAGATCCTCAAGCTATGAAGACCAGCTATTTGTTCTTTGATAATGTTACTAACAGCCCTTCCCAAAAGGAAATTAAATGTATTTGGTAATTTACTTACCCCACCCAAGAATCCCCAAACCATTCACCATGGTTATATGAGAATCTGTGCCAACTACACTGTCTGGGAAAAGGAGATCCTTTTCTTCAAATACCACTCTCGACAAATATTCTAAGTTTACTTGATGAGCCATTCCAGTTCCAGGAGGGATGACAGCCACATTCTTAAAAACTCTTGAACTCCACTATGTTTTGTTTAGATTCAAGAAATACAAATATTAGTATATCATATGAGCTTATATTCATAATCAAGATATAAATAGATACTAAAATATGCTCACCAATATTCAACAAGGCCAATTCAAAGTTTACAGTACATATTAAAAAAAAATATGCAAAATCTGAACCTAAACACATTCATTTTGTAAATTATTAAAACCAAATTAAGTCAAAGAAAATGTTCAAATATTCCAGATATATAGTAGTATTTAATTGTGTTCCAAAGATTTTAGGGAAAAGGTTTGGGAAGGCCCAAGGTATATACAAGGAATCCCAAGCCAGTGCTCCATCTTCATTTTAATATACTGGGGTATCCAATAGGATTTTACAATTTTATTGTTTTGGTAGGAACAAAACAATTCTAGTACCATAAAATCTTTTAAAACCACTAGCCCACATATAAAAATTGTACTTATCAATATTTTATAAATGTCAACACAAAAACTTCTTCAAATCATTTATACCTTGAAAAACTGAAGCCTCTCTCGATTTCTGCCAAATTCTACTTCTTGATTTTTAAATACTGTTTCAGGTCTAAAAGCAAGAAAAGCTGGTATTAGGTGCATATATTATAAGAAAGACTTACTTTGTTTCTAAGTCTTTATTCTTATGCATACTTATGCAAACATTAAAAATTACCCATGGAAGAACCACTTACTAGACTTCTCAAAATTTCTTCTCAACAAAGTTCTGCTTTACCTAACACACTAGACAGCTATAGAAAGGAGTCAAGTGTTTAAAACTATACTTAAAATACATTATTATGAGAGACTTGTCTAGATCATAATAAAAATAAAACAGAAAGCACTGCTGGGTTTTCCAATGCAATCAAACAGAAGGGTAGTAGCTTACTCAACAATAAACACAAACATTCTCACCTACCTGGCTCTTGTGCCAGTTAAATCGGGAGATAAATGTTGACAATGACAACACCTGAACATCATTTCATAGTTTAAAATAGAGCTTTCAGAAAAAACCTTTTATTCATCTCATCCAAAATGAAAGGCTCTATTCTTCAGTAGCAATTTAATGTACATGTATTATAAATACAGTTTACACAAGTTATTTAAACTAAAAGACAAAAAAAAATTTACCTCTGAGTAATTGTAGTAATGTTTAGCAAAGTGTTTTTATCTAATAGATTTTAAAAGATTTCAAGCTGCTTTGTTTATTTTGATCATCAGCTGCTAATTGTTAACTAGAATACCAATATAATTTAAATTATACATGTCCTCCAGGATCCAGATGATAAAGAGTTGTTTAATTGTCAACTTTTTAAAAAAAACATGTATTTTTTTAAGTTACAGTTGGGCACAATACCCTTACTCCATTTGTTTATTTTTATGTGGTGCTGAGGATCAAACCCAGCACCTCGCACATGCTAGTTGAACTCTCTACCGCTAAGCCAAAACCCCAGCCCCATAGTTGTCAACTTTTTTTTTTTGCAAAGATTATTTTAATAATTCGTGGCTGAGTGATCACTGAAGCTACACTACATCTTAAGATTTTTCTTAGGACCTCGGGGAACACAGCTTTCTAGGGCTACTCCAAGTATTTCACCTTTCCACAGCACTATGGAACAAAGTGCCATAAAAACATTTATTAGCTCGTAACCTCAATTCAAACTGAGAAGTGGTTTCAAGTGCTAAATGTTAAATTCTCACCTTTTACCCTTCAATTTCTTAGTTGAACCTATAATTAATACTTCACTGATGCATAAAAAAACACAAAAGAGTTACTATTTCCACACACCCAGCCACTACTATATAATACTTTGCAATTTAGAGTCAAAATTGAGGGAAAATGATACACCTGGTTAGATTTTTAGTAAGGTCTGGGGATATAGCTCAGTAGCAGAATGCTTGCCTAATATGCATCAGAGCCTGGGTTCAATCCCTGGCACCAACAAAACAAACAAAAAACCAATGATTTTCAATCAATAAATCTTCCTTTTCAGAAAGTTAACTTCTATATATGTAGCATTAATCTTTTTTTTTTAAGTTGTAGATGGACACAATACCTTTTTATTTATTTTTATGAAGTGCTGAAGATCAAACCCAGGGCCTCACATGGGCTAGGCAAGTGCTATACCCCTGAGCCACACGCCAGCCCTGGCATTAATCTTAAAAGTCAACATGATCTTAACAATCAGGGCAAGTAAGTAGCAGGAATAAAGAGTGATTACATAAAACTACCATAATTTCATAGGGAAGGACTCATAGATTATAGTGACTTCTTAGGAAGAGCACATGAAATCACTATAACCTGAGGCTTTATAAAAATGTTGAACCCAAAATTTTTGAACTGGATAGAACTTGAAGAATCCAATTCAGGGGCAAACAAACTAATATATTATTTGGCACTTAAAATATGTGTGAGTGGACATTTTTCTTAGTTATTCCAAATGTTATTTTTTTTAAAAACAGGAAGTATAATTTTTTACTAAATTAAAAAAATTCTGATAGCCTATTAATAATGGGATAAACAGTAGAACTCTCTCTTAAAACTAAGAATAAAAATTTGGAAACTTTTTAGTACATAAAAATTCAACTCAAAGAACTTCTTATTTTGAAAAATTATTAGGAAACTAACTAAATCCTAAGAACAGGATTCTTTTCTAGGCATGTTTACTACTTTCAATGATACCATACAGGAAAATATTTCCCTAAAAGGGCTCATTAGGTTTATAACATATGTGATAATAGTCATATTCTAATATAAAACTCTGGATGCAGCATGAAAAAAAAACCCTGAAATCCTCTGTGTGTGGGGGGGCTAAATATAGAGGATTCATAAAAAAGATACGAATGATGAATGAACATATCAATGGTACAAATTCATTAATATAAGAAATTCAGTTTAAAATGAGATCCCATTTTCTATCTACATTAGTCAGAAAAGTGATACATAGGGCTGGGGATATAGCTCAGTGGTAGAGCATTTCCCTATCTAATTTCTAGCACTCGCATGTGCACACAGACACACAAATTCATGGCTAAATGGCTGAATCTTATTATTATTATTTTTTTGGTACTGGTGATTGAACCCAGGGACGCTTAACCACTGAGCCACATTCCCAGCCCTTTTTTATATTTTATTTAGAGACAGGGTCTAAGTTGCTTTTGGCCCTGACTAAATTGCTCAATCTGGCTTCAAATTTGTGACCTCCTGTCTCAACCTCCTGAGGAGTCACTTCCTGTGTTGAGGATATAGCTCAGTAGTAGAATGCTTGTATACTGTAGGATCCTAGGTTCAATCCCCAGGACAGGAAAAAAAAATTTTTTGATGGGGTGGGGGGTGAGGGATGAGGGTTACTCAGGATTGGACCCAGGGGCACTTAATCACTAAGCCATATCCCCAGCCCTTTTTAATATTTTATTTAGAGACAGGGTCTATGTTGCTTTAGGCCCTCACTAAATTGTTAAGTCGGGCTTCAAACTTGTGACCTCCTGTCTCAACCTCCTGAGCCAGTGGGATGACAGGCATGGGCCACCACACCTGGCTTTTATTTTTTATTTTGAGACAGTGTCTTGCTAAGTTATCAAGGATCTTACAAAATTATTTAAACTCCTTGAACTTGCGATCCTCCTGCCTCAGCCTCCCTAGTCACTGGGATTACAGGAATGCACTACCACACCCAGCTAGAGACTAACAATTTAATTTAAACTTTGCTTCTTTCAGTACAATAGAAATGAAATACAGCACATAAATGCAGACACAATATAACAGCAATTGGGTGGGAAAATAAAAGTGATTTCCTTAACTGAAAAATAACTAGCACTAAAAAATGTTAACAATATTTATTATTATTAATAAAAATTAACTGGCAGTAATAAATATTAACAAAAACATTCTCATACTCAGGCACTGGTTGCAAATGAAAAGGACATAGGATGGGTGTATTCTCAATCTGTGAAGAAAATGTTCCTGAGTTTCGGCCTAGTTCTCCAGAATCGCAGGATCCTCGGCAGGTAGTCTGGCCTCTGCAGGGAAGCTTCTTAGGCTGCACTTTAAGTGGAGAAAGCTTTCCTATTTTCTGTAGGTCACCACCTCCAGGATTTGGCGCATTCTGTATTGCACTATTATCCCCAAAAGGAAACAAAACCATTTAGAAGTAACAGAAATTTAGCTCTTCAAAAAGTGCATGCTATCTGAAGTAAATGAATGATGTTTGAAGGCTAACACTTATTGTTTAACTCAAGTTTTAAAAGCAAATTTCAGATAAATTGTTTTCATTTATAATTTATATTTATGGAGATAAAAACTAATTCTAAGTGCCCCATATAGTCATTTTTATATATACCAATTTAAATAACTTGCTAGCAAGTGCCAATATAGTTCTTTTTAACAACTGAGAAGCACAGAGCCAATAGTTTTAATAATAGAGTGTAAAAACTCTCACGGGTTATAATAAATTGCAATATTATACTGCTACTGCAAGGAATGTAAAAGACTAATGCATGAGAACAGAAATATGGTTTCTTGTTTGCCCTTGGTCAAAGGAGCCTTATAAATATTATGTAAATATTCCACTTATTTCAGTGGAAAGAAAGAGCTTTAGTAAGCTCAATGCTTTTAATCACCAATTAAAGACAAATCTTTAGATTCTCTCTGAAAGGTAAATAGGTTAAAAAACAAAAAGTGAAAACTTAATTCAGATGTTCACTCAAAAAAAAAAAAAAGATGGTTATAAGCTTGTATATTTTTATCAAATATGGCAGCAAAAATACACAAACATGAAAATAGTTCTAAACTATGAGTACAGAAAATTTCACCAATTCATAAACTTTCCACAAGTTTTCCTTTAATATACTAGTCAATACTAAATGAAGCATGCTTTACTCTGGCATAAATTGCCTTCCCAGATATTTTATACTTCCACAAAACTTGCATGACTGTCATTATAAATATCTGTATTAAAGTACCATTTACTGAAGTCAATTTGTAAAGAATGGTCAACTGTGAGATCTGTCGGACAGGCAGGATGGACTTTTTTAGGATCACCTCCAAGAGTTTTCACTGCCTCCCTCATAGCAGCAAAATCCACCATTGCTGGTATTCCACTTAAAAAAAAAAAAAAAGAAGAAGAATATCAAATTACAATTCTAATTTTTTTAAATAAAAAGTTTAATAATAATTAACATGTACTTATTCATTTTTATTTTTAAAAAGTATCCTTTATTAGTATTTATTTTTGAAAATATACTCATTATCCAATTTAGCTGTCCCCTGGTTTAATGAGAATTAACATTATTATCTGAGAATTTGAAAAATAAGAGAAGAGATGATTTTTGGAGGTGCCTGTGGAATTCTTCCTCCAATTTTTTGACAGCCCCTCCCTTTTCCCTAGCTCTAGCCCCTTTGTCCTGTGGTTCCCTCTTATAATCTCAAAGCTATCCACAATAACTGCCCCCCCCAATAACTTTTGCTTATATTCATCCATCCATAATATCCAGGCAACTATGTAACAAGCATGTACTAAATGCCTTCACTGTAATAGATATCATAAGAATGAGGTCAAATAATAGTTTTGGCTCTTAAAGAATTAATAGGGAAGAAAAAGCAATGATTACAGAATAGAAGCATATGTGAGGTAACACAGATCAGACTTAGGTGGGTGGACAAAGGGGATGCTCTAGCAAAATCCTAGGTGCCCTTTGAAATTTAGCTCCAGGTACATTATTCCAATAAATAATTCTTGGGACACCTCAGACCATGCAAGGTCTTTCAGGCTAAAGACATCAGATTTTATTCTAAGTGTGATGGAAATCAAGTGGTACCTGGAGGAATGACATAATCTGATTAACATTTTTAATGAAGTCACTCCATATACCATGTAAAGAACCAACTACAGGCTGCAAGTGTGGGGGCAAGTATACCAGGTAAGAGACTACAGTACTAGTAGTCCAGGTAAAAGAAAATGGGGCTAGAACCAGGATAACAGTGATGGAGAGGTAGAAAATATTTGGACACAGGATATATTTTAAGGTAGCGATGACAGAATTTGCTGACAAGACTGGTAATAGGGTGCAAGGAAGGAGAGGAATCAGAGCTAATCCTAGATTAGAAGCCTAAAAAAACTGGGAGTCTATGGTAGCATTTACTACGAGAGAGAAGATGTAGAAAGGGATAGGTGATATGGACAGTCAAGAAATCAAGTTCTGGATATGTTAAGTTTGAGAAACCTACTAGCTACATAGAGATGACAAGCAGGTAGTTAAGGAAAAGCAGTTTTGGAATAAATGGCATGAGAAATATGTGCCTGATTTTTATTACATGGCTTCAGCTTGGAAAGGGAAACTTTTATAAACTTCATAATTAAAAATAAATCCATACATCAGGAAATCTGAATTTTAAAAGGGAACATTCTAAAAATTCATTCACATAAAATGAACCAATGACTCACGTAAAATCTTGAAGAAGAACACGGGCAGGGAAAAAGGGCACTTCAACAATGTTTTGTTTGGTTTTCCAGTCTAAAATGTTCATAACATCTTCTTTTTTCATTAAAAAGCCATCACAATTTCGTACAGCAGCTTCCAACAGAACCCGTATTGAGTAAGGCAGAACATCTGATTCAAGAGAAAATATTACTATTAATAAGAGAACAATCATATGTATATAATGTAAAAATTACAACAGCAAAAAGATAAAGACATTAATGCAATGTTTTCTCAATTTAAAAATTCACTTTTTAGTCTAACAAACATAGAATCTAATATCATTCATGTTAACTATGACTTTCCTATGCATAACCCCAAGGTCCAAGGCCATGAAAAAGCAAAGACAAAAATTTTCATGTAAGACTTACATTGATTTGGGCATATCACACTATAATCATGACAAATAAATACTTCCTCTTCAGGAAAGACAAGAAAAAAAAAAAGAAAAGCACCAGATATAGATTAAATACCTATTACAGAAAAAAAAAAGTCTGAAAGTTTATAATAAATTTAAAATACTTCAAATCAAAAGCAGTCCAAGTTTAAAAGTAAATCAGGATGCCGGGTGAGAAAAAAATCATTTTATGAAAACTTTCATTCACTCTTGATTACCAGTCTAAAGATATAATAGAGAATTCAGTATTGTTAAATTTTCAATCATATTAAATTCTCACATCAGATTTGGCCACACAATTAGAATTTAAAAGGAAGAGTGAATGAATGTGAGTGGTTGGGACCAGAAGTGTGGCTGTCCACACAATAGATTATCCTGCAGCTGTTTAAAGGATTGATCTCCAGAATACACTATTAAGAGAAAATGTGGGGCAAAATTGTGTTTATAACACATTCTACCTATCCTTACAAAAGGTTAAAAAATATAGATATGTGTAATATATACATATACACACATATATGTATATACATTATAACATATACTAAATATACAATTTGAAAATATTTACTACTGCCAGGATTACACCTGTAATCCCAGTTATGCAGAAGGACCTCAAGTTTGAGGCCAGCATACACAACATAGTGAGACTCTGTCTCAAAAAATCAAAGGGGCCAAGGATGTAGCTTAGTGGTAGAGTGCCCCTGGGTTCAATCCTCAGTACAGGGAAAAAAAAATTACTATAGAAAAATAATTTTTTAAAAAACATATATACATATGTATATTGATATATATGTGCCATATATATATATATATATATATATATATATACACACACACACACACACACACACACACACATGTTGAGCATCCTTAATTAAAAAATCTGAAATTCAAAATGCTTCGAAATTTTTTTTATTTTCCTCCATTGATAAAGTCTATGAAAATATTCCAAAATCTCCAAAACTCCAACACTTGAAAAACACTTCTGGTCCCAACTGTTTTAGTATGAGTAAATGATAGACAAGTTTAAAGTCAGAGAAGTTAAGGAAAAAACATAACAAAACTCTGAGCTTGAAACATAGCTCAGTGGCAAAGTAAATGCCTAGCAAGTGTGAACCCTAAATTCAATTCCTAGCACTAATATATAAATACATAAATAAAAATAAAAATTCTTGTAGGGCGTGGTGGCTCACACCTGTAACCCCAGCAATGCAGGAGGAGGCTAAGGCAGGAGTACTGAAGTTTGAAGCCAGTCTGAGCAATTTAGTGAGACCCTCAGCAACTTATAATGAGACCTATCTCAAAATAAAAAGGAAGAGGGATATAGCTCAATGATAAAAGCACCCCTAGGTTCAATCCCCAGTACCAAATAAACACACAAATATCCATACATTTTAATGAGAAATGTATGAATTCGTGATTTATTTTTCTCTTTCTAAATGTTTTCCTAGCTCTATTCACAGAAAATGCCTAGGACAAAGACAACACAATAGTAATGAATCCCTAGTACCTTAGCCTGTTATTTCTAAAAACTATTTCTCATTTTTAAAACAGTTCCTTAGAAAAATGGCTGATTCTATCTGGAGAAGAAAATGTACAAACTGAGCCTGGAACATCTTGTGTTGGAAATAAAAGACTAATAGGGATACTAATGGATCAATTTGATTCAAAATGAATAATGACTGCTATTCACTGAAACATATCAACTATATAAATAGGCCTTGGTTTATAATGACTCTCAAAAAACACTCTTCCATCAATCACCAATGGAAATTGCTAAGGCATAAACTTATTATTCTGAAAACTGATAAAGGGGACAAAAAAAATCAATCATTAATCTTGTCTCCTCTGATTTCAAGTAACTAAGAGTTAAAAAAGAGAGTTCTCCATTTAGAGAGTTACAGCTAATAAATGTAGAAGGAATAATATAATTAGAAAATACACCACAAACAACACCTAATAAAATATCAGATCTAGGGGCTGTGGCTGTGGCTCAGTAGTAGAGTGCTCGCCTAGCATGGATGAGGCCCTGGGTTCAATCCTCAGCACCACATAAACGTAAAATACAGATATTGTGTCTACCTAAAACTTAAGAATAAACATTTTTTAAAAAAAGAAATATCAGATCTAGACAATGATCATAAAGCTAAAATCATTAGGTTATATGCAGATGGCAGTGGAACTTATAATGGACAGATCAAGCTGATAACACCTATTTCTCTTAGCATCACCCATTATATTTCCTCCTGATGAAGCAGAAAATACAAGTGGCACTAGGAAGTATTATTACAAAACTAAGTACTGTCCATAAATAAGCCCACATATAATCAAATCTCTAGCTTTAACTTCCAGTTAATAAGAAATATGGGCGGGGGGGGGGGGTTTGTTGTGGCTCAGAGGTTGAGTGCTCGCCTAGCATGTGTGAGGCACTGGGTTCAATCCTCAGCACCACATAAAAATACTGTGTCCACCTATTAAAAAAAGTAAGAAATATGGGAGAGAGTAGAACAGTAAAATGAAACTACAAAGCGGCAATCTGCCACATCAAGAACATGGTATATTCTACGGGAAATAACGTGGCTTCTTCAACAAAAAGTAGTAAAGAAAAGGGGGAAAAGAGGACTATTACAAACTAAAAAAGACTTTAGAGACATAGCAATTAAGTGTTATGTGTGGACACTATTTGGACACTGTCTGCACAAACCAAATGTTTTTGATACCAGGAATCGAACCCAGGGGTGCTTAACTGCTGAGCCACATTCCCAGCCCCCCCCCACTTTTTTTTTAAGCGGGTGGGCGCTGCCCCGCTGTCGCCCTGCCCTTCTTTTTTTTTTTTTTTTAATATTTATTCTTTAGTTTTCGGTGGATACAACATCTTTGTTTGTATGTGGTGCTGAGGATCCAACCCGGGCTGCACGCATGCCAGGCGAGCGCGCTACCGCTTGAGCCACATCCCCAGCCCAAGCAGCCCCTTCTTTTTTTAATATTTTATTTTGAGACAGAATCTCCTTAAATTGCTTAGAGCTTCTCTAAGTTGCTGAGGCTGGCTTTAAACTCATGATCCTCCTACCTCAATTACAATTTGATTTGTGCAAGCCACCATGCCCGGCTTGCACAAACCAAATGTAAAAATATATCAAGACAACCAGAGAAAAGTTCTTGCTTACTAGATGTAGATTATATTAAGAAATTACTTAATCTTGTTATGCATGATAATGACACAATTTATTTTTTCAATGCATATCAGATATGCATACTGACGAATATTTACAGGTTAAGAAAATGGCATAATATTTGAAAAAAAAATTGGGTGAAATGTTGATACCTGGCTGATAAATACATGGTGGGTTACTAATGAGTCTCTCCTTGCTTTTTTTTCCCCCATTAAGAAAAAATTTATTGCCAGTGCAGTGGCATACACCTGTAATCAACAACTTGGAGCTGAGACAGTTCGAGGCCAGCCTCAGCAACTTAGCAATGTTCTGTCTCAAAATTTAAAAAAGGGCTGGGAATGTAGCTCAAGGTAAGGCACTCCTGGGTTCAATCTCCAGTACCAAAAAAATCAGAAAATATTTGACTTTTCTGCTATGTTTTAAAATTACATGCACAAATCAGACATGGTTAACGAACTTAGGAAGTTATCGAGCTATTAAAAAATTCAGACCATAAATAAGTAAACAAAGTAAATACAAACAGTAGCAGGTCTTATAAGGGAAGTGAGTAGGATTCAGTAATAGAAGATAGCAGAGGGGATTTTACCCAATACCAATATTCCTCACTACAATGCTACATTTGTTACAAGTGATGAACCTGCATGAATATATCAGTGACCAAAACCCACGGTTTATATTAGGGTTCACACTTAAGTGTTATATCTCCCTGCTTTTATGTTTGAAAATATTCTTACACATAAATGAAAGACTATTAAAGTTGTAATTGAAGAGAAAATTAAAACTACAGAATCAGAAACACTAGATGCAAAGCCTGTATTTGCTATTTACTTAGAAGTGATCTTTAGAAAATGACTAAGTTGATGCATTTTCTCAAATTGGGAATGCTACCTACTTAACAGAGATGTGAAGAACTATCTTACCTCATCTATTTACTTAGCCACATACCTACCTACCCACCCATCCATCCATCCATTTTTTGTGGTACTGGGGAATAATCCCAGGGCACTCTACTACTGAGCCACATTTAAGTCTCACTAAGTTGCCAAGGCTGGACATGAACTTGCTATCCTCCTGCCTTAGCCTCCTGAGTTGCTGGAATTACAGGTGTATGGGTTAGCTGCACCCAGCTAACAGATCTAATATGTCTAAAATACCCAAATTATGACAAACAGTAAGTACTTAACAAATATTAATTTTGATCCTTTTCTCAAATCAGAAATAGTAATATCCCTCAAAACAGAGGGAATTAGAGGGGAAAATATTTTTAATAAAACATTCTGAGAAAATAAGAAAAATATTATCAAAGAAATTAATACATGATTAACTTTTTAATTTGGTTAATTATACTGAGAATCTCAGGAATATTTTTCTTTATATGGCATACACCTGTAATCCCAAACCTGGGAGGCTGAGGCAAGAGAATGGCAAGTTCCTGGCCAGCCTTAGCAACTTAGTGAGATCCTGTTTGAAACTTTTAAATAGGGGGTGGGGTAGGGATGTAGCTCAGTTGTAGAGCACCTCAGGGTTCAATCCCTAGCACCACAAAAAAGAAAGTATTTTACAGAAAGCATGTCATCAGATTTCTAGTTTAACATGGCAAATTATCACTACTTTCTTCTGAAACCCACTAAGTAGTTACAGCAATGTTGTAAACACACAAGAACAAAGAGGAAAAAGCAAAACCAACACAATTTTGGAAAACAAAGTACATGGATGAGTGGTAACAGAATAAACAGAACAGAGAAAGCTGTAACTTAAATGTCTACATGGGGACAGGCAATCCAAAACAAAGACTAGGTATCTGGATTGCCTAAGCTTTCTTAGGGAAGTTAGAATACAATGAAGCAATGCCTTTAAAATTCCAATAGAAAACAATTTCCAGACCAGAAATTTACACACTGGCAAACTACTAAATAATCAGGTAAGGTCTCAAAAATCTACTTCCCAGGCAACCCTTCTAAAGAAACTTCTGGAGGATATGCTCTATAAAACAAAACAGTAAACAAAATTAGAAAAATCATGAAATCTAGGAAAAAGTCTCCAACATAGGACCAAGAGCAAAGACTCTTTAAAGACCCAATTGCTGTGCAAGTCACAGTGTAATCAGTTTCAAATGGAGCAAAAGATAAAAAAGTCCAGAGGGGATGCTGCCAATAAAACGGAAAAAAAAAAATGATTGATTTCCTGATTATAACCAACAGGAGTTCAGTTCTCTTGAACAGTTTGGAAATAAATTATTGATAAGAATACTAAAAACTAAGCAAACAAAAAAAAAAAATCACTAATTACAGGGAAAATACAAAATTGTATGAGAAATGTGCAACAATGACTACATGGACTGGCTGAGAATTATTTATAGTGATAATAAATTACAATGAGATGCATGAATATATGTAGAAGTATCAAATCCTCATTTTCCATAGCAGAAATTCACTAAAATCTGAAATAGAAAAATAAAAGAATCAGCAGCATAAGCAAAGACTATTTAATTATGTGCAGGAAATTACCAGAAAAAAGCAGCCACGAGAACTGAAATTTTTCTGGGGAGCAGACACAGGGAGTGGGAGATAAGAAAAGGGACTGCTATTTTGGGTATAATCTTTGTGAGGGTTTTAAATTATATTATTTGAAGATTAAAAAGCAATTACCAAATAGTGCTATGAGAAAAATGAACCACAAATGTTAACTAGACACTTTTTCACAAAGCAGCACTGCCACAAATTTGTCTAATTTCAAAATCATGACAGAGACTTATTGCAAGGAAAGATGCAACCAAACAAAATTTCATATTTCATCCCGTGGAAGTCAGTCTCTGATATTATGATATCATTAATGTTGGCCTTCTGATATTCATGCTGCCATGAAATCTGTTCTGAATCAGTTCTGCTAGTGTGACCAACAATGTATGGCAGAGATGAGAGTGTATGATTTTCAAGACCAGGACATTTTTTCCACTTCAGTCTTCCTCTCTTACTCACTCTGGGGAAGCCAGCAGATGCCTGTTTTGAAACAATCAAGTAGTCCTTAGGAGACACCCATATGGGGAAGAATTGAGGCCTCTCCATCATCAGTGAACACCAACACCTGCCAGCCATGTGCTTGAACCCTCAGAAGCAGGTTCTCTACCTTTGTCTAGCCTTCAGGTGAATGCATCCTCAGAACATTTGGCTGTAACCTCATTAAAGACCCTGAGCCAGAACTCCTCAACTAAGTCATTCTGAAATCCCTAATGTATAGAGACTATGAGAGATAATAAATGCCCATTATTGCATTAAACTACAAAGCTTTTGGTTTGTTATCTTCTTCTTCTGCTGTTATTTATTTAGGACCTACTAAGAAACAGGTGCTTTATATCAGCTCACGTAGGTTTTTTTTTTTTTTGGTACTGGGAATTAAACTCAGGGGACCCAGGGGTGCTTAACCACTGAGCCACATTCCCAGCTAGATTTATTTACTTATTTATTGAGACAGGGTCTTGCTGAGTTTCTTAGGGCCTTGCTAAATTGCTGAGGCTGGTTTTGAATTTGTGATCCTCCTGCCTCAGCCTCCTGAGTCGCTGGGATTACAGGCATATGCCACCATCCGCAGCAATCTCATGTAATTCTTAGAGTAAACCCATAGGATTTTTCAGTAGAAGAGCTATATAGTAAAGAGAAAACTAGCAGATGTGAGAGAATGGACACAGATGCTCTGGTTTGTTTTTTAGCAATATTAATCCCCCACCCCCGATTCTGGAACAGCTATAAAGTTCAGGGAAGGCCCTTAATCCCTTTCTTCCTCCTCATTCTCCCCACACCACCCCATATACTCTCCTGTTCCAATATACCATCTTAAAGTTCCCTAATCTTCTAAACCTTCCCAATTCCCATTCTCATATCTGTTCTTCAATACCACAAGGACTTAAATTTCCTCTTTCAGTCAACGCCTGCTTGTATGTACTTTCCATACGTATATAGTTCTATATGGCTCAATTTCTTAGTTCCCCAAATCCTATTTAACTTGCCTCTTTGTTTCAACCTATCTGCCCAAGGGGGGAGGGGGGAGAATCAAACCCAGGTTTTTTTTGTTTTTTTTTCCAGTTGGTCCACTCCATATCACTTCCCTATTCAAGAACTGTTCTTTAAAAAAAAAAAAAAAAGACTTTACTAAGCCAGGTGGTATAGTGCATGCCTGTAATCTCAGCAACGCAGAAAGCTGAGATAGGATCCCAAGTTAGAGGCCAGCCTTGGCAACTTAAGGAGACCCTGTGTCAAAATTTAAAAATTATTTAAAAAAAAAAAAAAAGGTGGGGGGGGAGATGGAGCTCAGTAATAGAGCATGCTTTAGCATGGGGGGAAAAAGGAAAACAATACCTTTATTGAGGTAATTATTATCTTGTATTGAAATACTATCATCTTGTAATTCACCCTTTCCAAGTTTACAATTTAATGATTTTTAGTAAATTTGCCAAGTTGTGCAACCAGCATCATGAATCAGTTTTAAAGCATTTTCATCAAGCCAGCAGTTCCCTTACATCCATTTACTGGTAATCCTCATCCTCTCCTCTCCAATCCCAGGAACCACTAATCTGCTCCATCTGCCTTTTTGGACATTTCATATAAATGGAATCATATAATAAGGACTCCTATATCTGGCTTTTCTCATTGAGTGTGCTTTTAAGGTTCATTCATACTGTTGCATGACTATAATTAATTTCTCTTCGTTATGAAAGTATTCCATCACATACCAATTCTGTATATCCATGCACCTACTAAAAAGATATTTAGGTGTTTCCAATTTTCAGTTATTAGGAATAATGCTGCTAAAACCATTAGCTTGCAAATTTGTGTAGATTGATGTTTTCCCTTCTCTTGAATAAATACCTTAGAATGAAATTGCTGAGTTATATGGCAAATTTATATGTAACATTTATTTGTTTTCCTTTTTCATGGTGCTGGGAGCCAAACTCAGGGTCTTGCCCAGGCTAGACAAGTGCTTGACCACTGAGCCATCCCTTAAATTTTTAAGAAACTGCTAAATTGTTTTCAAAAGTGGAAGCACCATTTTATATTTCCACCAGCAATGTAGTATGAGAGTTTACATTTTTCCATATCCTCTCCAACATTTGTTACTATCTTTTATATAATACTCATTCTAGAGTTATGAAATGGCAATTCAATATAGTAGTACCAATTCAATATAGTAGTAAAGGAGGAGAAAGGGGGATGGGGAAACTCTAAAAAATGCATAACTATAACCTGAGTTGAGTCCTCACTATTCACCCAGAATCCTACTTTTTCTGATCTACTTATTTTCCAACACTCCACAACAATTATTTCCTATCTTCATTCACTCTCCTTAAAACAGTCTCTACTTACCTTCTATAGGAACTAGAGTACTTCCTATCTCGTATTAACAGAAACCAATAGTTCCTACTTGGGCTTCCTCCTATATACCCACAAATCTTGCTGTCTGTGGATTTACCCTTTCCCTAGTTAAGAAGGGAGCTACAGAAATCCTCCTATTAAATGCCAACTTCTCTCTAGAAGCTCTGCATCCCATTCCCACTGACCATTTTAAGACCACAGTCATCAATCATCACCTTCTCTTTTTGCCATTTACCGCTTAACTGGATTCTTCCCATCAAGATTTATAGTCTGTAGCCCTAGTTTAACAAAAAAGATTCCAGAAATGCCATCTTCAAATTTTGAACCAAGTTTTTTGAAAGAATTATCCATATTCCCAAGTGTACTGTTCTACCTTCCATTCATTCCTCAGCCCACATCAATCTGATTTACATCCTTAAAACACCAACAAAGGAGGGTCTCAGTAGAGTCCTAATATCCTTTCCATAATATTCAACAAGGCTAACAATTTCCTCCTTAAAGTAGACTTTTTCTACTGGCTTCTACAACACCCTTCTTTGAAGACAATTTTTACATGTCTCATCTTACATTTCTGCATGACTTGCAAATAGAGACAATAACTGCCTTTGTTTCAGACTGTATTCTCAAAGCTTTCTGCAGTGATTAACTTCAGAAGATAGTGTCTCCCTCTGCAGCAAAGGGCAGATAAGATTACTGTCCATTATAAAATATTTGGGTTCCCTAAGTCACAGTTCCTTTTCTGTAACTACTGCATGTACAGGTGTTGCCTGGCTGTCTTCAACATCACCCTGGGAGCAGTGTGAAGAAGAAGAGGCGAGAACGACCCCCCCCCGCCCCCGACCGACCAAAGCCGCGCGCCGCTGCATCCCGGCGTCCAGCCGCCGTCACCACCATGCCCAAGAGAAAGGCTGAAGGGGATGCTAAAGGAGATAAAAGTAAGGTGAAAGACGAACCACAGAGAAGATCTGCAAGGTTGTCTGCCAAACCTGCTCCTCCAAAGCCAGAGCCCAAGCCTAAAAAGGCCCCTGCAAAGAAGGGAGAGAAGGTACCCAAAGGGAAAAGCTGACACTGGCAAGGATGGGAATAACCCTGCAGAAAATGGAGATGCCAAAACAGACCAGGCACAGAAAGCTGAAGGTGCTGGAGATGCCAAGTGAAGTGTGTGCGTTTTTGATAACTGTGTACTTCTGGTGACTGTACAGTTTGAAATACTATTTTTTATCAAGTTTTATAAAAATGCAGAATTTTGTTTTACTTTTTTTTTTTTTAAGCTGTTGTTAGCACACAGAACACTTCATTGTTTTTTTTGGGAGGAAGGAGCATATGTCACTAGAAGAATGTCTCCAAAGCTGGATTGCTATGGGGGAAGACACCTTTCCCTTCTAGTTTTGAGAGACCTCCTCTTTGTTCCCAAGAGGAAGGGATTCCCTGATGTTGGCACACATAGCCACCTTGGCACAAATGCCTTGTGGTATGGAAAAAATCAACTCATCTGTATGTCCTCCTGTCCCTCTCTGCCATCAGCATAGACTTAATTCCCCTAAACTCAGACCTATTGGAACCTGATTCCCAACAATTGGTGTGTGTGGGGGGCAATCTGGACTTTCCAGTGACGTCATTGAGAATAGTGTCTCTCAGAAGAGCAGCAGTTCCTTTTCTAGATTGTGGATCTTCAGATTAATAATTTTTGCCATTTTCCTTTCATTTCCTGAAAGTCAGGGTCGGCTTGTAAAAAGTTGTTAAACAACATGCTAAATGTGAAATGTCAACCCTCACTCTAAACTTTCCCTATTCAGAGCATCAAATGAAAACTTCACTGGGTCTTATAGTGGCTTTCTGATTTTGGTAGTCCATTCAAGAAGGGAGTTTGAAAGTTGTTGTATACTGTTAAGGATTGTCTGCCCATGTCCTGCCTGAAATACCATGATTGTTTATGAAAAGTATCTTTAATAAAGCTGGATACAGTTTGGCTTGGGGAAAAAAAAAAAAATCACCCTGAAGAAAACGGAGCTTAAGAAACCAACACGAATGAAGACACTAAGAATGTTGCTCTGTATGAGTAATAAACCATACATGTCTTTTGATGCAGTAGTTGCATGCCTTCTGTCAAAATCAATGAAACTGTCAGGCTAACCTATTAACTTCTAAGGAAGATAAAATGTTAGAACCTTTACAGTTTCTCACACTTTGTGGAAGCTCTGTTTTGGGTTCCACCTGATATTTAAATGTAGAAGCTCCTTAGAGTTCATATCTAGACTCAATTCTCACTCTATACTGTCTTCCCTAAGGATACTACTTCTATGGCTTCAAATATATCTATCTGTTCACCAATAATTCAAAAATACTTTTCTGCAGTTTAGGTCAGTCTTCTGAGCTCCAAAACCACCTATCTAATTGCCTCCTGATTATCTATTGATATATTACCAAATTCACTAGTATCTAAGTGAAACTCAGTGATTTCCCTCTTTCCCTGCCCCTTATTAGCACCTCCTCTTGTGCTTTTTAACTCAGTAAATAGCACCACCATCCATCCAGAAGCTAACGCCAAGACAGGCATTATCCTTGACATCTCTCTCACCCATCTTTTTAATTTATCTACTTCTATCACCACTACCATAGTTGAAATCCCCAATATATCTTTTCTTCTAAGTTCTCTAGGTTACCTTTACACCCTCAAGCTTGCCATACACAAGTAAAATAAAGGCATTCTGTCCATCTCTAACAACAACAACAACAACAAAAAAAAAAACAACATTGATTTGGGAGACTGAGGTAAGCATATCATAATTTTGAGGGTGGCCTAGGTAACTTAATGAGACTTTATCTCAAGCCATGTGGGAACCAGGATGCTGGTAACTTAAATTGGGAAAGTATGATAATTTGTGTTATCACTCTTCTGAAATGAGCTGATGATAACAGTTATCCCTGTGAACAATATATTTTTAAAATATTTATTTTTAATTGTAGTTGGATCCAATATCTTTATTTTAATGTGGTGCTGAGGATTGAACCCAGGGCCTTGCACATGCTAGGCGAGCACTCTACTGCTGAGCCACAACCTCAGCTCCCTTGAACAATAATTTAGTGGAAGATTCAACAGGTGATTCAGGCTCTGAAAAATAAAATGTTGAAATCTGCTATTTTTTTTAAAAAATTTTTTAGTTATCAATGGACCTTTATTTATTTGCTTATTTATATGTGGTGCTGGGAATTGAACGCAGTGCCTCACACGTATGAGGCAAATGCTCTACCTCTGAGCTACAACTCCAGCCCCAAGGTCTGCTACTTCATATGGGAGGCAGTTGACATGAAGGACATACAGAGGGGCTCCTAAGATCATAGGCCCCACTCTTTAAGGATAAATGGCTACTATCGAGAGTAAGCAATACATGGGGCTGGGGTTGTGGCTCAGTAAGCAGAGTGCTTGCCCAGCACATGTGAGGCACTGGGTCTGACCCTTAGTAACACATCATTAATAAAATAAAGGCATTCTGTCCATCTACAACTACAAAAAAAATTTAAAAATCACAGTACAGAGGTGACAAAATATTGGCTGAACATTTCGTTTGCATAGCTTTAACATTTTAAAATCTAAAATGCCAATATTTAAAAGACATTTTTTTGCTTTTACATAAAAATCCAAACTTCTGGCTTAATTTAAAAATTGGAAAATTGTACAATGGTGATCTCAAACTTCCACTGAAACTCAGTAGCATCCCTTTTTTAGAAGGTATGTGCTCTCCTGTTGACCACAATTCCCAGCAGGACCATTTCACTTGTTTATGCTGCCTCTGGTTCCTATAAACATGAGTTTGCAATCACCAGTATAACAGGTTTTTACAAGCATAGGCTTTGAAATCACAGATTTTTGTTCATGTTCTCTGCCACTATATGGTGGCAAAAGCCTTCAAGAAATAGTGTTATCTTTTAGAGTTCAAACTGAGACCTTGGCCATGTGGATAAGAGAACTGAAAGAATTGGATACATTAAATACTCATTAAATTCTAGCAGTTTTATTACTGCTACTAAGCTGGGAAACAGAATGGTATTGAGGGGAAAAGTGTTGGTCTTGAAATCAAAAGGTTTCCTCACTTAGAAGAAATCACTCATGGAAAATATAGGTTATTAAAAACTGAGCCAAGTGCGGTGCCACACACCTGTAATCCCAGCAGCTCAGGAGGCTGAGGCAGGAGGATCATGAGTTCAAAGCCAGCCTCAGCAAAAGCAAATGGCTACGCAACTCAGTGAGGACTCTGTCTCTAAATCAAATACAAAATAGGGCTGGGGATGTGGTTCAGAAGTAGGGTGCACTCCTAGAATGCATGAGGCCCTGGGTTCAATTCACCAATAGCACACAATAAAAGCGGCAAGGGCTAAGAAGTAGGCTTTTGGAGGAAGTTGGAAACACTCAAAAGACTGGAGTCACGCTCTGCACCTGCCAAAGGCCTTCAAGAAATAGTGGTATCTTTTAGAGTTCAGACTGAGAAAGGCTGGTGGCTAGGACAAGAACTAGATGGAATAGGCATAGGATAAACCTAGAAAACCTTATTCAAGGTCAAGGTCCAGAAGAAAAGATGAGAAAACTGTTAGAAAGTCTTGTAGTCCCACCAGACCTTGCAGCAATGTTAACTCACTCCTTTGTCTGACTAGAATCAAGGTACTGTTTCTAAGTTGATCTGGGCTAGATGGATTAACTTCCAATAAGCTCTGAAACTGGTGTCTCTGTGTGTTTAATATATTACCAGTGATAGTTTAAGAAGGTAGTAGAAAAACATATTTCATGCTTAAGAGTTTTTGCTTACTAAGGCTTATAAAACAAGAAAAGTAATCTCACTTTATTGATGAAGGTGCAGAAACACATTCTCTTCTCATTCATTACTGATGACATATAAACCAGCATCACTAAATAACACAACAGATATACATCCTATTGCCTTTTCAAACTGCTATTGTGAAAGGGACAGTCCTCAGTGTCCTGTCGTCTGTCTCCTTGGCTACCACTGAAGTAAAAGCCAATACCACGGCAAGTCAATAACCAAAAGCCCCATATGAAACGTCATACACTAGACAACTAGATTCATCTCTCATGATTTGTAATGAGGATAGACTGAACCAGAAAGATGTTAAGAGCAAAGTCTAATGAGAAACTCATTTGGAGCCTTGGCAGAGGGCAGAAATCTAAAGTCCCTGAGAGAAAAAATAAAGAGCTAACTCAATTCTGGTCCTTTCTTAAGATAGCCACTTTCATTGGCCTGGGAGGTCTGTATCATCACAATCATTCTTCACTTGAGTTAGTGGGTATTTCTTCTTCACAATCAAAAAGCAGACAGACTCTTGGGCAAAATATGCTATTGGTGAGTGTATGGTTGTACATGATATGTAGAATACTGTTAGGAAAAGGTAATGCTTAGAAAGTTACATACTATGTAAACACATTATAATTAAATTGTTTCATTGCTTAACCAACCCACAGCCCTTTCCAGAGCCCAACAGAAAAGATCAGAAAACAGGACTTGTGTCCCTTCCATCCAGCGTTGGACCACAACAGAAACCAACCAAATCTAATCAATATAGGTTAAAACAACAGGCAAAAATGACACCTACAGGTACATTCTTAACTGGTTGATAAACTAGTCATAACGAAGAATGAATGGTCAGGAGTGGTCATACTGGGAATTAATATCAAAGTAAGTAAACTGAGCTACGGAGACAGAAGATTAGGGTAGAAGTAAAAAAGACACAGGGATAAAGACACCAGATAGTCTTTAAGTGACAAACAGAACAATAGCCTCTGACTCAGAAATTCTGATCCTGAAGAAGCCTGTTTTCTTTTGTTGTCTTTGGATGTCTGGAAACTGCAGCATCTTTTTTACTTGAGTGTTTGCTTCTTACATCCAGGGTAAAGACTGGAATAGAAAGTATTGTAAAGGTAAAAAAATAAAAGTGTAATGGGGGATGTAAGGAAGAGCACACTTCTAATCTAAGAATCCTATATCTTCTATATAATAATAAACTTGCCCCCCAAAATAAAAATATTAGGGGATGAGGATATGTGCATGTACATCACACTATTATTTATATGCGCGTGTGCGCGCACACACACACACACATCAACACAGACATATATTAGTCTTATTTATAAATAGAGAAAAGTAGGAAACAATCTCAACATTCAAAATTCTGTTAACCTAATCATGATGTATTCATACTGGCAAGATTATGCAGCCATTAGAAGCTATACAGAAGTACAGATATCCTCTTCTACTTGAACCATGCTCCCTGACTCAGAAACCAAATAGAGATAGCATGGGATAGTTGTTTTCAATAACCTGGAAAGATGTTTGTGATGTTAGGCTTTAAAAAAAAAGTTACAATATATACTGTATTTTCATTAAAAGTAGCACTTAAATATGTTTGTATATACACACTTTCCATTCTGTCTGTAATGTTCACTTCTTTTTTGCGACTCTTATAAACAATAAAAACTCGAAAATATTAAATGCAGATTTTCAAAGATTACAGGGTATGATATGGATGCCAAGTCCTGACTCTATTTTAGGACTGAGGGGTATTGTGATTAAGAAAGCAAGCAGTCGGGAAGGAAAAAAGAAAGGGTAAATGAGATGACCTAAGATTATGAAGGAGGGGACCTGGGGCTTTATACCAGCTAAAAGTCTTACTGCCCAGTAACAGTCACTCTCTAAAATTAACATTTTATTCTAGCCAATCTCTCCAATGTCTTCCCCCTAACATATTCACTCATTTTCCTATAATGCATTCATTCTAATTCTCTATGGTTGACTATCCTTCATCATGCCTTTGTTCAATAGCAATTCCACTCTCAGTTCCTTCAAAAAGCAGACTATTCTAGACAACAGGGATTGCTCCCTGCCTTGAAAATAGGAACACTGTCAAATTCAGGGGTCTACCTAAGAGTCATTCAAAAATCTCTACACTTCTAGTTATGCACTGGAGTGCCAAATAGGCAGCTCCAAGAGCATAAAAAAGGCACTTCCCCACGAGGGAAATCACACAAGATTAAAATGTAATCAATGTCTATGACGTGACCCCTTCCATACCTTAAATATAAATCTGGAGGCAAAAGAATAAAATGGCAGCACAAAAAGCAGAAATCAAATGACTTGTGTTGTATTCTGTCTAAAGACAGATTAAGAAAGGGCAATTGGGGGCTGGAGTCATAGCACAAGTGGTAGAGCACTTGCCTAGTATGTGTGAGGCATTGAGTTCAATTCTCAGCACCACATATAAATAAATGAAATAAAGGTCCACTGACAACTAAAAAAATATTTTTAAAGAAATTAATTTAAAAAAGAAAAGGAAAAAAAAAGGGCAGTCAGGTGGTGCTTACCTATAATTCCAGCAATTTGGGAGGCTGAGGGCTGAGGAAGGATGATGCTAAGTTCAAGGCCAGCCTAATCAACTTAGCAAGAGACCCTGTCTCAAAACTAAAAGAGGCTGCGAGTATAGCTCAGTAGCAGAGCATCCCTGGATCCAATCCCCAGTTCTGGGGGTGGGGGTTGGGGATAAGAAAAGGTATTATGTTAGTGAGGCAAATAATACCTCACTTACCACTCATTCTTGACCACTTCTCCCTTTGTGAATCATAAAAGTATAAGCTAAAACACTCTACCACTCACTGTGTGTACACATATATATTTGGCAATACTGGGGATTAAACCCAGGGCCTTGCACATGCTAGGCAAGGATTCTCTACCACTGAGGTACATCCCCCACTCCAATTCAGCTTTCTTGAAGCTAAGAGTGGTCACTGACATTTTGGTGAAACAGATAAAAGCCCCTGAGGAGGGATTTCCTTTCTATTTTGCCATTCCAGGTGCCTGGAATATGAACATAATGTCTGGAGGTGCAACAGCTATTCTGTAACCAAAAAATGACAGGAAAATGGAAAGTAGAACCCTAGATCCTTGCAGGGAACATGCTACACAGTCCAATCTGCCCATCTCCAGACTTCTGGTATGTCAGAAAAACTCCTATTTGGTTTGTTTTGGCTTTCTCCTTCCTTTTTTTTTTTTTTTTCCCACCAGCAATTGAACCCAGGGGCACTTTACCACTTAAGACAAACTGGCTTGGAATCCTCCCACCTCAGCCTCCCAAGTTGCTGGGATTACAGACATGCGCCACCACACCTGGCACAAACTCCTATTTGTTAATGTCACTTGCACAGCAGGTTTTCATTTCTGTGAAGCTGTGGGCATTCCTACATGGAACTTAGAACAGTGGTTCTCAACTATCTTTCTTCCTCAACAAATATGAAGGACAGAAAACATACCCTTTACTAAGTTACTCATTATAGCTCTGATTCTCAACTTGGCAGACATCAGAAGTTTGAAAAAGGGCAGAGAATACGGTGACCCTGAATCTTGGTGACTACCAAAGCAATATCTTCCTATTATAAGCACATGTCTGTGAAACCAATCTGGTCCCTCTAAACAAGCAATAAGGATTTTTTGTGCTGATGCTAAGCAAAAGACTTCTCACCCAAGAAGCTGTTTTTCTTTCCAAAGTCAATTCTTCTTTCAAATTTTATTTCCTCTAAGTAATGACTAAGAAATCACTTAAGTAACTATTAATAAACCTCTGTTAACAACTACTCTACAAAAAAAAATGGATACTGATTTCACAGAAATAAAAACCAAGTTTGCTTCAGAAGCATTTATATTATATTTATCATGGTTATAATAAAAACTCTGGTAACTCTGGGATTACATTATATATAGATGGCTCATGTACAATTATATACAGGTGCCCATGAGAGAACATTTCCCACAAGAGACCATTTAATGTTTATCTTATTAATCAATCCCTTTCAGTGCATTTTACTATTGTTTTATATTCCCTACATTTGAGAAATACAGGCTGTCTTCAAGTGGGCACATTTCCACAAACCAGCCACAGAAACTATTCCTACTCAATTTTAAAGGCACTTTTATATATATTCTATTATGCTGTAAAATTTGGATTAAAAAAAATTTCCAGATAAGAATCACTAGATATTTTTGAGAAGAAGATAAAAGACGTTTCCCGTGTAAAATCAATTAAGGTTTTTTAAAACTGATGTAGGCTAGATGCTCTGGTGCACACCTGTAATTCCAGCAACTCAGAAGGCTGAGGCAGGAGGGTCACAATTTCAAGGCCAACCTCAGTAACTTAGGGATACCCTGACTCAAAAAAAAAAAAAAAAAAAAATACTGGAGTCAGTGGTAAAGTGCTCATGTTCAATCCCTGGTACTACAAAAAAACAAACTAAGCTAATGCAAACTCTTCATCAGTGAAGGAAAAAAATACATGTAAATGAAAGACACAAAGCACTAAGAAAACAACCAACCTCTCTTAACATATCAATATAAGCTACTACAACTACATATATAAAGTAATTGCTTTCATTTGGGTGAACTATTTATTTTTAAAAGGCAATCTAATTCTAAAACGGATTTTCTAAGATATGCTAAAATATCTAAATCTTCTTATAATGCACAAAAAAGTACTGCACATGGAAGTCTAGAATATTTAAGTTTACCAAAATCTACAGGAAAAACACAAGAACAATCCTCCTTATTAAACAAGAGGGGATGGGCTAGGGATATAGCTCAGTTGGTAGAATGCTTGCCTCACATGCACAAAGCCCTGGGTTTAATCCCCAGCACCAGCACCGCCCCCCCACCCAAAAAAAAAAAAAACCAAGAGGGGAATAAACAAGATTAAAGAAAATCTCACTCCAAAACTGACTGTGATAGGTTTGACATTCATCGTCGCATGCATATTTCACTGAAAAGTTCAAAAATAAGGATACAGTAGCACATGCCTATTAATTCCAGCAACTTGGGATGCCAGGGCAGGACAGAGGATTTCAAGTTCAAGGCCAGCCTCAGCAACTTAGTGAGGCACTAAGCAACTTAGTGAGGCACTAAGCAACTTTGTGAGACCCTGTCTCAAAATAAAATTTTAAAAAGGGCTAGAGATGTGGCTCAGTGGTTAAGCACCCCTGAGTTCAATCCCTGGTACCAAAAAAATAAAAATAAATATATATATATATATTTTTTTTTTCACAAATAATAATCACTCTTTCAATGGGTTTTCCCTTCACTGGCTCGGCTGAAAGTCAATATACTCAAGACTTCTACCCACTGAGAGATGGAAGCCAAGTTCATTCTTCTGAGATGCCAGTGAAAGGTTTGATCCCTGATGAAGAGCATGTATATGTCTACCAAGTGTTGATGTACAGGTCAAAATAAAACTATTTCCATACTGGAGAACAACTCAAATTCGTGGGTTCAGTTGATGATTCCTATTGAAAGGATGGCATAAAGAATAACTGGAGGCGCTGTTCACTTGAGAAAGTAAAATATATATTTAATCATTACAGAACATTAATAGGTTTACTAAGTTAAAAAAAAAAGTTCCTTAGAGTTTCCTTAGAGAAAAATTTTATCACTTTTTTAAACGAGAATATAAGATATGAGCTTATATCACCGTCAAACAAAAGTTGTTCCAAGAGGAATTTTTAAAATTTTTAAATGGTATAAATATGTGTAGGTATACCTGTTTCAACATGGTGGAAATAAATTTAAAATTTCTTCAGCTCAGCTTGACAAATGCACTTTAATTATTAGAAATTAAATAAACCACAAAAAATGTAAATCAACATTACCATACTTGGTGCCTCCAAGTTTAGGTACATTGAAGAACTTCTTACTTGAATTGTCATTTAATGTTTCAATAAGGTACTCAAAGGCATATCCTGGGGGAGATAAAAAAAACTTTCATTAAACGTAGCTACAAAGTAAAATTACCTGGATATTAGTTTTGCCCAACAGAATCTTCTTCATTGTTCAATAAGGCAGTTATTAGCCACAGGTGGCTACCGCTCACTTGAAATGTGGCTACAGAAGCTGAGAAAATGGAATTTTTAACTTTTAAGTCACACATGGCTAATGTCCACAATACTGGACAGTATAATTTTAAACTATGACTCTTTTTCAAGCAAAATCTGGTAAGATAATTCACTCCTAAAATGTGTTTGAGAATGCCTGGAAAGAATATGAATGACTTACCCGGTTTATAGGCACGTTTTAGAAAGACATGTCCTAAAAATTGTGTAAATTCAAGATAGAACAATTTGAGAACACAACTGCTAGAATTATTTTTTAAAAACTTAAAATTTTTTTATTGCACATTCAACAACTGACAAAACCAAAACAACAACAAAAAAAAAACATAAGACATTCTAGGTCTTAAGGATTAAGATAAAACTGAACAACAAAACACTGAGGTAAACTAGCATATTCTCCCTAACGGTCCTTCTGGTTTGGCTGCAATTTAAGCTGAACCTCATGGTCAAAGACCTATAAACCTCACTGGTTTATGCCCCAGGTCCAAATGTTCTCCAGGGAAATGGCAGGGAGGCAGCCTTGAGGTTGAAAAGAACCTTTAGATCTTTTTATGAAGACACTGCAGTGGGTGGGTAGGACCCTCAACACAGTTAGGGCCACCGTCCAAAATGAAGAGACATAAGCACAGCCCACTTTCAGAATGGCTCGTGTTTTCCTCTTTTTGTAGAGGGAGGTGGACGTGGGAAGAAATTCATAGCTGCAATCAATGATCAGAAAACAGGCTGACTACGGTTCAGCCTTGACTGCCCCTAATTCTGCTTCCAGAGACAAGAGGAAAGAGCTCCAGGCTGGGCAGTGGGCTAGACAACAAGATAGGTGGACCCAAACAAGGAGACAAGGACCCCCACCCCCATTTCTCACAAGTGGGGGGCGGGTAGGGGAAGATGGTGGGCCTCTCTCTCCCTGCACCTAGTGTCACTAACTAGGGCTAGGAGGCCGCAGGCACAAAGCGGCGACCACCGGGATGAGGTAGGTGCGGGTCACAGCCGGAGGCCAGGCCTATGGCCCGACTGAGAACCCGCTAGGAGAGTGGGGGCGGGGAGGCCTGCCTTCCGCGGCCTCCGCGCAGAGCGCGGCCCAGCAGACAGGCCCCGAGGGGAGCACGAACTGAGAGCCCTGAGGGATCCGGGCGCCGGCCGGGCGACTCTAGGCGAGAGAATCAAGGAACACGGCGCCCGGGCAGCGCGTGTCTCCAGCAGCTAGACCCAAGTCGGCGGCCCGAAACTGACCTGCACTTGGGGCGTCCATCGCCGGAGACCATATTATCCCTGCGGGGAGGGGGCCGGCGGGGGAAGGAGGGGGAGGCCGGGCTGGGAAGAGGGGGAGGAAGACAGGCGGACTGGCAAGGGAGGAAGGAAGGAAGCAGTCTCGCGCAAACACCGCGAGAGCCGCAGAGCTGGCTCCGGGTCTGCGCTCGCGGGATTTGCCGCCTTACTCCCGCGAGATCTTCAGCCTAGAAACAAAGAGAAAGGCTGGAGCTTTGCCCGTAGGAGACTTCTTGCGCAGTCGCCGCTGTTCTCGCGAGTGGGGGCGGAGCTCTGGTAGGCAGTAACGTAGGCGTCTCTAGCTGCGCCGGGGTTACCTAGTGTGGCCCCGAGGGTTCGTTTGTGGGTTCTGAAGTCGAGCGGCTTGTGGCTTCCTAAGGGGTGTTTTTGGCAGTGGCTAATGGAAATCGGAACTCCTGGGGAAACAGCGTAATGAGAACCACTTAACATTAAACAGTAATATGAAGATGGCCAGACTTGATCCGGCACATCGGAGGCGCTCATATTAAATGAATTTTTCCTTACGTTCCTGTAGCGTCAACCTCTTCCTTTCCGCCGACTCCAGCAGCGGTGGATCCTTCTAGTCTACCCGTCGATCCCAGCTCTTATAATCCCTGCATTTTACCCTACCTATCTCCTTATCTCCCCGTGGTAGCCAGCTTCCCAGAAAGCCTTGCCTATACTTGCCATTCTCCCACACTATCCCTCTACAATCTGGCTTTCACTGCCAGAAATGTTTTTGCTCAAGGTCAGTAGTAACTTGACTTGTTAATCTCATTTCTTAATCCTTATTCTACCTTCATTGAAACATGCGTTTTCATCAGTTTCTGTGACTCCAGGCTTTTTTCTCTTCTTTTTCTTACCCATAAAGGTGCTTCGTCTTAGTCCTCTTTGCAGGCCCCATCTTTGGCCCATCCATTAAATATAGTGGACCTTAAATAACTAAGGGTCCTCCCTTGCTCCTTCTGTCACTTCATTTTCCCTGGCCTATCTCATTCCCCCTTTCACTTCAATTATTAGTATGTTGATGCTTCGTAGCCTACCTGTAACAACCCCATCTCCTAACCCAGAGGTACTTGCAACTGTTGGGTACTTCCAACATTCCACAGGCATCTGGATGCAAAATCTCCAAAACAGAACTCCTCATTTCCCCCTAAAATTAATTATTTCTTTTGTATTGCTGTATCTTTTGTATAGCATTGCTATCCACCCAGTTGCCCAGGCCAGAAACTGGCACATTAACCTGCACACCTTCACCCTTTTCCTTTAATCATTGACCCACATGCTGTCAACCAAGCCCCAATTTCCTCTATTTATTCACGTTTCTAGAGATTTCCCTTGCTACCCACTCAGGTCTAGACAGCTGTGACAATCTTCTCCTCAAAAGACCGTAGCACATTAGTACTCACAATCTCCATTTTCATGATAGACTAAACCTCAGAAGGTACTAAAGGTAATCCTGAAAACTAACTTACCGTATCCAACTCAGCTACCAAGTGACTGACTATAAAAATGGGAACTCAATTCAAATGGATATACAAGGTCACATGCTTAACTTGGACTTTTGTGATCTGGTATGTCATGCCTATTGTTCATACCTTACACCCTGAACACCTTACACCTCAAACCCTGAACACCTTAAGGCAGAGTGATCTCTATCCCTCTGGAACACCTTATTTGCTGTTCCCTCTTGGAACATTCTGCTGTGCACTATTGGACTAACCCCTACTCATTCTTAAGAAGTTCACCCTCAGTCCATTTATTCCTATAGGAAATCTTCACTAACTACCACCCAGTCTGAGCTGGGAACATGACAAAATGCTTCCCTAGCATTCTTTATTAAAGCACTTAATTGTACTTGATTGTAATTGCCCATTTATTCTATTGCCCATGTCTCAAGTGCTTTTAGCTGCATACAAGAGAGTACCCAACTAACAGTGTTTTAAATAACACAGACCTGTAATTATCTCACATAAGGAAGTCCACAATAGGCAGTTTCATAATTGGTACTGAGATAGATATTTGGGGAACTATATATAGAGAAGTTTACTGAGCCTTGAAGGAAGCACCATAAACCTGGCATGTGCCAAATCTTCAGCATCACGTGTAAATAAATAAAAAAATAAAGGTACATCAACAACTAAAATAAAATATTTTAAAAAAACACCTAGGTTCATGCCTTATGTTGGCCCTATGCAGTTGGTTTTTGTTCCTCAGGCTGTGTTCCTCATCTCATAGTTGCAAGATGACTATAGCAGAATGTCATCCTTCCAAAAGCAGGAAAAAAGTGATAAGAAGCCCTCTTTTTATCAGAAAAACATTTTTTTTTCCTGAAGATCTTAAACAGATTTCTCATTGACCAGAAATTAGACTGGTATATCTCCACCTTATTAAACCAACACCTCTTCTTTATGACAAATATTTTGTAATGTCTCTTTTACTATCTGGCATGAAATTCACAAGTAATATAGTCTACACACAACAATAAAATAACCAATGCCTTAAATGCAATATAAAGGAGAAGAAAAGAAAAGTAATTCATTAGAAAATAATATATATCATGTAGATGCATAGGTATGTCTGTGTTAGATGACATAAAGGAGTATGTATACTTATAATGAATGAATGTGGACTTACAGAATGCATACATTATAGCATGCACAATTAGTTATTAAAAATGCAAATGTATGTATATATAGTATATGTGCATACAAGCAGTATAGCAAAACATTAAAAGTTCCCAGTACTCATCCTAAGAATTAGGCATTCTTCTTTGATTTTTTTTCTTCTCTGTTTCTTCCTTTCCCTTTTCTGTTTAAGTTACTTGTAATTCAATTTCTTTAACACTAAACATTGATTTCTTATTATAGCCAGTTCAATGTTTTTTCCACCAGACTAGACAACTTTTAGCAAAACTCTTATTGCTAATTTGATAACTTCATTGTCATTTCCTATAGCATCTTCTGTGTGATTCTTTTCTAGAAATTCTGGGACCGTTTTAGCACTTGGGCCTATTGCATTTACTTTCTATGCATTGTAAGTACCAGAGGGATCTGTCTGATATAATCTTAGGATACCATCATTATCAAAACCTACAATTAAGGCAGAGATATTAAAAGGCTTTTTTCTATTGGTCTGAGTATATTTCTGCTTTAAAGTTGCTATGAAGCGAGTTATATATTATTCTACAGTGACAGGGTCCTCAATTGTAAGCTTATGGCTCTGGCACTCAACCCGGGCTCTGTTTATTACAGCTCTACCATCAGCAGTCAGTCCTCCAAAAGCCATGCAGATGTGATCATCAAGCGCACAAATTTTCCTCCCAGTTCTTTTAAGCTGGGCAACATTTTTTTTTCCTACTCCAAGCACATCTATATTGGTGCTTTGAATTCCAACCACAGTGGATTATTTCTTCACTGCTTCCTGGGCATATTCCATCTGGAAAAGTTGTCCATCTGGAGAGAAGACAGTGATTGCCTTGTTGTACTGAGATACCATCCATAGGACTAATATTCCAGCGAGCCTAAGATTCTACTGGAGCTGAAGCTGGCTGGGAATGGCTTATAATACCATATGCTAACACCCAGAAACCTTAATTCTTATACCATAAAATTCACCCGATTTAATCCTATTTATTTTGTAATACTTGCATGCAGTTTATGAAATAATAAAGGCCCCATATATTCACCACCCAGTTTTCCTTTGTGTAACATAGTACAACATCCAAATAAGGAAACTGACATTGATATAATCCTTCCACCTATTCCGACTTCAGCAGTTTTATATGCATTCCTTTGTAGCACACACTCACATTTAGTTCATCTGCATAGACTGACCTCCACCACAGCAAGACTCAGAACATTTCCAAGGATCATTCATGTTGCCTTTTTATAACCAATAAAATCTACTTTCCTCCTAGGCTGCCACTTCCTTATCTCCTACTCTCCACCTTAATCTGTTCTCCATTTTAATACACAAACAGAATCATATGGTATGTTTTCATAACACATTTTTTTCAATTTACATTCCCAGTGAGATTTTTTTTTAATCCCATTTTTAGATCAGTGTCCTGGGCAATGCCCAGGCTGGTTCATCTTTTCTTTTTTAATTAACATTTTTATTTTGGAAAATTTCAAAGGTACAGAAAAATCACAAGATAATTATAACAATCTCTCTTCTATACCCAGATTTATTTATTTACTGTTAGCATTTTATCACATTTGCTTTATCTCTTCCTATAGATTATATATAGCACAGCAAGGTCCTCATTAGTTCTTTTTCTAAATTTTTTTGAAGGAAATGTTAACGATTATGACCTTTCAACCCTACTTCATGGTATATCTCCTAACATCGGGACAGTCTCTTAAATAATCACAGTACAATAATCAAATTCAGGAAACTTAACATTGATACAATACAATTTATATTCATATTTCATTAATTCAAATCATCAGATCTTATGAATTTGAATAATCTCTACTCAAACACTGATATGATTTAAAAGTTTATGTTCAAATTTTGCCAGTTGTCCCAATATCACTTTTTCCTAGAAACTTTTTTCCCACCCTAGAACCCAATCCAGAATCTAGCATTGCATTTACATGTCATATCTATTGAATCTGCTATAACTGGAACATTTCCTGCTTTTAATTTGATACACAGTATTGACATTTTTGAAGCATAATGGCCATTTCCTTTGCAAAAATGTCCTTCAATTTGGGCATGCCTAAATATTTCTTCATGCTTAAACTTACACTACACATTTTTGGCAGGAATGCTACATAAGTGATATTTTGTTCTTTTTATTGCACAATATCAGGAGGCACCTGATTTTACTTATTTCTCTTTTTAGTAACTGGGTCATTTCTTAACCTAAATCTAGAGCAGGATTTTAATTCAGGTCTTCAGGACTCTAGAGTCATGTTTTACCTATCCACAGCTCTACATTTAGATGTGGTCTCAGGTATTACAAGGTGTGTAGTTGGAGGCTCCCACTACCTTTGGACTCCTAGTATGATCTCTCAGTAGCTAATCCCTAAATCCTGCTATGTTCTACCAAGATACGTTTTAGTTCTCACTGAGAAAGCCTGTTTAGTTATTGATGGTTCAAAAATTAATGTCACATCTTAAAAAATCAAAACCACGATAAACAAGAATGCCTGTCCACTCTATGGCTTACCTTTGAAGCCACTGATGCGCCTGATCATGGGGTAACATGAGAGCATTGGCCACCAGCCCTTAGCATGTGAAATCAAAGGGAACCATTATACATCCAAAGCAGGTAACTGTATGTTCTGCACATCTAGTCAAGAGAAATACAGATAGAAATTTTTGTCTTTTCACCAATAAGAGTAGACAAAACATTAGAAAGTCACTTAAATCTCTACTACCAGGAGGTAGTTACAAATGTTGATGTAATCTCGGCATGGTGGTACATGCCTTTAATACCAGTTACTCTCTGGAGGCTGAGGCAGGAGGATTGCAAGTTCAAAGCCAGCCTCAGCAATATAGCGAGGCCAAAAGCAACTTAGCAAGACTCTGTTTCAAAATAAAAAGGGCTGGGGATGTGGCTCAGTGGTTAAGAGTCCTTGGGTTTAATCCCTGATTCAAAAAAAAAAAAAAGTTTATGTAGACATATAGTGCAGAACACTGTCCTCAGAACTGTGTTAAGATAGAAAATAAATAGAAAAAGCCTTATTCCTTTCTTCTTCTTCTTCTTCTTCTTCTTCTTATTATTATTATTATTATTATTATTATTATTACTGCACTGGGGATTGAATGCAGGGTGCTTTACCACTGAGCTATAGCTCCATTCTTTCTATTTTCAATTTTGAGCCAAGGTCTCACTAAATTGCTGAGAGTCTTGCTAAAGTGCTTTAATCCCAAATCACTGGGATTAAAGGCATAGGCTATCACGCTTGGCCGTTATTGCTCTTTCTAAGGGAAAGGATGGAAATACCATCAGTAAAATGATATAGGAACATAAATTTCACAAATACTGTTGTGCATTGAATTGTACCCCCCTCCCCATTCATGTTTTAAAGTCCTAACTTCTCAGGATCTGTGTATATGACCTTATTTGGAAATAAGGTGATTAGTTAAGATGAGGTCATACTGGAGTAGTCTGGTCCTAATCTGATGACTGGTTCCTTATGAGAAAACAGGCACATAGACACAGAGGGAGGTAGCCACGTGAAGAAACAAAACACAGAGAGAACACCATGATCCTGAAGGCAGAAATTGGGGTAATGCCTCTACAAGCCAAGGAGAGAGGCCTGGAACAATCCTTCCCACAGCCCTCGGAGGAACCAACCCTGCCAATACCGTAATTTCTGGCTTGCAGCCTCTAGAACTGTGAGACTGTAAATTTTTGTTTATGTTACCCAGTTTGTAGTACTTTGTTATGGCAGCTCCAGGTTACCAATACAAACACCTTCTGGGAACATGTAAGGTAGAGCAGAGAGAGTAAGGGGGAGCAGTCAGGATACCTGGATCAATGACAGCTCAGCCCCAAATTTGCCGTGTGGCCATGACCAAATGCATGAATGGATCAGGCTTCTGCTGTGAAATTACTCAGTGGAAGTAAATCTTGTAAGTTCAGGAATGATTTTATATAGTCTATGATTGCATATTTCTATTTTTCAAGCATATTCCTTTTGTCCATCCCTCTCATCAGAGATGATTATGGCATCCTATCAAATTAGAATTCCCAAATGTCTCTTGGTTTCATCTCCTTTACTGATGCCTTAATTTAAGTTCTGGTCATTTCCCACCTGAACCACCATATTCAATTAAACCCTATTAAATTTGGTGATTTAAAAAATGGTGATTGTATGTTCTTCAATGTAACATTCATTTCCTAATTGATCTCCCTCTTCCTGCTTGCCTACCTCTCACCATTGCTCTAATCACCCTTTACAACCTCACCAGGATATTCTTTCTCAAAGGCAAATCTGATCATGTTTGCTTAAAATCCTTCAAAGTCTCCCGACATTGCCTTCAAAGAAATCAGACTTCTCAGCTCAGCATCTGAGGCCTATTTGGGACTGAACTTTGCCTATCCTTCATTCTTTTTTGAAATAAACCTCATTCCTACCCAATACTGGACCCAAACAGAATAAGCTTCGCACTGCCTCAAGCTTCACGTTCACTAGCTAACTCCTGGCTGTCACTGGGAAACAGCAGCTCTTTTTGTTGTTGTTGTTACTAGGGATTGAACCCAAGGGTGCTTAACCACTGAGCCACATCCCCAGTCCTTTTAGAAAATTATTTATTTAGGTATTGGGGATTGAACCCAGGAGCACTTTATATCCCTAACCCTTTGCCTTTTTTATTTTGAGGTAGGGTCTTGCTAAATTGCTGAGGCTGGCTTTGAACTTGTGATCCTCCTGCCTCAGGCTTCCGCGTGGCTGGGGTTACAGGCATGTACCACTACACCCAGTCAACAGCAGCTCCTCTTGATATAATTTTGCTGCTCTCCTCCTTTCCCCACACCCAACCCTGGGCTCCCTCTTTCTTCCCTTCAAAGCCACCTAGGCTTCCGCTTTCCTCTTAGAACACTTAGTGCATTGTGCTGTAATTCCTGATTTTTCTGTTCATTCACTAAACTGAGAGCTCCCTGAACACAAGCACTAAGTTTTCACTTACCTCCCTATCTCCTAGCACAAGTCCTAGCATATGGCAGTTGGCATACTCCAGAAAGTCTTGTTAAATCAATGAATGGATGAGTGAATGAATTAAAACAAACAAACAAAAAAAACGTAATCCCGCATGCAAGAATTTCCAGATCTATATAATAGGCAAATTAGATATAAACTATTTTAATTATGAAATAATTCATCTTTCAGAAATAATTTTCTACAGCTGGATACAGTGGCATATGTCTATAATCCCAGCTTCTCAGAAGGCTGAAGCAGGAGGATCACAAGTTCAAGGTAACTTAGTGAAATCTTGTCTCAAATTTTAAAATAAAAAGAGCCAAGTATATAGCTCAGTGGTAGAGTGCTACTAAATTCAACCTATAGAACTGCAAAAAAGTAAAAATAAGTTAAAAATAACTTTCTACAGGAATTCTATAAATAGCAAGTTATCCTTGAAAACATGTCTTGAATTTAAAAATTCAATTGATGAAAACTTGACCCCTGTCAAGTGGCTGGGTTGGACACTTTGCTTGGTTCAACCACCAAACCTACATACCAGAACAGTGAGAAGAATGAGATCTGTCCTTCAGGAACTCATAAAAATATGTTAGTATAAGTGGTAATAAAAATAATAATAGCTAACACCTGCTGAACTTTTGTTAAATGAGATAATATTATGCAAAACACTTAAATCCTCAAAGCTGTATTATACCAGTTAGGATGCTTTCACCTCCAAATTAAAAAAAAAAATGAATGCAACTCCAACTGGCTTAAATACATGCCACTGATGTTACCAACCAAGGTACAGTCAGCCCTCGTTGAATTGAAAATATTTGAGGAAAAAATGCTTCTGTACTCAACATGAACAGGCTTTTTTTTTTCCTTTTTCTTTTAATTATTCCCTGGTCAGGATCTTTGTGAATATTTGATATCAAATTTCCTGTGTCTTCTGCCCAAATACTGTCAATTTTCTTTGGGCAATTCAACCCTTCTCTAATTCCCATTCACTGGACCACCATTGGACCAGTAATTGGTTCAGGAATTGGAGTAATAATTTACTTAGAAGCAACAAATCATGACAAAACTTTCTGGAGCTTCTAAGAAAGGGAAGCTTTCCTTTCTCCTCTGCATATAATAGGAGTGAGGTTTTGACATCTAGAACTGCTGCAGCCATGTTGCACCACAGCAGTGAGTCTGGAGTCCACTTTGTGGTAACTGAGAATAAAGCCAAGACTGTCGACAACAGAGACAAGGTAGAGAAATGCTGGATTCTTGGTGTCATTCTTTTCGCTTCCGAATGAAGCCGGGCTGTTCTCTACTAGAACTTGTTCTTGTTATGAGAGCCAATAAATCCCCCTTATAGTGTTAAATAAAATTTATAGGATGCCATTGGCTTGGGCTCTGTGCCAGGCCAAACAGACCAAATCAAAATGGAGAAACTCATGCTGATGTTTCCACACCATCAAGCCAAAACCAATCTTTCTGACCTTCCAAGAAATCAGGAGAGAGAGAGAGAGAGATGATAGCCAAATCCCCAAACTGCCATTTTTGGTTATCATGATAAGGAAGCCCTGATGCTTTAATTTTACAAAGAAAGCAGTTCTGAAACAACCAATCCACACTTTGCTCTCTGTTTTTGCTTTCTTCAGCCCTTTTGTGCCTATAAAGCCTAGTTCATCTGCTCAGCTCATCAAAACACTCAGTCTATTTTTTTTTTTTTTTTGAGAGAGAGAGAGAGAGAGAGAGAGAGAATTTTTTAATATTTATTTTTTTAGTTTTCGGTGGACACAATATCTTTATTTTTATGTGGGGATGAGGATCGAACCCAGCGCCCCGCACATGCCAGGCCAGCACGTTACCTCTTGAGCCACATCCCCTGCCCCACTCAATCTATTTTAAAGAATGAGCTATTGCCCAATTTTAGAATCACAAATAAGGCCAATTAGATCTTTAAATGTGTTGCAATTTTGTGTTTTGACAATAGTTTAAGTCATCTTATGCTTTTGCAATTTTTTTAATCAAAAGAATCTAACTGATATTGCTATCTACTAGCTATGCAATTTGGGGCAAATTAACTCTCTGAGCTGCAGTTTCCTTCAACTGTAAAGTGGAGTCAATAAACACTGCCTACTTGGATTATTATTAATAATAATTTTATTTAAAATTTTTTTTTGGCACTGGGATTGAATCCAGAGGTGCTTTACCACTGAGCTACATCCCCAGCCCTTCATATATATATGTTTTTTATTCTGAGACAGGATTTCACTAAGTTGCTTAGAGTTTTGCTAAATTGCTAAGGCTGGCCTTGGTTTGTGATCCTCCTATCTCAGCCTCCTAAACCACTGAGATTACAAGTGTGTGCCTCCATGACCAGCTGCCTACTTGAATTATTGTGCTAATTCAATGCATGTGAAGGGTTATAGTAGTGCCCAATTGTGTGTATAACAAATTATCATAAATTTAGTGGCTTAAAACAGGATGATTTTATTATCTTATAGTTCTGAAGATCAGAAATTTGAAACAGGTCTCACTAGACTAAAACTAAGATATCAGCAAGGCCACAGTCCCCCTCTGAGGCTCTAGGGGAGAATCTATTTTCTGGCCTTTCCAGCTTCTGGAAGCTTCTCTCATTCCATGGCTTGTACTTCCCATCCTTCTTCAAAGCCATCAATGATATCACTCAGATTTCTGCCTCTGTCATCACATCCCTTTCTCTGACTCCTTGTCTCCCTCTTTCACTAATAAGGAAACCTGTGACGCAATGGAGCCTACTCAGATAGCCCAGGATAATCTCTGCCTCTCAGGGTTAGCTGATTAACAATCTTTTTCTTCCATCTGCAGACTTAATCCCCTTGCCATTTAACCTAACATATTCACAGGTTGTGGGGACAAAGACAGGGACATCTTTGGAGAAGTGGGAGGAGTTATTTTGCCTCCCACGGGGTGTATCCTAGTATGGACTTGTACTTCATGCTCTATTAATCATTTTCATTGCCTCTGAAATAAGATGTAGACTACTTCACCCCACGTGATGAGAATGGAAGAAGGTTTCTTGGAGAAAACAATGTCTGAACAGAGTCCATTTTAAAATAACGCCTGCCATTGGTTGAAGAGCTCAGACACTGTCCAGTTTGCATAACCTATTTGCAATCCTCATAATAATCTTGAAGACAAATATGATTATTAGCCCTATTGTACAAATACAAAAACTGAGGTTCAGAGATGTGGAAAATATAGTCCCTTGTTAGCACTCATTAGTCGGTGGAATTAGAACTCAGTTTTAATGAGAGCAAAAGAAAACAATAGGTCTAAAACGTGGGGCACCATAGAGAAGGCAGGCTCAGAAGGGGCCTTGTGTTGTGGATTCCCAAATGGCCAAAGGATTGTGCCAGGGGGCCAAGAAAGATATTTGGAAAGAAAGTGTACAAGAATCTGGAAGAAATTTGGGATGATGTGGAAGCTATAATCCATTTAATTTACAGATTTTATAAATACTTTGAAGTGTCAGAACAAGAAAGAATATGTGAACCACCTAGCTTAATGTTTTATATATGAGTTATGTTTTATATATAACTCCCATTATGAGTTATGGAGTGAGATAGTAGCAGAGCAGAAATGGGAGACCAGATTCTGGGCCCCAGCCCCACACCCCCTCTGGGATTTCAGGCAGCTACCCAGGTTCTGAACAAGGTGAACCCTGGGAGAAGTTCTGCATTCTCAGTTCTATGAGAGATATTCCCTCCTCTCCTGCAGACCAGCAGTTTGTGCCCAGAAAATACAGGAGTTACAGCGTTGGCTGCTGTTAGACACAGTGGCCTCTTGGGGGCAGCAGCATGAGGCAGTGTCTCATAGAGAGCTACAGATGGAGGCTATAAGAACAATATCTAGCCTCTGTTCCAGTGGTAGTGAAGCACTCAGGGAATGATAAAGAAATGAAGTTCCCAACTGAACTATCTCACATGGTAATGAAAACAGGATTTGTTAAATTTTATTTTATTTTTTACACTTAAGACACTCAAATGGTCCTTTCAGAGCAATCATCCTATTAGGTTAGATAAATATCTATTCTGAAGAGGTTGCCCACACTCAAAACATTACAGTCACTCTTTTTTTTTTTTTTTTTTTTTTTTGTCAGAAGGGCCTTCAGAGCTGAGGATGAACCAAAAGGATCAGGCTCGAAGTACTGTTCATTTAAAGCCCATAATATTAAAATCTGAATTTCCCCTGTCTCCTAAAAAATTCTACTCTCCCCCCACTAAGATATATCATCCTAAAATCAGGCATGGTGGTGCACTCGGGAGGCTGAGGTGGGAGGATCTCTTGATTCCAGGAGATCAAGAGCAGCCTGGGTAACATAGCAAGACTTCATCTTGAGGGGATATGTGTGCGCCTGGTCCTAGTCACCATCCCCTCTGTCCTGGGTTGCAGCAACCAAACTAGTCTGAACATAACCACCAAAAGAATTCTGTTACAGTGGAAGCCAGCTCACATCATCCTCGGCTCAGAGCTCCACACTGGCTCCTGTCTCCCTCAATGTAAAGCTCAAGCCCTCACCAGGACTTCCAAACTGAGCTGCCCCTTCTCTGTGACCTCATCTCTGACATACCCCTTGCTCACTCTGCACTAGCCTCATTCTTGGCTCTTTGCAGTTCCCTGAGCACCAAGCGCAGTCCATTCTCCAAGCCTTTGCACTCTGTTGGGAATGCTCCTCCCAGCCCCCAACATGGGCTTGCTCCTTCCCTTTCTCTGGGTGTCTGCTCTAATTTGCCCTGCTCAAGCATGCTTTCTCCGGACACCAAACATATATGGTGAACCCAATGCTCCTTATACACATTATTCTATTTTATTCCTCTCAGCAGCACTTACTATGATCTAACATGCTGAGCATTTAACTCCGTTATCGTCCATCTCCTACTAGAATCTGGACTCCTTGAGGGCAATAACTTGGTTGTTTTGTTCACTATTGTATCCCGGTGCCTAGAATTGGTACACTATAGGTGCTCCATAAATATTTATTGAATAGATGCATAAATCAAGTCGCCCAAAGACAAGTTCAAAGAAAGTCTTGTCTCTCTGAAGCTCAAGTGGAGGATATTAGAGGAGAAACATCTCTATTGATTTTGGTGACACTGGCCTTTCTGACTTAAATGCAAGGACACTTAAATGTTCAAAGAGGAAAGGTTCTTCTTTGTTGAGTGTGTGCCTACTTTGTTGGCAGAAGTGAGGGTGGAAAATTGTTTAAGTTCAGCAAAAGCAGAAGCCAGACGACTGGGCTTCCTGCAGCCAAGAGCCTCACAGCTCTAGAGAAGACGTCTCATTCCTGGGGCAGTTGTCACATAACCTCGTGCTTCCATTCTTAGTTTTAGGACTTGGAATACCTTTGTGTATTGTTAAAGCAAGAAGCCTTGTTTCTGAAAATGTGATGGCTTGGTCCTGGCATGCAGAGACCTCTGGAGGTCGACAAAGAGTTTCATGGAAGGAATTGAAGTTGAGCTCCTAGGTCATTTAGCTCAGAGCCTACCACATCCTTCTCCTCTGATGGAGCTCCCTCCCACGGCCTATCTGCGTCAGGATTATCCTTGGCTTCCTGACTGGCACTCCACCTGCACCCCTCTGCCCTGCTGGGTTTCCAGAGGCACCAATTTTAATTACAGTCACTTTCCTGTCCAACACCTCCAGCCATGCACAAAAGGCCAAAGTCCAATCTCTCTAGCCTGATATTTGAGCCATCTGGCATCTGACTCCAGGGCACCTGTTTCCACTCTTGTTAATGTCTCACCTTCCTGTATCTTCTGGGTCATCTGACCTAGTCATCTAATAGGTCCTGAGCTTCTCCCCAGGCACTTAGGTTTCAGCTGTCTCTATGATAGAATGCCACCCCCACTCTCTCTGGCTATGCAAGCCACATATTTTGTTTTTTCTGAAATCTTCCCAATCTTCCATACCTCAGTGGCATGGCTTCTCTCTCTACACAGATGACATCATTATCTGAGCCTACCTGTAGCTCTTCTTGAAGACCCAGGGAAGAGCTCCTTCAGTTCAGGAAGGGCTGAGCAGGAGGGCGATTAGGTTGGAAGGACTCAGCAGGGCTACAGAGGACCCTTCAGCACCAATGCTTCACACCAGTCTCATCTCTGGAACCCCTCCCCCAACCTTTTGGCCTTTGGCCTTTCTAAGCCCCACCTTTCATATCCCACCTGCTCCCTATATCAAGGATTGTGTTCTGTTGTTGGTATTGCCCTTCCAGCCCCTCTTCTCTTCATGGAGCTCAATCTTTCACAGTATGAACATCTGTCTCCCAACACTGGATATATCTGTAGCATTGAACATTTTGTATTTTTCAAAAGCACAAAACCCAAGCACAAGCCCACTACTGTGTCTAGTGCTTAGTTAAAGAAGCTGCTACTTGTCCCAACTGGAAGAAAAATGATGTCTTGATCCTTACTGAAAGATATTATCATACAGTGTGTATGCAACCTAAAGGATTTTCAAGAGTCATTTTGACTAAATAGAATTTCTACTTTAAGTGCTAACTCTAGAACCTTCCTCAATATATGGTGTAATTCCATTAGTTTATTTCTGAGATAAGTACAGATTTCATTTGGACAAAGTATGATCTACATAGGTAGAGACCTTTGCCCAAATGATCTCCTGAGTCCCAGGATGTCTTCCTCTGCAGGGGGGAGTCCATCTTGAAGACTTCAAGCTGTAGATCTGAGCTCTGTGTCAGAGCTGGGGGCTGGCTCCAGGATGCAACAGTCTTCTGAGCCTCAGGTCTGAGAATCACAGAAAATGACTCATCAGACAGCATGAAGGAGAAGAGGGCAGGTGAGATTCAGCTTCTCTGTGATTTTTGAGGCAGGAATCTGATTGTGAGATTACATGAATTGCATGGGGGCATGGGCATCTCTTTTTCTGGCATAGAATAGGATAGAGGTGGCATAATTCTGGAGCAGTCAGGTGAAGACAGTCTCCTGATTGTCACATAAATAATAGTTCCCTTGGTAGCCCAGTTCTGCAGTGTATTTTGTAAATTGTTCTCATAAGCTCAACCTGGACAGGCTTCTTTGAGCTCTTCATATCAACCATGGATCAATTTCAAAAGATAAAACCCATTTTAGTTAATTTAAGCAGGAAAATGTTTCACTACAGGGGCGCGAGGGACCTTCCTTGATAGAAGAGCTGAAAAAATCAACTAGAGGTTGAGGTTGCATGACTGACCCCCCAAATCCCCAAGGGAGCTGCTTCATGGGTCATCAGGAAGCCCCTGGCCCCAGAACCACACCATTGCTGCCACAACCCTCTGTACTGAGAAACTGATGTGACAATAATAAATAAATAACAGCAGCTTCTACCTCAAGGCCTGTCCTAAGGAAGGGGGCATGACCCTTGTCCTTGGAAAAACCCACAGAGCCTTTCTAGGCACATATCCACCCTGCTGAATTGTTTGTTTGCAAATAACAGGAGAGATCTGTGGTGCCAGGTGTCCCTGACTCAGTTAGGCTAGGTGAGGACCCATAGCAACCCCTAGCAACTACCAATCAGCATGAGCCAGAGAAAATACCTGGGATGCCAGATGACCCCCCAGTAGTTTATGGTGGTCGATAACATGTTGGGAAACCATGTAGTTCAGCATATACTCCCCTCATGGCTTAAACCAATCAGTTCAAAGGAATCCCCCTCTTGTACTAACCAATCATCCCTACCCAACTTGTTCCCGCCAGTGAATGTGCTAATCAATGTTAAGAGTTGTTGTTTGATTTTCCCGGAGTATGGAATGATTTGCTGTGTGATGTTGTGACGCATAGAGTATCCCCCAAAACATATAAAATCTCACTGAACAAAGGACTGGGACTCATTCCCTGGAACCGCTGCGTCGGAACGGTTGTGAGTCCAGGCTCAAGCTTGCAATAAAGACTCTTGTGTGATTGCATCGGATTCAGCTCCTGGAGGTCTATTGGGGTCCCACGAATCTGGCATTACAGTACCACAAGTCTCCATGATTAGCAAATTGTCAATAATCAGAATGTGTATTAATCAGCTTCCTGACACTGTGAAAAAATATCTGAGATAAATTAAAAGGAGGAAAGATTTATTTTGGATCACTGTCTCAGAGGTTTCAGTCTATGATCACTTAGCTTTTTTGACTTTGGGCCCATGGCAAGAGAGTACATCAAGGCAGGAGAAAACAGCTCACCTCCCAGCAGCCAGGAAGCAAAGAAAATGAGGAAGGGGCCAGGGTCCCAATATCCCCTTCAAGGACACATCCCCAGTGACTAACTTCCTTATACTAGGACCTACCTTCACTACCCCTCAGCCATACCACCCACTGAGGACCAAGCCTTCAACTCATGGCCTTTGGGGAACATTGATGATTCAAACCATAATAGGATGCCACCATAATCCAACACCACAACCAAGGCTCTAGCTGCAGGCTCACTCTGTACCTGCTACAGGCTCTATTAGCTAATGCTTCTAGCTCTGCTTCTTGGTGTCAGAAAGTTAGCAATTGGACATTGGCATTTCTGCAACAGCCACTAAAAATTAGCAGACCTGGAAGAAGTGTGGCTTCCTCCTCCCCTTCACTTTCCATAAAAGCTCCTCTGATCAGCTAAACCTAATCACACTGAGAATCCTGCCATAAGGAAGAGAGAGAGCCAGGTATGATGGTTCATGCCTATAATCCCAGCAACTCAGGAGGCTGAAGCAGTTCAAATTTCATCACAAGTTCAAAGCCAGCCTCAACAATTTAGTGAGCTCCTGCCTCCGAAAAAAAAAAAAGGTCTGAAGAAGCAGTTAACCACCCCAGGTTCAAATCCCAGTACCAAGAAAGGGAGGAGAATTTTAGCTTTCCAGCTTCTTGAGTGGAGGAAGGGACACAACAGAGAAGGTGAAACTGATGCTAAGCACCAATCCACCATTATATACTCATTTCTGTTACCATTAATTGGAGGAGACTCAGATGTTTATGAACCAAGAACCCTGGCCAGTGCAGGTTCAGTCTCACTGGGAGTTCACCACATCTAGAAGATGCCTTTACCAACATGTGACTACTACAAAAAAGTTTCCTTTCACTCTGAGCTGAAACCCATGATCATCTGGCTTCCACCTGTCCCAGCCTTACTTTCTTGGACCAAACAGAATCTTGTGTCTCGGGTATGATAGAAAAAATAAAGATAGGTGGAAAGGAAACAATTGGGAGGAAAGAGGGACTGTAGCTTTAAATCTAAAACTCGAGAAGTACCCTCACCTTCACTCCTCAGGTCCAATAAAACTTGGAGTACTGTAAATCTGGTTAATTAGTGCTGAAATACCTTGTTAGCTTCAGAATGTATTTTTAAAGTAATTAAAAGAAGCCTAGATGCTGGGCACGGTGGTGCACGCCTGTAATCCCAGCGGCTCAGGAGGCTGAGGCAGGAAGACTGTGAGTTCAAAGCCAGCCTCAGCAACTTAGCAAAATCCTGTCTCAAAATGAAAAATGAAAAGGGCTGGGGATGTGGCTCAGTGGATAAGCACCCGTGGATTCAATCTCTAGTACCAAAAGAAAAAAAAAACAAAAAGAATTGAACTCATTAGGCCTATGCCACCCACTTACACTTCTCATTATCACATTTACAAAGTGTCCTTTAAAATAAAAGTCTAAGGGGCTGGGGTTATGGCTCAGAGGTAGAGTGACCGGCTAGCATACTTGAGGCACTAGGTTCAATCCTCAGCACCTCATAAAAATAAAATAAAGATGTTGTGTCCACCTCTATCTAAAAATTAAATGTTTTTTTTTTTAAAAAAAGAAAAAGCCTGAGATCCCCTAAAACATATCTCTACTTCCTCTCTCTCTGAATGGATGTCCTGCTATATTGTTTGCTTTCCTGAATAAATCTCTGCTTGTCCTCTTTTGACACATCCTGAAATTCCTTTATGTGGTGTCAGTCAGGAATCTGCCAGAGCTGAGTTGGGGTCCCCTTTTCCCTTCTGGGGGATCTCCTCATCCATTGACATTTCTATTTATTTGCACTTTAGGATCTGAGGATGGTGTTTTAGAAACTGATGCTTCCAAAACTGTGCTGAGTAGGAAGCCCTGGCTCCAAGGAAAGACATTGAGGAAGCCAAGCACCCAAATAAAAGTGAGAGAGCCCAGGAATAAGGAGACAGCAGGGGCTGTCACTGTCACCCACTGAGAGAAGAATATATTCAGAGTGTCTTAGTGAAGGCAAAAACCACAGCCAATTCGTAACTCCCAGGCCACTGAGAAGCTGTGGAAACCAATTAATTCCAAATGTATTATATACAGTGTGCTAAATTGGTCACCAGAGGGAGTCTAGATATAATAGGATCTTTGGCCAGACCATCATTAGAACAGTTTATATTTGGAGAGATTTTTCCTCCTTCTTTCATCAGAAGGGCTCCCAGCACCTTGCCACCACCTGTCTCATTAACGAACACAGGACCTCAGTGTGCCAGGCAGGTGGCCAGTCTCATTATCCCACTTTTTAAAGAAGGGCACCTAGAGGTCAAGTGACTTTTTTTCACATCATTCTAATTAAAACCTTCTGTAGCTGTTATTTGCAAGTTCATGGGCTCCTTAAAAGCTTTGTCAGTGGTTTCAAAAGCCTAATTCACTGTTTTGACACTCCCATTAAGGAGTAAAAAATAAATGGAAAAGGGTAGTTTTGTCCTCATTTTGGTTATGTTTGAAGGTCAAGAATTTAGTTTAAAAGGAAGAAAGAAAATTACCTCTGAGGCAAGATTTATTTATTCACAATACTTCTGGTTTCCTACTTTGACTAAATATTACCGAATATACAAAGACTGAGAACTTGACCCCAAGACCCACAGCCTAGCTGGGAAGGACCATCAGTGTGGCCCAGAGGAAGATAAACCATTTCTGGCTTGAGTAATATGGAAATGCTTCACAAAGAAATGGCAAAGGACAGGAAAAACAAAATAAAGCAAGCACTGGGCATCTACTCCCTCTCATGGGGCATCCTGAGGACCTGGCCAAGGAGTGCTGGATGCCCAGCTGGGTCTGGTGCCTGCTCTGTCCCAAGCCTTCCAGCAGATGCTGGTGCAGCCCACTACCTTTCCACAAATATTATTTTGGCTTACACTAGTATGAGTCTAAGGTTGTTAAAGAGACTTTCTGGGCAAAAGCAAAGAGTGAAGAATCCTGGAGGAAAGGAGGACCAAGTGTTTCAGGGGGCTGGGTAGAGCAGAAGATTGGCAGTGCAAGCAAAGCCTGAGCTTTTGCATTTTCTTAATGTAATTTGTTTTAAGTGGCAAGCATACTTTTTTTTTCCTCTCCCCAGTACTAGGGATTGAATCCAGGGGTGCTCTATCGCTGCGCTACATCCTCAGCCCTTTTTATTTTTAATTTTGAGACAGGGCCTCTCTAAATTGCTTAGGGCCTTGCTGAGTTGCTGAAGCTGGCCTTGAACTTGTGATGCTTCTGCCTCAGCCTCCTGAGTAGCTGGGAATACAGGTGCGCATTGCTGTGCCCAGCACAGACACACATTTTAAAAGTGTACTGCTACTGTATAAAATGCTATCTTTCAAGGGCGATGGGCAGAGGACACACAAGATTTTCTGTATCTGTTTTGCAATTTTCTGTGAGCCTATAATTATTTTAAAATAAAGTTGTTGGTTTTTTAATGTGCTGCTTTTGACTTGGCCACTGCAGACTGGTGTCTGAATCCCCACCTCCTATAAGGTGTGGGGTTGGGGAGGGTTCAACAGTCAGGGAAAGAAAAGGGCCAAGTGGGGGGTGGGGGCATAAGCTGAGCCAAAACTACCCTGGAGGGCTTGAGGGGGCGGGGACAATGGGCAGGTCAGGAAGTGGGGGAAGTCCAGGAGCCTAGGGCAAGGATCAAGTTAGCTAAGTGTACCAGGCATTCAGAACCTGGGAGGAGGGAGGGAAAAGGGAAGGGAGGGAGGGAAAAGGGAAGGGAGGGAGGGAGAAAAGAAGGAAAGAAGGGCAGAATGGAGCTTGAAAGCTGCCTCCTGGGTCTACTGCTATCTGAAGTTTGGCTTAAAAGTGGCTGGCACGTGTTGGCCCCCTGGCATGTGTTGACCCCAGCTGAAGAGGGCCAGGGGAGAGGTGAAGGCACAAAGATCATCTCTCCGTTCCTTTGGGCTGCTATAACAAAAATACAGTAAACTGCATGGCTTAAACTGAAAGACCCACCGATTCCCTGTCCAAGAAAGACGCACGAGGCACTGGCTGCAAACGCAAGAGGTGATTTATTGATACACAGGCGCCTGCGGGTGCCCAGCGAAACCTCAGCCGGAGCTTCGGTGAACTGGCACACCGGGCGTTGGGGTACAGATCTTTTATAGGGTACAGTGGTCAGTTTCCCTCCTAGCACAGTAACAGGTATCTCATTGGCTCTTTTGAATCCAGCATATAGGTCACTTAAAGGGTAAACTTGTTTTTCACTATAGGTTCCTGGAAAAACCATATAAAAATCATTTGTTATTCATTGTATGGTTTTTCATTGTATGATCCCGTTTGCCCAACCGTGCCGGTTCCTTTCCCAACCATCCTGTCCTTTCTTAATCGGTTACACTTAACTGATTTTCTGAAAAATACATCTGACGTCTGTGCAGGTGCGGAAGCAAGCCCTGGTGATTTATTACTGGGCCTAAAGTTATTGGGCTGGGGTCTTTCAAAACAATAGGAATCCAATTCTCACAGTCCTGAAGGATGGGAAGTCCAAGATCAAGGTGGATTCCAGGGAGGGCCTGCATTCCAGTTCATAGATGGCACCTTCTAACTGTGTGCTCACATGGCAGAAAGGACAAGGCAGCCCTCTGGTGATTCTTTAGTAAGGGCATTAATCTCAGCCTTTTTTTTTCTTTCAGTGATGGGGAATGAGCCAAGGGCCTTACACATGCTGTACCACCGAGCCACATCCCTGGCCCTACTGGCCTCATTCTTCAGGGCACTTCCCTCGTGAACTGATCACCTCCCAAAGGCCCCATCTCCCACATGACCCATCAATGGTGATTAAGTTTCAATGTGTAGATTCTGGAGCTGCACAAACATTGGCACAGCAGATAGGAAGAGCAAGAAATGAGTAAATGAGAGAAGAGAAAACCTTTGTCACTTTCTGGCTGTGTAACAGATACTGAGTCAATGGTCACATGTGGATTTCACTTAATCCTCACATAACTCAGTGACAGATGGCATCATCTTCAGTTTATAGACAGAGAAAGGAAGCTCAAAGAGGCAAAATAACATCTTGGGCCATACAACTAACAGGTGGCAAAGTTGGTATGAATGAGCAGGTCTGTTGGCTCCAAACCAGTGTTCCAGTGCCCCAGTTCCCCCCCCCCCAACTCTAGTGGCACAGACTGTTCACAACATTCTGGCCTTATTTTGAATTACATCTGCATATCAGAGAAAACATTCAGCCTTCATTTTGGGGGGATTGGCTTATTTTGCTTAGCATGATAGTCTCTAGCTCCATCCATTTACCAGAAAATACCATAATTTCATTCTTCTAGAAGGCTGAGTAATTTCCCATTGTGTATATATATCACATGTTTTTATCCATTCATCTGTTGAAGGATATCTAGGTTGGTTCCATAATTGAGCAATTGTGAGATGAGCTGCTATAAACATTGATGTGTCTGCCCATATCTTTTTCTACCATTTATTGTTAGGAATTCTGATCTTTACCAATCTCGGGGTAGTTTTTGTTTGTTTGTTTGTTTTGTTTTAATCAGCTTTATTGAGGAGCTAGGAATGGAGCTCAGTGCTAAAGTACTAGCCTATCACCTGTGAGGCCCTGCATTCAATTCATAGCAACACACACACACACACACACACACACACACACACACAATCAGTTTTGTTGAGGTATAGTTTATATATGATACCCAAGATAGTTTTGACTCTATCCTGCTTGGTTTCTTACCTTAGTACAAATTCCCTCTTTGTGCAAGGCAGTCATGTGCCCTCTCTATCCCCACTAAGATCTCAGCCCCACTTGGATCTTTGCTGATTTTAAGCCTCAGACACTTTCTATTCATGGCTTTACATGTACACCATCTGTCTGATGCCCACACAGTTCTATGAGATGACTATATCACCATCCTAGGGACAGGGAGGCAGAGGACACACTAGCCAGTGAGAATGCTGCGTTTAAATTGAGGTTGTTTCAAGTCCACACCCCATAATCTTCTGACTCCCTCACTCAGACTTGTTGGAGTCAGACCACCAGTACTTGCCTCCCAGCTCTGCCATCAATTGCGTGAGACATGAGAAACTCCCTTTCTCTTTCCAGGTCTCTGCAATGAATGGTCAGAATTGCCAACTTCTATGAACTGGGTGGAGAACAAGGCAGGAAGTAATCTAAGACTCTCTGGACCCCAGTCTTCTTTTCTGGTCAGAGTGAACAGAGAAGCAGAAGAAAAGCAAATTCCTGCTCCCTGAAACACAGGCAGTATTTCTCCAGGCACTCCCCGGTCCTGAGCTGGGGGTGGGGGCGTTGCAGAGAGAGTTCCCATTTCAAGCATTTATCCAACATATGCAGGGCAGGCCTGCCTCATCAAGAGGCTTCCCTTATCCCAGGAACAAATTACAAAGGCAGGTGGAAGTCGTTATCCTTGTTGGGAGGAACCGGGCACAGGAACTTGCCCAGAGGCCTTGAAAGATGATGAGAATGAAAACCAGATTTCACAGGGTTATGGGAGAAAGGAAACTAGAGTTCCCACTTGGTTATAGAAATGGGGGTGCACATTTTTCAGGAGGGGAAAATGAAGCATAGAGAGGCAAGTGACTTGCTCAAGGTCTTACAAGCTTTAAGATCTGAACACAGGAGCTGGGGTTATAGCTCAGCGGTAGTGCACTCGCCTAGCACGAGCAAGGCCCTGGATTCAATCCTTAGCACCACATAAAAATAAACAAAATAAAGGTATTGTTTCTAACTACAACTAAAAACTAAAAAGTTAAAAAAAAAATGTGAACACAGATCTCTGGAATTCCTGGTACAAGGCTCAGCATCTCCCGCACCCTCTGCAGTGGGCCAATCTGCCTTACCCATAACCCACATGACAGAAAATTGGGGAAGCCCCTGCTGCTGAAGAGGAGGCAGTCAGTTGGAGTTAAGTCTTGATGACACTAATAGGATTCATCTGCTGGGCTTCCTAATTTAATTGGGCTTTTATTATTTGCACATTGATGATGCTGTTGCATATATTACCTTTGGATATTTGGCTAAAACGACTCTGTTTTTGCTCCACAATTTCATGGAATCTGCAGAGATGGAAATCTATAAAGGGAATACATGGAAAATTCCAAAGGTGTGTTTCAGCCTGGGAACACATTTTTTTATCCAAACCTTATGGAACATCTTCATTCTTTTAAGCCCTTCTCAGCTATCACAGCACATGAACTTTATTTCCTTAGGAAAGCTCAGACATGGTTCTCCATGCTGATTGCAGTTCTGGCTGTGCTCTGACACTGTGCTGGGGATAGTCTGTGGTGTTGAGAAATGGGGGAAGGCAGTGATAAGGAAAGACCAGCCTACACATTGCTGAAGATGGTTATCTCAGCCACCTTCTGTCATTAGTATCCCTGTCCTGGGTTACTCCAACCCAACTCAGAGAAAAGAATATAGTCTTTTTTTTTTTTTTTGTACTGGCGATTGAACCTAGGGGCACTTTATTACTGAGTTACATCTCCAGCCCTTTCTGATTTTTATTTTGAGACAAGGTCTCATTAAATTACTGAGGTTGGCCTCGAACTTCCAATCCTCCTGTCTCAGTCTCATTGGGATTACAGACATGTACCACTGTACCTGGCAAGATATAGGCTTTGATTGTAGTGCTAAACCAGGATGCAAAAGGCTTTGGAGCCCAAATAAATTGGATTTGAGTCCCAGCTCTGCCTATTAGCTGTTGCCTTTGGGTAAATTCACCTCTCTGAGTCTCTGTTCATTAACAAAGTATGAACAATTATATAGGGCTGTTGAAAGATTAAATGAGATAACACATAGTGATTAGTTCATTATAGGGATTCAGTGAATGGTAGTGAATATGATTATTAAAGATGGTTCATCAAATATGACATCATCAGTTGCAGGGCACCATCATTTTATGTACTAATAAAACAGAGACACATTGTGATTAAACTAATTAAACTATGGTATAAGTCTTTCTTATCATGTAGGATAAGGAGAGTTCATGAAAGAGCTCTTGCAGACTTAGACATCAATGCTTATTAATATGTCATGTGCATAAAATATACATACATAAAAAGGAAATGTAAAGAAAATGAATGCATTTCAGAATGGTGCATGAATTACTTTTTGAGTTAGCATCAGTAATAATCCTATTTTCCACATAACATTGTTCTCCAACTGTCAATGGAATTCATGATTCACCTTTTTTTTTGGTACAAGGGAATGAACCCAGTAGTACTTAACCACTGAGCCATATCCCCAGTGCTTTTTTTTTTTTTTAAGTTATAGATGGAGACACAATACTTTTATTTTATTTATTTATTTATTTTATGTGGAGCTGAGGATCAAACCCTGTGTCTCACATGTGCTAGGCAAGCATTCCACTACAATCCTAGCCCCTCCCAGCCTTTTTTTATAGAGACAGAGTCTCACTAAGTTGCTTAGGGCCTCCATAAGTTGTTGAGACTGGCTTTAAATTTATAATCCTCCTGCCTCAGCCTCTTGAGCCCTGGGATGACAGGCATGCACTACCACGCTTGGCAGTGATTCCCCACTTCTCAAAAAGGATCTTCCCTGCAGTCTTCAGGCTTCAGGCTTTCCTCCCAAGCCACTGATACCCTTAAGTTTGACAGATGACCACATACTAACCATAATTGTAAGATGTATTGAGTTCCAAGATATCAAAATGTAAATAAATAAAATTGTACGTTTTAGAATTGCTAAAATATGATATGATGGTGTTACAATCAGACATGAAGTGCACTGTGTAAGTGTATTTGAGGCTTTTTGATGAATAATGATTAAAACTTTAAAGTCTGTGAAGAATCTACTTAAAGAATTAGGGTCTTCATTATCCTCATTCTTCATGGCAGTTACTGCCACATACTATTATTTCTAGTACACTTGTGTAACATTCTCCAGGTGCCATTCATAGACAAAAATCCTGAACATGAATTATTAACACACTAAACTCACATGAGGTAGGTATAATAATGACCCTCATTTTACAGAGGAGGAAGCTGAAGTACAGAGAGGTAAAGTAACTTGCCCGAGGTCATGCAGCTAGTCTGTTTCTAGAGTCTTTTTTCTTTAATAATTTTTAGTTGTTGATGGGCCTTTATTATTTATTTATTTATATGTGGTGCTAAGGATTGAACCCAGTGCCTCACACATGATAGGCAAGCGCCCTACTACTGAGCCCCAGTCCCAGCCCTAGAGTCTTTTTTCTTAACTACTACACCAGGGTGTCTCAACTTTGGCGTTACTGACATTTGAGGCAGATGGATTTTTGTTGTAGGGGTTGTCCCATACCTTTTACAATGTTCAGCAGCATCTCTGACCTCTACTTGTTATCCTGGGTTAAAAACCAAAATATCTCTAGACATTGCTGAATGTTTTCTGGGGGTGGGGGTGGGCGAATCATGTTAATTGAGAACCACTGCATTATGTCCTCTCTGGGGGAAACCAGATCCCAAGTCCAGCTCCAGAGTGTGAAGTTCAAATCCAGAAATGATGCGAAGAACCTAAGTTTTGGTCAGGTGGCCTGCAGGAAGTTAGTGGCTATATCAGTGTTTGAGGGGCTCAAGTAATCCAGGGTTCAGGAAACAGGTGAGGCCAAGAGCCTTTGGAAGATGTATCAGATGTGTCTGACATGATAGGCTTATAGAGAAAGTGACTTTCCTTTGTCCCTCAAACCCATCTCACTCCTCTTGTCCCTCTTCAGGGACAATTACTATCATGAATATATTATGCATCTTTTCATTCTGTTTCTTAGCTTTTACCCTTATTCACACGTAGATATCTATGATAAATATATAGAACTGATTTTTCTAATTGAAATAATTAAATTAGGATTTGATTTTTGTAGCATACAATATTTTTCTGTGTTCACTTAATAGTACATTTTAAGATTCATTCATAATGATACATACACCTCTTTTTCCCAGATATTTTGTTGGTGCATTATAATTGTACATAATGGTGGAATTTGTTGGTATACATTCTACATGCATACAATATGACAATAATTCGGCCAATATCACTCACCTGCACTTCCCCCACCCTCCCCTTCTCCCGCTCACTGGTCCTTTTAGCATTTTTAAAAATCCTTTTTGGTTCTGGGGATTGAACCCAGGGCTTTATGCATGTTGAGCACATGCTCTACCCCAGAGCTACACAGCCAGCCTCATTATAGCATATTTTACCTAGCCATTTTCCTATTGGTGGATGTGTGAGTTGTTTCCAGTTTTGCATAATTACTAACATCCTGCTGTGAGATCCCTGAATATGCACACGTGGAACTTCTCTTGACGTTATACTGAAAGATGGAATTGCAAGCTTGTAGGCAATGCAATTGAAATGAAATGTTCCATTTCATCAGATACTGCCAAATTATTCCCTACTGGGTCTACATCAATTTATCCATGTGTACTCTCACTAGTAATATACAAAGTTAGCCTTTTGTATTCTCTTTCCAATATTGCCTTTCTTTAAAATTTTTGCCAATCAAGGGAATCTATTCCATTGGGGCGGGTCAAGGATGTGAATAAACATCGTCCATCATGTGTGTCTCAGAGGGCAAAAGGCTGAAAGTCACCCAGTCTGTGAGAACTGTCATGTTTGACCACAGACATCATCCGGAGGTTTAAAAGTTGATGGATTGCTCAACAACTCCTCCGAGTAATTCACCTTAGCCAGTGAAACAAACTGCTCTTAAAACAAAGCAGTCATCAAATTCACTGCTGTGATGAAAGGACTTCCCCACGGACCTCATAAATGTGGTCTCAAGTCTGCCAAGCAGGCCGCTGTGCATGTTCCTTGGTGACGCATTAACATCAAGCCTGGAGGTCTTCCCTCCATTCCATAAGGCTCTGCGTGTGGGCAGGGTGGACTGAGAGCCAAAGCTCCAGTACTTCCCACCTCCCAGTGCCTGACCAAGAACTGGTAAGGCAGACAGGTGAGGGTCTGCTTCTCAGTCTATTGGGGGGAAGGCCTTGGTTTGCCTGGCCACACTGCCTCTAGAGGTGAAGTCAGCCTGTCTCAGCCCCCTTCTGCCCTGGGAATACTTCCTGGCCTAGGTCTTTCAGACCATCCTGGATCACCTATTCCCTCCCAGTTATGCATCTCCCCACCTCCAGAGTCTAGGGTGTTAAGAAAAAGCCGGCACTCTTACCCTATTGCTTGGGGTCTTGGCAGTTGGGATTGCATCTGAACAACAGGGTTGACCCTTTCCTTGGAGATAAGGGAGGTTAGAATGAGGAACAGCCTATGCAAGGACTTGGGAGGTCTTTGAACACTAACAAGTGCCACGGTAACAGGTTAAGTGGGAGGTAGTGTGGCTGAGTGTAGGAGGCTGCAGTTGGACTGTTCCATAGCTTTGTCTCCATTACTTACCTAGCTGAGTCATTTCAGGAAGTCTCCGCTTCTCTCTGGGCCTCTGTTTCCCCAGCTCTGACATTAGAGCATTAGACTAGATTGGCACGTCCAAAACTGTACACTACAGAAGTCTCAAGACATTCTGTGAAAAAGGGGTCCTGTTGTGCATTTAGTCTGGAAACACTGAATGTGAAAAGTATTACCCGGATATCACATCAAAAGGCAGCAATAAATGTTCTGAGACATTTTACTGGAAAGAAATTTAGTGTTTGTTTCCCAAACATCTTTGGACTTGGAACTCTTTTTCCTGTTGCATGAATGATACATCTCTGAAATCAGGAATGTTTCTTGTAATTGATGTATCTTAGAGTCTCTAAAATATGGCTTAAGAGTAGCTAACCATGTTGGGTGACAATTAAATGCTGGTGCAAAGTATTTAATTTAATAAATCCGTATTTATCTAATTTAGTATTTTATTCATTGTGCCAGTAATCCTGCAAATTATGGACTATTATCATTTCTACTTTGTAAATGGGGAAACAGACACAGGTTAAGAAACCCATCCAGGATAATACCACTGATAAATGGTGAAGCTGGGACTTAAGCCCTGATAGTTGAACTCTTTTTGTTTTTTATTTTGAGACAGGTTCTCCCTAAATTTCCCAGACTTGCCTTGAACTTGCAATCCTCTTCCCTCAGGTTCCCAAATTTCTGGGATTACAGTCATGTGTCACCAGGCCCAGCTTGAACCTGAATTCTTGAACAGTTTATGTTGACCTCTCAGGTCTCTTTGGAATCTAATCCGAGACACAGTGACCATAAATGACAAAAGGCAAGGTCGTCAAAGGCCTTTTGAAAATACCATGACTGGCAATTATCAAGAATACAAGCAATAATAAATGTTGCCAAGGATGAGGGGGAAAAGGTACATTCAAATATTGCTGGTGGGACTGCAAATGGGTGCAACCACTCTAGAAAGCCGTATGGAGATTGCTCAGAAAACTTGGAATGGAACCACCATTTGACCCAGTTATCCCACTCCTTGGCATATACCCAAAATACTTAAAGTCAACATACTATAGTGACATGGCCACATCAATGTTTATAGTAGCTCAATTCACAATAGTCAAGCTATGGAACCAATTTAGGAGCCCTTAAACAGATGAATGGATATATATTCCATATACACAATGGAATATTACTCAGCTTTAAAGAAGAATGAAATTATGGCATTTGCATGTAAATGGATGAAACTGGAGACTGTCATGCTAAGTTAAATAAGCCAATCACAAAAAACCAAAGGATGAATGTTTTCTCTGACATGTGGATGCTAACACACAATAAGGGGGCAGGGAGAAGAGAAGTGCATTGGATTAGACAAAGGGAGAGGGGATCAGAATAGGAAAGACAGTAGAATGAATTGAACATAACTTTACTATGTTCATATATGAATACAGAAGCAGTGTAACTCCACATCATGTACAACCATAAGAATGGGAAGTTAGACTCCATGTATGTATATTATGTCAAAATACATTCTACTGTCATATATAACTAGAAATAATGAGAGAGAGAGAGAAAGAGAGAAAGAGAGAGAGAGAAAGTACCATATTACCAGATGCAGTGGCACATGCCTGTAATCCCAGCAGAGGCTGAGGCAGGAGGTTCACAAGTTCAAGGCCAGCCTTAGCAACTTAGTGAGACCCTGTTTCAAAATAAAAAAGGGGCTGGGGATGTAACTCAAAGGTAAAATGGCCTTGGTTCAGTATTAGAGAAAGAAAAAGAAAGGAAAGAAGGAAGGAAGGATGGAAGGAAAGGAGGAAGAGAGAGAGAGAGAGAGAGAGAGAGACCAGTTTGAAAAAGTTATATCCAGTTAGAAAAAGCTGATTCATAATTGGGCAGAACCCTGTTCTGGCACTGGGATTAGAAGCCCTTCAGTGCCTCCAGGGTTGGGTGAGGAGCAGGGGTGGAGAGTGGCAGTGGAAGGGATCAGTCAGACAGGTACAGAAGCACAGCGACCTGGATCTGTCCTTCTAGCGCAGGACAGAGGGGGAACCCATTCCCTGACCCACCTAGGAATAAGGCCTGAGCCCCAGATTTGGGTCCCACTGTGAAGTTCGCAAACCTTTTCCCCATCCTTACAATCCTCAGGAGAGGGGGGATTAGGCAATTTAGGGGAGAGTCAGTGATTTGGGGGAGAGACAAATGGGATCTCAGAAGACTAGGGAGCAACCTGTGATGAAGTCCTTCTGGGCGTGGTGTCGACCTCCAGCCTCCTCTCCTGTCAATTAAGCTTCCCTGGTTGACAGATTCCCAGGAAGGGGATTCCTGATACTTGAGTCCCTTTTGGAGGATTGTCTTTAGGCAGATAAGGGAGCTTCAGCGACCACCCTTTCTAGCATTTTCTGTTCTCTCAGTGCCCTCCCTGAATTTGAAGTCCAAAGCAGTATTTTGGGGGGCATTTTATGAACTTCTTCAATGACTATTGCAAGGCCACATACTTTTCTTTCTGTCACTCTCTTGTGTCCTTCTACAAACTTGTGCCTCCTCCCTCACTGGTTTTCTAATATCCTGCTTCCTAAAAATCATCCCAAACTCATTTCTGTTGAAGTATCTTTGAAGTATCCCCTCATGTGCAGGGGATATGCTTCATTTCAAGGGAAAGATGCACTTATAATCAGGCATGTTTCTTCAGCTGTCAAACGTATAGCAATCCTGGGGGATTCTTGTTTAAAAAGCAGCATCTGATTTGGTAAGTGGAGCCTGAGATTCTTGTATTGCAAGTTCCCAAATGATCCTGGAGGTGCTGGTTTGTATAATATTCAAGGTCTGCACTATGAGCAACAAAGATATTTAGGTTTGATGGAGTACATGGGCAGGATTTCTGGACTCCTTCAATACCACTTTTTTCTGGGGGGGCACCATGGATTGAACCCAGGGCTGCTTAACCATTGAGCCACATCCCCAGCCCTTTTTATATTTTATTTAGAGATAGGGTCTCACTGAATTGCTTAGGGCCTCATTAAGTTGCTGAGGCTGGCTTTGAACTTGCCATCCTCCTTTCTGCCTCAGCCTCCCAAGCCACTGGGATTACAGGCCTGCACCACCATGCCTGGCTTAATGCCATCTTTGGGGAAGGTACTTAACTTCTAGCGTCAGTTTCTCCATCGGCAGAATAGTAAATGCTTGTTAGTAGTTAGTAAATATCCAAGTATTAATAAACAGCTAAAATAGTGGTACCTACCTAATGGAATTGTTAAAAGGATCAAATGAAAAAAATTCATACAGGGTACTTAGTCCAGAGTCTGGCACATAGAAAACCTTCACTAAATGTTAATTAGTTCTTATTGTCAAAGGGAATGGAAAGGCTGGTCTAGTAGAAACCCAAGCACCAGGAAGCCGGCAGGGAGGTAGGGAAGGAAGCCAGTTCCTTCTGATATCATGAAGGTAAAGACATTCTTATTTGGGCCTCAGAGCCGTTCGAGGGAAGCTCCCCTCCTAACATTCATCAATGCCTCCCTTCTGGTTTCCCTGGAAAGAATGGGAATCCCAGGTCTTGCTGGGAAATGTGAAGTCAGGCCACAGGTCCAGCCTCCCCCACCCCGGCAGCTCTGTCTTCCCAGGAGTGTCCTTTGTGCGTTTTTCACTTGCTTGCAGCCACACTCGGCTGCTTCTCCTTAAATCATCTTCACATCACAGGGTGTTGGGAGCCTGCCTGCCTCTCTGGGGCTCCAGCTGTCTCCTGTGGAATATGAATAGTGCCTGTAGGGCTGTTTGTCTTGTTGCCCTTGCAATCTGCCTTCTGCGCGACGTCTAGGTTGGGCATGTTTGCAGGCTTGATGAAGCCATTATTTTTCTTGGTGACATTTTCTGGGAGCAGTCTGGATTCATGCAGAGCTGAGGATTCATGCTTGTGTCTGGAACTGTGTGGCCCACACAGTGCCCATTGTCATCTGTGTCTATTTGTCCCTGGTGTTAGATAATGACTCACCCACATTCAGACCAAAGAATCTCAGGGCACTGAAGCCCAGGTGTGGCCCTTGTCAAACTGAAAGGTACATGGAAACCCTCTGAGATCTTGTTAAACTAAAGATTTAGTAGGGGATAGCCCTGAGACTCTGCATTTTTAACAAACATTCAGGTAATTGGATGGCGCTGGTCCACAGACCACACTTTCAGTAGCTAAGTAGTTCTCAAACTACACACATTGAATTACCTGCAGGTTTTGTTAATTTTGTTAACTGATTACTGGGTCCCCGCTCCCCAGAGTATCTGATTGGAAGGTCTAGGGTGGGGCTTGATAATTTTCATTTCTAAGTTTTCTGGTGATACCAATGTTGCTGCTGATCCTGGGACCACACTTAGAGAACCAGTGTCCCAGTTTCCCAACCTTTCAATCACCTTTATTACTATTCCTTGAGACCTCTGGTTTTAATGGGTAACCACAATTTAGTCCTGCTGAGCACTTCTCGTCTGTCATTTCTATAGCTGGCAACACCCTGACTTAGTCGATAGCCCTCTTGCATTCTTTATGGCCTCTGTTTTGAACTGGTCACTTGCCATGCTTCTCTTTCCGGAGGCTTGCTAGCCTCAATTTCCCACTTCTGGCCTCTTTTGGTTCTTTCAGCCTGAGCCCAACATGACATATTCAGCCTTAGTCTTGCCTCACTACTCTGCCACCGCCACACTGTCTCCTCTGGCTGCCCTGTGCAAATGGTCCACTTCTGTCTGCACCTTGTCCTGGGGCTCTTCCTCTTTTCCTGGATCTTCTAGGGTCATGAGGCAGCTGCAGGGGCCTGGCACATGAGGCTGTCCCAAGGGAAGCAGAAATCATGGTACTAATTAAACCAACATGGACAGGAGGCTCCGGAATTCAGGCGTTGGCCCTATCCCATATCCTCCATCCAGAGCCTCTCAGGGGCTGGAATGAGTTGGTTTGATCTTCTGAATTGATGAAATTAACAAGATGGTTGTGAAATGCTTTGTTAACTGGACTGGTTTCTGGGCATGGCCCAAGGCTAGGCAGGACTCTGGCCGCCTTCCATACCCCTAGCCCTGCCTGCTCCCTTGAGCCTCACCACAGCCAGTGATCCTTAGGTCCCCAGGGCTAGTATGTTATTTCCAACTACCCTAAACTCCTCTGCTTCCCCTGAAGAACCTAGTGACTTTTCCCTGTCAGCTCCACCTCTGAAAAACTTTCTTTCTTACAAACTGGCCTCTCTGGCATGGACATCTTTTGTTTGCAATAGAGCAGGAAAGATGAGACTTTTCTGAGCCTTGCCTGCCATCATTAAGTGATGGTCTGAGGGGCTGGGGGGCCATATCTCTCTGACTAAGAATCTTTGGCCTCAAAGATGTAATTTTATCTCTCTTCCTTGTTATGGGTCCCCAAGTTCTTCACATCTTAGGCAGCTCCTGTCTCAACTGTTCCAAGCCATATTCCCTGAGCACAGCACACTGTGAGGGCAAAGGTTTGGTATCAGACTGCCTCTACCACTTTCCAGCTGTTGTGACCTTAGGCAAGTGACTTTACCTCTCCCAGCCACTGTTGCCTTGTCAGTAAATTAAGAAACATATTCCCCACAAAGGGGAATATGTTTAGGGACAGTTTAGGGAGTGAGAGAATGTGGTAAATTATCCAGCACAGTGACTAGTATATCGGGGTCTCGCTGTTCATCCAACCCACCCAGCACTTCCTAGGGGGCAGGGTATCAAACAGCTCAACTCTTTAGACAAGAAACAATGCAGGGGTGATTCTAAGCTGGCTTGGTTCTTTCCTGGCTCCCACTTGAGAACGGCAGGGTGGACTAACTCATAGCACCAGGGGCAAGAAACCTGAGGCCTAAGTCCAGCTCAGTCCTTTCCAGACTGAGTGACCCCAGGCAACTCAACTTCTATCTTTCTGCCTATAAATGGGACAGTCCAATTGTGAAACTCTAATCCTCTCCAGAGCCATGATTTTAAGATAGAGAAGATCCATACGCAAGTCAGGGAATGGAAGGTGGCACTTAAATGAACCTGTGAAGTTGCTGGAGCCTCCTTAATCCCTGCCTCTTGGTGAATGTTAAAAACCAAGACCCAATTTCTTGTACCCTAGGGTTGCCCTTCAGCGTTCCCACCTGGTCTCAGAAGTCTTAGACCCTTCCCTTATGAACGGTGCTGCTGCCAGTCTTGTTTTTCCTTTCACATCCCAGGTTAGTTTCCTGATGAGCCTGACACATCGATCCACATGTGGTCCAGCAGTGAAAGTTCCTGGGCCTGTAGGTGGTCCCTCCCCAGTGGGCTTGTAATCACTTCCCAGATTCCAAAGCCTCATTATATGAAATCCAAGCTGGAAGCCCCATCCTGGTCTGCCTTTCCCATCTTGGCTGTCAGCGGGTGCTTGGATTGTTTACAACTGTCTTGTGGGGAGATGGGAGGGTGGGGGCTCAGGAAGGTCTGTTTTCAGCAACCCCCTCCTTTCCTGCTTAATGCTGGTCCTACTGGAGTCTTATCTGAGAGCCTGGGATCTCTCTCTGGAGCATTTGCTGCAGGCCCACCAGCCTCCCTGGACTCAGGGTTGTAGCATCTGGCTTGGGCTGAACCCTCCCATTAGGGGTAGGAGCTGTGGCCCCAAAAGTGGGGATCGTCATGGAAGAACTATTTTCCAGCTGGTTCACAACATCAGAATTGAACTTGAAATGGGTCTAGACATCCCTCTACCATTCCTTCCATAAAGGTTTGAACACCTCCTATAAACCCAGGGACAAGGTGCTATAGGGGCTTCAAAAAATTATTACACATTAGTCCTGCTCTTAAGGTATGCAAACTGTTGACAGAAGCACCTCTCCATCCTTTTCCCAGGCTGGCCTGGGAATTGCCAACTTGCAATCCACCTGTCTCAGCATCCCAAGTAGCTGGGATTATAGCCACCTGCCACCATGTCTGGCTTGGCTTCCAGTCATTCTTTCATGTGTTGGATAAGCAACCTGTCACTGGCTCCTCCTCACCCTTGTTTCTCAGGCACAACTGGATGTTTTTGAGGGAACAGGAAATACTGAGACCAAAGAGATTTGGTTCCTTCCCGAGACTGGTGCAAACGGGATATTGAGATGGAAAGATGTGGCCCCTGCCTTGGGGTTGCACAGGGCCTGGTACAATAACCACAACAACCAATATATGTGAAACAGATTCCAGTCAGTGCTTTTAGAAGGCAGAAAAGTGGGAGTCATAAGAAGGAAGGATACTCCCAAGTTGAGCACCCCTGAAGGTTTCCTGGAGGTCATGAGTTGTGCCTGGGAAAATGAGGGGATCTACAGTGGGAAATAGAAAGGAGGGAATCATAGGTACTGGCATGTGTGAGAAAATCCATGGAAAGACTGGAAAATGCAGGATGTGCTCAGGGAACAATCATTAGAAATCAACCAGGAGAGTCTCCTCCTTCTACTGAATAGCTATGTGGTCTTGTTTAAGATACTTAACTTCTCTGGGCTTTATTGCTTTGTGAACACAATGGGGAGAAGACAGAAACCTCCTGGGAAATCCCCTTCTTCCTTCCTTCCTTTCCTTTGGCAGTGAACAAGACAATGTCCTTGCCCTTGTGGAGTAGGGAGAAAGAGAGTAAAGAGTAGGACAGATAGTGCTAAATGCCTTTGAGAAAAATCAGCTAGGGAAAGAAGTAGAAAACAGGGAGGGGTAGGATAACAATTTAAAACAGATGACCAAGAAAGGCCTCATGGCTAAAACAGCATCCGTCAATTGTGAAGGAGATGAAGAAGGCAGCAATGTGATTATTTAGGTGAAGAGCTGTCTTCCCAACGCAGGATGGCAAGTGCAAAGACCTGAGGGGGTTGCAAGCTATCTGTGTCCAAAGTCCAGTAAGGAGGGCAGTGTGGCTAGACTGGGGAGGAGTATATAAAACTGGACCTCTTTCTACCAGGTTAAGTTCCACTGCATGATCAAATAGCTTGGTTGGGTTGGTTAATGGGAAGTACTTTCAGTGCTGGCAGCAGCAGCTGACAGAGAGCCTGGGAAACCAGGTTGCAGTGGTCACCTGGGCCAGTTGGCTGTGAAGAAAACATCCTTCCTGACACACTGACTGGAGGGACTCACAGGAGCCCCTGCCCTCAACTCAGAAGACTTTGCAGTTCTCATTGAGTGTATTAGGATACAGCATGGAGCAGGCCCTGCACTGCAGCTCAGGCCTCCAGCACTAACGGCCACCAGACTCACTCTGTGTTGGGTCCCCAGTAAGGAGGTAACACAATATGAGAAGGGAACTTTTTTTTTTTTTTGTACAGGGGATTGAACTCAGGGGCACTCGACCACTGAGCCACATCCCCAGCCCTATTTTGTATTTTATTTAGAGACAGGGTCTCACTGAGTTGCTTAGCACCTGGCTTTTGCTGAGGCTGGCTTTTTTTTTTTTTAATTTTTTTTTATTAATATAAGCATTCATGAATTTTATTGATTTATTAAAGAATAGGATCATTCAAATGATTTAATGATTTTTTACTTAGTAATATCACACTGTTATTTTTCTCATAAATATATTGTTATTTATATTGCAACTTTTAATGGCCACACAGCATGTATTTTCTTTTTTTTTTAATTTTTTATTGTGGGTTGTTCAAAACATTACAAATTTCTTGACATATCATATTCCACACTTTGATTCAAGTGGGTTATGAACTCCCACCTTCACCCCATACACAGATTGCAGAATCACATCAGTTACACATCCATTGATTTACATATTGCCATACTAGTGTCCGTTGTGCTCCGCTGCCCTTCCCATCCTCCACCCTCCCCCTCCCCACCTCTCCCCTCCCCTCCCCTCCTCTCTCTCTCCCCCCTCCACTGTATAACCCTGAGGGTCTCCTTCCATTACCATGCAATTTCCCTTCTCTCTCCCTTTCCCTCCCACTTCTCATCCCTGTTAAAATGTTAATCTTCTCCTGCTCTTCGTTCCTACTCTGATCTCAGTTACTCTCCTTATATCAAAGAAGACATTTGGCATTTGTTTTTTAGGGATTGGCTAGCTTCACTTAGCATAATCTGCTCTAATGCCATCCATTTCCCTGTAAATTCTATGATTTTGTCATTTTTTAATGCAGAGTAATACTCCATTGTGTATAAATGCCACATTTTTTTTAATCCATTCGTCTATTGAAGGGCATCTAGGTTGGTTCCACAGTCTTGCTATTGTGAACTGTGCTGCTATGAACATCGATGTAGCAGTGTCCCTGTAGCATGCTCTTTTTAGGTCTTTAGGGAATAGACCAAGAAGGGGAATAGCTGGGTCAAATGGTGGCTCCATTCCCAGCTTTCCAAGAAATCTCCATACTGCTTTCCAAATTGGCTGCACCAATCTGCAGTCCCACCAGCAATGTACAAGTGTACCCTTTTCCCCACATCCTCGCCAGCACTTGTTGTTGTTTGACTTCATAATGGCTGCCAATCTTACTGGAGTGAGATGGTATCTTAGGGTGGTTTTGATTTGCATTTCTCTGACAGCTAGAGATGTTGAGCATTTTTTCATGTACTTGTTGATTGACTGTATGTCCTCCTCTGAGAAGTGTCTGTTCAGGTCCTTGGCCCATTTGTTGATTGGGTTGTTTGTTCTCTTATTGTCTAATTTTTTGAGTTCTTTGTATACTCTGGATATTAGGGCTCTATCTGAAGTGTGAGGAGTAAAGATTTGTTCCCAGGGTGTAGGCTCCCTATTTACCTCTCTTATTGTTTCTTTTGCTGAGAAAAAACTTTTTAGTTTGAGTAAGTCCCATTTGTTGATTCTAGTTATTAACTTTTGTGCTATGGGTGTCCTATTGAGGAATTTGGAGCCCGACCCCACTGACTGTAGATTGTAGCCAACTTTTTCTTCTATCAGACGGCGTGTCTCTGATTTGATATCAAGCTCCTTGATCCATTTTGAATTCACTTTTGTGCATGGCGAGAGAAAGGGATTCAGTTTCATTTTGTTGCATATGGATTTCCAGTTTTCCCAGCACCATTTGTTGAAGATGCTATCCTTCCTCCATTGCGTGCTTTTAGCCCCTTTATCAAATATAAGATAGTTGTAGTTTTGTGGATTGGTTTCTGTGTCCTCTATTCTGTACCATTGGTCGACCCGCCTGTTTTGGTACCAGTACCATGCTGTTTTTGTTACTATTGCTCTGTAGTATAGTTTGAAGTCTGGTATCGCTATACCGCCTGATTCACACTTCCTGCTTAGCATTGTTTTTGCTATTCTGGGTCTTTTATTTTTCCATATGAATTTCATGATTGCTTTCTCTATTTCTATAAGAAATGCTGTTGGGATTTTGATTGGCATTGCATTAAACCTATAGAGAACTTTTGGTAATATCGCCATTTTGATGATGTTAGTTCTGCCTATCCATGAACAGGGTATATTTTTCCATCTTCTAAGATCTTCTTCTATTTCTCTCTTTAGGGTTCTGTAGTTTTCATTGTATAAGTCTTTCACCTCTTTTGTTAGGTTGAGGAAATAGAAGAAACCATAAAAAGACTACCAACTAAGAAAAGCCCAGGACCGGATGGGTATACAGCAGAATTTTACAAAACCTTTAAAGAAGAACTAATACCAATACTTTTCAAGCTACTTCAGGAAATAGAAAAGGAGGGAGAACTTCCAAATTCATTCTATGAGGCCAACATCACCCTGATACCTAAACCAGACAAAGACACTTCAAAGAAAGAAAACTACAGACCAATATCTCTAATGAACCTAGATGCAAAAATCCTCAATAAAATTCTGGCGAATCGGATACAAAAACATATCAAAAAAATTGTACACCATGATCAAGTAGGATTCATCCCTGGGATGCAAGGCTGGTTCAATATACGGAAATCAATAAATGTTATTCACCACATCAATAGACTTAAAAATAAGAACCATATGATCATCTCGATAGATGCGGAAAAAGCATTCGACAAAGTACAGCATCCCTTTATGTTCAAAATTCTAGAAAAACTAGGGATAACAGGAACATACCTCAATATTGTAAAAGCAATCTATGCTAAGCCTCAGGCTAGCATCATTCTGAATGGAGAAAAACTGAAGGCATTCCCTCTAAAATCTGGAACAAGACAGGGATGCCCTCTCTCTCCACTTCTGTTCAACATAGTTCTCGAAACACTGGCCAGAGCAATTAGACAGACGAAAGAAATTAAAGGCATAAAAATAGGAAAAGAAGAACTTAAATTATCACTATTTGCAGATGATATGATTCTATACCTAGCAGACCCAAAGGGCTCTACAAAGAAACTATTAGAGCTAATAAATGAATTCAGCAAAGTGGCAGGATATAAAATCAACACGCATAAATCAAAGGCATTCCTGTATATCAGCGACAAATCCTCTGAAATGGAAATGAGGACAACCACTCCATTCAAAATATCTTCAAAAAAAATAAAATACTTGGGAATCAACCTAACAAATGAGGCTGGCTTTGAACTTGTGTTCCTCCTGTCTCAGCCTCCTGAGCCTCTGGGATTACAGGCATGGGCTACCGCACCCAGCAGGAGAAAACATCTGATACCCTAACCGGGTCTCCTTTCTCCAATCTCCATCATTTCTTTTGGTCCCTGGCATGGCAGGCAATTTCTTCCCCCATTACACTAGTCAAAAGATTCCTCTCTTGCTATTTGAGGGAAGAAAAGACAAGGCAAAGTCCTAGGAACAAAAGAGTCATTTTGGTTCTTTAGTCGCAGATGTCTGGGAGTGGGGTGGGGGCCTGGAGGTATTTATGGGACTGAGGATGAGGATGAGGCGGTGGTGTTTTCAGCTCCCTAGAGAATAATGGAGATTATGATTGGGAGGTAGGAGAGAAGGCAGAGGAAAATGAAAACTGGGTGCTCCCAGAAAGCCTCCCCAAGCTCCTGGGTGAAGCTCGATGTTGGCGCCCTCTTGTGTTTCTGTAGCTCAAGAATGGCTTGAACCCTGCATCCTAGGTCCCCAGTGAACCCAGTGCACTGGGGACAGGGGAGGTCAAGGTCAAACTGGGTGCTGAGAGGAATAAATATTTACCAAGTAAAATGTTTATTATAAAGCACTTCACTTGAATTAAATTGTTTAGTTCTCACCACAACCCGGTAAGGTAGGTCTTTTATTCTCCCCATTTCATAGACGGGGAAACTGAAGCTGTTATAAGATTAAATAATTTACCCAAGGTCCCAGGACCATAAAGAAGCATGGCTGGGATTTGAACCCAGGAAGTCTGGCTCCAGAATCTGTTCTCTTTGCAGAATCTCAACTCTTAATGTTCCCCACGCTTGCTCTCCATAAACCTCCCCAGAATTTAGGTACAATCCCAGATAAAAGAGTGAGGAAAAATTCCAAATTGGCTGAGATTAAATTTCTACCACCCTCTAGAATAGGGCTCACCAGGGAAATTTCTTTCAGTTTTCGATTAATGCACAGTGTATGGACTCACATTCTTCCTGTTAAGATAACTGCCCAATACTAACGCAGGGTTATTATTCTCTGCCCCTCCCCCAGTCACTGCCATCAAGCCATCTATGCTGGGCCTCATTGGGATACTGAGCCACCACACATAGCCTAACGACAAAAATACACCCATAGTTGGGACTATGACTTCCTCTTCTATGGTAGAAGGCTCCTGGGTCCCAGGTTGAGCCATTCCAAGTGGATGAAGTTGGGTACTTTCGACTGACTCCCTTGGAAGGCTCCTTTGGATTGGCTGGAGATGCGGATCACCCCATTCATTCATCCTATCAAGCCTGCAGTTCTACCCTCATCTGGAAAGAATGAAATCAGAACAGCAAAGACCATGGTCCCCTAATGCAAACCATTTGCATAGTCAGAAGGCAAACGGGATGTGATTCACATGAACATTCCAGCTTTTCTTTTAAGAGACCAGTGGTTGGTGTGGAGAGGGTGCCACATTTTATAGAAAAGGGAACTTCCAGGCCAGATTGGATTCATTCTCCCATAACTGACTCTGGACCTTCTTGGGAATCTGGGTATGCTCGACTCTTGGTTCCCTGCAGATGTGCTGTGTGCATGCATTTAAGAGGTCAGCGGTTTTAGAAATTCTAATTTGGACAAGTTTGACCACCACCTTAATTTCTTACAGGTCATGATCCAAGATGCAATGGTAGACTTTATACACCAAAGGACACTGGAGGGAAACTCAACTTTTATTCCTGTTTCAGTAGATCAAAAGCTACTTGAGGTTACAGAAGTTTTTACATTGTTTGACCTCCATGAGGTTACAGTGCCCCTGGGAGGTGAATGCACATAGTTATATAGTTTTGTTGTTTGTTTTGAGAAAGCAAGTTTTATTTTGTGGTTTGAATCACAATTAAAATTTTGAACAATACATAAAAATAAACAGAATTGAAAAAAGTTTTTGAAAGCTATCTTTAAAATGCTATACTCTTGCTGGGCGCAGTGGCACATCTATCAGGATTAACTGATTCTTTGGGGTGGATGGCATCAGACTTGCAAGTAAGTTTACAGACCTAAGGGCTGTTGTTGCACTCTGAATTAGCAAAGCCCTGGCCTGAAGGTGGTTCCCAGTCCAGTCCTCATTGCCTTAACTGGGACAACAGACCCCACTCAGACAGCAAGCTGCTCTAGTCCTTGGGGCCCTTCCAGCGTGCTGGGCCATGAACTCTGAGGGTGGAGACACAGGCTCCCTGGCCTCCTGGTTATGGTTGTATGCTTCTCGGTTATGCGATTTCTAGAGCCTGCCACATGCACACCAACTGCACTTTGGAAAATCGCCCCAGGTCCTGGTTCACAGCATTGCCGGGAAAATGACAGCTCTGGGTCCACATGAAAGGCATTCTTGGAAAATGTCTCTCCACCCTCCCTCCTTCCCCAGCTGGAGAACTTTCTGCTGTGAATTGTTGCAGCAATTGCAGGCCTCAGATCAGTTTGAGAGGAGGGAGCTGGGTTTCATTTTTTTATTGTTCCAATGTGTGTGGAATCAACTTAATTCTCTAGCAATTTCCCTTCTCCCCATTGCCTTGTGGAATGAAGATGCTCAGAGAAGTGGAAGCACCAGACAAAGGCCCTTAGTTTCCCTGGATTTTCCTCTGCATAGCTTCCCTGCCACATTCCAGACCCTCTAATATATACAGAGTGGGGTGGGGGTGGGGGAACTGCGGGTTAGGGTGTAAGCTTCCCCCTGCATTGAGTCACTGGGAAATACACAAAGAGACAGCCAAAAAAAAAAAAAAAGGGCGGGGGGGACTGTTCCATGCTCCTGATCAGTTCAGGAACAATAGCCATGGCCATTATTGACCATGATGCTCCCACAGAGATGGACATGAGGAAAAGGAAAAATGCAACTTCATTTATTATTATTGTTTGGTGCTGGCGATTGAGCCCAGGGGTGCTTTACCACTGAGTTACATTCTCAGCCTTTTTATTTTTTATTTTGGGACAACAGGGTTTTGTTAAGTTGCTGAGGGCCTTGCTAAATTGCTGAGGCTGATCTAAAACTTGCAATCCTCCTGCCTCAGCCTCACATGTCACTGAGATCACAGACCTGTGCCACTCCACCTGGTGAAAAGTACAACTTTAACCTGAGGACTTCATGTGCCATATATAAATTTGTAGATGACAGTAATTCTATTTTATTTATTTATTTTTATGTGTGCTGAGGATTGAACCCAGTGCCTCACGTGTGCTAGGCAAGTGCTGTACCACTGAGCCACAGCCCCAGTCTTTCAGGTGCTCTTAATGTCATGTTGTGTTTATGCATTTGCTCCTGGGTGGATTTTTGTCTTTCCCGAGAGCACTAAGGGGACCGAGAGCCATAACACAGTACACTTTGGGTTTATCTTCCCAAGAACTCCAGCTCTGTGGAGTAGCATTCTCCAGTTGACATTTCCATGATGGTGGTAATGTTCCACCTCTGAGCTGTCGATGACAATAGTCACCAGCCACCTGTGGCTACTGAGCACCTGAAATGTGGCTAGTGCAATTGAGGAACTGCATTTTTAAATTTCACTTAGTTAGCTAAGTGAATTTCAGTGGGTGGGTGTGGTCAGCGGCTATCATATTGGACATTGCAGTAGCACAGTTCTAGAACAGTGCTACTCGGAATGTGGTCCAGTGACCAGCAATACCAGGATCACCTGAGAGCTTATTAGAACTAAGCTCCAATCCAGGTCTTTTGAATCAGATTCCTTTTAATGAGATCCCCAGATGATTCACGTGCACATTAACATTTGAGAAGGAGCCAAGAACAAAGGAGCTGGAGGTAAAGGGAAGGAGGGAAAAAAAAAAAGGCTAGTGGACTGGAAGAGCCATCCCAAGGTCTCTGTACCCTTCACATGGAATACCCTCAGCTCTCATTTAGGGCATAAGAACCCTTACCTTGGACCCCATGCTAACAGCAGCTTTGATTGCAATGTTTTCTTTTGAGCCTGCAGCAATAGAGAAAAGCACTACAGGCACAATTAGAACCATCTCTGCCACATCTAATGCAGCTTGTTCCACCCCCATAAAGTGCTCTGCTAGTGGAGATGCTGATTACCACCGCCTTTTCCATAGGGGAGCATTGGAGCATCTCTCTCTCCCAGGATCACGCTAGAATCTCTTTGCTGGAATTCTGCAAGCCGGGCAGCATTCCAGAATTTAATTTTTAAATACATGTCAGAGTCTGGTGTAATGAAACCCATGCTGCATACCGATGAAATTTAACATTGAAGCTGAATAATAAAATGTTTTATTTATGGGCAAATTTTACGTCTCCCTATAGGGAGATAAGTTAGTGAGCAAGCCCTTCCCACTTCTCCTGGGTCTGATGTGAAGCCAGCTCTTCTCCCCTGACGCTGCAGGGGAAATACAGGGGAAAGAGAGGTGAGGAATGGAGCCCGGGAGAGGAGGCTTTATACTTACTAGCCTGTGGTACCACGTAGCTGAATGGACGGCGATTCTCCTGGGTTTGGGGGGTTGAGGACAGAGAGCAGAAACTCCACAGGACCACATTTCGAGCTCCACAAAGTCTCAGAGTAGTGCAGTGGGTTTGACGGGGAGGCTGCATTTAAGAAGTCTAGTTAACTCTAGAGAGACGGCAGGTACCTCCCAGACCTCATCTTCTAAGCTTGCTCTTTCATTTCAAGAATCAATCAGCAAACATTGATTGAGCTCATATTAGGTGTCAGACACTGTTTCAGATGCTGGGGGTAAAAATGTAGGGATCTCATCCTCATGAAGCTTGCGTTCCAGCGGGGTGTGAACACAGATACATGTAAATTTCAGGAACTAGAAGGGTTGTAAAGAAGATAAAATAGAGGGCTGGGGTTGTGGCTCAGCTGTAGAGTGCTCGCCTCGCACGTGCGGGACTCTGGGTTTGATCCTCAGCACCACATAAAAATAAATAAGTGAAATAAAGGTATTGTGTCCAACTACAACTAAAAAAAAAAAAAATATATATATATATATATATATATATATATATATATATTTAAAAAAAGATAAAATAGATAGAGAAGGCTGCCAGTGATCAGAGAGCGCTTAGAGAAAGGGATTTTTTTGTTTTTTGGCACTGGGATTAGACCCAGGGGTGCTTTACCATGAAGCCATATCCCCAGCACTTTTTATTTTTTATTCTGAGACAGAGTCTTGCTAAGCTGCTTAGGGCCTCCCTTAGTTGCTGAGGCTGTCCTAGAACTTGCAAGCCTCCTGCCTCGCCCTCTGGAGTCACTGGGATTACAGGTGTGTGCCACTTGTGCCAGGTGGAGGATGGCATATTTGAGTTGAGTCCTAAAGGACTGGGGGAAGGACATTCCAAGGTTAAGGACCAGCATGGGCCAAGAGCACTTATGATTGAAGTCTCTGGGGGATTCAAGTAGGAGGCTGTAGAGTGAGAGGGGTACTTAACATGCAGGATGACAGGAAGGGGCAAAGTGGGAAGCCATTGGAAGTCTTGTGTCTCAAGCAGAGAAGTCTTGTCAAAGGTCACCCTGACTGCCTCGTGGAGAAATAACTGTGACAATGGTTGGGGGAAGGACAGGTGGGAGCTGGGAGACAGAGAGTAGCTGTTATGTTATAGGTGGACAATGATGAAGCTGGGTGGGGGCAACAGTGAAGGCGTAAGAAGTGGTTGGATTCAGGATATGTCCCAAAAAGGAGCTGACAGTTCTGTCTGACAGATTGGATGCTTGTATGAGGGTGGAGCTCCATTGTCTGAGCAAATGGGTGACTGGCACTGTCATCAATATTTCTCCAATTTTCCCCTCCAGTACTGGGGATGAGCTACATCTCAGCCCTTTTTATTTTAATTTATTTGAATTACCATCCTCTTGTCTCACCTCCAAAGTAGCTGGGATTACAGCCTGTGCTCCAATCATCCTTTCCTTTTTTTTGGGGGGGGGTTGTTTGTTTTTGGTACTTGGGATTGAACTCAGGGACACTCAACCACTGAGCCTCATCCCCAGCCCTATTTTGTATTTTTTTTTTTTTAGAGACAGGGTCTCACTGAGTAGCTTAGCACCTCACTTTTGCTTTGAACTTGCAATCCTCCTACCTCAGCCTCCTGAGCTGCTGGGATTATGAACTGCCCAGCTCCGGTCACTCGTTCTTACTCCATACTCCCTCAGCCCACATCAAAACTTCACCAAGCCCTGACCTTCCACCTTGCTCTAGCCCTCCTCCCATCCCCACAGACACTCTTTTTGTCTGGGGCAGCCACTGTTGCATCCCAAACCATCCTGCACACTTCAATCTGAATGACTGTCCGTATAAATACAGCCACCTGACACTTAAATATCTCTGATTCGCACAGTCTTCAAGATAAAGTCCAAATTCCACAACATGGAATTCAGAGTTCTCCGCCCACCTCTCTTTCTACCACTGTACAGATCCTGCCATGCCTGCTGCCCTCCCCTTCCTTGTGTCTGTTGAAATGCCTGCACTTCTGCTTGCCATGTCCTTTCCCCTCCAATCCTGTAGGAGCTTGGTTCTATGAGGCCTCCCCTGACCCATCCCACTGTTGGTATGGTTCTCCACCATCTCTCTCTCTTTCTTTCTTTCTTTTTTAAAATTCTTACAATGCTGGGGATTGAACCCAGGACTTCAGGCGTGTAGGCAAGTGCTCTACCACTGAGTCACACTCCCAGCCTGACCCTGCATCTCCATTCCACTGTGTACCTACTCTGTTCTCTGGCCCGGCTGTGTGCCCTCAGGAGACTATGGGCCAGGCTCAGTGTGGGTATTTTCAAACATCAACTGTCATAATCTCCAACACGGACTCAAGGAAGAAGATCTGTTATTACCCTCATTTTTTCAGCCAAGGCACTGGGGACCCAAGGCTGCTGAGTTACATGGCAAGAAAATGCTAGAAGCAGGATTAGAACCTTGGTTCATCTGCCCCCAAGATTGCCATTCTTAGAATGCGTGCCCTGCTTACGCATAAGGAGAGCCTGAGGGGGTGTGGCTGGCAGAGTAGTGTATCCTACATGAGGGGGTAGGCCACCCAGGCTGCTTGGCTTCTGGTCCTTGGGACAGTTGGGAGCAGGCAGCACTTTGAAGTTGGAGAAGACAGGGCCTCCCTTTCCAGACACCCTATTACAACATGGTGCAGGCCTTCCCTACCCCTGTCTCTGCCGATCCAAAGCTGGGAGTGAATTTATTTATTTATTTATTGTTGATGAATAATAATTGTGCTTAATAGCAGGATTCATTGTGACATAGCCACTCATGCATGTAACATAATTTGGTCAATTTCGTCTCCCAGTACCTTCCTTCCTTCCTCCTGATCCCTTCCATTTTCTATTTTCTTTTTTTCCCCCTCTCACTTATGAGAGGACACATATGACTCTTGACTTTCTGAATCTGGTTTATTTCACTTCACATGATGTTCTCCAGTTCCATCCGTTTTCCTGCAAATTTCATTCTTCTGTTACGTCTGGGTAAAACTCCATTGTGTATATATACCACATTTTCTTTATCCATTCATCCATTGATGGACACCTAAACTGGTTCCACAGTTTAGCTCTTGTGAATTATGCTGCTGTAAAAATTGATGCATATGCAGGTTATAGTACGCTTTATGATAAATACCAAGGAGTGGCCCAGTTGGGTCAGATGGTTGTTCCATTCCTAGACTTTTGAGGAACCTCTGTACTGATTTCCACAGTGGTTGTACTAATTTACAGTCCTATCAACAGTAAATGTTCCTTTTTCTCTGCATTTTTGCCAGCATTTATTATTATTCATATTCTTTTTTAAAAACTTTTTTGGTACTAGGGATTGAACTCAGGGGTGCTTAAACAATGAACCACAGCCTCAGCCCTTTTTAAAATTTTTTAAATTTAAAGACAGGGTCTTGCTGAGTTGCTTAGGGCCTTGCTAAGTTGCTGAGGCTGGCTTTAGTTTTGCCACCCTCCTGCCTCAGCCTCCTGAGCTGTTGGGATTATAGGCAGGTGTCACTGCACTCAGCTCCCATCTTCTCCTACAGAAATCTTACCAGTTGGGGCTGGGGGAGCAACTCAGTTGTAGAGTGTTGCCTAGCACATGCAAGGCTCTGAATTCAATCCCAGCACTAAAAAATAAGAAAGGAAGGAGGAGAGAGAGTGAATGAGGGAGGAGGAAAGGAAGAGAGAGAGGGAGAAAGAAAGAGAGACAAACAGAAAGAAAGAATGCATGTGCTGCTACCCATCTGGATAATCTGATAATCTCCCCATCCGAAGATCATTAATGGAATCACTTGACATCTCAAAGCCTCTTTTCCAAATAAAGTCACATTCACATGGTCTTGGGTGTGGACATTTTGGGAGGCATGATCCAGTCTACCAGAGTCACCATGCCCCCCAATCTCTGCCATCCAAGGCATCACCTCTGCTGAGAGACTAACAGTGTTCTGTGACTGTGGGGAGTTTTACAAACCTCCCGAACCAGGGTTTTGTGCTGAAAACAGAAATATAGTTGGGATCAAGGAGTCAGGAGGGAGAACAGAGAGGCAGCTCTGGGTGGTCCACAAGCAAGCAGGAACATGTGCGGTGACCACACAGCCAGGTCACCGTGACTGCTCTTTAGTAGCAGCCTTCCCTCTGGGCTGCAGCTTCATTTACTGTTGAAATCGAGTTGTTAAAAACAAAAAAGCATTTCTATCTACTGTATTTTATTATTTCCATAGATAATAGGAACTAGTTAAGATTGTTGTAGTTATGTCCCCATTAGGTAATTAGAGTCTAAGAGCTCCACAAAACCCATTAAAGAACAAGCAGAAGGTTTGTTTTCCTCCCTCCATCTGAATGTGGATTCAGTTTGCAAGGGCAAGTGGGGACACTGTGCATGTCTGCTACAGTCCCACCAGAGTGAATGGGGTTGGCAAGTTGGGCAAGGGTTTCATATCTGGCAAGCAGAACAGGGAGGCCAGGCTCCCTTGAAGAGTGAACAACTTGCACATCTGTACACAGCAGCCCTGAATTCCCAACTTCATCCACATTCTCCCCACTATATGTGAATTCGTTTCATAAGAGCTCAGTGTTTATAAGGCTTCAAAGAATCTCCCATAGTCACTCATTTGATTCTCACAACACCCCTGTGAAACTGGCCAATTTGGTATTGTCCCATTTTAGAGATGAGAAAACTGAGGCGAAAAAGCAAGAATTATATGCCAATATCATCTGGCAAGTAGGTGATGGGACTGAACACAGTGCTCCTTTCTTGATAGCCCTCAGTGCAAGGTGGCCCTGCACTGAGGCATGCATTTTATTGGGCAAGGTTTTCATCTGACCACCTGCTGTCAGCAGCCAGATTTTAAGAAGCTTCTAAGAAAGCTCTCCACTTCCCACACCTCTCCCTGCCCTCTCTGATCCTACCTCTAAAATACTCTGCAAACATCAACCCCCTGAGCATAATTGCATCTGCTTGCACATTACAGGTTTCAGGGCAGATAGATCATAAGTATTTATTCAAAGGAGTGAGGGAGTTAACATGCCCTGAATGGAGTTTGCTTTTAATGATTAATCATCGTGTTTGCTGTGGGTCCAGACTAAGGGATGTCCCCCCAGGGTGGAAGCCTATTGGCCTTTCACCAAGCATTAGGGCCAAAAGCAAATGAAGCCCAAGCCCCACTTAGAGGAGGAACAGGCAGCCCCATCTGAGGGCTTAGAAAACAATTAGGCCCCTTGTTTTTTATGTGAATGGAGAGGGGTCTAAACAGGAAGCTGGAGTTTGGCCCAGGAGCACATGGGCTCTGCCACGCTGCTTAGCTACACCCCTGCTAAGCCTTGTCTGTCTGTGCCCATGAAGGGCAAGGGCTAGAGATGCCCTCCAGCATCCCAACCACTCTTTGTTAAAAATGCTTCTGCCTCATGTTGGCAACAGTGCCCACCTAGAGATGAACAGGAAGAACACTTACTAGACCAAGAACTGGCCACAGCAGGGTGCCCATTGGAACAGTGACTCACAGGTAGAATCCAGGGGGTCTGTGACCCGGACAAGTCACGGAAAGAAAGGACATCTTGTTTCCTCTGCCCTGTACCTGAAATTCAGTCTTCCTCTCCCCAGCGAAGGCAGGCAACCAACCCCATGTGTTAGCAGCTTGGGATTCTGTCTCAACAAAAACACCAATATTTTCACATCACATTAGAATTGTCGCACATATCCTGAGACATGGTTTACACCCCTCACTCCTTCAGAATTATGGTAGTTATTACATACAATACTGGATCTTTTTGGGGGGATGTGTGTACTAGGGATTAAACTCGGGGATACTTGAGTTTTATTTTGTTTTGCTTAACCACTGAGCCACATCCCCATCCCTTTTTGATATTTTATTTAGAGACAGGGTCTCACTGAGTTGCTTAGCACCTCACTTTTGCTGAGGCTGGCTTTGAACTCATGATCTTCCTGCCTCATCCTCCCAAGCCACTGGGATTACAGGCATGCCCCACTGCGCCCGGCACAATGTTGGATCTTAATCAATGGGTTAATAAAAACATACTACTATATCACAGTTCAAAACACATTTTGATAACCATATCTCAATATAATTGGTTTCCTTTGTAATACTAAGTGTTTTGTTTTATGTATTTAAAAACATTTTTCGGCCAGGCACAGTGGCTCAAGATCCCAGAGACTCAAGAGGCTGAGGCAGGAGGATTGTGAGTTCAAAGCCAGCCTCAGCAACTTAGTGAGGCCCTAAACAACTGCCCTCACCTAGGAGGGAAGGTGTCTTATTGAAAATGTGTGTATTTGGGGGGATTGAACCCAAGGCCACATATGTGCTTGGCAAGTGCTCTACCACAGAGCCTAGTCCCCAGCCCTTTCAAAACTTTATCTTGAGAAAGGGTGGAGCCAGGCGTGGTAACCTATGCCTATAATCCCAGCGACTTGAGAGGCCGAGTCAGGAGGATTGTTTTCAAAGCCAGCTTCAACAACTTATAGGGGCCTTAAGCAACTCAGCGAGATCCTATCTCTAATAAAATATTTAAAAAGGCTGGGAAATGTGGCTTGGTGGTTAAGCACCCCTGGGTTCAATTCCTGGTACCAAAGGAAAACAAAAAGAAAACAGCAAATGAAGAGAAAAGGTCTTACTCAGTGCCCCGGCTGACCTTGAACTTGTGGTGATCCTCCTGCCTCAGCCTCCCCAGTGGTTGAAATGGTAGGTATGTGGATGAAAATGCAGATTTTCAGGACCCTGTCTCAGATCAAGTTCTCCAACAAGCCAACTCTGGGATAGAATTTAGAGTTCAGAGGGTTGATTAGAATTGGTTTTGGGATCAACACTTGTGGTTGATGTGGGGAGCCGATTTGGGTAGATAAGGGGAGAAAATGTGTGTTTATAGAGATTTAGGCTGACCCTATATGTTTGGAAGCTGGCATGACTCTTCAGAGTTGTCTGGAGTTGGGGAGAGGGACCAGGCCTTCACACCCCCATGAGCATTAGTCATTAGATGCATTCACCTAGGAAAGGGATTGGACCTTGGGCAAGGCTGCTGTCTCCAGCAGAGAGGCACAGGAGGCTGCCACTTAGAAATTCCTGCCAGCAGGCTCAGTCCTATTGCAGCTAAACACTGGGTGGAATCCAGCATCTGTCATTTCTAAAGTCCTCCTAATTGTTCAGACGCCTGGTCTGAAAGCCCTTGATCTCCGGTAGTCAGAGCTGGAGAGGGCTCTCATATCCAAGGGATTCATTCAAGGCTTTTCAGCTGGTCAGTGGCAGGGTCAAGAGGCTACTAATCTGGCCTTGTCCCCTTCTATTTTTAAATTTCATTCAACAAATATTTATTGAGATTCTTCTACCACACCAGACACTGGGGATATACTAGTGAGCAAAAGAGACAGGGTTCCTGCCCTCAGGAGACCTGCAGCCCAGCCTCCTATGATTCTCTCAGCTGGGCCTGCTTAGGCTCACCTGTTGCTTGTGGGACTGAGTTGGCACAAGTTCTCTGCAGAATGAGTTGGCAACATCTATCAAAGTAACTATGTCAATTCAGCATTTCCACGTCTAGATATTTATCCTACAGATAAACCTCCATATGGGCAGAGTGGCACATGCACAAGGATATTTACCAATAAATTAGTTTATAATAGCAGAAACCTGGAAACAGCCTGGATGTTCCTCAATGGGGACTAGTTGAATAGAGTGTAGCATACACAAAGGAATCCTTTGTAAACATGGGGAGGGGGATTTCTCTATATATTGACAAAATAAAATAAAAGGAAAAAGAAGTCCTCTAAGTTGTACCTGTAAACAAAAATCAAAACAAGAGAAAGTAGCAGAACCATGTGTGACACGCCATATGTGTGTGGAGGAAAAAAAAGAAAGTGTACCTACCTGAATTCATGGAAGTTTTCAGCCGACTCAGATTTTTGAAAAAGAAGGAATTTAATCAGTCTGATTAGAAAATCAGAAGCCACTCAAGGTTTTCAGGCAGAGAATTTAATTCAGGAAATTGGTTAGACAAGGAAGAGGCCAGAACTGAGAGGCCAGATGGGGGAAGGCAGGGCAGCCCAGAAACTCACGGCTCAAGGCAGCTGCTTCAGTCATAAACCGAAGGACAAAGGAACGGGGCTGTTCCTGAAGCTGAGGGGCTGCAGTCACCCAGAGGATCTGGGACCAGGCAAACATATCCATCCATCCATGGAGGAGACACAGCTGCTGCCAGAGAGGCCACCCAAGGCAGACAGGGAGGGGAGGAGGGCTATTTTCCCTTGTAACTTTAGCTTTGACAGGTTCCTCCCATCAGTTGAGCCCAGTCTGAAGGCAGTTGACCTTCAGGAAAGAGGTAGTCTGCAAAGATTGGCCTCCCGAGATACAGAAAAGAGCAGGGAGGGAGAGAGAGAGAGAGAAACAGAGAGAGAGAGAGAGAGAGAAGAGTGATTTGTGGGCTAGCATAATAGTGCCTAGAATAATAAAGCATATGTTCCTAAAATCCAGAGTATCTTTTAGACAAGCCCATGGTAGTTGCCTCTGGGCATTAGGAATTGGGAAGGAGACCTCATTTATGTTAGGTGTCCTTTGGCACTTTTAAATTTTGCATTATGAGTATATATTGCCTATTGGGAATAAGGTGGGTGCCTGACATACATATATAGCACACTGGTAAGGGCAACGTTATTATATTTCTTCATTGGAATACATCTTCCTGGGGAAAACAAATGCCAGCAAAATCTCCCCATACAGCTCCTGTAATTACACCCCCCGCCCCAAAGACAGCACAGCATTTTTCTCCTAGGCATATTTTTCATGAGTGCCCTCTTCAAACCCTCCTCTGACTGCCTTGTTCTGGAGAGGAGGAAGCACAGACAGAGAGAAGGCAGAGGGCTGGCGGAGCGTGCGCTGGAGAGGGGAAGAGGCTCGGCTCTCATCAGCAGCTGGCCTGCTGGATGATCTCACACCACATCTGTAGCCACTTAGAAAAGTGCTGGCCTGAAGCCCTAAGCTCAAAGCCCGGATCCACGTCTGCCTGCCAGAGAGCGGGCTTTCCACCTCCCTGAAGGAGCGGCTGCTGCATCAGGAGCCACCCACCGCCCCGAACCCCATGAAATAGCACAAACTGGTTGCCACCTGCCAAAGCCAGGACTCCACAAAGGAGGAAGATGGGGGATCAATTGACAAATTCTGTGACCCTACAAAGAGGATGGACAGTAAAAGAGGTTCAGGGGCCACCTCTTCTCATTAAAAATCAACCCTATCTATCTGTTGGATGAGGTGACAGATGTCTGTAACCCCAGTGATTTAGGAGGTGGAGGCAGGAGAATCACAAATTCAAGGCCAGCCTCAGCAACTTAGCAAGGCTTTCAGCGACTTAGTGAGATCTTGCCTCAAAATAAAAAATAAAAAGGGCTGGGGATGTAGCTGAGTGGTAAAGCACTCTGGGTTCAATCCTTAAGACCCCCAAATCAACCTTGTGGAATTCTAGGAAGGACAGGTGAGGCACAGGAAGTCTGACTTGCCCAGAGTCACACTGCTACTGAGTAACAGCGATAATTCAATCCAGATCTGGGTTGGATTATGAATCTGACTTTCTCACTGTGCAGGCCACTCAGGGTCACGGAAATATCGGCTCAAGGGGTTCTGCCTTTCCCTCTTGTCCCCTTGTCCCCAACCAGCCTTCAACATTCCTTGCTAAAACTCCCTGAGCCTCAGTTTTCTTGGTTATAAAGTGGGACTTCACTTGTGTACCTAAAAACTTGTCAATGAGGGTAAAGCATCTGGCACATAGTGAGTCTGAATATATACGAGTTCACCTCTTCTTCTCTGCATGCATCTCAATTTCTGCTCATCTTGAAGCCTCACAGGATTGCCTAAGACTCAGAATATGGACCTCTCTGCACAGTCTCAGGCTGTCCAGAGTTTCCCCCAGAAGTCCTGGGAACTAACTGGTCTTTGCATCCGAGAATCCTTCTGCTCTAAATCCCTTATGTGGATCCTCTTGGCAGGCCATCTCCCCTCCTAACTCAAGCAGCAAATTCAAGTCAGGTTAACTCTCCCTGCTATTAACATTTCCATGAATGCCTTCCCAGCTATTTTCATCATTTCTGAACAATTTTCCTAAGAAAGGGAAACGCCCTCTCAGTTTCAGCCATCTGCTCCTGAGAGGCGGGCTCTGGCAGAGGAACCTCTGTACATCTGGGGCTCTGCTCAGCTCCCCAATACCTGCCTCCCCAGAGCATGGTGATCTAAATTTGCAGCCAGGTCCACCACCCACGGGCAGCTTGTTCCTTTGTTTGTAAGATGAGTCTCTCAGGTAAGTGCCCCAGGCCTGACTCCTGGCCCCAGAGCTCTCCTGTCTGCAGGGTGGAGGCCACTTGACATTCTTTGGTCTCTGGCTGATGTTGCCCATGGTTGGTACTGATGAAAGGAGCCTGAGGCTGGCATTTATCTCACGGCTTAATTTCAGGTCATCGTTTTTATGGGCTCTACTATGATCTCCAGCCTAGAGTGTCCTCTTTATCTTGTGTCACCTCCCCTAGGATCTGTAGATGCTCACCTGGCTGGCCTTGTTACCTCTAACAGTTGGGCCAGCCAAGGGCTTCCTCAAGGTATTCTTATCAATTGAAATCATAATCTCTCTCTCACACCCACCCCCCATCTGCTAATTCTCCTGTGCTGGAAATATGGAGATAAAGGAGACACAACTCCTGACCCCCTATCTCCCTAGAACTTCATAGTCTAGCAGAGGATACAGGTTTGTAGTGGGACAGTCATGGCCCAATGTGGCCAGGGCTTTGCTGGAGCAATGCATAAGAAACTCTGGAAAAACCAGAGGAAGAAACATTGAAATTTTCCCAGGGGAGTCAAGGATGGTGTTCCAATTATCACTTACTCCAAAACTCAAGGGCTTAAAATGACCACATGCACTTGGAGATTCTGTGGCTCAGGAATTTGAGAAGCACTCTAATGCCTGGGGTCTCACCCAGGGTGACTCTAATGGCTGGAATTGATTTAAAGAGTTAGATGTCTGGTTGGGTGTGGTGGCATACTCCTGTAATCCCAACAGTTTGGGAGGCTGAGGCAGGAGGATCATGAGTTCAAAGCCAGCCTCAGCAAAAGTGAGGCACTAAGCAACTCAGTAAGACCCTGTCTCTAAATAAATACAAAATAGGGCTGGGGATGTGGCTCAGTGGTTGAGTGACCCTGAGTTCAATCCCCAGTATGAAAAAGAAAAAAAAACAAAACCCAAAAAGTGTTAGCTGTTTGGCTGGGTGCAGTGGTGCACCCCTGTAATCCCAGCTACTCAAGAGGCTGAGGCAGGAAGATCTTAAATTCTAGGTCAGCCCAGTAAACTTAGCAAGACCTTGTCTCAAAATAAAAAGTAAAAAAGGCTAAGGGTGTAGCTCTGTGGTTGAATATCCTTGGATTCAAGCCCCAGTACTACAAATAAAATAAATAAAAAGATTTAGTTGTCTGGGCTGAGCTGCCTGAAGAATTGGGCTCAGGTGGGACTGTTGTGAAAGTGCCTTCTCCAGCATGGTGGTCTCAGGGTAGGTGAGCTTCTTACATGGTGACTCAGAAGTTCAAGAATGAGTGTTCCTAGTGAACTAGGCAAGAACCACATGACTTTTTCCATAGCCAGAGGACATATAGCATCACTTCCAACACACTCTATTAGTCATTACAGTCATAAGACTAACCAGATTCAAGGGTTGAGAGCATGGAATTCATCTTTTGATGGGAGAAGAGGAAAAAAAACCCAACCATACAGCCATGTCTTAAAACTTCCACAAGAGATTTTCCAGAAGTAGTAACCCTTGAGTTTTGAAGACCGAATTGAATTTCAGTCTCTAAAATTCTTTGGAGAGTGTCCGAGATTGAAAGATAGACATATGCAAAGGCCCAGGGGCATAAAAGTGAATTGAAGTACAGGAAATAACTCTCCCCAGATTTCGTAGGAGCTCAGCAAAGACTTTCTTCCTGCCGACTCACCGGATAACCATGCCTGGCTGGTCTTCCATAGAGGGCTAGGACCCTGCTGTGGCCCAACTCAGGCACCAGCCCCTCAACTGAGGGTCCATTTAGATTAGAGGCTGAGTGGCAAATCCGTGTACCAGTGGCCTGCTCCCACCCCCAGCTCCTGCGGCTGAGGTGAGCACTGAGGGAGATGCCACCTGGGAACCGCTTTGAATGGAGTCTAGCCAGTCCCCACACCCAGGTTTTCATCTCCAGTTCTTGATTTAGAAAGCCCTGAGGTCCAGCCAAAGCTTTCCTGGTTTTTCAAAGCACCGAGGGCTCTGTGTCTATTGGCTTGACTCCCAGCAGTTCTTTCCATAATAGTTCATTTTTTTTGATGGTAGGCAAAAAAAAAAAAACTCAGACTAGATTAAACAAAAGAGGGGGGAATGATTGGTTCATAGAACTGAAATATTCCAGGAGTAAATCCTAGAGTTTAAACAATATCAGAATTTGATCTCTTTCAGTTTTTCATTTGTGCCTTTTTTGGTGTTGGCTTCATTTTCAGTCTCCTGCAAAGTAACGAGGATGGCCTGACAACTCGAGGTTTATCTAATCCTAATAGTCAGAAAACCCAGCCAAAGGAGAGTTCTTCTTCTCTGAATGCTTCAGCTGCAGTTGCCAAAAGAATTCTGACTGGCCCTTCCTGGACCGCAGGCCCTTCTGAGAACCATCACCATGGTCATGAAGCTATGGTACTCTGATCTGCTATGACTGAACCAAGTGCTAATCTCTGGTAGGGGTGGTGGGTCAGACCCACAGTGACCACATAGAATCACTTGATTTCAGGGAACGTGAGTTCTGTAGGAAGAAGGGGAAAGAAAAGTGTAGAAAGCAGACAAAATTAAGTTGTCATAGACTCACTAATGGGGTCACTGATACAGTCACACTGTGCATTTTGCAAAAGCAGGATGGGGTGTCTTTAGGGCCTGCCTAGATGGGGTCCCTCTTTATAATTCATGCAAAAGTGGCTACGTGGACCAATGCAGGGCCTTGCAAAGTCTGACACACTTTCCCTAATCCTTCGATATACCTAGAAACCCTCTCTGCATTCTTCAAGTCCTAGTTCAGAGGCCTGCTCCTCCATGAACTGGTTAGGATGAATCAGGAGTTTCCCAGGTACCTTCAGAATTATGGTGTCTGCCTCTATTGCTGGTCCAGTTGTCCAGTTACGCTTCCTTGTCTGTCTTCCTGTCTAGCTTCAGACAGATTTCATGAGGATAGAGAGTGTGTCCAAGCTGCCCTCCCACATTGGGCAGAAGAGATGCACAGTTCTGATTGGCTGTGTGGATGGGAAGAGAACAGGGTGGCTCTCCTGCTGCCCTACCTTTCCCCTAACCTTGCCCACAGAAGTCAGACAATGTGAGCCCTGCACGTCCACAGTGAGAGGTAGTCCCCTGCATCTTCTATCTATTGCACTTTGCTTCCTCTGGAGACATTGTTCAACAGGAGGGGCCTTGAATGGTGCATTCACAAGGCCACTACCCAAGACTGGGCTCTAGAGATCAACAGCCCTTCTCAGGGGGCTCCAGGGAAGAGAACGTGACTGGGCTGCCTGGGCCTCCCTGAGGCTGCCAGGCAGTTGCTCTAGGGCTCAGCTCTAGTTCCTGATTAAAACCAGATCTGGGAGCTTGGAGCCTTCGGTGAAACTGGATACCTGTCAATGTAGGCAAAGGAAATATATTGTGGGAGGGAGGCTGGCCAGCAGCCCAGCAGTGTTGAGTTTTCCTTCTGAAGGCCCCCAGGAACCCCTTGCCATGTGGGGTGATGACAGCCTAAGAAGCAGGAGCCCCGTGGAGAACAAAGGGGCACACCCACCTCTCTGATACTATCTTCCCCCTTCCCTTTCTCTGCTTCTTTTCTTTAGGTAGGAGACCTGAGTTCAATCCCAATACCAGCTTTTATTCACTTGGAGTAAATTATTCAACCTCTTGGTGCCTCAGTTTTAACATCTATAAAGTGGGAGTGAAACAGACCCTACCTAGTTGAATTATTTCAGAATTAAAAGCAATAATATATGAATAAGACTTAGCACAAGACCTGAAACAGAGTAAGCCCATTAAACGCCAGTTATTGCTATGTTTTCTTCCTTTTCCTTTTCCTACACAAAAAAACTATTTGATCCCATTAAACCATAAACACAATCCTTGATAGTTGCAGCAAAGAAAACATTTTTATGTCCCTTATGGCTGATGGGGTAGAAAGTATTGGCTCTGGGATCAGAGAGTCCCATGTTGTAATCTTAGCTCTGCTGTTTGTCATTAGGGTGACTTACTCAAAGGACTTAGCTCCTCTGAACCTCAGTGTTCCTGTCTGTAAAATGGGGATGTCTGCAATGCCTGTCCTGCCTGTGGCTGGGGTTGCTGTGTGTTTCACATGGGATATGTGCTGGGGAATAACTGCTCAGTCTCACACCACAGTAATCATGATTTATGCTTCCAGTGTGTGTTTTCTTCTTGCTGTCTCCTTTTCTCTAGTTTGGTCCTTTTCTTTCTTTTCCCCCGTATCATGAATCAAACAAACTGTGGGGTCATAGAGGGAAGGCAGAGATGAAAGATATCTTTGTAACCATTGTTCAGTGACTATCGACAGTCACCTGAGGTGTGCAAAGAGATTGATTCCTAGGCTCCAGCCCAAACCCATCAGAATCTCTTACTTTTTTAAAGGAAATTTTGTTTAAAATTTTGAAAGTAATGCATACTCATTACAAATACATTCTAACAACACAGAAAAAAAATGAGAGTAAAATGGTCTCTCCTTAGAGATGACTGTTAATAATGGTTTGGTGTGTGTTCTCCAGGGTTTTGTGGTTTTATGACTCTGGAATGAGCTGAGCATACAGTTTTAATTTTTCCCATTCAACTAGATGATCACTCATTTTTTTCTATATAGCTTGGACATCTTTCCACATCAGTGCACATGTGTCTCCCTATTGCGTCCAATAGCTATGGAGAATTCCATGGTGTGGTTTGTTGTGGTTGACATATCCATTTCCCTATTGATGGATGTTTGGACTGTCCCCAGTGATTCATATGCAGCTTACCCATCCTCTGTCTGAGTTTGGCAACTTTCCCTTTGCACAGATGGGCAGCTGGAGGCCCAGGGAGGTAGTACAGCCAGATTCACAGAGCATGTTGGTGGCACAGCCGGGACATTCAACCATGCTTTTGGCATGTTTTATGGTTGATCCATACCACCACATTCATACAAATGAATAAATAAAATGAGCTTAATATTTTCCTGAACCTTTTCTTGATAGTAGGGAAGACAAAACAAAACAATATTATTCCATATATTCTGAAAATTGGATCCTCCCCCCAACTTAGAGTTTTCACTTTGCATTGTGCTCTTTGTGAGAGTTCTTGACTCAGTACATTTTTCTTACACATTGTTTCTGAAGCTAACTTTCTTTTAATGATAGACTTTTAATTTTAATGCCAGAATGAAATCCCACTTCCCCTGAGTATGGCTGTTTATGAGAGACCTTGGTCAAATTCCACTTTATAGACCCAACACCCCTCTTCACCATAATTGATGAGCTTTCCTCTTTTGTGGAAAAAAATGGAATTATGAAATTATGACTGTCATCTATTTTTTAAAATTAAGTAAATTCCTCCAAGTCCAGTAAGTAACTTTCCCAGAAAGATAAATCACCCAATTGTAACAAATATATAATGCTTGCAATATCCTTGGGAGAGTTTGCTTGGTCTGGAAATTATGCTTTTATTTTCCTACTAACAAATGGGCCCTTAACCCTGCCTCCAATGAGATAATAGATGTTCGACTGGAGGTGACCTATGCCCAGCAAGTCATGTCCTCCTTGAGGTAGTTGCCCTAAGAACTTGGTGCTGAGTTGCAGACATATGTTTCCAGTCCATGACCCTGACTCCATCTCCTGCCACAAAGGGATTGGCCAAAAACTGCCCAGATTTCTGGATAAAAGGAAGAGATGTATGGTGCACACCTGTAATCCCAGGAACTCTGGAGGCCAAGGCAGGAGGATCACAAGTTTGAGGCCATTCTGGCCAACTTAGTGAATTCCTGTCTCAAAATAAAAATAAAAAAGGGCTTCAGTAGAGTAAAATAATAATAATAGTTATTAATAAAATAATAATAATAAAAACTCTATGGTAGAATACCCTGGGTTTAATTCCTAGTAACACACACACACACACACACACACACATACATACACACACAAGAAGAAGAGATATCACCCTCAGATAAGTAAACATAGTGTTGTCAACAAAGAAATATTGTTTAGCATTGTCTGTGTGGAAGAGAAAGGAGACAAAGGAGTATAGAGTAACTTTGTTGTCTGTGACCTGCCTCTTGAGTCCTAAAACCCTGGCATCTATCCATATGCATGTGTGAGAGGGAGGGTACTTGATATTGAACCTAGTGACACTCTACCACTGAGCCCAGCTCTTTATATTTTATTTTGAGAGAGGATCTTCAGACTGTCCTTGAACTTGTGATTCTCATGCCTCAGACTCCCAAGTTTCTAGGACTACAGGCATGAGCCACCACACTCAACTTATGACTTCTATCTTAAAATCAAAAACAGACTCCCCTCAAGCCAGGCACAGTGTCGTGCTCATATAGTCACAACTATTCAGGAGACTGTGACAACGACGGGTCACTTGAGTCCAGGAGTTCAGAGTCAGCCTGTGTAACACAGCAAGACCCCATCTCTTAAAAAAAAAATGTAGGGGGCTGGGGTTGTGGCTCAGTGGTAGCACACTCGCCTGGCACGTGCGAGACCCTGGGTTCGATCCTCGGTACCACATACAAAAATAAACAAGTGAAATAAAGGTTTTGTGTCCAACTACAACTAGAAAATAAAATATTAAAAAAAAATGTAGGGCCCTCTCTTGGCCCCTATACTGTGTGGTTTCTGAATACTATTGTCTCCTAAAAGGAATGGGCTCCTTGGAGAAATGGATTCCTGGTCAGGAGCAAGAAATGTACAAAATAAGCCAGGAACATCATCATACCAAATGACCAGGAAGTCATCAAAGATGACCAGGGTCTTACCAAGGACTCAAGGGCCAATAAGAAGAGGTTCCCATTGCAATGAATCCATAAATTCACAGTGACATTCAAAATGGAAAAAAAAAGTGAAAACCAGAATAAAATACAAACATGCATTGGCCACCTCTAAAGAATGCCAGGAGAATCCATTCATTGCTCTGAAAACTTGTAAAAAACAGGGAAAGAATCAAGTATTGATCTTGTCTTTCCTATATAAACTGTAGCTCAGGATAACCAAATAGTAGGTGAGGGCAAGAGTATCTTTTAAAGGAGATATTCCAGCTCATAAATGAAGAAGGAAATAGAAAATTCCCATGTTTTAACCTTCACTGAAATCACAGATCCAGGCAGTGCTCACCAATGGCTGCTAACACCAAAGAGAGAGAGAGAGGGACAAGCAGATGTCAGGAGTCTTCTTAAGGGCAGTGTGGCAGGCCACTACCTGTGAAATGGTCTTGTGAATAAATCAACCTGGAATCGAGATGAGCTTTCAGATCTGACATCCAATTCTCAATTAACCAATTTAATACATTAAGCAACACAATAGAAATGTAATTATCAAAATCCAACTGTGAGAAGCTCTGCAGGACAACCAAACAGTATCTCCAACAAATACTTACAAAAAAAATAAGGCAGAGGGGGACTTAGAGATTAACAGAGACTTGTGGGACATAGCAACTGATCATAAAGTATGATTATCTCAATGCCAGTCTAAACAGGTTAAAAAAAAAAAAAGCTAAGAGACAATCAGGAAAATTTAAACACTAGCAAGATATGTGGTGATATTAGGAATTATTGTTAATTTTTAAGATGTGATCATGGTAGTGTAGCTATTTTCAAGAAAATTCCTAACTTTTAGAGATACATCTAAAAAATTAGAAGTGAAATCTTCAGATATTTAGGACTTGCTTCAAAATAAATTGGAAAAGGGCAGAATAGATGAAACAAGATTGGCCACCATGGTTGTTGAAGCTGGGTGGTGGGCACATGGAGAATCATTATATAATTCTCTCTGTTTTTGTGTATTCTGGAAATTTTCTACAATAAAGAGGATTTTTTTCCCTAAGATAGCAAAGTCCAGAGAAGGAAATTATCTTGACAATGCCAAGCACCTAAAATAAGGACCCCCTGAGCAAGTCATTTCCTCTTTCTGGGTTTTATCTGCTCTTGCCTGGAGATGTTTATGAGAGAAGAGGCTCTGATGAATGGGATGAGCACAACTGCCCACTTGGCTTAAGGGTTTGGCATCAAAGTTGATTTTAAATCCACTCTGACCTCCATTTATCTGGCCCTTTGGGGAATTTGGGAAGATTCATTTTTCATCCAGTGACATCCTGCATTTCTTTTATTTTAGAGCACAATTTGCTAGAAATTGAATATGGCAGATATAGATGCAAGTGATGTTTTTGACAAGATCTGAGGACTTTACTGACACTAATGGGTAGTTACAGTAAAGTGCCAGGAAGGAGGGAAGATCCCTGGAGGGTACTCCCAGAGGACTGGTGCCTCCAAAAGGAGTGGGTTGGGTTAGGCTGGGGGTGTAAAAGCTGCATTTGCAGGCTTGCTGCTCCACATTTCCTCTGATAACATCCTTGCAGTACACTATGAAATGTTGGCTGTCATGGTGACAAGAAGGGACTGAAGTAAGAGGAGATTGAGAAAGCTGCTGCCATGTGAATAGGGTCTTAATATCTATGAAATAGTTTAACATGATCTTTCCCTTGAGCAAGAGGACATTGTCTAATTCCAGAAGCCATCATCAAGACTGGGCTTCTTAGAAATTAGCAAGCCAGACAGATCTCTGTCCTCCCTTGTGCTACCTTGGTGTATCAGTTAAGAATGCTTTTAGTTGCAAGTATGGAAGCCACAGAATAGCAGGCTTGAACAAACATAGGTTTTCTTCTTTAAAAAAAAAAATCACCTAGCAATACGTCTAAAGAGAAGCAAGGGCTGCACTGTCTTAACGACTCTGGGCTGATAGCTCTGAGATTCTCATAGCCTTTTATTTTTATGGTCATAAAAATGGCTGCACCAGCTATAAGCATTTGTTATGGTTTGGATAAGAGGTGATTTCCCCCAAAGTTCATGTGCTAGTTAATGCATGAATAGTCACAGGTGAAATGATTAGATTTGTGAGAGTTGTAACCTAATCTTTAGATTAATATCCATTTAGATGAAGAATTTGAATGGAATACTTGGTGGTAACTGTAGGCAGATGGGACATGGCTAGAGGAAGTAGGTCACTGGGGGCATGCCCTTTGAGATTAAACTTGTCCCCGGCCCTTTGTGTTCTGCTTCCTGGCCGCCATGAGCTGAGCAGTTTTCCCCACTACACTCTTCCACCATGATGTTCTGCCCCATCACAGGCCCAGAACAACAGAGTCAGCCTACCATAGACTGAACATTGAAACCAAGCCCCAAATAAACTTTTCCTCTTCTAAGTAGTTCTTGTCAAGTATTTTGGTCACAGCAAGGAAAAGCTGACTAACATCATAATCTCATACCATATTCAGAGGCATTGAACAGAAATTAGCTTCTCGGGCTCTCCTGGACTATCAGGAAGAAAAGGTCTTTTCCAGAAACTCTTACCAGACTTCTCATGTGTTTCTTTGGGTAAGATTGGGTCACATGGACAATCTAATTACAATGAAGGCTGGGAAAATAAGCATTGTTTTCCCCAGACTTTACTGTTGGAAGTGGGCAAGGGACCACCTGAGCAGAATTTCCCATATGACTCACATTCTTCTTTTAAATGGGACTTGAACTCTCTGCCAGATAACCTGTAACATGTTTTGTGCTATATCCACCCAAGGCGCTACTCCTGCTCTTGGCTGGTGCTTGGACTGGGTACCAGTTTGCTCCCCTACATTTGCTTTCTTCATGGCAGTCCATTCAGGAAGGCTTGAGTCTCAGAAAATGTTGGCTCTCTATCAGTCAGATAATCAGCACATGTTTACAGAGTACCCCCCATTTGCCAAGCCCCTTACGGATGGATGCAAGGACGTGTAAGCAGCCATTCCCGACCTCGGGGACCACACAGACTGGTTGACAGAATTTGATGGAAACCTAGAAAATGTGGAATGACAGCGTAGGACCACAACAGAAGCCTGCGTGCACAGGGCAGGCTGTAATTGTGAGCCTCTGTGGGGAGCAGACAGCAAAAGCTCCTGCCTCTGGGGTCAGGGACAGGCAGAGAAGATGCCTTAAAAGAGGTGGGTGCCTCTGAAAAATCAGAGACCTGGAGGAGAGCCTTGAGGTTTTGGACCTGTGTGGTTTCATGTAGTTAACATGCCTTCATTCATTTAATCTCTACACCAACTATGCCAGTATTATTGTCCTTACATAGCAAGGGACCAAGGCTCAAAGAGTCCAAATTATTTCCTCAAGTTTTCTAGCCAGTCTGGTGGATGGCAGCAACCCCAATATACACTTACCCAGTTTATTTACCTCCAGTCCCCCTCATCTACTTATCTCAGGCTCTACCCCTGATTAGAGAAGAGGGCATAGGACTCAGGCCTGACCAATCCTTGAACCCCATTCCTTGGCCCAGGGATGGTCATGTGACCTGTGCCAATTGCATAAGGGAATCAAGATGGAGTAGATGGAGATAGATGGAGAGAAGGGCTTCAGAGGACTGTGAGTTCAAATTCTTAACCTTGAGGCCTAGTTCCTGCAACTCTTCCTTCAGTCCTGAAAGCTTCTCCAGTTTTCTCACAACCAGGGAAATCAGTATGTTCCTTTAAACAAACACCACAGCTTTATTAAAATATCATTCACATAGCACACAGTTCACCCTTTAAAATGTACAATCCAGTGATTTTTAGTGTGGTCACAAAGTTGTACAACCACTACTGCATCAGTTTTAGAACATTTTCATCATCCCCAAAAGAAACTGTATTGGCCACTCCCTAATTCCCCTGCCTCCCTGCCTTAGAGAACCGGCCTGGCTACTTTTCTTTCTTTAAGAATCTGCCTAGTCTCCACATGTCACTTACACGGAATCACACAATATGTGCCCTTTGTGACTGGCTTTTTTCAAATAGCATAATATTTCCAAGGTTCATCCCTGTTGAAACAGAGTAATTTCTTTTTATCTGGGATTGGCTGTGGTTAGATTTCTAGCACTTAACTAATGGAAAGTAGCTCCAGGATTTAAAGCCAGATCTGACAGACCTGTTCCTTCTGTTTTACCTAATGAAGCCAAATCATGGAGGACTTTGAATACTAGGCCAAAAAATTTAAACTTTCTGCTACAGACCATGGGAACTGCTGAGCAGAAGAATGAGAACAAGATTAGAAGAAGTTCAGAGTAACAAGTTTAGTGAGATTATTCTGGGACAGTGATATTTTGTGAAGGTTTTTGTTCTGTGTGTGCATTACATATCATATGTGGTATATGTACACACAAATATTATAGGGCTGAAGATTATAGCAGCAATTCCCCAAACTGGGTTCCATGGAGCACTAATGTCTCACGAGAGGTGTTCTATAAGGGAATGAGAAAAACTGTGCTTTTATCTGGAAAAATGTGGAAGCAATAAGATTGAAGACAACCAGGCTGTAGTTGACGCTCTCCGTCTAAATGAATTACTGATGCTGTCACCTCATCTTGTTATTCAAATGTACCCACCCGTGCCCACTGGCTGTCAAGCAAGTGAGATACGGCTGGTAGCTTCCTTCACTCTGCTTTATTCTTCATCCTCTGTGAAGGCTTATCTGAAGGAAACAGGTGATCCATGTACCATGTCATATATAAAGAAGAATATGATGGAAATAACCAAATTTCCAGAGTCAGAAAAGGAGAATGGCTTCTTGCATCCTCTGTACAACTGGGCCCTGTCCTCCATACAGGGTCACCACAGTACAGTAGGGAGAGGTGGAGAAGACAGTGCAGCAGTGGAGGCAAGGAAGGGTGTGTAGACTAAGATGTCTGAGGCCTTACTCAGTCCATCTGCAGTGGCCATGAGCATCCAGCACTCATGAGGCAGAGGCAACACACCCAGTCTCATCCACCTGGCATGACCTGCTGTGCCCACTTTCTCTTGTGTGGCCATCTTGGTCCCCTCACTTCTAAATCTGTACTACATTCCCATGCAGGTGGTCCCTCCATGTTGCCTTCCTCCACACCATTTACCAACCCAGGATCTGCCCATCCTTAGAGGCTGTTCCTCCCACAATGAGGCACAGGTGACTCCTGCATGCCTTCACACTCTGCTATAAGACTCTCTGTTTTGTAGGACACTGAGTGTGGACATGGCTATGTCTGGTAAGCAATCCAGCCCAAAAGGAGAAACCAGCAGAATGGAGGGAATGGTATGGTATCTGAACCTCCAGGGCTCAAGGGCTCTGGTGTAGAGTCAGAAGTTGAGAAGCTATTTAAAAAAAAATTTTTAAGATGTAGATGAACCCAATATCTTTCTTTAAATTTATTTTTATGTGGTGCTGAGGATCAAACCCAGTGCCTCACACATTCGAGGCAAGTGCTCTATTACTAAGCCACAACCCGAGCCTGAGGAGCTATTTTCACAAGGGACTTTGGGAGGTTCTGGACATAAGTAGAGGTTCTTTATTGCCTGAGGAGAAAGGGCAGCCCAGGGTCAGGCTTCCTCCTGTCTCTGATGCAGAATTCAGTCCCACTTGACACACCAGAGCTTGGTAGCTTTGGGACTATGGGAAGCAGTGGCTTAGGGAAAGCCAGTGGTGCTTCCATAGGGGGCACCAGAGCAGAGGCAGCCAAAGAGCCCCAAGCAGGCACAGGGAGATGCATGAGATCCCTCCCCAGAGTTCCAGATATAGGCAGTAGAGTCTTGGAGGGGCCCAATGTCTCTCAGGAGCACAGTAGGGCTCTGGGCTAGGGAAATGTGAGGACTCAGGTAATGTGTTCTCACTCCCTCAGGTAGTGCGCCTGGGCCTTGTCTGCTCCACTAGAGTGTGATATCTTTGAGGGTCTCTTAGCCTTGCCCAGCCCCAAATACTCTTGACCAAGAGTCTATATGTCTAGAATGGCCAGGAGAGAAGCCAGGCATACAAAGTAAATGAGGGCTCCCCAAGAGTGGGGAGCAAAGGGAGGCAGAAGGTTCAAGTTCCATCTAAAAAAGGCTTACTTTCTTGCCCTCCACATTCCAGCTGTATTTAGCCAATGTGTAAAATAAGTGAAGACTGATAGGTGGGAAGTTAGGATACTTATCTACTCTTTCCAAACCGCTTCTCCCCCAACCTAATTCACTGGAGCCATGATATTGACAGTGGCTGTGTTCTGTATTTATTGCCACAGCTCCTGCAGGGCAATCCATCTCCCAGGTTACTGCTCCCATGGTTTGGTGACCTTGCTGCCCTCTATCTTCAGATCTAGGAGTGATAAGTGCTCATTCTGTTGCTAGTTTGTGGGTGCCTCACCATCCTTTGTTGGTTCTTTTTCATTCTGACCTTGTTAATGCCCATATAAACAGTCCCTCCCTTGTGAGTTCTCCTCAATTAAGCCTTTTGAACGTGCCCTTTCCTGCCTGGAATCACCAATAGCAACTAATTCACTTAAAAACAACATGATGAGGTCCATTTGCAGCTAGATCTATGGCCTGGACCCCACCAGTCTGCAGGAGCCCAGTTTGTGACTACTGATGCTTGCTCAGAGCTCAACACCTAGGCAGCAGGCTCAAGCTGAGAACACCATACAGATCGATGTAGTGCTGGGGGCACCGGTACACAGCAATTTGAAACCCAAGGAGCAGTCCCAAAAAGGAAAAACACTCAAGATGTGTCCAACCAGTTTAATGACTGATGCAACCATGCATTGCCAAACTACAGAGCACCAGGGGTACAAGAGGCAAAGAGACCTTGAGGGGAACACTACAACATTGTCACAGGGAAAATGGTATCACCTAATGTTGATAGGGGGGAGGGTGGCCCACTGGCAACTCAGACCTATGACATATTCCTTGGGGAAACCTGCATCCTGTCCCAAAAGTGGGAACAAGTTGGCCGCCTTCACTCCCGAACATAAATTCTTGTGCAGACCACATCATCGGCGCCAAATGTCTGCAGAGAAGAAGAAAAGGAAAACCAATCAGTACAGATGCCTGTGCAAAAAATGTTTAAAGCATATTGCTAATAAGGCCAGTTACTGCCCTGTTAAAAACTGTTTGTAACAGGCATTCAATTTCCTGTTGTGCTGATGCTAAGTAAGCACTAAGGGTTTGGGGTTCCTCCCCAAGCTCCTTAATGGCAGAGGCAACTGGGGTATTGACATAAGAAATGCAAGTTTCCCAGCTTTAGTTTTGAAGTTATATCAAAAGGGGAAGAACTTCATACTGGACATTTCTGAAGGGGTTCCATCTTCTTTCAAACCACTGCAAGAGAGCAAGGGGCTTGGACAGCTGGGGTCACAGGGTCCAATACCAACAAGTGAGATGAGATTGCTTTGGAGACAGAATAGAATTGATTTCCAGGAAGCAGCTATGAAGCCTAGGAGACAGACTCCGATGTGTAACTACAACAGGCCTCTGTATCCACAAGCTCTACATCCTCAGATTCAACCACAGATTGAAAATATTCAGAAAAACAATGCATTTGTATGAACACATATACACTTTTTTTCCTCATCATTATTTCCTAAACAAAAAAGTATAACAGCTTCTTATTTAGCATCTATATTGCATTAGGTATTATTAGTCATTTAGAGATGATTTAAAGTATACAGGAGGATTTGCATAGGGCATATGCAAAATACTACCCCATTCTACAGAAGGGACTTGAGCATCCATAGATTTTCCAAAGGGAGTCCTAGAACCAATCCCCCAATGATGCTGAGGGAGAATTATAACACTCAAATCACCTGCAAGCTAGAAAATTGGTCTCAGCTGCAAAAACGCAGCACTGGCACCCCAACATAACTCTCCAACTCACAGCTGGGAAAACCTAAGCCATTTTCTTCCTCTCTAGGCTTGTGCGGGTGGACAATAGGGAGGGGAGGACTTGAACAAGATTATCCCAAAGGCTCTTTCCATCTAAAATTCTATGGCTCTTTGTTAGTTTGTTTGCTGATGGGAAGACACGAATCATTCCGCAGACAGAGAACATTTTTCTTCTGGCTCCTGAAATGATATTGCCCATAAGTAAGTTGTCTCAACTTTTCCAAAAACTAGCAATTACTCACATGCCTGTTCTCCTGGGCCTCTCACAGGCAGTCAGAACAGAGAAAGCAATGTGTATGTTCAAAAACCAAAACCTTCCCAAGTCATTAGGCCTGATGTGTGGGTATGTTTGTTTGCAGATGTAAAATTATCTGCTGGAAGGTCCTTATCTATCAGATTCTCACAATGGCCTGAGATTCAAAAGTTAAAATCACTGGACTAAGAGTTTAGTTTAAAAAGGCCTTTAGAGTTAAACAAATTTTTAAATCCACAAAACAATTGTACAATTATGGGGTGTATATCGCAGATTGGTCATGAAATGCTCTCAGAGAGCATTTGCTAGGGCATTATCCCAATACATGTGCTTCATAACAATACTTCTAATACTTAGCAGGAAGCAAATGACCAAATGATCCCACTAGGGATCCTCTGACTTCACTTACCCACTCTGGATACCTATCCTCTTTCCCTAGTAGTGAGGAATGGGGATAATTCTGTGTCCTGGGGGTATGTGGAGGTGGAGTTCCCATTATAAATCCACTTCTCAGATATTTGGATCCTGCAGACCATGTTGGTTTTCCAGAACTCTTTGAGCTCTGTGGCCATGGAGTATCAAATAGAATGCCAAAATTTAGGAATCTGACTCTTCACCCGTGTAGTAAATATTCTGGTTCTCTGACAGCTCGCTGAGGCTAACAAATGGCTTCAGGACACTAGAAGAAATCCCATTTCCAGCCCCATTTGAACTGGCCTTCTCAGCCTGCAAACTATGCTTAGAGGTTGCTGAAAAAAAAATTCTCCATAAAATATTCCAGAGCAGTTTGAAGGAGTATACTCAGTTTTCAAAGAAACACAACTTACAGCTCAGGGGCAATTTATGGTTGGCACTGGGGGAGCTTATTTCAACTTAACCAGAATAATTTGCCTCTTGTTATATGGAGATTGCATCTCCTGATGTTTTGGATTTATTCATGATAATAACTCTTGAAACAAAAGCCCACATTTCAGATTCCAAATGTCAAGAATTAATGCTCCCTTTGAGGCTTATATAGGTTTGCTGAGCCAAGAAAGGATGCTGGGGTGGAACTATAGTGTGGGGGGAATGTGGGATTCAGAGGTGGTACAGTCCTTCTAGCAGAATTTGGTCTATGACTCTGGCTGCTCAGGTTCTGCAAAGGTTAATAAAAATCACACCTTCTCAGAGCAAATTGATCTTACTTAACCCTTGGCTACACTTCCGAACCCTTAAAATCATTTGCTCTTTGCTATTCTGGTCCCAGTAAACCATATGTGCCTTTTCTCCGAGGTTTCCAAGTCTCAGCCTCAAATTGCTCCCCAACCCCATCAAGTATTCCTTCCCTGGAAACATTAACCAGGTTGCAAATTAAGCCAGTCCTTTCTCTATGAAAGGAGAAAAGCATGCTAAATCATCCCAGCAAGACAAGAGGGGAGAGAGAGGAAGAGATATCAAAGCAGCCTCAGTTAAAGCAATAGAGACAGTTCAATGTAGGGTCTTCTTGCAGAACAAACATATAATTTCAGGGCTGAGAGGGACCTCAGGGACCAGAAATCAACTCAACCCTTAATTTTACAGCAGGGGTACCGAGCTTGGGAAGGGAAGGGCAATGCCTAGATCACAGAGAGAGTCTGTTCTGTTCCCAGGACACTTTGCCATCTCCTATTCCCAGTATTTTGGGGTAACACTCACTAAGATGGGGCAGGTGGAATCTTAGAGGTGAGATGTTCATAAATGTCTGATGGAGAACAAAGAATATAAATTTCTTGTTACTCAAAATGGCTTTTCCTTTTTCTAATCTTGGGGGTGGGGTGGTTGCAAGAAGTTTGATAAGTCCTGAAACACAAAATGCTTCCTTGGGGAGTAGCATGGGGGTGGTTTGCCTCCCAGCCTTCCTTTGTTCCTCTACCTTAAAAGGGAAGAAGGGTGGGTGATTAAACTATAGGGATTTATAATTTGGCCTCACCAGGTAATTTTGTTTGTCTGAGGGTGTTTGTATGTTTCTGCCTGCATACTTTTAAGGTTAGAGTTCACCTTCTCCAGTTCTAAAGGCCCTGTCCATTCACATTGTTACATTCAGACATTTCCCAAATTAGCATTACTTCTCTGTCTCCCAAAGGCCAAAGGAGTTTGTAAGTCTGGAGGTAAAAAAGTTCTCTATGGCTTTGAGTGCTGATGTGATAAAAATTTCTAAAACCTTTCCCAGCCAGCAAATGCATGAGAATGGGGGCAGGGGGGATCCCTTCTGTAGTAGGATCCTGGGGGACCTCACAAAGCCCAAGTATTCTGAGCCAGGGTGGAGGGGAAGTTGGCTTAAAAGAAGTCTTCCTCCAACTACCTCAGGGATATAGCAGTTTGGATAGTGGCAGGCACCCCAGCTAGCCTCTATTTTGCCACTTCTCTCTCCTGCCAAATATTTAACGATGACTTTCTCTGACCTATGCTGTCATCTTGGGCTTTCTGCTCCAATTTTAACCCAGGGGTCTGGGGATGCAGCTCAGTGCTATGTAGAGATGCTTGCCTAACAGTGAGGTCCTCCACCCCAGCACTGCAAAATTAGAAAAAGAAAAATGAAAAAAACATACATTTTAATCCAAGGCAAATGTCTTTCTTTGAATGAGAATATGAGAACAACATTTTTGTGTGGTCCACCTCAGGATCATCTGGGGAACTTTGGGATCATTTCAAGGTCAAAGGGCCCTCACCAGGATGAGCTCGTCGTTGGCCAGCTCGCGGGTCCAGTAGGTTTTGGGGCCATCCCCCTCAAGCAGAGTTTGCGTGCAGTGGATTTTGTTTTCGTTCTCCCAAGTGGCTAAACTCTGCAGGCAGGAAAACCATTAGTGACATTAATTACAGTCTCGGCAGCGGGAGCAGAGACAACAATGAGCACCGGAGAATAATTGCTGTGCAGAGAAGCAACACATGGTCCTTGTCACAAGCACATAGAATCTTCTCTGCTGAGCTACATAAAGTCCAAATTCAGAGTGCTGGTCACGGACTTTATGGGGTATAAAATACACCTTGTATTACACACACATACACACAGACTCACTCAAGCAGCAAAGCCTTAGACGTGCCATACATCTCTAGGAATAAAATTCAGAGCACGCAATGACTCTTTTATGTCAAAATAGACTACCTCTTCAAGCAATTTGAATTTTAAAGGCAAGAACCTTCACGTTAGAACCACAAAATTTTACAACGGTTAAGACACCATGTTTGTAAGTACATCCATAGCCAGCAGATCAGGAGAAGGATTTCCTGTAGAGGTTTTGGGATAACACTTTCCTTTCTGTTTGCACTTCTCATCAGATATAGCACACAGCCTCTTATTATAAACCTGGATGTCTCTGACACTGAGGATAAAAATGCTTCCATTTTGCAATTTATAACCTTCTAGAAAATTTTTTAAATCAAACTGATCCAAAGATTCTTCATGCTTTTGGAGGGGAGGCAAAAGGGGGGATTCTTTGCAGCTTTCCCCAGTGTCTGCACTAAGTATGGTACAGCTGGGCTGGGGAAATACTGAATGTGCACATAATTGCTTTTTAACTAACACATGGGACACCTTCATCAGGCAAGGTAGGGGCTGGGGGATAAATAAAGCCCTTCTCTCACAGTTGTTTTGTGAACCTTTGATTTTTTTTTAAATCAGAATTACTCTCCTTGGCACTAGCTACCCTTGGTTGTCCCCAAATTAAGCCCTGTCTATTATCAAGCCTTCTCCCTCAAGACTAACAATCCTGTCCTGATCTTTGGTTTTTACAAACAATGTGGTGATTTAGACCTCATATCCCACCTGTTCCAAGCCTGAGCATCACTTTCAGACTATGTCAATTTTGAGGGCCAAAGATTGCCTTGTGCATCCTGCTGGGGATGGGGGTGGGGGTGGAGCGCTGGGTTTTTCAGTCCTTCTTCCAAGCCTGGTCCAGACTCCCTGGGCACCAGCTCCAGGAAGGCAAAGGAAACAATTCCCCACTGTTTGTAATGTTTTTACTTATTTTCATTTTTCAAAAACGTTGAAGAAAACCAGGGAGACAGATATTCTGTCACTCATTTAAAATAAGAGGCAGCAGCAGTGATTATTTTTCCATCTGCTTAACCGAATGCAGTTTTTTGCCCATGCAAAGAAGAAATGTACAATTGTTCATCCCTGGGTCGGTGTTTATAGAAATAAAAACCCTCTTGCCCTTGAGGACTTAGAGAGGGCACTTAATCTACCCCCCCCCCGCCCCCCAGCAAGAACCTGCGTTGCTTTTGGAAAGATTCTGCCTTTCCCCGGTTGAGGGCGGGGAGGGATACCGGGCTATTAGGACTGCTGAAACTGGATCCAGAGCTTTCCCAGACGGCCCAGGGACCCAAGGGGCGGGACAGGAGAGCTGCTGTTCCACCTGCGACAGGAAACGTGGCAGCAGCACTGCCCTGAGCCAGGCAGCCCCTGCAACCTCTTCCTCCGGCGCGGCCTGCTCTTGCGCGGAGGATGCCCCAAACCGCTGCAAAAGTCACAGCTGGGAACGCTGAGCAGTCCAGAGCCCGCGCTTTAAGCGTGCCCGTTAGCACCTCAGGGTGGTTCAAGGATGGGTTCGGAGAGGGGGTAGGACATTTTCTGTCGAGCCCAGGGCAACCAGGTTTCACAAACCCTCCCTGCAAACAGCACGAAAGCGCGCCACAGGCTGCTAAGAGAGGCATATTTCTACGGTGGCAGGAGTCCATGGGCCGCCAGCGGGAACCTGGGAACACTTGCGCGGGCTATGAAACCTCACCCTGCATTTGCGTCCGTCCACAGTTTCCTCCTCGAAGCCTTCTCCGACCTTGAAGTTGATCTCAGTGGTGCGCACCGTGGTGGAAGTCTTGATGTAGAACTGATCCCCATCCTGGCGGATCTCCACGTGCGGCTTGGACGCGGCAGCCACGGCCACCTTCCTCAGCATGGCGTTCACACCTGCTCAGGAAAGGACGCGTGCACCACCGTCTCGGGTCATAGGATCTCACCATTCACCCCTCGTCCACGGACCTGTTGGGTACTTCCCGAAATCTCTAACTTTATCAGCCTTAAAATCTACCTGTCCTCGCCCTAGATTTCGAGATAAGAAACAGGCCAAGAAAGGTAAGTGGCTTTCCCCAAGTCACCCAGTGAATTCGCGGCAAAGCCTAGTCTCTAATTGAGTTCCCAAATTTCAAGCCCCTAACTTTCCAGTAATCGCTCCTCGCCATGATCTAGCACGAAATAAAGGCGGAACCGTCGGGTTAGACGCCAAACATCCAGCAAACGTTTTCCTGAACCGGTAGGTCCCTGGCACTACTCGCCCCTGGGAGGAGAGATGCCCGTGGAGATGGAAGCGATTTATCGCTCGCTCCCTGTATTCTCTTCTGCCTGAGGTTCCCCAATGTGCACCCTCACTGGGGCCGGGACGCCGCACCTCGAAGCCGCTTTTTCCTGTCGGGGAGCGCCCTTCTCCCCAGCTTACCCAGTGCCTTGAGGAGCTCGTCGAAATTCTCGCTGCTACGCATTTTCCAGGTGCCGGCGAAGTTGGGCATGGTGGCGGTGGCGGTGGCGGAGGCGCTAAGGTAGCGGCAAGCACGGACAGCGGCGGCGCAGCGGGCACACTCGGAGCTGCAAGGCGGAGACTGGCGCTCTGCGCCCAGCCGCCGCGCGCCTTGAGTCACTGCAAAGGTGCCCCCCCCTCCCGCTTGGGCCCCGCCCCTACCCCCCGCGGCCCCCACTCAGTGTGATCCCAACTCCCGCCCAACCCTGCCCCCACTCCGCCTTGGCGTCCCAGCCTCGGGTGGTGCCGGCCTGAAACGGGTTCTCCAACTTGGAGGGCACCTCCGTCACTCCCAGGCCACCCCCATTCTGTTTTAAAATGAGTGATGGGAGGTTTGAAAAAATGAGACTGGTCCTTGTCGAAGCTTGGTCTTGAGAATTTGACATCATTCTACTTTTGCATATGTTTGAAATATCCATTCTATAAAGTTAAAATGGGTAGTGGGGTCATTAAGGGAAAGGAGCCACTATCTTCCCTTTCAGTCGTACCTTCTGAGTGTCACCAGACAGTCCGGTCCCCTCCCCTCCCGCGTGTGGGATCCTGTTCCGCATCCCCACCACATACCTCTCGCCTCTGCCGCGAGACCGTAGGAGTGAGTGGCGGGAAAGCCCCAACCCCCAACCCCACCAGCCTGGGCACTACTGTGCGGAACCTAGGCTCGCGCGAGATTGTCGTTCTGCGTGCGTTCGTAGGGAAGGCCGTCAGGCCTTTGTCGTTCGCCCCAGACAGACTTTGGGTTGGGAGGGTGGACTGAACAAACTCCAGAACACGGGATAATTTCGTCCTGTTTTGCAGAAAAGCAAGGCTTTGCGTTCTGTAGTCAGGTTGGGAAGGCCAAGCGGAGGAAGACTCCTCCCTTCTTTTTCTCCCAAATATGTACCATGCCAGGGAGTACACTTTCCCGCCGCTCTCACAGCTCTTCACTGCAGACCTCAAATTTTCCTTCCTGCCTTTTTCCACTATTTCACCATCTGTACACCCCAGCCAAACTGCAAAACTCAAGATTCTAGAACCTGCTATGCATCTCTCCGTCTCTAAGCCTTTGTCCATGCTGTGCCCTCTCCCAGCAATGCCTCTTTCCTCTTCAGGTTAATAAAACCTTTCTCATTCATCAAAGCCCATCTTTATGTAAAATTAATTACTTTATCAAATATGAATATTTTTCTTTGAACTTACACATCCCTTTTGGTTCTGCTCTTATTCGGGTCTTAACTCTGCTGTAATCTGAATTTGTAGAGGACAGTTATTGAAGTTTACCAACCTCTCCTCCTTTCCTCAGGCCCCATCAGGAAGGCTCAATAACTATGCATTGATTTGAGAAGGATGTAAGTGTTCCATGGCCCTAGGGTGGTGTGGGGGTAAAGATTCCCCAAGGGCCTGGGGGTAATCTGTGCTGAATGCTTGCTGAACAGGGCCCTGGACTTCTGGATGTGACTGGGTCTAGTCTCCTGCCCAGAGGCCCTAAGGAACTAAGAAAGCAACTGAACACGAGAGCATGGAAAGGGACGGTCACCAACTGGAAAGGAGTATGGGCAGGGCTGGCTTTATGCACATGCAACTGGTGTAATCACACAGGACCAAGCACTTAGAAGGCCTTGGTGATTGGATTGGAAAATGAAAAAGCAGGAATGATCTGCAATTGCCATTTTGAAATTCTTAGTGATTTTTGAAAAGGGATCCTTTTCGTTTTGCACTGGCATCTGCAAATTAAGTACCTAGTCTTCAATGTGGAAGGAGGAAGATGAGGCTGTCATGGAATCATACCTGCTTCACACAGGGTCTAGTATCTCTGTAGTGAGGGAACGTAACACAAGTGCCATACAGCTGAAGCAGTTGTCTGCTCCCATCTAACATACCTCCAGCAAGGGGTCAGTCATTTCAAGCCAGAGTGGGGAGGTGCTGGGGGTTACTGGAGGAGGGTAGCAAAGTTGGAGTTAGTACTATAATTAAGGCCCAGGGGAAGTCTGTGAAGATAGAGGGCTGTGGAAGAGACATGAAAGTGATTGGCAGGTCTTGCAGCAAAGGCACTTGGTGGACAAAGGGGGCAAGAGGGAGAGGGAGAGAGTCATTGTAATAGAGAGGATGGAGCAAGATAAGCCAGGTGAAGGGTCTACCCCCCAGGTTGGTGCTGCCATGACAGGAGGGTAGTGGTGTTTTTGTCCAGGCACAAAATGAGAACAAAGGCAGAGGCAGGGTCCAGGAGGGAGGAGGGCACAGCCAGTTCAGCATTAGAGTGTGAGTTGATCCTGGAGTCTTTGTGTGCCCACTATTGTAGTCAATGGAAATCCAGAGGTGGCCAGCATAGACAGAAGGAGTCAGATGTCTCAGAAACCCCAAACGTCATCACATGGTACATTGAAGGGAAGGTCAGGGTACCATCACTGGCCTGGCTACCAGGGGAAACCCTCAGCCAACAGGGGAACAAAAATACCACCATTAGAGTATTTCTTGGACCCAGCCCCAGGTTTCAAAGCAAGACCCCTGTTAGATAGAGGAGATCCAACTCTTGGCATGGACCTCAAAACAGACTGACAGAACCATCCCAAACCCTATAAGCCTTCCTGTCTTCTTTCTTCTTTTCTTTTACCTTTCTGTTTAGTAACTCTTTCCAACTACCCCTCTGAGCCAGGAACTGGGTATCACTCTAGGGATAGTAACCAATCAAGATCCAGGTCCTGTCCTGAGGGCTTGCTGGTTAACTGGGGGAGAAACCTAGAACTCTGTGATCACTATGTGGGCTAGTGCTCAAGTGGCAGGTGCTTGGAGTGGATCTGGAGGGACTGAGAGAGATTGTGTGTGTTTGGGGGGGCGGAATATAATCAGAAGAAAAACGCATGCAAGGACAGAGGTTGTAAAACAGGGATGTGTATGTTGGACCGTATATCTCCCAGCATGGCTAGATTGCATAACTCTAAGAGGGTAAGGTAGGAGGTGACGCTTACAATGTAGGCAAAATCACTCCACCAAGGACAAAGGGCTACAAATACAGTGTTCCAGACAGGCACAAAGGATTTAAGTAGGGTTGAGCCATGGTCCTGTTGCATTTTTTTTGAAAGTTGCCACTGCTGCAGTATGGAGAATGGATCAGAGGGACCAACATATTTCTTAGGGGCACAGGGAGGAGGCTGTTGCCCTGAGTGAAGCAAGTAGTGGTGATGTTGGCTGTGGACAGAGGAGGGTAGGCTAGAGAATGGCGGTTTTCTAAGGCAACTCTGTGCTTTGAGCCAGACCTCACAAGAGCCTTGGGTAGGGGTGAGACTTCTAGAAATTGGATTCTTAGGCATGAATCTTGGGGATTTGGATTCAGGAAGTAAGGCATAAGGCCCAGGGAGCTGTGTTTGGCAAAATTTCCAGATGATTCTCCTTGTGCAACCAGGCTGGCCCCGTAATATTGTAATGTAATGTAATATTGTAATGACTGGTAAGGTGGGGAGGTGGGAGCAAGAGGCTACATTGACTCCCAGTTACTTCTCATTTGCTTTATGGGGCACACAGTGGTAGATGAGTTCTGTTTGGGGTGTGTTGTCTGGGGTGTCCAGTGGGTCATGGGAAATGTAGTTCTAGAATTCTGGACTGAGATCTGAGTGGAAGACATGTTTGAGAGTCTGCTCCGTCCAGCGAACAGTTGAAGACCTGAGTATGAATGAGATTTCCCAGGAACAGGACACTGAAAGAGAAGATCAGGAGGCCAAGAGTGGAGCTCAGGAATCTTAACATTTAGGAGTGCAGTGCATCACGGGAGATGCAAAGGAAATGGAAAAGGAGAGGAAAACCTGAGGGTGATATTCTGCCTGCCAAAGGGCACATCATATATACAGAGATATGAAAAATTGTGCTCTATATGTATAATAAGAATTGTAATGTATTCCACTGCTGTCGTGTATTTTAAAAAAATAAAATCAATAAAAGATTTTTAAAAAGGCACATCATGTTTAAAAAGGGGTGGGCCAACAGTAACAAGTGCTCCAAAGTCATGGAGCAAGGGCCACCAAATGTCCCCTGGATGAACAGCAAGACAGTTTTGGTTACTGTGGCCAGAGTAGTTTCAGGAGGTGGTAAAATCTGAAGGAAGGCTGCTAGGGGTTGAGATTGGAAATGAAAGTGAAATTAGAATGAGAAAATGTAGATGTCTCTTTTGAAAATCATGTAGAGGATAGGAGAGATCAAAAGCTAGGAAAGGAAGTAGAATCAAAGGACCGTTCGGACCACTTGTTTGCTTGCATTTCAGACAGAAGAGATTTGAACATTTCTGTGGAATGAAGGCAAAGACTAAAGGACAGGGGGAAGAAGCAGGAGATGGACACAAGTGGGAAAGGTGGGGGAAGAGGAGACCCAGAGTGCAGGTGGAGGTGTCTGCCTTTCCAGAAGTTAAGGGAGTTCCTGCATATGTCCTCTTCTTTTCCTGTGAAGTGGGAGATGGATCTTCTGCAAAGAATGAAACAGGTGCAAGGTGGAACTCTTGACAAAACCTTGGAACGCCCCTTTCTGAAAAGAGAAGAGGTGACTCAGGATGCAAAGAGATGATGCTGGGCACCAGCCAGGGGTCCAGGGAGGTTGAAGAGCAGGTCTGGGACTGGCTCCAGCTCTCACCATGGAATATGCTTTTCTCCAGCTGCTCTGGGATGCCAGCACAAAGGCAACATGGTGCTGATCCATTGTGCCTGGTGGTGAACTGAGAGAAAAGTAGAGTAAATGAAAATGGTGGCAAGAGAAGGTCAGGGCTTAGTAGATAGGGAGAAAATGGGGGAACCCAAAGGTCTGAACGTGCTGTGAGGAAGACTGACTGTTGTGCCCAGGCAGGCAGGTAGGCAGGTCAGAGATCAAGACACTGGAGTTTAGGATAACGATGAAGCCATGTTTAGGATGCTAATGTCACTGTGAATCTTAAAAAGGAGTATTGGGTGTGCAGCATTTCCTAAATGTATCGAGGACATATATGTGGAGTATATGGTAGGACTGATGTTTCATAGAATCCACTTCAGTCAACTTCACTGAGAGACAGTCGGAGCCATGAAAGTTTTTTTTTTTTTTTAATTTGTTATACATGACAGCAGAATGCATTTCAACTCATTGTACACAAATAGAGCACAACTTTTCATTTCCCTGGTTGTACCCGATGCAGTCACACCATTCATACAGTCATACATGTACATAGGGTAATAATGCCTGTCTCATTCCACCATTTTTCCCATTCCCATTCCCCCTGCCCTCCCCTCACTTCCCTCTGCCCAATCTAAGGTTCCTCCATTCTTCCCTTGCCCCACCCCACCTCATTAGGGATCAGCATTCACATATCAGAGAAAACATTTGGTCTTTAGCTGTTTGAATTGGCTTATTTCGCTTAGCATGATATTCTCCATTTACCTGCAAATGTCATAATCTCATTCTCCTTTAAGGCTGAGTAATATTCCATTGTGTATATATACCACAGTTTCTTTATCCATTCATCTGTTGAAGGGTATCTCGGTTGATTCCACAGTTTAGCTATTGTGAATTGAGTTGCTATAAGCATTTTGATGTGGCTGTGTCACTGTAGTATGCTGATTTTTAAGTCCTTTGGGTATAGACAGAGGAGTGGGATATCTGGGTCCCATGAAAGGTTTTAAGGACAAAAGTGACTTGGTTGGATTGTGCTCTTTTGGGGGGTGGGGGGTTCTGGGGATGCCAGGCATCCCAAGAAGTGCTCTGTCCCATTGAACTACATCCCTCGTCCCTCAGATTATATTTTAAACAGATCCCGCTGGTATGAATGGAAGATGACTTGAAGATTGAGAGTTGATACCTGGAAACCAATGAGGAGTCAAAGGGAGGAGAGAAAGAAGGTTTAAGCTTGAAGAGAGACCAGATTTGAGAACTATTTAGAAAGTAAAATTCATAGGATGAGGTGGAAGAGGAAGAGAAATAGGTGCTGGGTTTCTAGGGAGAATCGGCATGGAAGGTGAGAGCACCAGCAGATGGTGGTTGTGGTTTTCTACGAAGGATACTGAGGTCTGCCCTTGGATATAATAGCTTTGAGGTTCATGGGGGCAAACAGATGGAACTGTTCAGAGTGTGAACTCCAGTGTATCAGGAGGGAGCACCCTGGAAAGCCTTGAGGACAAGGGAGTCAATTTGTCATATCGTGGGACTTCAGATCTAGAGAGAGAGCGCCTGGTATATGATGGTAATATGGATCAACACAACATTGGAATTTGGGAAGTTACTTCAGACTTCAGAGTGGACCTCTGATGGGGCAGGGGGAGGGACTTGCATTCCAAATGACATTCTAATGCCACTTGGTCTGAGAGTTTGTTAAAGTGGGGGGTCAGACTTGAAGCCCTTATTGCTCACTAAAGAAGATTCGACTGGTGCAAGGCACAGTGGCATACGCCTGTGATCCCAGTGACCCCAGAGGCTGAGGCAGGAAGATAACAAGTTTGAGACCAATCTGGGTAGCTTAACAAGACCCTGTCTCAAAACAAAAAATAAAGAGGGATGGAGTTGAAACTCAGTGGTAGAGTGCTCCTGTGTTCAATCCCTTGAATGGCAAAAAAAGAGAAAAAAAGTTTCAACTGGCATTGGCAGGGAGCCAAAGGTGATTTCTTGGCTGAACACAACTATACAGAGTGTCAATTAATTCTGTGTCTGTGGGACTCTAGTGTTTTCCAGGGTGCCTTATGTTTATGCTGTATGCTCAAGATGATATGTGCCATGTGCTTACATTTAGGATCTCATTATTGTTTTGGCTGGAAACACTGATTTTTGAGTCCCTGGAGCAAAAAGACTTTTGGAATATAAAATCCACATAGCAGGGCTGGGGGTGTAGCTCAGTGGTAGAGTGCTTGCCTAGCATGCATGAGGCACTGGTTTCAATCCTCAGCACCACATAAAAATGAATAAATAAAATAAAGGTATTGTGTCCATCTACAATTAAAATAATAATAATAATAATAAGTAAAAAATAAAATCCACATAGCAGCCAAGCATGGTGGCACATACCAACAATCCCAGTGATTTGGGAGGCTGAGGCAGGAGGATCATAAGTTCAAGGCCAGCCTCAGCAATTTATCAAGGCTGTAAGCAATCTTTGAGACCCTGTCTCAAAATAAAAAATAAAAAAGGGCTCAGAATGTAGCTCGGTGGTAAAGTACCTCTGGGTTCAATTCCCAATAATGGAAAAAAAATTAAAAATTAAATCCAATAGTGGAATACTATGTGCCAGACATGGGGGTTCAAAGGTGAAACTAAGGTCAGAGGTAAATTGACCAGGGTCAAGGAGGAGTAAAATGGGCCAGGAGTTCACAGGCTGGTGGGGAAGGCAAAGACATTGAGACAAACTTGGGACAATGTAGTGATGGCTATAAAGGGGGAGGTACTTTGGAAGTTCAGGAGACGGGTCTTACCAGAGGCAAGTCTGAACTTTCCAGAGAAGATGGGTTTAAGCCTAAGTAGGGACCTGAAGGATGAACAGGAGTTTAACATGCAGACAAAGGGGAAAGCATTCTGGATGGGACACTGCAGAGGGAAAGCAGGCTCCAAGGCCTCTCCCAGCTTCAGTAATCTGCAAGGAGCTCTTTGTAGAAGGGACTCTCCTTGGAGTCAGGTGACCTCCCCTAGGGATCCAGGGATCCCAGTCTCCTCTCCTCCCAATAAAAGGGTCTATCCTCCCCAGCTGGCTGATGTGTCTTTCTCAGAGGAGGAGCTCCAGGCTGAAACTTCTCTTCAAGACCCCTTTGTTTTCCGGCTGGCCGCCTTCATGGACTCCATGTTGCTAGCTCCTCCCAGGCCACTGACCTGCCTCCCTGTCCAGGACATTTCTGCTGAGCTTTGCTACTTTTGCCTGGAAGCACGCCAGGGCCTCAGCACCCCCACTCAGGGCTGCTGGCCTGGCCCCACGCCCTTAGGCAGGCCCAATTCATGCTAGAAGAATGGGGGTCAGAGTTCAGTCCCTGAAAGCTGGGGCTCTGAAGAGGGTCCCAGTGGGGGTCTTCAGGGTAGCTTTCTGTAGTGGGGGCTGGGACCACTGTGCCCTGCCAGGGACACTCTGGGAATCAGCAAAACAAGATAAGGAAGAGCTAGATTCCTAGGCAAGAGTGGCGTGCAGGCTGCGCTTGCCCTGCTTGGTGGGTTTCTTCTAGGTTAATGGAGTGGAAGAAGCACTGGACTGGGAGTCAGAGGGCAGTCAGCATCAGGACTGAAGGGATCTTGGGGACTGTGAAGTCCCTTAGTAGAATAAATACAAGTAGATAACACTTTTTGAGCTTTTACTATGGGCTATGCACTATAGCGAGTGCTTCCTAAATAGTCATTCATTTATTCTTTATCACTGACCTATGAGATGGACATCTATTTGCAGGTGAGGAAACTAAGGTACAAGAGATAAGAACATGACCAAGAGCATTCAACTAGTAAGACACAGAGCTGGGAGGTGAATCCAGCTGGTCGAGCCCCAGATTCATGCTCTGACCAACCCACTCTTCTGGTTTATTATACAAAAGGGGACCTGGAGGCCTGGTCCCAGATAACAGCAGAGCAAGGGCAAGCCCTTGTCCCTTACTGCCAGCCTCAGAGATCTTGAGTTCATGGGAGACTTTTGGAGCCAGGAGAAAGGGATGGGGCAGACCTGTTTTCTGACCAGCTGGGCTTTAGTCCTGGGTCACCACTGAGTGACCTTACATCTTGAAGCAAGTCATAATCACTGTGAACCTCAGTTTTCTCCTCTAAAATGGGAGTGAAAATACCAACTACATCTCTTTGAAAAGGTAAAAGGAAGCCAGTCATGATGGCCCATGCCTGTAATCTCAACTACTGGGGAGACTGAGGCAGGAGGATCAAAAGTTTGAGGCCAGCCTAGGCAATTAAGCCATACCCTATCTCAAAACAAAATAATATTTGGCTGGATATAGTGGCACATGCCTGTAATCCTAGTGACCAGGAAACTGAGGAGGGATGATCACAAGTTCAAAGTCAGCCTCAGCAATTTAGTGAGGCACTCTTCAACTTAGTGAGACATTGTCTCAAAATAAAAAATAAAATTAAAAAGGGCTTGGGATGTAGCTCAATGGTAAAGTACCCCCTGGATTCAATTGAAAAAAAGAATAAATAAATAAATAAATAAACAAAATAATTTTTTAAAAAGACTGGGGAGGTAGCTTAGTGGTAGAGTGCTTGCCTAGCATGTGCAAGGCCCTGGGTTTGATTCCCCAGTACTGGAAAATAAAAAGTAAAAATGAATAAGTGTGAAAACAAAGGATTGTATAGTTATGGCATTAGACTCTATGTTCAACTTATTCCTGGCTTGTCCACCAGCTCGAATGAGAGTTCTGTTTTCTTCTTTTATTTCACTTATTCACCAACCTTTTTTTTTATGTCTACCATGCTCCAGTCTTTATAATCCTCAAATACTGTATCCATTTTATAGATTTAGAAACTAAGGGTTGGAGGTAAAATGACTAGCTCAAGGTCACAGAGGAGTAATAGGCAGAGCAAGATTCAAATCCATGATTGTCTCAATCCAGGATCCAAGCTTCCTGAGAGTTGATAAGTAAGACTGTTTTCCAATTCTGTGGGGTAGAGGGCCAGGGAGAAGGCAGAGCAGTAAGCAAGCCCTAATAATTGTCTTTTAGCAGGTACAGTGACTGAAGAGTGATCTAAGAGGTTTAGGAGCTGGAAGGAATGACTGTGCTGGGATAGACCCGGAAGAACTGGGAACTTGTCAACAGAACCCCTAGTTCCAGCCCAACCTGCTGAATCAAAATCTGCATTTTAGCAAGCCCCTCAGGTGACCTGTATCATATTTAAGTTTGAGAAGCACTGGTTCATAAATTTGGCTGCACAATGAAATCACTTGGGGATGCCAAGTGACTATCGATAGCTGCTAGGTGCCACCCCCATAGACCCTGATGTATTTACTCTAAAGTGTGGCTTGGACAATACAATTTAGAAAAGCCTCCCAAGTATTTATAATGCACAGCCTCTGCTGGTCTATTGTTGGTATTTATACTAACTCCCCTTCCCATCAGAAAACTTTATTAGCAAAGAGAAAACTAGAGCTGGTGGGTCCAGGTGGAACCCCTCCACCCACCACAACTCAGGCTGTCTATAGAGGGACCTGTGCAAGTGATCCCTGACAAATTAAAGGCAAGGTCGGAGTCCTGATTGGCTGAGTTAACAATGGTTCTAGTCCTTGGATTGTGGCATTGGAGTGCTGGGAGGGACTTGGAAATTGAAGCCAATGCCCAAAGATATTGAATCATGGTCTGATTAACTTTCACGACTAACATGAAATAATGTGTGTGAAAATATACTATTAAGGGCAGTACCTATATTAGACAGATGTTCCTGCTCTGTATACTGTTAAGAGAAATGCCTATATTGTATTAACAAATCCCACCATTATGTACAGGTATAATACACCAATAAATAAATGTGAGAAAAAAGAATGAAACTAGATAAAGAATAAATGGCTTCATGTTAGTTCTGGTGTGGTTTTGTCTCCTAATGGGAGGAAAGGTTTCATTTTCAGAATAGCATTTTGGAGTTACAGAAAAGGGACTCCAGACGTGTGTCACAGTAGCTCTACTGTATTGAGCATACTACTGTCCTATGTGCCCTGCGTGATGCCAAGGTGCCTCTCATGCTCTTGTTCATGTAGCTCCTCCACTGCCCAGTGAGGATGAAGGTGGTCCTGTCTTCATGGGAGTGAGGTGTGGAGGGGGTGCTCTGCAATGGACTTGGCTGTGGTCACTTACATTAGTCAACAGAGGGGGGCTGGAGATGCTGCCCTTTCTAGGACATCCTGGCTGTGGAACTCCAACCAGTGTGTCCTATGGCCCTGCCAATGTCTGCTCACTCCTATCTCTCCACTGCCCTGAAGTTTTTTGTTTTTTTTTTTTTGGTACCAGGAATTGGAGCCAGGGATGCTTAACCACTGAGCCACATCCCCAGCCCTTTTTAATGTTTTATTTAGAGACAAGGTCTCGCTGAGCTGCTTAGGGCCTCGTTAAGTTTTTGAGGCTGGCTTGAACTCTCTATCCTCTTGCCTCATCCTCCCAGGCCACTGGAATTACAGACATGGGCTACTGCGCCTGGCACCCCAAGTATTTTAAACGTCTAAACCAAGACTGCAGCCATTAACCCGCTGATTCAATAGGCTGCTGCTGTTCTTCCTCAGATCTGCCTGACCTTTGTTTGAATGGCTCGGCTTGAGGTTGGTATTTTGCTCCATAGATGTGTGTGTGTGCGCGCGCATGCATGTATTTGTATCCCTAGGTGTGTGTGTTTGTGAGCTTGGTCTCCGGGGTGGGGTGCACAGGGAGTGCCTTGCTTCTGTCTGCTCCGTGTGTGGGACTTGGTGTGTCTCCCACATGTGTCTATGCCTTTGTGTGTGCAGAGGCCTGTTAGTGCTCTGTGGACTCTGAGTTAGGGTGACCAAAGGTCACAGTTTGCCAGGGACTGAGGGGGAGTTCCCAGGACGTGGGGCTTGCGGTGGTAAATGAGAAAGTAGGGCAACCTGGACTAGCTGGTTGCCCTACTTCCAGCGTAGGGTGACTATCTGGGTATAATGCTCTTTGACTCACTACATACACCCTTCCTCTGTATTTTCTTGTGCATGTCTGCAAGTTGTGGGTGAGTGCTCTGCATGTGGTTACTCGGAGAATGTCTCTGTGTGTCAGACTTGTACATCTGTCCCGTGCTTCTCTTGTGTGTGTATCTGACAGCGCAAGGGTACTCTGCGTGTCTACATACACAGGTGTGTCTCGGTCTCTGTGTGTTTGAGTCTGCGTGCTCTGGAATGATCTGTGTGTGCCTCTGCACAGCATGGCAACCTCTCTGTATTCTTCAGAGCAGACCCAGGGCTTCTCTGGGTGGCCCTTTCTGGCTCACTGTGTGTCCTTGCTGTGGTCAAGCTGGCAGTCCTCAGCCTCAGCCTGGTTCCCGTTGATACCTCTTTCTGAATCCAGGCCCTCTCCACCCTCAAGCCTGGTCCCCATCCAGAGTCATTACAATAGACTATTCACAGTCCAAATCCATCCTCTGTGTAGTTGGTGCAAGCTCCAAAACTCCTCGTATGACCCTGTCTCCATTCATCTCAGACCTGGGGCTTCTCCTCACTTCCCAGCTCTTCCCTCCCAATACCCTCCATCCTTCAAGAGTTCTTTCTCAGTCTTTTTGTCTTTCCCCTCCACCCCCACTATCCCCCTAACCCCTATCCTTGAATTCTTCAATATCTGCTTTGTGAAAATTCACCCCCACCCCTATGCAGAATGGAGCACTTCCATCTCCCTGCCTCCATAGCCTTAGGTGGCTTATCACCACAGGTGACAGAAAGCCAGAGAGAAAGGGACCACTTCATTTATTGAACCCTTCAGGTGCTAGTCATTGGGCTGTGTTGCCATTAAATTTTTACAACCATCCAGTGAGGTAGGTGTCCTCATTGCAGCTTTTCAGTTGTAGGACTAAAGCCCAGAGAGGCTGAGGCACTGGCCAAAACCACACAGCTGGTCCAGAGTCTGGACTCCTTCCTCCAGGCCACCTCTTTGCTCCCTTTTGTGGGAGCATGCCTGGTGTGTATATCTACCTACCTCACTCACCTGTGGGCCTTTTGCAGGTTGAGACTGCGTCTGATTTGTCTTTACATCCCCAGCACTCAATGCAGGCAAGGATACCTAGTGGGCACTCCATAAAGGCTTCCTAAATGAATGCCTGCTCTCAAAAATGACAACTTCAGCTTTCATTAGTCTGATTTATATAAGTGCTGGGATCCTCCTGGCTGCAAGCCTGGGGAATGGGTGGCTATAATTTATCAGAAAACTGTTCCAGCTTCCCTTTCAGTGCAAAAAGAGAAGGTAAATTGATGGCCAACAGCCCCGCACTAGCAAGGGCCTGCAATGTTGGATAACCCTGATCCTTGCTAACAGTGCAAAGCACGTGACAGGGAGGCCCTCCAAGTGTCCCCCACGTGGGCTTTGACCACAACTGCCCATCCACCTGCTGCCTGGAGGTGGCCACAGGGGGGTCAGCTGCCTCTCATCGATCGCCCTACTCAGGATGCCAAATGGTGCCTTTGAAAGTCCATAAAGAAAGAGACACTCATTCATCCCTGATCAATCACTTCTTACCGCCCCTTATGTGGCACGTGCGGGCGCAGCACAATGCCGGCTCGTCACGGGTGCTCAATCACCATTGCAGGATTAATGGCTTTTCAGATGAGCGTAATGCCCACCTCCTTTCCCCTCATCTCTCAGCCAGGCATCTCCAGGACAATGCTGCCGTAGCTGGAGGAGCCCCAAGCTCCCTGCAGCCCTCCTTAATCGAGATTGACGGATGTGGGACGTGTAGTCTATAGAAGCCCCTGGGCTCCTGCAGAACGCTGAGCCTGCTCCTCCTGGGGGTGGTGAGCTGGACAGCTGCCTCAGCCTTCCCAGATGTCCAGGGGAATCCATTCTCATCTGCCGATCAATGAGGCAGCTGACTGAGCCCTGAGAGCCCCACCTGAGGGGCCCCAAGCCTCAGGCCTCCACCAAGCCAGGTCATCAGAACAAATGGCCCCAGCTCAGGAAGGCCTTGGAGCATTAGAGGCTGGGGACACAGGGGCTTGCTACTCCTTGACCCCCAGCATAAGCTCAGTGCCCCCCTTCTTCCTGACTGAGGCTGCCCCCAGCCTGGGCTGTGAGTGATGAAGAGGGTTTTTCTGGCCTATGATGATGATTGTATTAGGGTTGATAACTCAAAAATTAATCATCATAATAAGACCTGCCGGGCTGCTGATGGAGACCAATGACTGCCCCACATTTCGGAGGCACCGCGCTTCCTGCTGGGCTGCGATCATGTCCTCATCTTCACAGCTCCCCAAGGCTCTGCAGGATGTGAATATTTAATTAACGTCCCTCTCCTGCTCGCTGGAGTGTTTGTAAATATGATTCATGGTCCATATTGTTATCTCAGTTGAGGGCTCCCCGCCCCCTTCCGCCAGCCAGCAGCTCGTGGGCAAATAGCCTCCTCTCACGTCGCCCTTCCAGGATTCAGCATCATTCCAGGTGGCTTTGGACCTGGAGACAGCCCACCTTCCCTTCTACAGTACCCAGGCAGAAATCAGAGGCCACAGTTCCACCTTGTCTTTGGAGCACAGATCCAGCAGTTAGTTAATGGACCTTTGAGGGGGACCCCCCAGGACAGACACCTAACTCACGCCAGTTGTTCACAGGGAGTAGGGAATGTCCCCAAGGGAAGAAGCACCTCCCCCAACCACACATACACCTCTGAAACAAATATACATGAGAAAACTGGACAATTACAGTGAGGAGACACATGCCAAGGCTCTGAAGGAACGGCTTTGGACTGGGGAGCAGGAGCCCCACGTTCTCATCCAGGCCCTGCCACCAGTGTGCTTGGGTCATCTGGCCTCACTTTAAGCATCTGCATTGTGGACACCATAACACTTATTCTGTTAGATCCACATCCAGATGCTGGGGAACCATAAAGTTCTACACCCACTGAAGAAATGGAGCACAGAGCCGGGAAGGCTGAATTCTCTCATTGTACAGTGGGGAAACAGGCCCTGAGAGGGAAAGGAACTTGCCCCGAAGCAGTCAGAGCTGGGACTGAGGGTGGGTCTGCTGCCTTTCACCTTGGGACTTTTTCTGCAGTAGAATTTGGAAATGCATTATTTTATTCTTTCATCTTGATTCTGCATTTGCTTTTTGTCACTGTAGGGAAACAAGGGAGAGCATTCCTCCCCAAGATGCAGTAGGCTGGGAATATCAGTGGGTTCTCCTGGGGTGCTGCACCTACAGTTGTGACAAAAGGCTATTGGGCTGTCTGAGAACATCCTCAGTCTTGGAGACCTACCTGGAAGACTCTCCAGCTGCTTGGTGCCTCCCTTACAACCCAGGCAGGGCTGATCTTACATACATGAACAGGACCTAGGGACACTGCTGGGAATGGACCTCTACTGGGGTCTCCCAGTCTCCAAGTTACGCAGCTCAGACACTTGACTGTGGCCTCCCCTGCCTAAAGTCCTGGCTGTAGTGCCCCCAGCTTCAGAATCGAGCCCTCTCCCGGGTGTCAAAGGCCTTCATGATCTGGGTTGCTGGGTTGCTGCTTTCCACCTTGTCTCTTCCCTGCATGGACAACCCCTGAAAACCGCAAGCCTTTGTTCATTCTTCTTGCTTTGTTCTGCTCTCCCCTCTGCCTGACAAAACTCCCTCCTCACAATTCAAAATTCAGCTCACATGACCCCAACTCTGGAAACTTCTCTGATCCTCCAGGACCACACCCCTGCCCTCCATCCCAGATCCCTGCCGTACCACCCCCACAGTGTTCACTGTAGGTATTTATACACCTATCTTCCCCCCAGTCTCAGAGCAGCACCTGGTCAGGTACCAAGTCTGGCTTATCTCTGTGTTCAGAGCCCAGCCAAGGGCATGGCACAGAGTGGGCATGGGTGAAGTCAGTGGGAGTGACACAGAGCAGCTGGTGTAAGCTTTGTTCTTCCCTCTCCCCCCAGGCCTTTGTCTGCCTACTCCTCAGGATTAGGAGATAAGGGGCTCTGGCAGATAGAGAGGATGGGGACTAGGGAGGGGAAGGGAGAGATGGAGGCAGAAAGCATGGTACATCTTGAGCCTGGTCCCAATCAATATGGCTAATCAGTCAGGGGTCCTGGGAGTTCCTGGGATCTGACCAGTTTATCAGGCTCCCCTGGGGGTAGAGAAGGGACTGTGTATGAGGTCTTTGATCATCCTGTGTGTCCTACTTTCCCATGATGGAGAGGAGCAAAAATAAGATGCAAGGAAGTTCGGTGGGGAAGCAGCTGGTATTCCCTCCTTTACCCAAATGGAAGGTTCTTCTGTGCCCAGGTGTCCTCATACCCAGACTGAGGAGGCCTTTACCTGTCTCCTGCCCTCTGCCTGCTTTGAAATGCTACTATTATTGCTCCTGCCTTTGGCTCCTTCCTGATGAAGCTCTGATGCCTCTGTGCCTACCTGGCATGGAGGCCTCAGAGATGGGAAGAGAGGGTTTTCCAATGGGAGTGGAGGTTTCCCTGCCAAAGTCATTTCGGGGGCGGGGGGCGGGGCACAAATGAAGGATAGCAGTGGTTTGGCTGCCTGTCTTCAGGGAGATCAGGCCTAGTGGTCATTAGAGCCACCCGCCCCCAGCCCATGAGGGGGGTCAGAGTCCCTAACTCATTAACCATTAGCCATCCATCTTGTCTCTCTGCACTGACACATCCATTGCCCCTGACAGCTGACACAGCTCTCCTGGAGGAGGCATTACCCTCCAGGAGAGGGTAATGGGTGGGGGCAGGGGAGTTGGGGGGGCGGGGGGGGGCAGGAAACATCTGTTTGGGAAATTTCTTTATTGTTTCAACCACGGCATGCTGTGGGGTGGGTTTGATGTGGGCTGCTTCACTCCCTTGCTGAGGTCTTCAGGCTCAGGTAGGTGCAACTCAGGAGGCTGAGGCAGGAGGATCACAAGTTCAGGCCAGCTTCTGCAACTTAGAGAGACCCTGACTCAAAAAAAACATTTTTTTTTTTAAATGATGGAGGATATAATTCAGTGGTAGAGCATCCCTGGGTTCAATCCCCATTACCACCACCACCAACAACAACAACAACAATAAAACAAAACAAAACAAGCTGGGCTAGCCTGACCGGGCAGCTTAACATCCTAGGCCATGAGTTTTTGTATGTCTTTGATGAAGAGTCCTTGGAAACCGAATTAAGGCATTGCCAACATTCTGGAGGGCAGCAGAAGAGATCAGTAGTGAATGAGCTGTTTCCTACTACCCAGACATCTGGTTCTGCCATCTGGATGGGGCTTTGTCTTGTTTTCTGAGTTTACATGTGCTCCCCAGCCCACACCAGCCCTCAGCAGTGCTCACTAGATACCCCTAATGAGCAAGTTCTACTCCCTGGTCATATGTCATGTGGACACAAGGCAGTTTCTCAGGCCAGTGTCTGGAGTCTAAAAGCCACAGATTCCCAGGCTGGACTAGACTTGGGCACCTAGGGGAGACCCTCTGATCACATGTGCACTTTCACGCATATCCAGTGCAGCTGGAGCCACTGAGGGCAGGGCACGGCCTGTGGGGGAGCCCTTCCTCAGCCATCTTGCCCTGCTTACTCTGCCTTTGGGGTCCTGTGGCCTGGGCCCACAGCTCCCATACAGAAATTGTCAAAGAGAAGTTGAGTGGCCTGTGTTGCCTCCACACTGAGTTTCCTGTTCCCCAACCTTTCTTGATGGGACATATTTGAGTTATTTCCTCATGCTGGTCTCCCTTTTAGGATATGTCCCTCTTTAATGTCCCTCTTCTTAAAAATGAGTGTAGTGTGTGTGTGTGTGTGTGTGTGTGTGTGTGTGTGTGTGGTGCTGGGGTTTGAACCGAGGATCTTGTGCATGAGAGGCAAGCACTCTACCAACTGAGCTATATCCCCAGTCCAAAATGAGTATTTTTTTTTTAAGTAAAAGTAATTTGTAGAAAAATTAGGAAAATGGAACAAAGAAAAAAATCCAGTGTTTGCATGTTTATATTTCCTTCTAGTTTTCTCCTCTACATCTGTTCTGGGGTAATCACATGGTAACACAATTATGAACCACATTTTTTCCCCTTAGTTTTATAGCATAAGCAGTTTCCATGCGGCTATATGATATTCACTCTACTTTTTTAAAATTAATTTTCAAAAATAATACATTGGGATGAGTCACTATTGTAAAACTTTTCATTCCCTCCCCCCAAATACTCTATAAATTCAATTCAAGCCCAATCAAAATGTAACAAGATTTTTTTTCATATTTGGCAGATTGGCACTAAAATTTTTATTGGCAAATAAATATATGGGATTGACTAAGGCAATTATGAAAAGGATAAAGAGAGGAAATTATCTCATCAGATATAAAAATTATCATAATGTTTTAGTATTTTAAAGCCATAGAAATTGTGGTTGGGGATGTAGCTCATTGGTAGAACACTCGCCTAGCAGACATAAGGCCCCAGTTCAATCCCTAGCACCATAAAAACAAACAACAACAACAACACACACAAAACAAACAAACAAAAACTAAACAAACCAGGAATTGGTTTAGAGTAAACAAAGAGATCAATAGAACAGAATTGACAGTTCAGAAAAGTATCATCCATTTATATGTAGAAATGGCTCTTCAAACCTAATGCACTTATAAAATGGTCAAACATTCCAAAATTACATGTCTCCTCCTTCCCTTCCCTATCAGCTTCAGGGCCTTCAGTGTGGACAATCCCATCATAGGGATGTATACACATTTGCTTAACATAGTCTCCTTTTTTAGACATTTAGGATTTCCCAGTTTCTTAACATGATTAGAAACACTACAATAAGCATCTATGTTTCTGAAGTTTTTTCCCCTCCTGTTTTTGGATTATTTCCTTAAGGAACTGCCTTAGGAGTGTGGTTGCTGGGGAGGGGCCATGGGAGGGCTCTTGGCAACTATGTCCAAAATGTTTTCCCAAAGAGTAGAGCCTGTAGGCCCTTCCTTCCTTCCTTCCTTCCTTCCTTCCTTCCTTCCTTCCTTCCTTCCTTCCTTCCTTCTCCCTCCCTCCCTCACCGAGTTACTCCGCTGGGCTACGTGTCAGGACTGGGGGCCCTAGGTAAGGCACATAACATACAATTCATCAGAGAAGAGACCTGAAAATGAGGATCTTTAAAATCAGGCAGAAGGCTTGGGTGGTAGTGCACTTGCTAAGCATGTGTGAGGCACTGGGTTTGATTCTCAGCACCACATATAAATAAATTTAAAAAATAAAGATACATTTATGACTAAACATATATTTTTTAATAAAAGGGCTATCTTTAAAAAAAAAACAAAACAAAACAAGCAGAGTACAATTACCAGTATGGTAGCACTAGGAACAGCATAAGCGAGAGTCCTGAGGAAGACTTCCCAGGGCCAGTGACATTTAGACTGCACTACCTTCTACAAATGGGGTGGGGTGGGGAGTGCACAGAGGCAGATCATAGAAGGCTCCAGATGCCAGGCCAAGGAATTAGGATTGTGTGCTGTGGCCATGGGGAGCCACAGAAGGTTGATGAGCTGGAGAATAATGTGTTACTGGTGTTGAGGAAGCTTACCAGGGGCCACCTGGGAGCAGCTTCTCCAAATTTGGGTCCTCCACTTCACATCTGTAATGTGCCCCTGACTCTGCCTGATGCTCTGAAATAAGATAGCCTCTCACACATCCAGAATGGGTCAGAGCCCCATTTGACCTTTCCTGCCCTCAGGAACCTGCACCTTGTCTTAGAGTCATCAGAGATATGTTTAACTGGATCTGTGCTAAATGGGGGTAGGGGTGTCTGTGGGAGTTTTCCATATCAATTCTCATCCTGGCCCTGCTACTAAGTCTGGAAGGGATCTTGGGGATGTCCCTGGCTTTCTCACGCCTTGGTTCCTTACCAAAGAGTGAGATGTTTGAATCTGCTAGTCTGGGAACCATCAGCCTGTATTTATGGATGCAAATGGACCCCACAAGACCAAGCACCAGATTTAACGTGGGTGGAGGGGCCACTGGCATAGGTCAAGCAGAAACCCCACCTGACTCACATGGCTTTTTCGGATTCCTCCTCACTATTGCCTCCTCTCAGCTGTCTCTAGTTAGGCCTGTTTGCTCTGTCTGCAGAGGCAGGCACAGGCTGCTTTCTACCCCACAAACACCCAGCCCAAGGTCTGTTCCAGGCCCCTTATGTCCCCCAGGCAGCAGAGGCCTAGCGACAGGCCTCATTCATCTTCCCCACTGAGGCCAGAGACAAAAGGCCTAATGTGTGTGCAGATGGGCCTGCCCCTCCATCATTGCTTACAACCAGTGGCTGATAATGTGCCTCCAATGAGTCCCCCGTGGCCACTCGCTGACCAGGGGGTGGCCGGGCAATGATGCATGCAAACACTGGGACCGGATGACAAAGCAGGCCTCAAGGGGAGGTGGAGTGGAGGGGAGAAGAATGATCACAGCCCCGTGGCGAATCCCATAACTCATTTCTGACGTGGATACATTATGCCTCTCAAAGACCACTTGCCCCTGGACACTGAGCTGCCAAATTAATTGACAAGGTACCCCAGAGCAGGAACTCCCATCCCCAGAGACCTGGCCCAAGGAGCCATCATTATCTGGGAAGACAGAATTGTGCCCTGCCAGGCCAGACTTCAGTGCCCTTCTGGGCTGAGACCCTGGCCACACAGGGTGTCCCAAGTATGTGTGATCAAGGACACCGGATCCCAGGGGAGCTGTGATGTGATACACAAAACAAATAGGGGGTGGGGCTGAGGCCAATTTAGAACCCAACTTTGTTCTGCACAATTCTGTCTTCCCAGAAAATGATAGCTCTTTGGGTCAGGCCTCTGGGGATGGAGGTTCCTGCTCTGGGGTCCCCATCAACCAATCTGGCAGCTCTGGGCACTCCTGGCTTAGGAATAAGGATAGAAGGGACCAGAGAGCAGGGAAGAAGAGAATTCCAGAATTTCAGAGAGGGTAGGTCAAGGTGGGTTACAGAGTAGGATGCCATTATCCATCAGGCTGGAGAGGAACAATGCAGAAAAGGGTGTGGCTTCATCATTCTTAGCTGTCCAGCCCACCTCCTAGCAGACCTTGCTGAAGACCCTCTATCCCTTTCCCACAGCCAGGACTTCTTGACTCTTTATACGGTAGTCCTCCCAAGCAGCCTCAGCCTGTTATCATGGGAATTTTAACCCCTTAGACCCAAAACAGCCTTCTTTGGCCCTGCTCCCCGTGCCCCTGGATGCTTTACTACTTACATGTCCTGGAGCCATGTCACAGGGCTAGGTCACCTCCTTTAGGTACAGCTCTTCAGCACCCTGAGGCCCTGCTGGGCAATCAACTAAGTGCATCCACTCCTGATGCTGTCTCCTTCCTCCTTTCAAAAGGAGTCTCTGGAGGCTAAGACACTGAGGGCTGGGGCTTCAGAGAAGGATGCACTGAATGACCATCTGGATTTGGAGACCCATAAGTGTGGGGGCATGGGAGGGCAGTGCTTGAGGAAACCAGATTGTGAGGTGTGTAGGGAGGGCTTCACTCCAGATCACAGCCTTTGAATCCCATGAGGACCTTGCCTGATCTTGCTTGCTGTGCATAGCAGAATCGCCCAAGATCTGGTTGCTGAGAGGGAGAGGTGATGGGGGAGAGCCTATTGTGGGCTGGGTGAACATTGGAAGTTGAAGGAGTTCAGTACTTAGAGCCTGCTGTGGTTCTAAGACTCCTGCCAACTTTTACAGCACCCCTGAAAACAGCTTGGCAATGAGGAATGATCTTGAAATGATAGCAGGGTGGTGGTGAGAAGTGGCTGGAAGTCCACCCTGGGGCCTGGAGTCTCATCAGCCAGTCCTACATTTGGCCATTCAACTGCAGCTTATATAGCCACCCTGGACAGGAGGTTTACACCTTTAAGGCAGCCCCTGCCCTGAGGAGTACAGTTTTGCCTATGAAAAAGAGCCTTCTCCCTGTGGGTCCAGGCACTTCTCTGTGGCCAGTCACTAGGTTCTGGCCTGGCTTGAGATCAGAGCCCATATGTGTCCCCTCCAAACCAGCATCGCCCTGCAGAGGTCTGCCAGTGAGCTTCCCACCCCCACCTCCCAGGTCTCTGCAGGCTGAGATGTTATTAGGTTTTGGCCATTCCCTGAGGTACAACTTCCTCACTTCATCCCAAATACTGCCTTTGTGAGAGACCTCAGTCAAGAATGAGTGTTCAGAGAAGATGTCTGCAGTCTGAGGGCCTCTTTTACTTGATTCCTTGCTCCTGTTGATTCTGCAGGGAGCTGGAATTGGAAGTCAATGAGGACCTGGGTCAGTTTGCATCCAGCTTTGTTCAGGATAACTCAGCTCTGCAGGCTCAGGGTGAAAGCAAGGGAAAACCTGAGTAAACCCTCTGGCCTCAACCTGCTTCTTCACCTGCTTTTAGTTACTTGCTTTTCTGGACTTAACCTCTTTTATTTGCTTTTAGTTTAAGTTTAAAAATCACCTGTTTTAGAACTATAAAAATATGGTAACAGCTGATGAAATTTGATTACACATGCAGACCACAGATTACTTACTATCCTCTAATCACCTATCCCCACGCCTCAGCCCATATATATCCCCAAACCCTATCCTCAGGGAGGTGGATCTGAGACTTGCTCTTTTGATTCCACACTTGGCCACCTTGTGAATAAATTTTGTTTTGAAAAACTCGTCTTTCAATGACTGGCATGCTGCATGGTGGCAAAACTGACCTGGCTCAGTAACAAGAACATCTTCAATAGCAACCAACTTCCTACACCAAAGTGCTGAGTTTCCACAGACACCCCACCAGCAGAGGCTCCTCACTGATCTCCCAGCCTCCATACAGATACCCTGGTTCCAGGCCTGCCAATACTCCTCCTTAGGGTAGAAAAAGGCCCTTCAGAGTGTTCCCATCCCACCAAGCCTTCCCACCACTCAAGAAATCATCTTCAAATACAAAAGAGCTGGAACTTAATTAGAATTAATCGGCCCACTTTATCAAGAGTAGATTATTTACAGTCATAGTCACTTGGAAACTCTCTTAGCCTGGACTTCCTCCAAAACAGAGCCCATGACCAAGATCCAAGCAAGGGAGCTTATTTAGGGACATGATCCCAGGAAGTAGGAGTGAGGGATAGGGGAAAAGAAGAAGAGCAAGCCAAATCAAGGATACATTGTTGAGGTGGCCACCAGTGCTGTACAGTCTTGTGTCAGGTGTCTCAAGGAGACAAAAGGTGAAACACTTGCTCATTGGGTAGATCCACCATTGTTCAAGGCTGCCCCACTGGCAATAAATCCCCTATCCTTTGGGTGAATGTGGACTGGTTCCTAGGCCGGGAAGTTAGAGGTACAGATTGGTGGTGGTGGTGATAGTGGGGTGCCCTCAGTTTACATTTGGGCAGAGCTGGTGGAAAACTGTGTAGAATAGATCCCAGGGTAATGGCCTGACTAAAGCAGAGAGGACCCAAAGGCACAAAAAGCATCCTATACACTACTTGCCGGTGACACAGGCAGCTCACAGCCAAGGTAACAAGTCAGTGGAAAAACATTGCCAGTTGGAACAGCTGAGGCACATCAGAGAAAAGCTGGAAGGGAATCCAGAGCCAATGGCCTCATGATCAGACAGTTGAGAAGCTGAGGTTCAGAGAGGGATCAGGAAGAGGCAGGCTAGAGACTCCTTCTCAAAGCCAGGGATAGCTTAATGAGGCAGCGTAGGTGATATGCCCAGCTTCGTGCCTGGCACACAGTGGGAACGATAACAACAGGACCATCATAATAATGGCTCCCAGTGTGAGGTTCTAAGTGTTGTGCTGCTATGCCACATAGCCTCCTAGGCACTTTGGGTATCACTGCACAGCAAGGTCTCCACAGGCTCCAATTCTTCTGCTCTCCATGTTAGCACAGCAGCAGTTAAGGAGTAAAGGACACAAGCTTGGTCGCCAGCTCCCCGAGTTGGGGGTGGGGGAGCTTTGCAGTGAGGCTGTTCTAAAGCCACCTTTGGCTTCTTGAATTCCCTTTGTCCTTCAGAAATCCATTCAATACAGGGTCCCTGGAGCTTTCCCAGCCTTTCTAGCTTGGCTTTGGCACCTGTTCTTCCTGGCAGGAGTCTCTACATATGCTGCTACCGGAAGGGGCTTCCAGGTTCCACCGGGAGCCTCAAAACAGAGAATTCTCTTCCCAGAGCTTGTTTTGCCCCCAGCTTCTGGAGTGCAGGCCCTGTGCTACCCTTAGCCCTCTGACTACCCCTAACTTTGTAAGTTAAGAGTCTCTACATTTTCAGTTCTCTCAACTCCAACTCTGTTATCACTGCACCAAGCTCTCCATGAGGACACCACCTGCTGGCAGGCTCCATAGTGGATGCAGCAGAGTATGTGTGCCCTTGAACTCTGGGTCAGGGTGACACTGTCAGCAATGTCAAGACTACTCAGGTGTGCTGGAGCTCGTGCAGGCAGCTTACAAAAGCCACACACATCAGTCAGCACCATCAGGTATTAGTTGCTTGAATCACCCACCGGAGCTGTATTTATACCAAGGAAATTGGCAAATGCTATTGGCAAACCAGGTTTTGTACCCCCACCCCTCAAGAGCCTTTTATTAAACATTTACCAGCACACTATAGGAATCCCTGTTCCTCTTCCCTCTGCTTCTTTGAGATGCTCACCATGCATGTAGAAGCTGAGGCTCAGAGAGGGATCAGGAAGAGGCAGGCTTCTTCATCAGACTGACCCACCAACCTCTCCTACTTCATTAATTGTAGGCTGTAGCACCTCAACCCACCCTTACCCACCACTGCCATTCCTGCCACCGTTTGGGGCTGGCAGGCCCATCACTCTGGCCTCCTTGGCCACTTTCCTACTCTCAATTTTTTTGGTAGCCTGTTTTTGCAGCCTGACTTTGCTGCTTCCTAAGGAAAAAGGTAAATGCCAACAAGGTTCAGAATGTTCTGGTGTGGGCCCAGTTACAGCAGAATGTCGTACACCGTTAGGCTTGCCCAGTGCCCCCAAATCCCCAGAACGGGGCCTGGTTCCTCTAGCTGTACTTTGGTTCCTGGCTGCTGCCCATATTTGAAGGGTGTAGCCACTGAAGGCTATGGAGAAGGGTCCAGACCCTGATCACCACCCATGGTACCTCTTTGGGTCACGCTCACTGAATGCTCAGGAGCAGAAAGGCAAGCTGCGTGGGGACTCAAGAGGCCTGGGTTCTAGTTTCCGTTCTGCCACAGTTTTATTAGGTGCTTGGGATTAACCATGTGCAGTCTTTAGGCCACCTTTTCTACAACAATGAGAATACATAATTCTTAGACCTCTGACAGGGGGAGAATCAGATGGATGAGGGCTTTTCTAACTAGAAAGTCCATTCTTGTTGAAGGTGGCTTCAGTCCTGGTGAGATAGAGTCACTGTGAACTTGTTGGGGGCAGGGATTCCATCTGATTCCATTGATATTCCCAGTTTAGCCTCGCATAGGCCTGTTTGGTGAACAATAGCAAAGTAGCCATGGGCAGAAAGTGACTGCCAACCTCTGGCCAGCAGCTGGTGAATCAAATAACTGAACCTCACCCTGACCTATTGCTGAGTACTAAGAACATCAGTCCCCTTGCCATGCCCATGAGTGGCAGCCCTTTAGTCAGGTGTGTGCTAGGCATGGGGGGCTTCAGCTGCCCCTCCAAGAGCTCTCTATTCTCTGTCCTTACCTTCTCCATAACTTCTTTGGGGGACCTCACTGCCAGGATCTGCAGGAATCACAGGTGTGAATCTCCACAATTCAGGGGATGTGGGGTTCACTATCTTCTCACTCCAGGCTTTATGGGCACCATCACCCGAGCTTAGCAACCTGAGCTCACCCTGGAGATACCTGGCTTCCTCCTCCTCATTTAGTGGGACAGTGGTCATCCTCACACATCAGCCTGCACCATCGATTCAGAGGAATGTTAAACTCAGATTGTTGGACCCACTCTTAGCTTTTCTTGTTGGGTAGTTTTGGGATAGAGTCTGAAAGTTTTGTATTTTGAATAAATTTTCAGATGATGCTGATTCTGCTGGTCTGCGAACCACACTTAGAAAACAACCAGGAGTTAAAGCTATAGTGTTAGGACTATGAGACCCTTGCTTATGGTTCCACAATGACTCCACAGGGGACATTCACTGCTTCTGAGGGTCTAGAAAGGCCAGGAGAGCAGGTACTCCCATTCCTTCAGCAGGCACAGGCCAGGGGGACATGCACAGGCAGTGACTGCCACCCTCTGGACAGTGGTGGCAAAGCCCCTGGCTGATGGCTCTGCGTCTGTAGCCAGTTTCCCTTCAGATACAAGCCTGCTGCTGCTGCCCAGAGACCCAGGCTACAAGGTAAAAGGCCAGTCCCAGGAGGTTCTCTGGTTCAGTCTCCCTGGACCAGCTACATAAAGGAGCCATGTGTCCCTGTGGTTTTGAACTAAGACTGCTGCTACCTCTGGCCCTATAACAATACTGCCCTCACCCTCAGTCACCCCTTCCCTTGCTGGAACCTCCTGTTCCCCACCATCCCCTCCCCTAACACTGTGGAATTAGAAATGAAAAGAGAAATAGCCATCTGCAAATGCAGCTTGGGTTTCCATTCTCACTCTGTCTTTCTGGTTCAGTAACCGTTGGCCTTCCGTAAGGTCAGTTTACTCTTCTGTATAAAATAACAGTTAATCTCCATCCCACAGTATTAGCACCAGTATTCTGTGTCATTGTGTTTCCCAGTGTACAAAGTTCAGTCCATTCATTCACCATGGCAGCTCTGCTAAGTTTTCCAACCAAAACAAAAATTTGGAGACATTAGGGTCTCCAAAGTATGTTTTCTGCATCCCAGGTGGTGAGCAAGATCACTCACTGGGGTGTGGGAAGATAATATCAGGCCTTCTGATTATATATATTTTAATCTCAAAAGTTCCATTTTTGTATTTGTTTTATAATGTACCTAAATATATTAGTAGAATAGTTCATATATATGATTTAAAAATAATATACACATGTAAAAATGGATGATAATATTTAAATCAGTATGTGAGTCACTGCTTTTGGAGGGACATAATTTTCTAGAAAGGTCCTTGTGAAATACCCAGAGTGCATCATTGCTTGAGCTATAAGCTTCAGAGAAGCACTTACACTAAAATGTCCAGCAAGCTGGTGAGGGAAAGAGAACTTGGGGCTTTCAGGGTTCTCCCTAAAGCTGGGCTGAATGTTTGTAGCTTCCTACGCTAACAACTGTTAAGAGCAATAAGCTGGCATTTGAGTGTTTTCTTTGTGCCAGGCACTATTCTAAGCATCTTACATATGCTAACTCTTTTAATCCTCATATCAGCTCTGAAAAGGAAGTTACACTGTTATCCCCATTTTAGGGATGTCCCTGTGAGGTTACCTGTGGATGAATTAAGTTACCCATCCAAGATTGAACCCAGGCATTGTGGCTTTAGAGCTTAAGCTGTTTAGCCCTATGTGCCCAACCTGGAAACAATAAAAAGGGCCTGGGTTTGGTCTGTGTGGGCATGCATGAGAGAACAAGGTGCTACTAGGTCAAAGAAAAGGGAGACACAGGGGACAGAGTGGCATCCACAGGAGAGAGACACCACGGGAGATACTGAAGTCTGCAGAAAGGGAGGGAGAAGACAGGAAGGAGAGTAGGGTGTCATCTGTGGGAGTCAGGGAGAGCACCTGGGATCAACTTCAGAAAGATGAAGGGGCCCCTAAAGAGGATCACAGAAAGTTCATGTTAGAAGACCTTGAGAGCACCATACAGGGCAGATGTCACCCAGGGAGCTCCCCTCCCTCCGCCTGTGCTGAGCAGAAATCAGGACCAATGGGAGTTACCCATCTTGGATGGGTAAATTACATAACCTCACAGGGACATCTCCAAAATGTTAATAGTAACAGAACTTTTATTTTAGAACTGATACCAGAATTAAAAGTACCTGTCAACTCTGACAGGAAAATAATTATTTCTTTATTTTCCTTAACTCCTAACTGGAATTCAATATTTTCTCTAATTATGAATATATGCAATAAACCCAGGAGTATTAGCAATAACTGACTTTATCACTAATACAAATCACAGATATTTTCCTATTATATTACAGTTGTTATAGAAAATTCAAAATATTGTGGGCTGGGGTTGTGGCTCAGTAGTAGAGCGCTTGCCTAGCACGTGTGAGGCACTGGGTTCTATTCTCAGCACTGAATATAAATAAAGGAAAAAAATAAAGGTTCATCAACATCTAAAAAAAAATTTAAAAAAGAAAATTCAAAATATTGTTTATTCTCATTGCTACTTTGAAATTACAGGTTTTAAATCTGCTACATTAACTTAAAAGTACATATATTACAATTTCACAAATATTTTGATAACTTTTTTGTGGGGGGGTATCGGGGATTGAACTCAGGGCCCTCGACCACTAAGCCACATCCCCAGCCCTATTTTGTATTTTATTTAGAGACAGGGTCTCACTGAGTTGCTTAGTGCCTTGCTTTTGCTGAGGCTGGCTTTGAACTCATGATCCTTCTGCCTCAGCCTCCTGAGCTGCTAGGATTATAGGTGTACACCACCTTGCCCAGCTTTGATAATTTTTGATATAACTGTTTTCCTTTGTAATCCTATGAGTTTTGTTTTTATGCACTTAAAAACATTATTCTGAGACAGGATTTATACAAAAGACATCTATGGCTCAAAAAAGGCCAATTATCCCTGCTTCATGGTCCCAGTGCTAAAAGCCTGCCAGTGACTCCAGGTGCTTGGTGCTCTGGGGGCATATGGGTGAAAGTAGATGCTTACATAACTGTTTTAAAGGAAGATTTGGAGTTCTTATCAAAATTATAAAATTATACACTTAGAAAAATATTTTAAAATATTTTTTTAGTTGTTGATAGACCTTTATTATTTTTCTACTTATTTTTATGTAGTGCTGAGAACCGAACCCAGTGCCTCACACATGCCAGGTACTACTGCTGAGCCCCAGCCCCAGCCCCCATCTAGGAAATCTTTAAAAAGCCTTTTGTTTTTGTTTTTGTTTGGTATTTTGGGGATAGAACCCAGGGCCTTGCACTTGCACATACTAGGCAAGTGTTCTACAACTGAGCTACATCCGTATAGCTCTAAATAGCCTTTATGGCAATCATTTTTAAACCTTTTAGCCAGAAGCAGATTTTCCTTTGTGACCCAAGACCTGTATAAATGAAACAGTTTTTACAAAACATGACACAAAATTATGATACATGATGCACTCTTAACAACTTTACAACTTTTATTTTTCTCAATTTGGTTTAGTTTGTTTTTTAAGATGATTAACTTAATTTTTATCCAAAACAACTTGATTCATTTGGAAATTAATCATAGCCAATTTGAAAGCAAGTACACCAAAGGGGAACATCATGGTATATGAATAATAGATAAAAGTCATGAGTCATAAAAATGATCAGAATGCATTTGGAATAATCTGGAAGTGGAGTATTTACAATTAATATGCAGAAAAGTAAAAACACACAAATCTAAATCATACACATTAAAATTTAGTTGTACTATTGGAAGCCAAAATTTCACCATTCTTGAAGTGCAAATCTTTCAAAATTGCTTCTTTATATTCAAAATCTAAAACTTAAGAATAGCCCAATTATTTTGGCTTGGGAGAGGTCACATAATAATTAATCTATTTACAAAACCCAGAGGAACCCAAACATTTCACCAACAAAAATAACAGGCAGATTAGACTGGCCAAAATTAAGGCAACCAGTTACACAGGAAGGCAGTGGATTACTAACTGCTAAAAGCTATTACTTTGGAGGACTTAAGTTCTTTCTGTGCTGGGCCCAGCCATTGCAGGATGAGTGTGTGTATTTAGCTCCCTGGAATGTGTCTGAAAACACAAGAGTTCATTCAGCCATTAGATCAATGTAAGGGGAATTACCTCTAGTTTGAAGGTGAACTCCCTGTCCTCACAATGTAATTTGTACATTCTTCCTTAGATTCAGGAGCAAGTATCCTCTGGTCAGATACATTCAAAATGGTTATAAGGATGTCTTTTAGGAGGCACCACATAAGAATTTAGACAATTCAGACTGCTCATCTTAACTCATTTTGTAAGCCATTGATATGCCAGTGATGCTCTGGGGCTGGATGAAGTTTCCATGGACAGAGTTGTCACCCAGAGAATTACTGAGGACCAGAGAATGTGCCCTAGAAGATTTTAGAGTATATTTAGTAAATTCCTGAATATGAACAAACAAATGAACAAGAAAAAAAGCAAAGAAAATCTCCTAAAAATAAGATAAACTTTATTTAGTTGTAAGTGCTCTAAACAGTTTTCTGAAATCATCATTGACCTCAAGATGGTCCTAATAAACTGGGTCCTGTAAAGAATTATATAGAGAGAGATTCTTAAAGGTATGCATTTACTGAGACCTTACTTTTTTTTTTAAATTGTTGATGGACACAATGACTATTTATTTTTTTAATGTGGTACTGAGAATCGAACCCAGTGCCTCACACTGTGCTAGGCAAATGCTCTACCACTGAGCCACAACCCCAGCCTGAGACCTTATTTTTTTTTCTAAATCATTTTTAAACAAGTGAAGCTGTACTCTGTCCCCTGACTAGCTGAAACAGGGACCCTTCAGGGACTTCCCCAGACTTTCCACTCCCCCAAAACATCTTTTCCTTCCCACTCAGGGCAGAGACCAGCAAGCAGGAGCCGCGGGGCAGCTTCTTCAGGATGGGGAACGGGTCTCCTCCCTTCCATGTCATTGTTTAAAAATGCTGGCCACAGGGCTGAGGCTGTAGCTCAGAGGTAGTGTTAAGTTGGAATTCAGGACACCAAGATGGTTTGGGCAGGGTATAAGAAGGATGCCTCTGAGAGGAACCATGTCTCTGTTTAGGACAACTCCTGACAACCCCCGCTACAGGTTCGGTAGTTTAAAGTAACCAATGGGGGAAAGTTGGACAAATATTCTAATCAGGTATCATAAGGAAACCAATGGGGGCAGATGGGGTAAGTCTTCCAGTCACAGCTCGGCATATGAAACACTAATTTCCAGACATCAGGCCTTGAGCCTCTCTCTCTCTTGCCCGGCAAGCTCTATTCTACCTCTGTTCTTCCACTTTCGCCTTCAATAAAATCTGTACTTTGCCTGTTACTTGTGTATCTTGTTTAATTCTATGTTCGGGACACCAAGGACCTGGATACCAACTGGACACCCTGCCAATAACAGCGGAGCACTTGCCTAGCGTGTGTGAGGCCCTGGGTTCTATCCCTGGTATGCAAAACAAAATTTAAAAACAAAAATGCTAGTCTCGATCTAGTAAATTGATATCTGACCCATTAATAAGTTGTGACTTGCAGTTCGAAAAACAGAACCCTAGAACGGATCAGGAAATTGCCAGAAACTAAGAACCTACGCTCCTAGGAGCAGCTTCCCAGCCTCCACGGCTCTGGTGAACTGCGGGTCTTGGCTTCTCTCCCCGCCCACCCTCTTCCGCGTTCCCCCAGAGGCGCCGCCCCGCGACTGCAGAGGGCGCTGCGGTGTGCACGCGAGCCCTGGGGCGGGGTCGGCAAGATGCCCCGCTCCTCCCCTTCATTAGCTCATCTCGGTGCGCCGCGGTCACGCCAAGCCTGACGTCAAACGTGCAGCGGAGCCGAGCTGCCGGTGAGTTGGTCCTCGAGGCTGTGGGGGCTGGTGGCTGTTGGGGCCAGAGACAGCTGGAACCGTAGGACCGGTGAGCGAGAGCCGGCAAGAGGCTGCCTCTAAGCTGGTTTGTTCAGGGATGCTCCACGGAGTGGGACCTGTGGATGGCTCCCGTGGCTCCATTTACCCCGGTAACCTGCGGTGTATGGGGATCAAGGGGAGAGAGAAGGCCCTCAAGTGGCCTCATCTTGCATCCTGAGAATGTTCTGTGCAGCCCTGACATTAGGACCAGCTTCTCTGAGGAGGAAGTAATTTTTCCGTAGGTGGAAGAACTGTCTTAATTGAAGTTTTGTAGTATTGGGCCACGCTCTTAGGGATTGGACAGCTACAAGCAGAGGCTGGATTTATTCTTTACATATCGTATTGTATGGTGGATAATTGACGTGCCTGAATGCCTTAATAGAGGCACGAGTAATGCTTTTGGAGCAATGAATATCCGCATGGGAAAATTAGGGGAAACTTTCCTGAAGAGATCGTGGCAAAAACCGCAATCTCCAACCCTGAAATGATCTGTCATGAGATAAGATACTGGAGTTAAAAAAAAAAAAGTGTTGTATCTTGGTAGCTTCTTCTGTATAGCTTGATTCTGCCTTTTGGTGTAGGAAAACTTCCTTAACCTCTGTAAACCTCACTTTTCTTATCAGGAAAATAGAGCTGATAATAAGAATGCCCACTAAATGGGTTTATGAGGGTTCAGTGAGATGATCCCTTGTGTAGAACTTAAAACAGGGACCTGATTCATATTATATCCTCAAATGTACATTCATTGACAGAATCACACCTTATCTTGGCCAGGCTGGCTTTTTGGAAGTTGGCTTTCTGCAAGACTTCCTACCTCTCTTGTTAATGTTTCTCTTTTGTTTCATGTGAGGCTTGGACAGCAGGGAAGACAACAAGCTTGTGTTTCACTGGGCCTAGGGCTGGTGCTCAAGCAGAGGTTGCATGCTTTTTGTTTTAGCAAGATTTATTTGGGTTCTTTCTTTCTACCCAGCAAGAGCCTTTCCTTGGGTCACAATTGAATAAAACGCTGCCCACCTGATTAAGATCTCTGTTGGCAGGGATTATTTTTAAATCACTTTTTTTTTTTTTTTTTTGGTGGTTATTCTTGGAAAGCCTTTGGTAGCCTTTTTTGGGTTTTCAAATTTAAAGCAAGTAAACTGAACTTTATATTTTAGCTGTGTGGTCTCTTAAGCTGTCTGTGGATAAAATTGAGGGGGCCATGAATTTGAGAAGAAAAATTGCGCACTTCATTCCTTAACCTCTGACTGAAATTTGGCATTTTCTTCCATTACAGATGTAGGCAACAAACCATAGTATTCTCAGTGTGACCTTTTTTGTGAATAGAAATTACATATACTTTCTTATCAAGCTATTGCTAAAGTTCATCACACTTTGAAATTATGGTAGTTATTAGACTTGCTGCTAGATCTCGTTATGTAATGTGTTAATAAAAAAGCATATATGTTATGCTATCTTATATTTAGTTTTTTATTTTTATTAAATTATATTTCAACATGCTGTCATGCCTGGGTTCTGTACTTGTGAATTTGTCTGCTTGCTAAAATTTATTTGTAACCCTAAAGGAAATCCTTGCAAGGCTTTCGTAGTCTTCGGAGGACATTGTGCAAGGTGGTAAAAAATTTGAGTCATCTGATGGACAGGTCTCAACTGACACTTTGCCTTTTTGTTTCAGCTTCATGCTGTAAACAAGTGTCCTTTTTGCAGTCTTTGGTGCCATACTTTTCACATTTTTGTGGTTTTTGTTGTTGTTGGTGGTGGTGATCCCATATCTAAAGTAGCCTGGAGCATTGTACTGAAATGACCAAGTTCCTAAGTGCAAAAAGGTTGTGATGTGTTTAATGTAAAAATAATGTTTGTTAAATAAGCTTTGTTTGGGCATGAGGTCAAGATTAATGAATTCTAATATATATTCAATAAGGTGCCTTTAAACAGAACTACACATTAAAAACATAGTTACATGTTGATCAGTTAACAAAGATGTGTCCAGAGGCTTCCAGAAAGGTAACCCTTGTGTTTCTTAAGGAGCAGTAGTTTACTGTTAGCTAATTTATTGTTTGCAGTGACTTTTTAGAACATAACTGCTGTGAATATTGAATATGCACCATATTTGTTTTCCTTTCATTTTTCATTTTCTGAAGTGCCATTTAGACTCAGGGCCTTAAGCATGCTATGCAAGTGCTCTACTGAGCTTACCCCCACATTAATTCTAGTTCTTTGTTTTTTCATGTATTTAAAAACATCCAGAGAAGCAGTATATAGGCTTTACAAGACTGCTAGGGGATCTTTAGTGCACAAAGATATTAAGAACCCTTAAAGTACCCTGTGAAATTAAATTTACTTAAAGTAAGTTAGGTCTGTGTTTAGCTAAGCTAAGTCCTTGAAGAGTTGGATGAGTTTGAGGAGACACATATTTCCCTTCATCTCTGTTCATACTTAAATGCCTATAGGCTTTTTTTTTTTTTTTTGGCAGAGGGGATTGAACTCAGGGACACTTAATCATTGAGGCACATCCCCAGCTCCCCTCCCCCCCTTTTTTGTATTTGATTTAGAGACATGGTCTCACTGAGGTTTAGGACCTTATTAAGTTGCTGAGGCTGGCTTTGAACTTGTGATCCTCCTGCCTTAGCTTCCCGAGCTGCTAGTTGCCTATAGACTCTTATAGGCATTTTTTATTGAGACCTGCCTGGACTGTAAGAACTTTGCTATCTTTGGACTCCTTCATGTTTGCTTGCTGAGTTGGATAAAGTTTAAAATTTATTTTGGTTTTGTTTCTCAAAAGGTTAGCAAAGGACACAGACTGGTCACCCTCTACAGTTAAACTTAGGGAAAAGAATCTATAGGATGGGGGTAGGTGTTAGTTGAGTCCCTGGGAGAAGGAAGGGATCTCCAGGGATCCAAAGAAAGGTGTCAGAGGAACTCCATAGCAAAGGGTTACTTTATTGCCTTGGTGAAGAGGAACCTCCTGTAACCCTTTTTGTCCTGATGATCCCCTACTTCACCTTACTAAAACCCTGGTGTTGTTTCCACAGAGCTGTCTGGCCTTTGGCCCTTCATCCCTGGTTAAGGAAATGACCAACCAGGTAAGGCCTATGTTGAGGGAAAGAATATCAGTTAGTCTACTCAGCAAGTTCAAGCCCAATAGGTTGGTAGTCAGGAAACTAGCATCTAATTCTTGACCTGTTCCTAAAGAGCTGGGTGACCCTGAGCACCTAGTCACCATAGAATTAGGCAGCACTAGTAAAATGCACTAGTAAGAGCAGAATTGGTTTATTTAAGCATTTACTGTAGTTTAAAGAGGCATTGAAGAAACTTAAACGATTTCATACATAGAAACAGATCAAAACAGAAGATGAAACAGAAGAAACTAAGATTATGGACAAAGGTAACAGGTTACGCAGGTTTTATGGTCTTATTCAACTGCAAAATTAAGCTACAAATCAGACTGAGCTTCCTGGTGATCAGAGCAGAAAATGAAAACATAATTTATTGGTCACCTGTTATTGGGGGGTGGCAGTAAGGGAGGGAAGAATATCAGTTCCTTTGGGCTCATTTTTTTTCTCATATGACTATACAAATATTGCATGAGCAAGAATCAGGAAGATTGCAAGTGGTCAGGGCCACAGGAGAAGGAGTAGCTGGCACTAGTCACTGCATCTGCTTTCGGGAGGTGGGGGGGAATAGGGAGGGAATGCGGGATATCTGAAATCTGACCATCCATTTAATGTGGCCTCTGTTCTTTTTTAGTACAGTATTCTCTTCAAACAAGAACAAGGTAAGCAATTCAGTGAGAGCCTGCCTGTTTAAGCAAATTCATTTGTGAAAAATGGTTTCTCCCTGGTTTAAGATTCTGTCATGCCAACCAGGCATGCAGTTTCCAGGTATATTCACATGCAAAGGAATTGACAGAGGCAGCCAAGAACAAATATACTTAGAAACAAACAAAGCTGAATAATTACATTTTTAAAAAAGCAGCAGGAGTCTAGTGATAGACTGGAGAACTCTAGGCTGAGGAAAGCGCTCCCACTTGAGGAGAATGGAACTCTGAACTTCCCAGCTGCCAGTGTGGGAGAAAGAATTACCGGGAGACTCAGAACTCTGTTAGTGCCCACTCAGCTTCAGAGGTGGATTTGAAACCTGACCCTGAACTCAGAATTTGCCTTGGGGTCTCTATACAGGGTCCTCCACTTAGAAGTGCAGACTCAAGCAGTGAGATGAATTTCTGTCAAGGTCCCTGGAGTGTATGGGGAAGGTTGGGGCTATGCGGCTGTGGCAGCGATGGGAATGGGAGTGGGAGGCAGGTCATAAGTACATTCTGGGACCCTAGCTCCCATACAGGTCTTATTCCTGAAAAGGGAACAATGTTTATTCATGAACTAGTCACATGTCTCTTTTCTCATAGCTTAGATGAGTTAGGGAAAGGCTCAGGGATTTGTGGGATGCCAAATAAAAGCTCCTCTCTCTTAAAGAAGGTGATATTAATTATTTTGAAGTTTGAGCCAAAAGCTTTCTTCCTAGCTAGTTTAGGTAATTAGTTGTTTGTTGGGCATGCCAGTCAGCCACTTTGTATGGAGCTAATGCCATCCAGGTGGCAAGCTAACTGGTGAGGGTCAAGTGGGGGATTATAAAGTCCTGACTCTGTAACTCAAATACCTGTTTCAGTTTAATGCCCTTGTAGTCATGTTTTGGGAAGATGACCCTGGGGAATTGCTACCAGACATGGATAAAGCCTCCATCTGCACTTGTCACATTTATGTACCCATACCCTGTCTGCAAGCCCAACAATGTGGCCCATTAGGTGTGCAGCTTACAGACTTAGATTTAAGGTGAACTTCGGTTAATAGATTGGGTTTGAGTCTTAGCTGTGCCCCTTTTTAGCTTTATAACTTTGGATGAGCTCCTAGGCTTCTCTAAGCCTCTAATTGCTTGTGTCTATAGTGAGGATGGTTTTAAAAGTACTTATTTCATAGGGCTGTTGTGAGTGAGACAACATTTATAAAAGGATTAATGTAATAACTGGGTTATTAAGCATGACAGAGACATTCATGGTAAAAGACAGCTCATTTGTTTTTAGACCTATAATGTCTACAGTTGAACTGCTCACTAGTTTCTGAAGATCATTAATATGTATCTCAGAAGCCAGGCACAGTGGCACACACCTGTGATCCCAGTAATTTGGGTGACTGAAGCAGGAGGATTGCAAGTTTCAGGCCAGCCTCAGGAATTTAGCAAGAGCCTTTTCTCAAAAAAAATAAAAATGGCTGGGGATGTAGCTTAGCGGTAAGCACCCCCGAGTTAAATCCTCCAGTACTGAAAGTTGGGGGAGTACCTCATATCAAGTTTAGGCCTTTTTTAAGGAGTGGGGATGTTCCTCACTGTCTTTACTTATTTAAATAACTGTAAGCCATTCCAGTTGCTGTATGTAGGACAGCATGCTAATGAAAAGGATGTTTAATTTGGAGTCTGAAGACCTGGATTGTTCTGGTTCTGCCTTCACACCTGGTAAACTTGTAGTTCAGGGCAAGTGATCCTTCAGAACCTCCAGTTTTCATATGTGTCCCTACAACTCCAAAAAAAGTTTTATGGGAAAGTGCCTTATGAAACAGTAAAGCAGATAGAAGTGGATATAATCTCAGAACTACAGTATTATAGCTCCTTTTATCACATTAAATTTAGAAGTTGCATGCATGGAAACTTTTTAAACAAAGCACTTTCTATTCTAGCCCATGATGATGCCATTTGGTCAGTTGCTTGGGGGACAAATAAAAAGGAAAACTCTGAAACAGTGGTCACAGGATCTCTGGATGACCTGGTAAAGGTCTGGAAATGGTAAGTACTCTTCCCCTAACATATAGCCTTAGAAAATTAGAGGCAAAACAAATTATATTGTTATATTGCTTGCATGTATGAATATGCAAATCCCACCATTATGTACAATTAAAATGCACTGATTAAATGTGAAAAAAACCATAGGGGTAAAGCTTTTGCTTCTAGGCTCCCAATTTGCAATTAGGGAAGTGTTAGCTTTTTTCTAGGCAAGAAAGCAATAGCAACATGGTAGCATAAAACAGCTACCATAAAACAGAAAAAATAAGCTTATTTTTTCCTACTTATTTTCCTATTTGGTACTAAAGCCCTATTAAACAAACAAACAAACAAACAAAAACCCCAAACTAAAAACCTGACTGCATTTGGTATTCTGTGGTTCTGTATTTCATTGACCATTGATAATGCATAGTCACAGGGATCCAGAATTTCAGATGCCAGGTACCGTGTCTTGTGTGTGAAGAAATCCATTTCTCTGTCCCCACTGAAGGCGTGATGAGAGGCTGGACCTACAGTGGAGCCTGGAGGGACATCAGCTGGGGGTGGTGTCTGTGGACATCAGCCACACCCTGCCCATTGCTGCATCCAGCTCTCTTGATGCTCATATTCGTCTCTGGGACTTGGAAAATGGCAAACAGATAAAGTCCATAGATGCAGGACCTGGTAAGAATTTTACATTTAGGGGAAATAACAGAGGTCCACAGTCCCTTTTCATTATTCCTATCCTTTAGGGATAGATGTACTTAAAATTCAGAATTTTTCACATTTGAGAGGGCTATGGGTTATGAACTGTACATTATGTAATGCCCTCAGTGGGGTGGAAAGGGCCCTCAAACATGAATATCACTGCAACTAAATGTGAGTATTTATACTGAGAAAAACAGGCTTTACTGCCAAATGAATTTTGGTACTAAGGAAAGAAAGTCATAGTTTTCAGAATGTTTTGGGTTTCAGAATTGCTGGTTTATGATTCTAGACTCATATTTGGATGGTCTGGTGTTTCTCTATTTGCCATATTCTGCCTTGTAGAAGCCTAGAAACACAGCGCTGTGTTCTCATTAGTTTATATAATGGTGTACCTGGTTTCCAGTATGTGATAGAAATGAAACTTTTTAAGAAGCAAATTTGTCGATATATATATATATATTTTTAAATACTGTGGGACAGCATAACAACCTTGATAAACATTATCAAAGTTGATGATAATAGATGGTTTCAGCGGGCTGGATCACTGTGGAATAAGCATTATGACATTTCAGGATTCCCTTTAGCTTCCGCCTCCTATTAACTCATAAATGTCTGCCTGGCATTCACCAGCATAGCTTGTTCTGCTTTCAGTGGCTGGTGACTGCTGGAGGTGCAGATAGCTTGCCATGTCTCTGGCACTCCCCTTTGTGGGTTGTTTATAGAAGAACTGCTTAGGTTTCAATGGCATGATTCCCCAGTGGGTTTGCTAAGTAGCCACTGTAGGCTGCTTCTATATCGGAAAGAATGAAGATCCCAGAGTTTGTAAGAAGACTAGATGATTTGAAAACTGAGTGTGTTTTCCTTCAGAAGCAATATTTCTTGTCTCTGATTCTTGCTGTTGGTGCTTTGCATGCCCAGTGCCTGTTTTGGGTCCACTGAATTAGTTTTCAGAGTGTGTGGACTGGAATATATATTTGGAAAAAGCAACCCAAAGTCTCTGACTTCCCAGATGGTTGTCTTGTCTTTGTGTGGGCCCTTACCCTACTTAATGTTACTTAGAGACCTTGGATTCCCAGATCATCCTGCAGAGTCTATTTGGACTGAATATAAGAAGCATCTTAAGAGAAGATGATGCCTTTTCATTGTGAGCACCTGTGCTTCCCACAAGACATGACACCGGTCACTGCATGGTGGTTGTGACCATGTTCATATTGCAGCTGAAGAAATGAGTGCTACCTTGCTTCCAAGTAAAAGGATGGCATATGTATCCAGCTTGCCCTCCCTGACAAACAGTACAAATATTTTCCAAGGGCTGCAAGGTTCTAAATATTGCTGTTGTAAGCCTGATTGCAGTGGCACACACCTGTAATCTCAGTGGCTTGGGAGGCTAAGACAGGCTTGTGAGTTCAAGGCCAGCTTCAGCAACTCAGTGAGGCCCTAAACAACTTAATGAGACTCTGTCTCAAAAAGCAAAAGGTCTGGGGATATAGCTCAATGGTAAAGTGCCCCTGGGTTAAATCCCCAGTACCAAATAAATAATAATAATAAAAAATAAAGGTTACTGTTATGAAGATGCTGAAAAGAATAAAGGGTTTGGTTTGCTTTCTTTTTAAATAGGAATCTGAATAAAACTATACCAAGGCATTTAACAACAAATATTTATCTGGCCAAGTAACAAAAGCTGGTATTGCTGTTGACTAAAAAGCAGCTGAATTCATTTGAAGGACCAACTCCTTTGATAAGTCTAGGTCCAATGAATATAGGGAAAAGGGACACTTAGGATATATCTATTTTGAAAATGTGCATGAAAAATGTGAGCCCCCACAAAAAGAACAAAAAAAGAGAAGAGATAAAATTCATTATCCTGAAGAACATAATGAGGAAGTAGAAAAAGCAAAGCTGAAGGGGTAGACCCTGCATTTGGTACTCCACCAAGCCATAGCTTTCTAGCCACTGACCTTGAGGAAGAACAGAGGCCCCTCAACATCAGACATTCACAATTCCCACTACTGGTGAAGAAAAGCAACTCTTTGAGTGAGGAGGTAGAAATAAACATTGATTGAAATAAACATTGATTCTAAACATATTAAAGTTCAATCTTTTATCAATTAAAAGTTCAATAAAATCAAATAAATCAATTAAAGTTCAATACAAGGTTTGATTGAGGAATAAAAATTGTTCCTTCTATTTTGAAGACATTTGGTAGTAAGATTTGTGTATTGCAAAATAGTGAATAGGGAAATGTAAAAATAGTTTAGAAGAATCATTTTATTAAGCTTTGAGAGACAAAAATTAGATTTTCTATTAGCCGTCTTTCCTATAAGCAGCTAATTATAATAGGAATAAGAAAACAGTCTGAAATGAGCTCGACTCTATTAATGTTATACAGGAGCTGGCAAAGACTTGATGACACAGAGGTCTCTCAAGCCTTTTTTTTTTGCATCAGATTGCCTCCACATGTGGAAAGAAAAAGAAAGTATAGTCTTTTTAGACTAAATGCCACTATCACTTAGGAATAAAAATACATAGTAAAAAGCAGCCTATTTAGGTTGGGGATGAGGCACAGTGGCAGAGCACTCACCTAGCAAGGCCCTGCGTCTGATTCCCAGCACCACACACACACACACACCAAACACCACACTACAAAAGGGTAGGGGTTGGGGGGGAGTTGGTGCAGGAAGGAAGCTCTTTGAGAGGTTGATTATAAAAGTTTTTTCAGGTCTTGGCTAATTGAGTACTTTTGAAGTAAATTTTGTTTTTGAATGAAACATAAGTAATCAAGTCAAATGAATGATTTTTTATTACTTTGGATGTATATATGGAAAATTTCAAGGAATTTTATTTAAAAAACACTCTAGAATGTGGCGACACATCTGGTCTAAAAGCCTTTGTCCACCAAGAGACAAGCTCACAGAGGCCTTTCCTCCTTTGCTGGCCTATGAGCTAAGTAAAGGGTAAGGGAGCTTACCTCACCCGACATGTAAGGAAGGTGGCTTGAGAAGGAACCATTTCCTTTATAAGCATTCTTCCTGGGAAGGGACCCAACTTCACGGGTGGGTGTTCCCATGTAAGACTGGGATGGGAAAAGTGACCCAGGCAGGCAGTGGAAACCAGACTGTTTCTTGGCCTGTAGGCCTTGACCCAGTTCCCAAAGCTCTTTAGGATTGCCTTTGAAGGGCAGAGATGCCCGTGTAGTTGGAAAAATAAATGCTAAAATGCCAGCAGTGGTCCAGATGGAAACACATAGCACTTGTGCTTATCCAGGCTCCACATGAGTCTGGAGACCTCCCACATTGCTGTGGCTCAGTAATGCTTGAACCAAATTATTATTTTTTTAAATTAGAGCATTTAGTTCTACATAGTGGTTGGGTTCATTTTGACAAAATCATACATGTATGGAATTTGATTTTAATCCCTGCCCTCCCCATTCTCCTTCCTCTATCTACTGATCTTCCTTTTGCTCATTTATTTATTTTTATTTTTGTTTGGTTCATTCTACTTATACATAAAGATGAAATTACCTGTGGTACGTTTATATGTGCACATAATATGATTTTGTTAAATTCATTCATTTTTTCCTCCCCTTTCTCAACTCTTTCCTCCCTTTCCATCTCCCTTTCTCTCTCCATCAGTCTTCCCTATATCTTTGTGATATCCAGTCTTCCCCTCCTCCTTTCCCTTTGTTGCTGTAACTTCCACATATCAGAGAAAATATTCAATTGATTTTTCTGAGACTGTCTTGTGTTGTTCTCCATTCATTTATCAGCAAATGCTATAATTTCATTCTTCTTTATGGCTAAGTAAAATTCCATTGGGTAATATCCCACATTTTCTTAATCCATTCTTCTGTTGATGGGCATCTGGACTGGTTTCATAATTTGGCTATTGTGAATTATGCTGCTATAAACATTCAGGTGGCTGTATAGCACACTGATTTTTTCTTGGATTAAATGGGATAACTGGGTCATATGACCGTGCCATTTCTAGTTTTTTGAGGAATCTCCTCACTGCTTTCCAGAGTGGTTGTACTAATCTGCAGTCCCACCAAATGTGTACAAGTGTATCTTTTCCCTACACCTCTTCAGCATTTATTATTTGGATTGAATTCTTAAGGTTTAACTGAGATGTGTAGTGTAACTTCAAAACTAATTGATTTCTCTAGTGGTTCTTCAGTCTCTGTTAATTTGTGGTAAATATTTCATCATATTGCATTCTGGTATGTCTTCATTTTTTCACAGCTTAATTTAGGTAAAATTTCACCTGTGTAATTGCACCACGAAATTTACCACTTTAAATGTGTAGTTCAGAGAGTGGATTTCTGTAGTTGTGCAGTTTTAGAACCTTGGTGCCCAAAAAAGTTCCTTTATGTCCACTTATAGTCAGTCCATGCCTCTACCCTCAGCTTTAGGTAACTACCAATTTGCTTTCTGTTTCCATGGTTTTACCTTTTTGAAAAATTTCATTTAAGTAGAATGTTATTCTTATATATCTTCACTGTTTCTTTAGCATAAAGTTTTTGAAGTTCATCCATGGTGTAGCATGGATGTGTTCCTTTTTATTGCCAAGACATGTTCCATTATAAAGATGTACCACATTTTGTTTATCCATTCACCAGTTGATAGACATTTGGATTGTTTCCAGTTTGTGCTATTAAGAATAATGCTGCTATGAACATGAGTGTACAAGTCTTGGTGTGGACATGTGCTTTCATTTCTCTTGAGTAGCTGCCTACAAGTAGAAATGCTGAGTATTATGTTAAGTGTTTGTTTTCAGTTACGAAACTGTCAAACTGGATTTCAAAGTGGCTGTCATTTTACCTTCCCACCATTGTATAAGAATTCTGGTTTCTCCACATCTGTTGATATTGCCCTATTGATTTTTATTAAAAATTTAAGAAGCCTTAAACTAAATTTAAACTTGGTAAAGAATTAGCATCTTTTTTTTTTTTTTAATATTTATTTTTTAGGTGTAGATGGACACAACACAATGCCTTTATTTTTACATAGTGCTGAGAATTGAACCCGGGTCCCGCCTGTGCTAGGCGAGCGCTCTACCGCTGAGCCACAATCCCAGCCCCAAGAATTAGCATCTTTACAACATAGTTTTATGCTGGACACAGTAGCACATGCCTAGCACTCAGGAGGATCACAAGTTCAAGGCCAGCCTTAGCAACACAGCAAAAACCCTAGCATCTTAGACCCTATCTCAAAGTAAAAAATAAAAAGGGCTGGGCATGTAACTTGGTGGTGAAGTCCCCCTCTAAAAAAAAACAAAAAACACATGGTTTTCTGAATCAGGACACTGTTTCTCTAATTTAAAAACATTTGATCACCCCTTAGTTTTTCAAGTTAAAGTCAAATCTTTTCTCATTTTTTTTTTTTTTTTTTTTTGTCTTCCTTTTTCTCTTCAGTGGATGCCTGGACTTTGGCCTTTTCTCCTGATTCCCAGTATCTGGCCACAGGAACTCATGTGGGAAAAGTGAACATTTTTGGTGTGGAAAGTGGGAAAAAAGAATATTCTTTGGACACGAGAGGAAAATTCATTCTTAGTATTGCATATGTAAGGAAACATTGCTCTTTTTTCTCTTTCTGGTTCTTTAAGTTTACACTCTTCCAGCTTGTCGTCCTTGGCACAGATTCTGCACTGGTCTTGTCAGGCAGCTATATCTTGCTGGTGTGGTTTGCCAGCCAGTTAGACATGTAGCCAGCAAGAGATTTGCTTGTGTTCAGAAGGGTAGATTAACAACATGGAATCTTACAGTGCTCCTTTCTCTGTATGTACTCTGAACAGAGTCCTGATGGAAAATATCTGGCTAGTGGAGCTATCGACGGAATCATCAATATTTTTGATATTGCAACTGGAAAACTTCTGCATACGCTGGAAGGTATGGCTTATCATCTTATTTTGTGCAGACTGGATTATCAGATCACAAAGGAAATATTATTCTTTCATTAAAATGCTGTTAAATGGGGCTGGGGTTATGGCTCAGTAGTGGAGTGCTCTCCTAGCACCTGCGAGGCTCTGGGTTCAATCCTCAGCACCACATAAAAATAAATAAATAAAGTAAAGGTATTGTGTCCATCTACAACTAATTAACTAACTAAATAAGTAAATAAATATTTTTTAAAGATGCTGTTAAATGGCAAATGGGCATTAGATTTACAAAATATTTAAAACTCAGTTGGAAAACTCAAAGTTTTAGACTTGTCATTATAGTTTTAACCTAGACATTTTAGTTCTTGTGACAGTGATAAGTGCTTGTTTTGATGAATTAGCTTACTTTTAATTTATGTGTTGATATACCCCAGCCATATGAATGTCTTGTTTCTGACATTTTGGGTTCTAAAGAACTTTGTCATTGGAAGATAACTTCTTTTTGTTGATAATTTGATAGTAGATAAAAGTATTATGCCCACTCTTCACATTGGTAGACTCTGGGGAATACGACTGGGTAGCCAAAGAATGGGGTGGGGTAGGAGGGAGATTTTATGAAATGTTCTTTTGTATTATTTTGAATTTTAAGCAAGTGGGTATATTATCTCCTCAATTTATCCTTTGCCCTACAACAAAAGATTTGGTAGGAAAATAACATGTTATTTGTTCAACCTTAAAAATCAGAAGCAATGCATATTTCCATGTTTGGCCATATTTTTAGGCCGAGGAGTTTTTTAAAGCAGTGTAATGTTGAGGCCCAATTGGTCAGAGAAGGAAACTAAGGAGAAATGTCTCCAGGGGAGAGGCTAGAGATGTGGATGTTTCAAGAACTTGGGGAGGAAGGGCCCAGTCAGTACCTTTCTTTCTCTAATCAAAGCACCAGGGCAATTCCAGTTCGGTTACTAGTGGTCAATGAAAGGGGCATAGTCAGTGGGAAGCTGTATGAGGCGGCACTGCTTCACCAGATTGACAAGGGCCTTTGTGAATTTCAGGCCACGCTATGCCCATCCGCTCCTTGACCTTTTCCCCGGACTCTCAGCTCCTTGTCACTGCTTCAGATGATGGCTACATCAAGATATACGATGTGTAAGTTATCATGTCAAGACTAAAGGTGTCTCACTTAACACCAGTGTCTGCTTAAGGGGGAGCCTCCTGGGAGTGTGCTGCTCCCTCTCCTGGTCCTAGTAGGGACGTGCTCAGGTCATATTAGATTCCTGGTCTTCCCAGTCTTTGAGCTTAGCATACATATGTCCTCAAGGGCTACATGGAGGAAAATGTGCATAGGATACCTGGTAAGATTAGATTGCTACTTTTTCTCATGTAGCCAGGATTTTTTTGTTTTTTGAGGAGGGTTTTTGTTTGTTTGTTTTTTGGCTCACAGGTGTTTGTTTGTTTGTGTGTTTGTTTTAGTATAGTTTTTTATTGTGGATGGACACAATACCTTTGTTTTATTTGTTTGTTTTAATGTGGTGCTGAGGATCAAACCCTGGTGCCTTATGCGTGCGTGTTAGGCAAGTGCTCTACCAATGAGCTACAACTTCAGCCCCTTGGCTCACAGATTTAAATTCTTTTGAGTAGATTAGTATGCAGTTAAGACAAAGGAGCCCTGGGCTTTAGCTGGTCTAGTGTGACAGTTCAAAAATTATAGCACATCAGTTCTCCAGCTGCAGACATTTTGGTGTCCTAGTTAAGGAGCTGGCAGTTTATAAACCATCACACTGATGGTCTAAGTGGGAGACTTTTCGTCTTGACTGCCAGTATAGAAGTGAGTTAATCTTTCTCTTCAGTTCATGGCTCTGACACTGTGAGACTGATGTTTTCTTCCATCATCCTCAGTCCCCACTGACATATATCCTATACTGCAATGTGTTCACTGTGTGTCCTTGTTACTGTGACTTGGTATTATGATCAGCTCTCCCTCTGTGCTTCTGGTTCCTTGCTCCCCAAATGTGACTTTGCAATCTACTGCAAGCATCTATCGTACCTGCAGGCACCATATCCCTGATTATCTGTGGGCATGTACTGTATTGGGCCTGTGAGAGGTTTTCAAGAGTTTAACTTGAGGGTAGTGACACTGTTCCTTCTAGCCTACATCTGGCAAAAAAAAGAAAAAAGAAAGTTGTTGAATAGGAATACAGCTTTTAGCATTAGAACTTACTGAGGGTACTAGTGTCCAGAGAAGAGGTCTCTCTAAAGTTATGCTTGGTTCTTAGCAGAGCCAGCATAAATAGCAATTCCTTTAGCTTCTGACTATATGACTTTTAGTGCTGCTGTTGTATTGATCCTCCCAACAACTGGTGTGGTAGTAGCTCAGCCTCATGTCCCTATTTTGTTGAGGAATCCAGGCTGAGGTGGTGATTTGCCAAGACAGTGATACTGAATGAAGACCCAGAAGTTTTTTTGGTTTCTTTTTTTTTTTTTTTTAAAGAAGCCCAGATCATGTAGGATTTTTTTTTTTTTTTTTTAAATATCTTTATTTTTATGTGGTGCTGAGGATCGAACCCAGTGCCTCACATGTGAGGCAGGCGCTTTGCCACTGCCGCTGAGCCACAACCACAGCCTGACCCAGAAGTTTTTACCCTCTATGGTCCCATTGCATGCCCTGAGGTTGCTTTTGCTGATAGCCAACTAAGGTCTCTTTCCAAGGGTGAAACTGCTGACCTCAGGCCTTAGAGTTGTTCTCCTGACATAGGTGATTTGGTTTCATGTTTTTCATCTTTTTGTTGATACTGGGGATTGAAACCTGGGCTTTGCATGCACTAGGTTAAGTGGTCTACCACTGAGCTACATTCCCAGCCCACCCCGACTCGGCCTTTTTTTCAAAACAGGGTCTTGCGAATTTGGCTGGACTGTCTTCAAATTTGTGATCTTCCTGCCTTGGCCTCCCAAATTGCTGAAATTACAGGCATGTACTAGCATGCCTGGTACTTGTTTTTTGTTTTTGTTTTTTTTTTTTCCTGTCCTGGGATTGAACCCAGGGCCTTGCACATGGCGGGCAAGCATTCTACCAGAGTTATACCCCCAACCCTTGGTTTCATTTTTAAAAGTAAAAATGGCTGTAGTATTAGACCTGTCTTGTTCTTGGTTAGGTTAAAAATGGTCTGCTCAGCCACATTTGTTATAAAGAGTACATCTTGATACCTGGGTGGCCTCTTGTGGAAAGGGTCTTGGTATAGGCAGGAAGGGACCAGCCCTGCCACTGTCCTATGGTAGCTTACTCACCTCTTTCCTCAGCTTGGAGTTGGCTTGCAGAGCCTCTGTAGGGTGGTTTTTAACTCAGTGGTGCATGATGCCACTTCATTGAAAAGGGATTTTGAGTGTGTGTGTGGTTTTGGGGACTGAACCTGGAGGTACTTTACCATCCCAGACCTTGCACTTGCCTTCCTCCTGCTTCACCCTCCCTAGTCACTGAGATTATAGGCACGAACCACCTCATTCAGCTTAAAAAAGGAAATTTTGATGTAGTAATGTGGTCATTCCAATTCAATGAGCAGAATTAATATATTTTCCACTTCAGTGATTATATCCTAAAAATTAACATCTGCACTTTTTAAAAAATTTTTCCCATTTCAGACAACATGCCAACTTGGCTGGCACACTGAGTGGCCATGCTTCCTGGGTGTTGAACGTCGCATTTTGTCCTGATGACACTCACTTTGTTTCCAGGTATTTATGATTCTTAGCAGTTTCTAAAATGGTAGGAAGGTGAAGACCGTCTTTCTTCACAGGTTGCCATAAAATTTGAAGACTGTATGATCCTCTTGTTTTTCAAGTTGCCTTTATTTTCTGCAGTTTTTAAAGTTTTTATTTAAGTAATGAAGGTAGTTGTCCTTAGCCGGAACAAATAATTGAATAATTAAACTTAGATTTTTCTTGTAAATCTAGGGTCTCACCTACTCTGAGGTGTATCTGTGTTCAAACGGTAACTTAAAATATGTAAAATTGTTTGTAAAATATTGTGCTTATAGACTCCAGTGGTGTTCACACTGAGGGTGACCAGGATGGTTGAAAAGTGTGAGGTGGGCAGCTTAAAGGGATTGTACAGCTTCAAGGCATTTGCAGAGGTATCCAGAACACCCTTGTTTTGAAGCTTTAACAGGCCTCCCTCACATCCAGAAATAGGTGGATATGCCTGAGATTCCTGATGACAGCACTTGATAGGAAGGCCAGGCAGATCAGAATTTTGAGAGAATGGACTGCCCTGTGAGGAGAGCCACCCACCCAGTGATGCTGAGACCCTGTCCATGTCCTGCATTGAGGGGGGGTGGCTTCTGAAAATAGAAGAGTATGAGTCAGTGAAGGAATGTGGGATTTTGGGTCAAGTTCCTTTTAACTTCAAACCTGTCTGAAACTGCTAATACTGATGTTCATTTTTTAAAAATAGTTCATCTGACAAAAGCGTAAAAGTTTGGGATGTTGGAACGAGGACTTGTGTTCATACCTTCTTCGATCACCAGGATCAGGTATGTATAATTAGCATCTCAATTCCTTTGTCTTTAGATGACTGGTATTGTTTGACCCCTGGGCCAAAGTTTTCTTTTCTAACCTTACTGAGTTGCGAATGTTAGGTTCTAGCACCCATCTAGCCATGTCCCTGTCATGTCAGTTTGGGGCGGAGGCATCCTCGGCATAACCAGAATACAGGAGTCTGGCTACATGACCTTCTTTGAAATTGTAGTGGCAAGTGCCTGTGGCGAGCATGGAGTTTTCTTTTGGGTATCTCCTGGCCATGACCAACTAGCTCACGAAAGACCTTCTTCAGGAGCTTCCATTACTTAAACATAGTCATCATCTGTTGTTTCTGCAACTGTTCTAGGTGTGATTTTATTTGTTCATTTTTATGTAGTAGAAACTGGAAATTCTTAGTTGTTTTCCTTTAGTCAAAGTGCTTTTTGTTTCAATCTTTAAAAAGAGTGTCCATCTTTATTTTTGCCAAGGTGAATATAAAATGCTAAAGGTAGGGGCTGGAAATGTGGTTCAAGTGATAGCGTGCTCTCATCTGGCATGTGTAGGGCACTGGGTTCAATCCTCAGCACCACATAAAAATAAAATAAAGATATTGTGTCCACCTAAAACTAAATATATATATAAAGGTATTCTAGTGCAATACTTTTTTTTTTTTTAGAGACAGGGTCTCACTATGTTGCCTAGCCTGGTCTTAAACTTTGGATCCTCCTGCCTTAATCACCCAAGTAACTAGGATTATAAGCATGCACCACTGGGCCCAACCACTGCTCTATCTTAATTGTGCACATGAATACTCTAGGCATCTGCTTAAAATACAGATTTAATTCAGCAGGTCTGGCATGGGCCTGAGACTCTGCATTTCTAACAAGATCCTAGGTGAGGCCAAAGCTGCTGTCCCAACCACTTAGTAGAAGGGTCTAGGGGAACCAGTTAGCATAAAAAAATGTGTTCATAGGAATATAAAGATGGTTTTTAATATATTTATTTAATATACTTTGAATGTTTTTGAATGTTTTAGATGATCCTTCTAGATTTCTCCTTTTAGAATACAACTTAACATAATTGTACATGTAATTTTATACTTAAAATTGTTTCCAAAGTTGAGTAGATTGAATCTTGATAGTCCAGTCCTGGATTTGAACATTTTACTTAAAGATTAAATCTACCTTGTGTTCCCTTGTGTGTGTGGGTTGGTGTGGTACTGTTGCAGAGGAAAAGTGTTTGGAGTGGGAGTGAGGCAATCATGTGGCCAGTCTCCACACTAAAATCAGGGCTAGACACCCAACTCAAGGCTAGGGTGACAGCCTGACTATCCAGAATTGCCATTAGAAAGTTATTCCTGATGAGAGAAACTCTAGCCACATCAATTCTGTCTGGGGAGGAGGTGTGAAGCCGTTAATTCAACACATAGTAAATAAAATCAATGGTGTACAAGGTCATGTTGTCCAGTTCCTGGGTCTCTAATAACAAGTGAGAATTAGTGTCCCAGGGCGGTTTGGAGCACAGGAGGTAGGTGAGAAGCAGTTTACAGTTTTCCCTGTAGGCAATAATTTTGGGGAGGTTGTGGGGCCTTTTACTTCTAGAACATAAATGTCTGTTGCTATGGGTTCCATTTTTGTGGCATTAGATTATCCCTGGATTCTGAATCATTGAAAGGACTGTAAGTTATTTTGGTTAGTATTTATAAATAAAATTTTCTGATGTAGGAGAGGGGAGAGGAATGATAATTAAATTGCAGCCAGATGATGGTGCCTAGATAAAGAAAAGGCTTCATTCTCTGGACTCAGAATAGTGGAAAGTAAGTAAAGATGTGCATTCCTTAACATTCTTCAGAAAGAATAAAAGCATTAGAACTTTCTTTTTTCTTTTTTTGTAACTTACAGGTCTGGGGAGTGAAATACAATGGAAATGGCTCAAAAATTGTGTCTGTTGGAGATGACCAGGAAATTCACATCTATGATTGTCCAATTTAAACCCCAATGTCTACAGGACTAATGCTGCAAAGAGAATGTATAGATTGATCATGACATTCCTTTTTAGGCACATTTGAAAGAAATATAGCATATATTATAGCAAAGACTTAAATTTTGTAGATACAGTATAAAATTTTCCTGTTTTATTGGAAATATTGTTCATACTTTAACATAAATAAAGCATTCTTAATGCAAAACACCCATGTTTGTGAACCTCTTTTTTCATTTACCTTGTCACCAGAGAACAGTGAGCAGAACTAGCATTGTTAAATGCAAGTGAATACCTGTGTCTGGAGAGGTACGGGCACTTACTGCATTAACAGCCTAGAAGTGCAGGCCTGTCTTCCAGGGGGATCCACTGATGTGGAGAGGTACATAGCAGTGCGCTCCCACATGATGTCCTAAAGAAGCTGCTCTATGTTAAGTGGGGTCTGAAAGACACAGGTTGTCTGACTGGATGGGAACAGTCTATGGTTTTACCTACCTGGGGATCCTTCTGTTTGGTATATTCAAAATGCCCCTTGCCCCGCCCCCCCTTCTTCCTATTAATTTCAGAGAAGTCTATAGCTTGCCAGTAGGTGTCAGAAGACAGGCTGTGTTCTTGTTGTGTTTGCAGTGCCTAGGCTCCAGACTGTGCCCATATACCTGAACTCTGTTGCTGCCTCAGGGCTCGCCTCCGAGTACCAGGCTTTTCTCTTCAGCAGTCTGCTTGAGACTTGCTCTGCATGTTAATGGGGAAAGTTTAAGTAGCTAACATGCTGATGCCTGTTACTTTTTATTGATCATATCTTCATGTGCCTGTGAAGCCATGCACTTTTCCTCCACTCCTCCCTGCTCCCTATTTTCGGAATGAAACCTGTGCTCTTTATTCATGGGCCCCTGCTCGATCTCCTGCCTCTACCATGCTCACCCTCCCATAATCATATTGTCTTTGCCATTTCCTCTGCCTACATGTCCTCCCCAGGGCCTTCAGAGGTCTGCTCCCTCACTGGTTGGGGGCTGCTCAGATGTCGGCTCCCCAGAAAGGTCTCTTCCCTTTTTTCCATTACTCTAGCTCTTCACCAAAGCTATCACTACCCTACATCTGTACTCACCCTTACCCCCGAAATATACGCCCCATGAAGTAGAAAACCTTGTTCCTTGAATCAGCAACACGACGTAAGCTGGCACTTAATCCACCATTCATTTGGGTGCTCAAGAAAAAAGAAAAAGAAAAACCACTTGTCTCATACCAGCTCAATTTTAATTTTAAAGTGACAAATGTACAGGTGGAATAAAATTTTAAGCAACACCCTCCAGATTCCACTTATATAACAAGGAGGAGCTGATTGTAATTTTGCTCCATCACCAACTAAACAGTAGTTTTCTAGCAATAATTTATTAGGAAGTCACAGCGCAGAAACAACACCCTGGAGTCGTGGTCCATTTATAAACTGATTTTCACACAGGCTTAGTTGAAAGAATGATTTTAAGTCTGTCCTGGCCAATGGTCAAAGTGGGCATAGGGGGGCTCTTTTTGTACTTTGAACAAATTATGCCTCATTAGCCAGCAATGTTCTTTGGGAGCCTGGTCCATCCAAGCTGGCTTGCCCTGCCTGCCTTGGGTCTGATCAGGCCTTTGACCCTCGTAGGGGAGGTCCCTGCTCTGAGACAAACTCTCAAGTACCATATAACCAAATAAGGGTGGATCTGAGCCCAGCAGCTTAGAAGGTAGCAATTTTTATTCATGACTTGTAGAAAAGAAATGAATAGTAATGGCTAAAAGTTGAGGTAACTCCAATTCAAAGTGTAGTTTACCTGCCAGGAATAAAGTAATGACTACTGTTCCTCTAAACAGGCTATCATTTACAGTGGTAGTCCATTCAGACTAGTTCTTAATAGAACTTAGTGCAGTTCTCAGCAAATGTCACTTGAGCAGGAAGCCCTTTGTAGTATGGCTGTGCAATGAAAGGAATGATCCTTTGGAAAGGAGCTGAATCTGGGAAATGAGGTGGAAAATACTGAGGCATTCTATGCCTTTCCAGACCCTCAGGTCATCTAGGGTCACCAGACAGGAGAATGTGTTGTGCCACAGGGCCAAATGACCAGCATTCTCCCTTGGCTTCTGCTGCACTGAGGCTGCTGGGCACATGGAAGGGTTAGTTTACAAGTAAGCACTTTGGTGGGAGAACATTGCAAAAGTTGTCAACAGAAAATCATTAAAACCACAAAGAACAAGGTGCAGGGGTCACAGGCAAACAGCTACATCGGCACATCACTTAAAACACTGGTTCGTCCTCACTAGGGCCTGGAAAGCTCAGAAAATTTCCTAGATGATCAGACACTTAAGAGCACACAGCAGTAGGAACTAGGTGGGCCCTGCAACTTTGGAGTGCAGCCCACTCCATGTGAACCAGGAATGGGAGCCAAGTCCAATCCACATGTGTGCTTTTATTCTTTAAGAGGTTCACCTGGAATCTAGATTCAGAAATGTCATATTAGCAGCCCTGAGATCATGCCCTCTAACTCTGACAAGGGAGGGAAAAGAGAAAAATCAGAATAGAGATAGGCCAGGACACCCACTTCGTGCCTTGGGAGTTTGCTAGGGGCTGAATGCTGCTCTCTGGGCTGTGCTTTACTGTGGAACCACACTATATTAAAGCCACTAGAAGCACAAAGTGTCATTGTGGTCACTGGCATCTCCAATGTCCTGGAAGTGTAAATAAAGAGATTCCATATGCAGACTAGAGGTGATTTACACTTAAAACATTTAAATATAAATCAAGCTATAACTTAAATTACAACCAAAAAGAAAAACAGAAGAAAAAACCAAAAAGACACTCAGCAATGGAGAATGCTGAACACATACACAGGACACCCCAAACACGAGGCCATTAAAGCGATGCCATTTTTCATTGTGCCAACTTTACATTCATCACGTGCTACTCTGGCCAGGCCACGCTGCATAGTGCCAAGTTACGCCACATCATGCCGTCTGGCACTGTACTCCGGCCCGGGGCCCATCGTCATCCTCCTCATAGGCCTCCCTGTGCTGGCGCCAGTTCTGCTCACTGGGATTGAACTCCTTCAGCTCCACCTGATCCATGTCCTCTGTGATCCTCACCTTCTGCCGGGGAGGGAGCAGAGCTTCCAGTTGAGGAAGCTTCTCCTGAGACAGCCACTGTTTTTCAGGGAAGACTACCTGTAAAGGGTAAGGGGCGACACAGGTGGTGCTTTCTTACCCTTTCAGGTAAGGCATTTAATATTATGTACTATGAGGTAAAATAAGTGCACTTACTAAAAACTGTATGATCAAAGTTCCCTTTTCCAGGGGAGCTTTGTAGATCGGCATTCCCTCGTTGCGCACACATTTCAGGTCCCCATGCTTTATCACCTCACCTGCCACAGAGAAGGTTTAATTATCAAACAGGGAGACAGAGGAGGCCTAGATTGATTGGCCTCTTGTTGGGAAAGCTGGGCAGGCCCTAGAGGCCGTGCAGCGGTGGTGAAAGAAGAGGCCTCATTCAAGTCAGGCACTGGGTAAGGGCTTGGGAATGGGACTGGCCCACTCTTGCCATTCTGGGCTCCAGCAGTATGTCAAGGTAGCAACATCCTGACGCCTCCATCTTAAGGTAGAGGTTAAAAAAGGGAACTAGAAGTCAAAACACCCCAGTGTGCCTCAGGTGGGGCTGATACCTGCCCGCCTGCCTCTTCAGGTGGTCTGGACATCCCTACCATGAGCAGATGAGTGCTCCCAAGACTTAAACAAAGCTTGCAGCAGGAAGTCCAACCAGCCCCCACCACCTGCAGGTGACAACCAGGTTCCTGGGGAGGGAACTCCCAAGGTGGCTTTAGTCACTGCTGTCCCCCTCCTGGTTCCAAAACACTTGCTCTTCACTGGTGAGCTGGAAAGGTCTCAAATGCACCTGCTGGTTCTTCCAGACAAGATTTCAAGAGGCATCCCGAAAGCTCAGCATCCCACACCCAGCACTAAGCCTTTCCCACAGGTCTAAAAATGCTATTTCTCCCCAAGCAAGGAAAAGGAGAGGGACAAAAGGGCCTCTGAAAGTGGGCTCTTGATCTCAGTAGTGAAAACAAAGAAATGTTTGAAAAAAACAGGGACGAGGTGGAGAGGAAGCCAAACTCTAATTTATTCAAGCAGCCTCCTCCCTTGGAAAACAATAGGTCACAGAAGGGGACTACTCAAAAAGCAAAATCTCTTCCAGAGGAAATCTTTACAGTACATCATACAAGTTTTTAAAAATACACTGTGCCCATGACTCTATCCTAGAGGTCACTCATGGTAGGGCTCTGACTCAGACATGTCCCCCACAGTCACTACCTGTGCAGCACAGTGACCTCTTAAGCTTTGAAAGGCTGCTGGGTGTTTTGCATTCTTGGTGATTGTGTTTTTGAAACACTTGCTTTGTCTCTTAGTTCCTATCAGGTCCCACTCCTTACTAGTCTCAAGCCCCAATTCCCACACTTTCTGGAAAGCAGGGAAACCAGAGTTAGAGAAGGAAGACACCACAGTCAGGCCCTTCCAATACTAACACCCTTGTGTAGCTCCTAAGTTTTTCCATCACTACAGATTTTTGGTGGTGCTGGGGACAGAACACAGGCCAGCACCCCCCACCAGCCACACCCCCGCCCAATCTCCTGATTCTCAGCAAAGCTCAAGCCAACTCGAGCACCTCTGCAGTTCAATCCCAGAGGAAAGGAGGGAGATTAAGAGGAGGATATGAAGGAACAAGAAATAAGCCAAAGTAAGAAAAGGAAAGAAGAAAGGACACGCACAAAGGATGAGAACAAAGAAAAAACAAAACCCCCCAATATCTCCAGCAGAAAGTTTTCTGGATATCCTGCCCCTCCTTATGCCTAAGCAGGGGAACTGCTTTCTTGGGATTTATCACTCCCCTCCCTTTAGGGTTCTGTACTCAGTAGCCTCACTTCTGTGCTTGGCTCCAAACTCCCTGGGCTGGGGTCAGCTGAGAGGCAGCAGGGCCCAGTGCCAGGGAGCTCTGGTGGGCTGACGCAACCTCACATCGTCCAGTGTTGGCCAAAGATGGGCTCTTCCAAAGTTGCACTGGGATGCTGCCTGCCAGCCTGGGCTCTCAGGAGGCCTGGAATCAGGGCTGTGACAACATTAGGGGCTAGGCAGGGCTTTGTTTACAAGCAATGGCCTAGGGCCAGGTGTGAACTGTGATCCTCAATTTTTCTCCTCAAGTTGGGGGGTCACCTTGGGAGGGCTATGGAATAGAGCTATTATAAAGGAAAGTATTTAATTTTTAAACTCCACACAAACTTTGTATTATGCTGCAGCACATTCTGCCATTTTCAGATGAAGTAAGTGTATGCATGTATATATACTCACAGAGAGCAAATGAAAAATCAAATCAAACTTATCTGTTAACAGGCAAGTTATATACGGGTGGGCCTTGTACTATTTTTATACAGATTTTTCTAAGTTTGAAATTGTTTTTGAAATAAATTTTTTTTTAAAAAAACACAAACTCTGATAAGGCTTAGAAATATAATTCAATTTCATATTATCCCCAGAAAAGGAGGAACTAGAAAAATGAACGAGGGGAAAGGGATAGAAAAAGAGCACAGGGCCATAAAGAGGAGAGCATTCAGAGAGGAGAAATGAAAAATGGGGAGAGGCACAAAAGGTGCAGAAAGTTGGCCAGGAAGGTGCACTGTGCCCCCTCCAATGGACTGCAGAGTCTTATCACCAGCCACCACTGCCATGGACAGGCTTATCAACTGGGAACCTCCCATCCAGTCCTGAACCCACCCCACTACCCTTTAGATGGACACTGGCAGAGCCATGATGGCCAGGAGCAGACTAGAGCAGCACTGGCTTCTCCCTAGCTCTCAGCCCCTGTAGGCAGGTGCTATGGAGCACATGTGAACATCCTGATCTTTAGTGAACATCAACCCTCCCAGAAGCAGAGCACCCTGCTATCTATTTAGGTGCCAGAAGGCCAAGCCCAGGCCCTCAGGACCACTTCCCACCCACAGGTGCCTTCTTCAAGCAGCTTCCTTTAGCTCCCCATGGGTGTGTGTGGACAGGCAGATCCTGTGGAAGCCTCTGGGGATAAGCTGATTAGCAGGTTTGTTTTTTTTTTCTTTTTTTTTTTCCAGGAAAGTTCTACTTTAAAATGTCTTCATATGTAATTGACAATATAAAAGCTAGAGGAACATGTGGGTCAATCAGCATCAATCCCACTAGATAGAAAAAGAGCTCCTATCATCAGTTTTGTTTTTTATTACACAAAAAATGTTTGAAATGTAGCAAATTCCAACTAAGATTTTAGACCCCCAAGATTCCTATTTGAGATTTCTTCCAGCTCTGAGGGCTTCCCCTCATCATAAAATTTTTAGTAATTAGTGATGACTTTCAAGTTAGAGAAAACAAAGTCACAACAACTTTCATAACAAAAGTCAGCCTTAGATGTGAAACTCGGCTCATGTGCTGGGTTATTACACCACCCACACACAATGGAAACACATTGGCAACATTACCTGATTTGGATGTAATAACAAGGGTTCGCTCATCCAGTGTTTTTATCGTCTTCTTGAAGCCACAAAGAGCTTCAGAAAGCTGAATTTTCATTTTCATGATCAAGTCATGGCCTCGTCTCTGAAAGACACTATGATCCTTCTGATCAAGCACAATTATGACATCACCAGGCTCCAGCTCAGGCTCCTGATCTCCTTCTCCATGAAATAGTATCTTTTGCCCATCTTTCATACCTATGAAACATCACCCCTTTCTGATTAGCCATTTCTCATAAAAACCATGCTTTCTCAAAGCTTTTGAAGAAGGGGTGCAGAGTCCTCTGGGGGTTCTTTATTCATTAAATCTCCCAACTTTGCATGGGCATGGGGCAAGATGGGATACTGGGATTACCCAGAAAAGAGGGCCCTGGACCAAACATGCAGCAGGGAGAGGGAAAAATGAGGCTCTCCGTCTGGTTCACTCCCTACTCCCCAGCCCCAGGCCCTGTGATGAGACTGCACTTGGAGCATAAGTTAATCACCCAACTTTCTGATGCTACACATAGTATATGGCTCTGGGGACTTACCGGGACAAGGGAGCTAGCCTGCCCCTTTCTAATGCTTGGGTACACAGGCACAGAGTTCAGGCATGTTTAAATGAAAAGGCTTTAACAACACCTCTGAGAGTCTGGGGTTGGATTCTTTGGCTTTGGGTCTCATCTCTGATATGTTTGTTGGATTGGAAAGCCACAGAACAACCAGAGAATACTTGGAAAACAGTTGGGACTGTAACTGGCCTTCAAATGATGGCAGGAGGTAAAATGAATATCAAGGGATAGCATAGTACTGGGTGGATCTGATACATCAGAAGGAAAGTGTGGGGAGAAGGAACACGCAGCTACAAAGACTTCACAAGCTCTGGTGGCTAATGGGCAATAGAAATCATTAGGAGAAACATTCCAAAAAATTGCAAAGGAATGCAGAGACAACTAAACACATCTGGGAAAGAAAGACTTTCACAACATCAGAAAAACCTTAAAAAGAGGTTGTCTTCAGCAAGAAAACTTTAGCGAGTTTCATGGGATAAAATAATGACAAGCAGGGTCAAGAGAAGATGACCTGGAAATAGGAGGAATTCTGACACACCTTAATCTCTCTTAAATATGTGACATGGCGTATCCCACATCCCTGACACCTAACCCATGTGCCCCATAATTGGCATTAGGTAGCACTTCCAGCCAGTATGGAGTGCTAGTTCTGTACAGTCTCACCTTTCTCCACGTGTACCTCGATAATCTTCTTCTCGCGGACCACCTTGGCACCACTGCAGCTTTCACAGCGATCCTTGGGGTTGATGCGCTCACCCTGGCCCTTGCACTCGATGCACACAGTCTGGATCTGCTGCACCATGCCTGGCCCAATCTGCTGGATGTGGATTTGCATCCCACGCCCCTTGCACAGTGGGCATTTCTCCACTGATCCCTTCTTCCCACCAATACCTAGGAGTGGAGGAATGACTAGAGTGAGAGCTGTGCTCTTCCCTTACGGCAGTCCCTCCCAGCAACACAGCAGAAGGGCAGTGACCCATAAACACTGGGTTGGGATTCTGACTCTTCACAACCATGAAAAGCAATGTGGAAGAGTCTGTAAGAGTCTAGCAAGCATCAAGTAATAATATCTAGATGACGATATCTAATCTCAAACAACTGTGGTTTTGGCTGTGTCGATCCACATTTATTACCTTAGCTTCATCATGTGTGTTTTCTTAGGTACAAAAACACTCATGCCCACCAGTGGATGAGGAGGTCGGGGCTACAGAGACCGAAGGATGCAAGCTCTGCCAATGGGAGCGACTACCCAGCTCAGCCAATATTTTGTGTGATAACATGGGTCTGGGGACACCAAATTTGACTTGACTTGGAAATTCTGATTTTTAAAATTTATGTCAATTTCATTTACATTTAACTAAGGTGCCCAATTTAATTTACATTTAACTAAGATAAGATGCCCAGACTATTGGATTTTATAAAATAAATTTTACTGGAACCCAGACATGTCCATTCATTTATGTATTCTAGCAATTGAGTGGAGTATTTACAACAGACTGTGTGACCCACAAAGCCTAAAATATTTGATATCTCACTCATTACAGAAACTCTGCCAACCCCCAGTTTAGGTGAGCTGTCTTCATTTCAAAATGTTTGAAATAATTGTCAACATATTAAATAAATGTGCAGCTCCAATAAAACATTCAGGTAACCTGTTTGTAAACTCTGCTTGACCCTCACATTTTAGAAGATAAATTAGTTTTTCTCTTAACTATGATACAAGCTGACTTATTTCTAGATGCAAGGGATAAGAACTATGAGAATCATTCAAAAATTAATTTTTACCTTCACATTTCTCACAAATTACATTTTTCTGGAGGGCCAATTTCTTTGTGACACCATTATATAAATCTTCAAGAGTTACAGACAATTGATGTACCACATTCTTGCCTTACCAAGGGAGAAAAAAAAACAGTTAGTAATATTATATGAAGTATACCACCGTATTAACATCTACCCACATGACCCCTGATTATAAGAAGTCTCTAGCACTAATAGCTGAGTCTGGGCCATTCAAGGCTTCCATCATGGCATCCACCCTTCTGGCCCTCTGCCAATTATAAGAAATAACGCCCTGTCTGGCTATGAGCTAATTACTCAAACATTTATAGAGATCAACAAAAAGACTTTCTAATATGAGGATAGGGAGAGATCACTAATTGAGAAACAGAAGGCGATGTTAACCCATGAAACTGGCTGACTGAGTCCTCCCCACGAAAGAAGCCTTATCCTCATAGATGAATGTGTGACAACCAGAGGCTCTGGACCTTTTGCTCTCTTGGGCACCAAGCTCTTTACTTTCCAAGCCCTTCTGTCAACTGGGGCCAAGTTGGAATTCTTTCCTCTGCCTAAATCCTGTTTCTTCGTTCAGGACCGTGGGCATCTGGTCCTCAGGTGGGAGTCTGTCTGCTCTCATGTTCTTCTAGTTCATGAGGCCAGACAGTAGACAGACTCTCCCTGCTGCCAAAGTTCTTGCAGTCACTGGGACAAGGTGTCCGGGTTTATTGGCTGTCAACTTTGAGAGATGACTTAATTAAGGGCGTGAAGTTTTCATCTCAAGACGTGAAAGAGCTGGACAAGAAAAACCCAAGGTTTTAATCACGTCTACACTGTCGATTATATGAGCAGGCAACATACCCAGAGGACAGGGGAGGGATTTTTTCCTAATAAACACTTTGTGATTTTCAGTACACTGTGTTCACAGAATTTACGCCCAAGCTTTTTAAAGCTCAAAGTCAATTATAACGTGAGAACAAATAAAGCTTCATTTTTCCAGGAGCCTCTCACTGACCAGAACCACACTTGTTGGAGCCAATGCAGAGCTCATTTCTTCTGATTTTATTCCTTATTGCAAAAGCTTAGTTATCTGGTTCCAAGATCCAAACAGACTGTCAGCAGTGAACTAGACAAGGGGAGGGGGCTAGATGTCATAGACTATAGATATTGGGGTGACAGCCCACACAGGCGGCAAGAAGTGAGATGTAGAGAAACAAGAGCAAACCTTGGAACTCCAAAACTGTGGCCTGCGTCCACTCAGTTTAAAGTCCCTCATTCACTGCCTGGGGATCTAACTGATTATTATATTGCTTTTTTTTTTTTTTCCTGAAAAGAAAGGCTGACAGTCTGTTTAATAAGGATTTTAAAACATAAAATGTGAAGTAGCACCCAGAAAACCCCCTGAGCAGACTGGGAAAATGAGTCCACACTAAGCACCATTGAGCCCAACAACCAGAATGAGAGGGCCCACAGGTCTGGCTCAGGTGGCGGGACCAAGAGACAGGGATGGTGGGTGGGCGGGAATTGACAAGACACTCTTGGTAGAGGCTTCACCAGCAACCTCAGGAGGGGTCATTTATGTCTCTCAGGCACTTTGGTGTCTGACCCCACAAGAGAGGCAGAGACAGCAAAATGAATTTGACACTCCCTACCACCTCATAGTGGAGACTGAGCTCAGGGGCACTCTACACCTTTGTTAAGTTATATCCCAAGTCCTTTAACTTTGAGTCAGGATCTTGCTGAGGCTGACCTCAACCTCAAATTTGTAATCCTCCTGCCTCAGTCTCCCCAGTAGCTGATATTACAGGCCTAGTTGATCTCTTCTTTTCTATCCACAACCCCATTCGCTCCTTCATATGTTGTTTGAAGAGTGTCAGATAAGTACTAAATATAATAAGGGATCCAAGTAGCCTACATATTAGACAAGTGATAAACTAAAGTTAACGATCCCCAAACACAACAATTGCACTATTTTAAAGCATGAGCCATTCAGATTATAGCAACATGTACAAGTTTGGAAACTAAAAATTTTGCTTACATTTCTTTAAAAGCATTTACCTCTTCTCTCTCTAGCCATCCGTCCTCCACCACCAAAGAACATGTCAAAGATGTCCATGGGTGAAGAGAAACTGGGGCTACCAGAGCCTCCTTCTTTAATTGCCTGTTCTCCGCCCTGGTCATAAATATCCCTTTTCTTTGGATCTGAAAGCACTTCATAGGCCTGGGATATGAGTTTAAACTTTAAAAGAAAAAAAGAAGAGAGAGATATTTTAAAAGAGAGGCAGAGAGAGCAGAGGTTTGAGTTGTTTTATTAAGCAAATGCACCACAGAAAATGTAAAACAACCCCAGGGGCCCCTCAACTCAGTTCAAGTCCGAACATTCTCTGTTGGGACTCTGGTTTCATTCACTGCCTTTGTAAAGTGGGACACACAGGACAAACATTATGAAGGGACTGGTGGCAGGGACACTGTAGGAATATGGACAGAACGCAGGAGGGAGGAAAAGTCTCTTTCCCACTCTGGTTGCACCTGACAGGAGAAAATGGAACCTGGCTGGGTGACCCAAGACTGGCTAGGGCTTCATTTGTAACTAGGCACAGCCCAGGACTCCAAGTGCTATGATGGCCTTCAGCTCATGGGAATCACTTAACTAGTTTACAAACATGATATTCAACCACAGACATCTGTGAGCACTTAACCACAGGCCAGATTCTTGCTCTTCCCCACAAGTCCCATTGACACTACTTCACATTTGTCTCTCTAGTACCCCATGACAGACACGACACCCTATGTGTAGCATTCTTGCCCAAAATTTGTCACTGGAATTCAATTGGTAAGGTAAGAACCAGGGAATTCTCCAAAACTAAGACAGGAAAATTAAAAGTGGGTGCTCCTGGAGTGGATTTTACACAAGGGAAAAAATGACTAAATAGGACATTATTGGAACAAGTGGGGGTAATTCTTGCATTTGATAATTGTAAACTATAGATACTGAAAAGGACCCTAGGAAAAACATGTTGAAGTATTTAGTGCTGAATGGTTATGACATATGCAAAAGTTTTAGCCAACAGTAATAACAATAAAAGAGATTAAACAAACACGGCAGCTTATTTATAACTGGTTGAGCCAGGCGAAGAATATGCAAGTGTTCACTGTGCATCTTTAAAATAAAATCAGAATACTTAAACATGCACATTCTATCCCTTCTCCCCAACACCATCATCCACCATGGCTGAGCCTGTCTTCTCATGCCTGGACAGCAACCTCTTCATCCCAGCTTTCAGTCTGTTTTCTTTCCTTTTTTTTTTTTTTTTTCTTTCTTTTGAGATATGGTCTCCCTAATTTGCTGAAGCTAACTCGAAACTCACAGTCCTTTGCCTTCATTTCCCGAGCCACTGGGATTACAGGTGTGTGCTACTGCACCCAGTTTTCAGTCTGTTTTCTATCCAAGCTAGTGAACTATGTCAATCACAGGTTGGGTACCAAGAGCCAGGAAAAAACAGATCACCTCTGGAAGATCAGAGATCTGGCTCCCAAACCTCCCCAAGGTGGTCCAGGTCACTGGGATTAAAGCCAGTCCTTACTATCACCTAGAAACCCAAACTGACACTTTGCCTTTCTCTCCTCCTGCCCACCCCCCAACCCTCAACTCTGCTTCAGCTTTGCCAGCCTCCTTGTTCTTTATCACTACTCACAGCATGTGCCCCCATGGTCCCTTGGCTGAGCACAACCTCCCCCATTCACCTTGTTCAAGTCTTCACCCAAAGTCTACTTTCCCAGGGAGACCTCCCCAACAACCCAGCTTTAAAACTGCAAGTCCACCCTAGGTCCTCCCAACCCCTTCCCTGCTTCATTTTTCTACATGATATTACATTTCTACCATGTATTGTTTATGCTGTACCCCCCACTGCAATGCAAGCTATGAGGACCAGGATTTTTGTTAGCTTTGCCCACAGCTGCATCCCTGAGCCTGCAACTTGCAACTATGTCTGCTATGTGAACAACAGTTGATAAATATTCATTAAATGAATGGCTCAATTCTGGAAATTCAGAAATTAATAAATGAGGTTAAGACTTGGCCTCTGGAAACTACAATTTAGTCTGAGAGCACATAATTCCTACAAAACATACCGGGGGAAGAATGTGCCATGAAGAAAAGAGTACAGAAATGGACAGAAATACTAGGTCATCCCTTATTATACAGATTCCTGGCCAAGATCTAATAAATAATACGTAAAAGCCAATAAGTAATAGCTAACAAAAAAAAAACAAAAACTGGACAATTAAGTCTGATGGACAATTAAGCATCAGGCTGGGGTTGTGGCTCAGTGGCAAGGCACTTGCACATGTGGGGCACTGGGTTCAATCATCAGCCCCACATAAAAATAAACAAAGTAAAGATACTGTGTCCATGTATAACTAAAAAGAAAAAATTAAAAAGACATCAGCATCATACACATGACAGATATGTTAATTCTCATGGTATTTCTGCAAAGAAATAGGTATCATACACAATCATCCCTTTCTTTAGTTAAAAAGAAAAAAAAAGAAAAGAAAAGAAACAACTGAGGCATAGGGATAAGGTGCCTGGTTCAGAAGATCAGAAAGCAAGTAGGCCAGGCTGCCCCTAATGAGTTTCTGGGCCTGTATGTATAGGTCAGGGATTATGGAAGTATGCTCCACAGGAACTAGAAACTCTCATCAAATACCTGGATACTTGGATTTAATAGATGAATCTAAGAATGGGAAAGGAATGCCCTGTCGCTTAGGACACTGAATCAAAGGCAAGATGTCACATGGGAAGGGGCCTCCAGCTGACAGCAGTGAGCCCTCCCACCTACCCTTAGGGCACTAGCACTCCAGGGTCTAGTTTGGCTCCTGTCTGGACCTCTCCTCCCAGTGGGAGATTAGGGGTTTTGACCAGCTCACTTTTCAGACTATGGTCTTTGGCCACAGAACCTTAAAGGAATGACTATACAAACTTGGGAAAAATGGCCTTGAAGATGACACAGCAACTTGGAAAAGTACGTATGATAAAATTTTAAGTGAGGAAAGAGAGTGAAAAAAGTTCATGTACCAGGATGACTATGTATGATCACTCTGTGAAAATCTTCTTGGAAACCCTCAAAGGGTAATCAGGATGTGTTTTCTCAGTGGCTTTTCCTCTGTATTGTGAAACTTTCTGCACTGTTAGAGTTTTTACCTTGAAAATCTATTACTCAAACTCAGTGTTACAATGAAATTGATTAAAAGACCAGACTCATCTCAACAGGGTAACAGCCAAAAATACACCTCCTCTAAAAGGGACTATTTTGCTGACTTGCCATTCTCGACCCTGTCTTGCAGAAAATCAGCCACAGAGAAGCAAGTACAGACTCCATGCAGAGCAAAGCATCTGACAACAAACACAGGCTGCCCAATGCTTAGCAACACAGGACAACAGGGCAAAAAACAAAGACCAACACCCCAATGGCCTTCTCAGTTGGCCCACAGCAAGGTGGAAAAGGACTGGCTTAATCTATTTTTGAAGAGACATTAATAATACAGTGAGAACAGGTGAAAAAAATAAAAAGGTTTCACCTGTGGTCGATAAAGTGGACAAGGGCTACATATAGACTGCACCAAAAAACAGAAGATCTGCACAGTGTACCCAGCACACAGTAGTACCAAAACAAGAGGTAGCTGGTGAATGAATGAATGAATGAGCCCTTTCTGGGGAACCTGACAGCAGAATTTCTATTAACTGTGTCCACAGTCTCCCCATCCCTTTTGAGTTCTAATCAAAAGTCCATTGGCCTCCCAATCTCCCTTCACTGCAATTTCCTTTCCAACCTATGCCTTTATAGGTATCTCTCTCCTCCAACTTAGAATATTTTAAAATACATTTCTTCTCATGACATTGTTTATTCATTCAGCCAGGTGACAAACACTATAGCACCTCCATGGCACATCTAGAGGTAGTGGGTAGTTATCAAACAAGTAATCATCATTATATGAGGAGGAGGACTGGGCCACTGCATCAATCTGTGAGTCAGAGACAGCCCTCTGGAAGATGTCTTAGCTTAGAACTAAAAGAAAAGGTTTTGTTCCCTTCATGAAAGGTAGGGAAGGGACAGTATTCTTGGCAGTGGGCACATCAAAAACACTCCCCCTACCAAAAAAAAAAAAACCAAACCCAGAGGGACCTTGCTAGACCTCACTGCTAAGAGCCTCATTTATGTGACACTAATTCAGGGCATGGCTATAAATAAATATTAGTTTCAAACAAAGCAAATAATCATCCTGGGCAGGTATATTCAGGGTGAAAGCTACACACAGGTAAAGGGCAAGTCTAATTTTAGTTTTTAAAAAGAAGCTTCAGAACACCAAAAACACACTCATATCAAACAGCATACACACCACCATAAACCTACTCTTGGGAGCACTGTGAGATTTGACCTGAAACCAGGGTCAGAAGGCTTTCCCTCACATTGCTATTAGTGAGATGGCTGAAACATGAAATTAGAAGCCGAGAAGCCCTCCTTAAAGGAGACTGTCAGCAACAGACTACAGTGAAATTAGAGAGCAAGTCTGTGAATCACCGACAGCATGTAGAAAGTCAATGACTTTAAAAGCTACAGTAAGCCACCTAAATATAGACAAGAACGCAAGTGGGTAACAGACAAATGGTCTTACAGGGAAGCATTTTCAACTTGTGACAGCCACATTCGGCACATGTGGCTAAATATAAATATTCTATCACTGTTGCCACCCAGCCAACCTTCTTTAAGAAGCTTGCTCCAGCTTGGAATTAGGAATGCAGGCAGGTATTTTGGTCATTTCCACAGGTCTAAATGCTAGTTGGGTGATTGGTGGTTTCAAAAGTGGCCCAGCTGTCACTGCTATCAGCTACTACAACACACCCACTCCCAAGACCCACCAGGGGCATACAAAGTTTTGTAAGAAAATTACAAGAAGTGAAGGGAGAGATGGGAAGGCCAACAAGCTTTACTTGCAATGCCTGATCCTTCAAGTTATCTACACAGGTGGATCATATCCTCCTTTAGGAAAACAAGCAGAATGTCCGTTTCTGCAAACAGGATGAAAAAGTTTAATTTAGATCTCTAATATGCACACCATTTTCAGCATATTGTTGGTATTTATGGTCAACTGTGGGTCATGTGCCACAGGAAACCTGAAATATGCATTTAGGTGGATGTGACAAATTACAGATCTCTCATCCTTAATACAGAAAAGGTGACTGACAGCTAACAGGCAGGAGGTAGGCTCACTGGCCAAACCCAATCATTATCAAGAACCTCATCCTTGGGGTTTATGTATCCGTGGGGAATATAAGCACAGCAATACTTCAAAGCCGGTGGTGCCCAGCAAGCACACAACTTCTAGGGATGCGTGCCTGTTTTCTGGGTTTGCGGCTGCCTCTCCTACAGAAATGTGCGCAAATCCCATGTGAGCAGGGCCCCCACGGGTCAATCCCAGCGGCTCCCCCAGGTCTGGCAAACACGGTGGATAGGGGCTCCACAAACACTTGTGGAGGAATGGAGGAATGAATGAGCTGTGCAGTGGTTCAAGAGTGATACTAATCCCTCCGGCCCCTGGACCTCCCGCATCCTCAACCTAGCAAGCAGGGGCTCCGCCAAGTGCCCTCCACTGACTGCACCGCCTCGGCCTCGGGCCACCTCCCGCCTGGCCCCGGCCTGGCCCCGCTGCGGGTGGAGCGGCGCCTGGCAACAGCCTCCCCAACGCGGCTCGGGTTCCCCGCCGCCTTCAATAATTCACAGCCCAGAGTCTTGCAGGGTTGAATAATTCCAGAAGACCCCAGCGCCCCGCGCCGCCCCCTCGCGCCGCCCCGCACCTTCTCGCCCTCATCCGGGTTCTTGTCCGGGTGGTACTTGAGCGCCAGCTTCCGATAGGCCTTTTTGATCTCCTCTGGGGAGGCGCTGGGCTTCACCCCCAGGATGTCATAATACTGGGTCTCCTTCACCATCTTGTCTCTGCGGGGCGGGGCGGGCGAGGCCGGTTAGCGCGTCCCGGACGCCCCCCGGGCCCCTGGCCCGCGCCCCCGCCGCCCGCCTGCGCGTCACGGTCACGGTCACGGCCGTCGCCCGGGGGCTCCCTCCCGCGCGCCCGCGCCGGGCCGACTTCCCCGCCGGGTACCGCCGCACTCGAGCCGCCGGCTCCTCCGCGGCGGGTTTTATTCGGCGCCGGCGGAAGGTTCCGCAAAGAGACAGTGACGCCACAAAGGCCCAGAACCTTCGCGGAGGTTCCGGCGGCGCCTGGGGCTCCTCAGCTGCGCGACACGGCGGGTTCGCGGCCCGGCCCCCCCGGCGCCCGGCCCCGCGCGCTCACTCGCTCTCCTCCGGCGCCTGCTCCTCAGGCGGTCCACTGTCGGACTCCCCGGAACTCCAGTTTTGACTGCCGCCGCGGGCCATGTTGGGGGACTTTGAAAGTGGCTTCGGCGTGGAGGCGGCCCTCCGACGACCTTCCCGCCGCCCGAGGCCGCCCCCTTGCTCTTTCGTGGGTCCGTGGGGCTGGCGGACTGTAGGATCGCGTGGTCTGGAGGGCCGCGGCTGCGGAAACCTTGGGCCGAGCTGTTGGACTGCGAGAGCTTCGCCCTGCGGTCCCCACCCGACTTCTCCCCAGGGGTGTGGCCGCCCTCTGTTCGGTCATGACTGGGATGCGCCCTGAGTACTGCCTCGGATTGTTGCATTTTACGGGGGGCTGGAGCGGGAAGGGGTCCTCTGCCATGGTAGCGCCCCCTTTGCCAAGGGCCTGCAGCTGCTGGGTCCCCCTGTGGCATCTTCAAGGATAGAATAAATAGCCTTTCCAAATATATGCAGTGGTCCTCAGGTGGTCCCAGGTGTGAAAGGTGGCCTCTGTACGGTCCACAACTGGGAATCAGTCCCGTAAGTACCAACGTTGGCCAGTGACGTCCCACAGCTGTGAGCAGTGACGCCCATCAGATGTGAGCAGCAACGTCCCCCAAGCCTCCCAAGGGTGGGCAGTGACCTCTCTTCTTCCAGCGGTGGGAGACCACCCCTCCCCTCCTCACTTGTTAGTGTACAAACCACTAAGGCAGTTAGTGGTTTGTACTGGGCTCAGTGTTGGGTATACAAGGAAGACTCGCAGCTGGACCCTGACAGTGTGCTGTACCACCCGAGACATGACCTGGAAGGGTGCGGTATTAGGTCCTCGACTTCTCTAGGCCGCTCTTAGCCTGTGCCCCAGGGGCCATGATGAAGAGCTGCTGTGGAATCATGGGTAGAGAGAGAAATAAGGCCCTCTCTTCTCTGGCTAGCCTTGGTTTCTGCAGGTGCAACACTATCCGGGAGTGGAAGGCCCCTGCTTCCCTCCCTGAAATCCCCTGACCTCGTGTGGGGTCTTATAGCTGAACCCGGTATTACCCCCTCTTACACGTGTACAATGGGAGTGACAAATGACTTAATGTCCAGAAGAAATTAAGCTATTAGTTTCACTTGTTGACTCTGTTGTTTTCCTTTGAAATATGCCCCTGTAGAGCAGTTGCCCTTTGGACAAAGACTCAAAGCTGTTCATCCGGAATTTTGGATTCCATACTGATCTTATTACCTTCAGGAGCCTCAGCCTCTTGAGTTTGTTTCTTCAGGAGCAGGACATAGTTATTGTCAACTTCTTGTCTTTCTCACAAGGCTCTTGTAAAGATGGTATAGAATGATAGCTGTGGAGGCTAGGGAAACTGGCTGCTCAAAGGGATCACCTGGAAACTTCTTTAAAAATGTCTATGTTAATCTGCACCCCAGACTAATTACTTAAGGGCATGTAGGGGCAGGATGCAGGCATCCTATTTTTAAAGCTCCCCCAGGTGGTTCCAGTGTGTAGCCAGAGCTGAGAACCACTGTGCAGCCCCATGTACTTGTCCAGGTTCAGTACTGTGAAACAGAGTAGGATGGACATGTGGGAGAAAGGGATGGCTTAAGGGTGGTCAGAGCCTAGAAGCAGAGAATGGGGCTATGAACTCTGGGAGCAGCAAGACAGAGTTCAAATCCCAGCATTACAGTCCCCCCCACAATTTTTATTGGTGCATTATAGTTTTTTATAATGATGGGATTTGTTCTTATATATTTGTACATGCACATAATATAAAAATATAATTTTGGCCAATGTCACTCCCCTGCATTTCCCCCTCCCTTTCCTCCTTCTACCTCCTAGTCTCTTTCCTCTATTCTTCTGATCTCCCTTTGATTTACATGAGAAGCCCCCCCACACACACACACACACCTATCTTTTCTTTCTCTAGCTTCCACACATGAGAGAAAACATACGACCCTTGACCTCTTAGTTTGGCTTAATTCTGCAGGTGCAACACTATCAGGGAGTGGAAGGCCCCTGCTTCCCTCCCTGGAATCCCCTGGCCTCATGTGGGGTCTTATAGCTGAAGCGGGTCTGACCCCCCTCTTCCATATGTACAATGGGAGTGACAAATGACTTAATGTCCAGAAGAAATTAAACTACTTGTTTCACTTGTTGATGGTATTGTTTTCCTCTGAAATATGCCCCTGTAGAGCAGTTGCTTTTGGACAAAGACTCAAAGCTGTTCATCCGGAATTTTGGATTATTTCACTTAACATAATGGTTCCATCTACTTTCCTGAAAATGACAAAATTTCATTTGTCTTTATGGCTGAATAAAATTCCATGGTGTATATAGACCACATTTTCTTTATCCATTCATCTGTTGATAGGCACCAGGGCTGGTTTCATAGTTTGGCTATTGTGAATTTCCAGCACTACTCTTCTTTCTAGCTATGTAACCTTGGGCAGGTGTCTTAACCTTTTTGGGTGTCAGTTTCTTCAGCCTGTTGAAAGGGGATGATATTAGCGTACCTACTTCAACCGTATCAAGCACCTTGTAAGTAGTCTCAACACATGTTGATGTACTTTTTATTTTTACTTTTTGCTTTTGTCTAAGCTAAAAGCTGACATTCTCTCCTTGACCAAACTCCAGTTAGGCTCTTTTAAGCCTCCTTCTTGGTCTAGACCTCAACCTACATCTATGAACACTAAAATAGTTTCTAATAGCTCAAGACTACATCTCTAGATGACCCTAGTACCCTGCCCCCTTAAAGTTCCTGCCTGAGAAAACTCAAGGCTGGCAAAAGAATTTACTGTTTGTTCCAGCCAACACCTGAGGATAGGCCTCTGTCTCCCAGTCTCATGGGACAGTAGAATCCTAACTTTGATCATTGCTAGCTAGCACATCCAGCTGGCTTAATATTAATTACACTAACCTAGGCTTGTAATTTTTCGTTTTCCTGACTCTGCTGAACCCCTGCTTGTCTCTCTCCCAGCTCTCTCATCCTCCCTGTAAAAGACCCAGTGGCTTTTGTGCAAATAGAAGTTGAGCTCAGTTCAAGCTGAACTCTCTTCCCTAATTACTGATGAAAATTGGTCCTTACCATTTCGACTAGTGTCCACTTTTGTTTATCTCTGACAAAGACTTTGGTGATCTAGATTGTTTCCCAGAATTCTACATAGGATTTGAGACATTATACAAAAATTTATCCGTTATGTGTTTATTTTCGTGGTTACCTTAGTTTTTTTTTTACTGTAACCTTTATTACATATGACCTTTGTTTTGCAGTCACAGTAAACAATATAAAGTATACTTTTAATTTAGATTTTAAAAAGATAAATAAGCATATGATACTTGTGGTTCAAGAATAAAAGCAAGCATGGTGGTACTCAAATGAAATTTGAGAAATGCTGATGCGGTCCTATCACTTCATTTTTACACTGGGGAACTCTTAGATGAATAGGTAACACTAAACAGCATAGAATGAGCCTTGTTGCCTGACTCCCAGTGCTAGGCTTCCTTTCTGACTCAGGGTGATAGAATCAAAGCAAGCACAGAAGTAGGTGTCACCCAAGGAATGCTGGCATGGTTTTCCATGGAGTCTCCCAAAGAAAGAGAAGGCACACTAGGTAGGCAAGGGTGTCAGGAAGGACTTCTTGGAGGAGGAGCATGTACGTTATAGACCAGTAAGGTAGAAGTACCTTGAGCAGAGGTCGCAGGGAGGGAAGCCATATTGAAGGGACAGCAGAATAAAGGCAAAGAGCACAGGGCTCAGATGGAGGAAGATTCTGAATTGGGAGGAAAATGAGGGCAGGTATACCAGAGCCCTGAATACCTTGGGGAGAAGTTTGTTCCCCTTTTGTTGACCTTGGGGAGCTAGTGAAGGTCTGAGAGCAGAAGCTACATTCTCAGGGAGGGACTAACTAGCAACAATCATCAGGGCCTAGGTGGTTGTCTCCTGGAGAGGTCTGAGCTGGTCATAACAAGTATGAGAGAATGTCCCAGAGAGAGGGGGTAGAAGGAGAAAGAGTGTCAGGGAGAAGCCTTGGGGAACACCTGCCCTTAGAGCAAGTGGGCAGAGGAAGAACAGCTAACAGAGAGGCAAGAGGAGAGCCTGGAGAATGGAGAGGGACTGAGACCATGCAGTGCCAGAGTGGCAAGAAAGAGCAGAGAGGACAGTACCTGGACAGCAGAGAGACCAGGGACAGTGGGGATCATGCTCTGAGGGGAGAACACAGGGCTCCTCCAATAAGAGAATATAATTTATTGGCCTCCAAAACAGCAGTGGTCATCCAGGCTATTATTTCAAAATCTTGAAAGATGACTTCTTGGAGAAAACCAACCTCTTAATGACTCAGGCAAATTACTTCACCTGTCTGAGCCACCATTCCCTGCTTTGTAAAATGATGAACACCTGTTTCAAAGGGTAATTGTAAAAACAAATGAAGACAACGTATCTTTACCAGGTACACAGAGCAAATTCTCACACAATAGAATTCACCGATTTCCCCACAGTGTGGTTTTTGGGCACCTGCTCTGTGCTGGGCACTGACAGTACAGTGCTAGATTAAGGTCACACTTGTCCTTGAGGAGCTTGCAGACTAGCCATGTCTGAGCACCCTGGGTGATCCCTGGTGTGGGCCAATTTTGTCAGCACTTCAAGCCCTGGGAATTTCTAAGAATAAACATTGAAATAGTTGCCCAATTGTAACTAACCTTGCTCGAACAGCCGAAACCCAAGTGACCTGTGATGCTTCTGTGGGTTTGGGCCTATTCTTTGAGAGGCCCATTCCTCCTAAAAGTTGACCTTTACCCAGAGCTGCTGCCACCAGAGGTTGGAGGGACTTCTATTTGGGAAGGAAAAACTATGAAAGTGAGAGAGTGCCATGTATTTGGTCTTCATGGATAGAATTCTGAGGTTTTCTGGTCAGGTACCCCTCTCCTGAGGTTCCAGAGTCCAGAGGGAGGATATCCAGGCCCTCCCAGTGTTTCACAAACAAATGCCTTTAGAGTCCCAACTCTGCAAGAGGCACTGTGTCGAGATGGGGCCCATTGATGCCCACCCAGAAGGCAAGAATGAGTGGAAATAAAGCTCTAACTCCATGTTTCCATAAAGGAATAGTATTCTGTTGAGTTCTGGGTGGTTAGGGAGGTATTTTGGAGTTGGGAATATTCATGTAGAATACTGGAGGCTTATTTTAACAAAAATCACTACATTGTTATAAACAGCATCTTTGCAAATTTTGTGTTATATTTTCAGCAATGCCAGATTATAAAACATTTCTTGAGTCATTGTAACTTTTAGTTTTAATTTAGAGACTTTTTTTTTGTTCTGAGGCAAAGCAAAATTTTCAAAGAAATACACTCAAAAATGACCATGAATTTTGAATATCATACTTGAACAATGTAATGGAATCACATAAGACAAAGTCACTATAGAGTCGCTGTAGATAATATTACAAATATTTTAATTGCATCACATAATTGCTATTTTAAAAACAGCTCTATTAAAGTATAATCAACACACAATGAATTGCACATCAAGTATACCATTTGAAAAGTTTTGATATTCAAAAATACCCATGAAACCATCCCCATAATTGAGATAGTAAACTAGCCATTGCTCCCAAAAGTGTACTCATGAGGGAACTTACATTTTAAAGATGACCCACTGAGGCTTGTACTGGTCAGAAGCTGAGCTGGGATCACATTGTTAGGTTGTCTCCTACTGTGTTTGTTTGTTTCCCAGAAAATAAGCCCATCAGTATCTTGAGTACATGATATTAACTCTGTCACTTCCTAGCTGTGATTGCTTCAATAAGTTATCTAACTTTTCCACTTCAGTTTCTTGTCTATAAGAGGGTGCCTACCCTCTTACAACCTCATGAGGTTGTGGGGAATACTGAATATTAACAATAAAAGCCTTTAGACGGCATTTGGCACAGCATTCAGTAAATGATGACTACTGTTATTTGATACAAAGAGCTCTGTACATGCATCTGCCTAGAAGTATTATATTTAGAAATAAAAAAAGCTAGATAAGATGGAAGGCTGGAAAATTGGCTGAGACATTTGTCTCAATGGTGCCACTGTTCAAGGATGCACTCTGCATGTGTGTATTAAAGCTACACTTAAAGGTTTCTTCAGAATTTTCTTCAGCCTTGGTCAGTCCTATCTCAACAGTAATGGTCTGTGTTAAGGATGGCACCTGGAAAGTTACAGACTGGTCTAGGTTAGGAGAGGAGAATTGGCCTCCCCCTCAGACCCTGGGGCTCATCCTTCAAAGCATCTCTTATTTTCCTCTTTCTCTCCTTCCCTATTACTAAAGCCTGTGGCTATTCCTCGGAGTCTCCCAGACCTGTTCTCTGCTTTAAGTGATCCCTCAGCATCCTCTGCCTATCCCCCTCCAATCATTGAGCTGCCTATCCCCCTCCAATCATTGAGTTGCATTCCAGATTATGGAATCTCCAGAAGTTACATTCTGCTAAGTCACAGACCTGCTCTAGAATCTTTGATGGATTCCCAAGTAGAATAATCAAATCCAAATCCTTCCCTCAGCATGCAAGTTTCCCCCATCATCTGAACCCAGCTCACCCTTCTTGGCTCCAAGTCCCACTCAGAAGCCTGTTTGCCCTGTCAGAATAGTGCAGTGCCATTTGCCAGCCCAGGAGATAGGGAGAGCAAGTGTGGAATCTGTTCAGAAATAGAGTCGCAGTGGTCCTGTTATAATGATGGTGAATTAGCATCTAAAACTGTGTATCTAAATTGCTGGCTTTGAGTTGCTCTTAGAATGGAAACTATCTTTGGGAAAATATGTTGATAAACAGTTCAGAGAGGAGTTTGAGATTCTAAGGGCAAGGCCTTGGAAGATGATGGTAAATTACCTGGCATGATGCCAAAGAGGAATCTGTTATTCCATGAGGGAAGAGAAAAATAAGAAACAAGAAGAAAAGAGCTTGTGGGATGAGCAGAAGCTTGAATTAGGTGGAGCTGTCTCCTTATTTCCACCCCACTTCATCTTCAGACTCCTCAACTCACAAATGTGTACACAGGTGTGTGCTCATGCGTGCATGCATTTGTGTGTGTTGTACCACCATAGAGGAGGCCAGCAGGGACCCTGGGTCCAAGTCCAGCCCCCTGTTATCAAGGAAGAAGGAGTAAATCTCCCTGCACATCCAAAAGCAGGGAACTAACTGGGGAAAGTGTGCTTTTACTTGAAAGGGACTACCATAATCCAATAGGAATTTTTTTAATTTTTAAATTTAATAGTATTTACTTAAAGTATAAAAGTAAAGTACACAAAACTTAAGTGAACTTCTCAATGACTTTTTATGCACATGTATACTCATTTGATTATTACCTGATCAAAATATAAAATATATCACCCTAGAAAGTTTGCTTAATATTCTGAGTTTTACCAACACAGACTGAGTTTGTTCTTGAACTCCAAATAAATGGAAACATACAGTACTAATCTTTTAGTGTGGCTGCTTTTGCTCATCATATTTTTGAGCTTTATCTGTGCTGGTGTCTGTATGTAGTTCATCGTTTTGATAAGTATGATGTCAAATGAATACCACAATTTTGTTTATCCATTAGCCTAATGATGGAGATTTGAATTGTTTCCTGTTTTAGTCTGTCATGAATAAAGCTCCTTGTATAATTCATGTGTGAACATGTAGCTTCGTTTCTCATCTGTAAATACCTGGGAGTGGACACAATGTGTCATAGAATAAGTCATAGAATAAATTAGTCTGTTTAACTGCTGGGTGTGAGTTTCTTCTCACCAAGAGTCAAGCAAGCAATTCTGCAGTAGACACCAGCTGTTTGTTCTCTAATTTAACGAAGTTCTGACACTGCCTACCCAAAGGTAGCATCAGATCTGCCGCCTGGTTGAGGGCTCAGTACAAGACTACCTCTTACTTAGATGTTCTTTGCAAGTTCAGGTTTGTAACCTGGAAGAAAGAGATTTATAGCCCACTGGATATAAATTGGGGTTGCAATAACTCTTCCTTGTGTTTGATTAATTATCAGAGTGGCTCACAGAATGCAGGGAAATAATTTATTGGTTTATTATAAGGGAAATTACAAAGAAAACAGATGAACATCTGGATGGAAGAAATGCATAGGGTAAGGCATGTGTGGAGGGGCATAGATCTTCTGCCCCCTTCTCTGGAACCTTCACAGTTTCGGTTACCCTGGAGCCCATTGGAGCCCTGTGTTTGGGGTGGATCTCATGGAGGTTTCATTGTGTAGGCATGACTGATTACATCATTGGCCAATGATGATTAACTCAACCCAATGGGATTGGGGGATTCTTCCCTCCCCATAGGTCAGGAGGATAGGGCTAAAAGTTCTAACCCTTTAATCACATAGTTTGTCCCCTGGCAACCAATTCCCATTCTGAGGCTATCCAGGAACCCACCAAAAGTCACCTTATTAGAACAAAAGATGCTCCTGTTGTCCAAGGAATCCCAAGGGATTTAGAAGCTCTGTGCCAGGGACTGGAGTCAAAAACCAAATATTACAATAAAAGGTCCTCTTAGCATCTCTATTGCTCAGGAAATTACAGGGGTTTTCAAAAGGGACATATTGGGCAGAGAGCAATATGTATATTTATTATTTCATACCTGCTAGACAATTTTCCAAAATGGTTCTATCATTGCATGCTCCTACCAACAATGTACATGAGTTCCAGTTGCTCTGTACCCTTAGTAATACTGGTGATATTAGTCTTTTTCATTTTAGCCATTTCTGGTAAGTGTATAGTCACGTCTCCTGGTTTTAATTTGCATTTCCTTGAGAACCAACAACATTGAGCATCTTTTCGTGTACTTCTTATTTCAAATGCCAGTTGGAGCGTCTCAAGGACTAGCAGTTGTGGACTAGGGTTCCCTAAAGACAAAACATCTCCAAATTGAGGAACTGAAAGTAAAATTTACATTTGCAGACCTTATATTTCCTGTCCCTCTGGCTGCTTTTATCAGTTGTAGGTTGACGATGGGGAGAGTTGGACAAGTTGTCCTTGTGTATTTGAGGCCTTAACCTTGGTGATACTTTGCTACATCAAGTGCTTGAACTCCTCATGGCTCTTTTCCATGAGGCTTTTGGGCAGTTCCACTTATCTGATATTCTGGCTTTTCTCCATTGCTGTACAAATCCTGTAATGGCTATGGCCACTCAATTGTGGGGCCTGGGAGTGGGTAAGACTGCCAGAAAGGGCAGGGTCCTGAGCCCAATAACAGAGTGATATAATATAAAAATTTGTTATTTTGACTACCTAGCACCAATCTTCTAATGGTCTCTTTTTTTTTTAATCAGTATTGACAAATACTGCATTATCTTGCTCATATGTGAATCTAAAAACATTGAACTCAAAAGCAGAGAATAAATCGGTGTGGTTGCTGGGACTGGGGAGGATGGGCAGGAACAGAAAGAAGTTGGTCAAGGGTACAAAGTTTCAGTTATAAGATGAATAAGTTCTTGGATCTAATGCATAGCATGGTGACTATTGAATAATAGTGCATTGTGTACTTGAAACTTGCTAACAGAGCAGATCTTAAGTGTTCTCACTACAAAAAATGTGATGTGATAGATGTGTAAATGAGCTTGATTATGATAACCACTTTACAATTTATATCAAATCATGCTGAACATTTTAAATAAATACAAGTTTGATTTGTCAACTATATTACAATAAAGCTGGGGGGAGAAAAATTGTTTCTCTGTGAAGCGGGTGGAAGACCCCAGCAGGAGGAAGAGTCTGTCTCCGGATGCTGAGGTAAAGGTGCCAAACCCAGCCTCTCCTGTTTGAGGGCATGATTGGGCTTCCTCAATCAGATAGATGCTCTCTTCTACAATGTTGGATCCCAAAAGAGTGACACCAGAATCCAAGAAAGAATTTCAGACAATTTTTGGCAGGTGGAATGGGGGTCGGGGGGTGACAGTGATGGGCCCAGTTGCTATGGGGCGGTTGCTACGTTTATTCCTGGCACCCCAGCCTCCTGTCAATTTTGTGAGTCCTCTAACAGTCTTTTTGTTAAGTATGGCCATGTAACTGAATTCTGGCAAATGGAAATAATAGTATGGATCCCACTTCAGGCCCACAGTGTCCTTCTGCGTGGTCTTCCACTCTCTCTCTCTCTCTCTCTCTTGCCCTATCTGCTGGTTTCCTATTGGTTGGTAACTTAGGAAACTATGTATTAAATGGGCAGAGCCACCTGTGGCTTGGTTCTCTGTAAGATTGTGTAAACGAGAGCAGCCTGCTGATCCATTTTTTGTTGCTATAACTGAATACCACAAATTGGCTCATTTATGAAGAACTGAGATTTATTAAGCTCACAATTCTAGAAATTGGGAAACCCAAGAACATGATGCCAGTATCTGGTAAGAGCCTTCTTGCTGCATCACACAGTGTGGTGGAGAGTTTTGCATGGCAGTGTGCCAGCTCAGGTCTCTCTTCCTCTTCTTATAAAGCCACTATTGCCATTTGGTGTGAGGAGGGGCTAACTTTATGACCTCATCTAATTCTGTTTACTTCCCAAAGGTCCCACCTCTAGATGCCAAACACATGAATTTGGGTATTAATTTTCCAACACATGAAATTTTGGGGGACACATTCATATCCTAGCACTTCTACATCATTCTACCCAGCCTTGTTTGGGACTTAGGTGAGCAAGAAATAAATTTGTGTTATGTAAAGTTGTTGTTATTTTGGGATTTTCCTAATAGAGTAACTAAGTATGCCTTAAGTAGTATAGTTGCTTGCAACAAAAATCCCCAAGTGATCAAATATACCTCGTGATCATGAATATGAATCTGAAGGATACACACACAAATGTTAACAAAAGCAATCTCCAGATGCTGAAATGATGAGTTTTGTGTTCTTCTTTTGCCTATGTGTTTCATTTTTTTTCCACATAAACATATATACATTACATATATATGTAATGAAAACATCATTATAGTGAACACATTTGGATTCTCTGAAAGTCAAGGTTAGAGGCACCATAGCATCCACATAATCGGTCAGAAAATCCAGAATCTATCAGATTTACAAAAGCAGTGACCCGCCGGGCGCTGTGATGCACACCTGTAATCCCAGCAACTTGGGAGGTTAAGACAGCAGGATCGTGAGTTCAAAGCCAGCCTCAGCAATGACGAGGCACTAAGCAACTCAGTGAGACCCTGTCTCTAAATAAAATACAAAATAGGGCTGGGGATGTGGCTCAGTGGTCAAGACCCATGAGTTCAATCCTTGGTACCAAAAAAAAAAAAAAAAGCAATGACCTGCAGACCTCTGGAATCTTCTCTGAACTACCTGCCCTGCCTTCAGCAGTTTTTCTAGCTGTCCCTCATATGACAAGATTCTTCTATATTTCCATCCTGAACCCCACCTTGGAGTCCAGACTCTAACATCACGGGGCCCAGAGCTGAATACAGCATGAAAGTTTGGATCTCCTTCAGCTCAATATGATTTCCCTGGCACCTGCTGTTAGCAGGTCTTCAAGGCACCAGGAGGGCTACAGAGAGTGAAGACAGGCCCTAAGGGCACTAACTTGTGCCCTCCCAGGCCAGAGAGCAGCCCTTTAACTCTGTGATCCCTCCAAAGTCCATACCTTCCAGGGTCCCAAGGGCAGGGTCAGGACTGAGATCCCTCAGTAAGGTGAGCCTCCTCTACCACGATGAGGTAAAGAAGGGGTCTACTCTCTGAGATTCTCCCAGACACCCCTGCTTTGTTTAATTTGGATCAACAAAATATCAAGATGATCAAATACCTTTTTTGGTCTGGTCCCAGCAAGGGATTCAAATCAAGGGCTTTGCCAGGTACATCATCCTTCATTTTCACATCACCCGGGTGATAGTCAGCTGCTGTGAGAACATAGACTTGGAGAGGTTAAGAAACTTGCCCAAGCTCACACACAACTAAGATGGGACCCTGCCAGAACTTTAACCCAGACTGAATGATCCCAAAGCCCACCACGTTCTTTCCAGTCCACCACACACCTGTCTCTATAACCAAGGTCAAATAACTGGGTGTTTAGTAGTACAGCCAAATCATCGCATGATCACTCTAACAAAAGGACAGGAAAATACCTCCAGTTCCAATAAAATCCTGGGCATGCTCTTTTCTTCTCTTTCTCTTTCTCCCTCTCTCTCATAAGAAGTCAAGTTGGCTACAGTTGTAGCATTCTGCTGAGTTTCTTCAAAAATCATATAATCCAATCCATACCCTCCCATGTTTGGGATGGAGGAAACTAGAACCCAGAGTGGGTTGAGAGCTTGTCCAGGGTCACAAAGCATCTTAACTCAGGCAGATTAAGGTTAGAACCTGGCCTTTGTAACGCCAAGTCAATGTCCCCTACATCACACAGCCACCAAAATACCCCCAAGCATGTTTATTAATAATCTAAAAAATAGATATATTGTAATAGAATGTATTCATGGAAAATGGACAAATCACAAGTTTACAGTGTGATAAATGATCAGTGAACACTCCTATTTAACCCATGCCCAGAGTTAGAAAGAGAACATTGTCAGCACTGCAGACCCTCTGTGCCATCTCCCAATCCCTGTCCTGTCCACTCCACCTACCCCCATCCTGACTTCTAACACATAGATTTGTTTTGCCTTTTTGTGAACATCGTGCACATAGAGCCATGTAACAGGCATGCTTCTGCATCTGGCTTCATTTGTTCAATATCAAGTTGGTGAGAATTATCCCTACTGCTGGGGTAATAGTCCATTCATTCTCAATGCTGTTTAGTGTTTAGGTTCCATAGTAGGAATATACCACATGTTATCTATCCAATCTACTATCAGTGGGCATTAGGGTTGTTTCCAGTTTGGATTGTCACCAATAACATCTTGGTCTATGTCTTTTGGCAACAGCATGTTCAGGAGTGGAATTACTGGGTGAGTTGGGGGTGGCACTTTAATGCCCCTCTTGCTTTCTCCCAGGACTCTCCCCTAATCAGTGTAGACTCCCACTTGGTACTTTGGAAAATCCTTTGTGGCCCCCATTCCTTGTTGCCTCTGAGACCTTTTGGCTGCCCTGCTGAGAAAAGGCAGTGGGCATCCATGGCACATATATTTTATAGCAACTACTACTGGACTGTCTCTGCATGTTGGCAGAGAAGAGCTCCCCTCTAAGTGCTTCAGATAAGCTCCTTTTCAACTGGACAAAGGCTCTGCAGCTGCCAGTTGGGAGCTGTTTCTGTTCAGGCTGCCAGTTAGTGATAATCTTCTCAGCTTGCACCCACCTGTAATCCAACATGGCAGTTGGCATGCCCTCCAGTGACACTGTAGCTCCACCCAAGGCAGGAGCTGCATCTCTCCTTACTTTCTCCCCATGGTCTAGTATAGCTCCTGATCCATAGAAGGTGCTAGAAAATGTTTGTGAAATTGAATCCAGCTTTCTAAAATGCCAGTTGAAGAATGTTGCTTGAAGCCCCAGTGCCCAAGTTATGCTCAGGCATTAGCCCTGTATTAGTGTCCTGTGGCTGCTATAACAAATGGCTACACGTGCAATGACTGAAAGCAACACACATCAATTATTGCACAATTCCAGTAGTCAGAAACCCAAATTTGGTCTCACTGGGCCAAAATCAAGGCACTTGTAGCTTGCATTCTTTAGTAAGGCTCTAGGGCAGGATCCATTTCCTGCCTTTTCCAGCTTTTAGAAGCCTCCCTTGTTCCTTGGCTCACGGCCCCTTCCTTGCTTCCTAAAGCCAGCAGTGCAGCATCTTCAAATTTAACTCTGCTAATGGCCACTTCTCTCATGCTACTCCTCCTACCCCTGTCTCACTAGGACATTTGTGATTACACTGGATCCCTGGACAGAATATTCATCCCAGCCTGAAATCCTTAACCTTATCCCATGTGCAAAGTCTCTTTTGAAATGTAAGCTAACAGTCACACATTTAAGGTAATAGAATGATACCTAATACCCTAATTAATTAGGTGTCACCAGGGGTCATAATTATCTCTACCATAGTCTCAAACCTTTAGCCCAGCTGCAGCACCTCAAACCTACAAACATGCACTTCCCATCCTGTCTGTCCATGTCCACACCCTCCTCTCCTGTCCGGCATGTTCCTCCTTGGTCCTGTCCATGCCTTGCACTTTCTACCTTGTTCCTAGAATTCTCATGGCCACAAACTCAGTATCTCCCATCTGATTCCTCCTTCAAGGACCCACTGAAAAGTCATGTTTACCAGGAAGCCATTTCAGACCCTCAGATGAGAGTGGCCTCTCTCCTCAGTGCCACATACAGCCAGTGGCTCTGATAGGTAGCACTGCTTGGGTGCAAAGCCTGCTCTATCACTTCCTGCCTGTGTGATCAACCTTAGGCCAGTTAATGTCTGTGTATTAGGTCCTCATCTGAATAATTAATAATAATAATATTATTAGTGGTTTGATTAAGTTACATGAGCATTAAATGAGAGAATGTGCATAAAATGCTTTAGTACTAAGCCTCATATTCAATAAAAGCTTAATTTAAAAATGCTAATATTTCCATCACTGTTGGTGTCAATGGCTCACTTCCTAGCTGGCTGTAACTCCTTACAATTAGGCCCCCAAAGTGTCTACCAATGCAATCACAAGTGCTCGTTAATTTGTACTGGAGAATAGAGGGGTGGAGAGATGGATTATGGTCACATTTACTTACATTCATGGAACTGAGTGGGATCAGAGCATGCAACCAGTAGGGACACCCCCACCCCCCACCCCACCTCCCACTCCCACTCCACTCCTCACCTCCCACCCCCCACCCCACTCCCCACCTCCCATCCCCATGGCACCAAGCAATTTAACTGACAATGGCAGAGGGAAATCTCCATGGAACATACAAGGAAGTCAGAGAATGTAGCGTATCTGGTCTCCAGAGGAGCTGAGGGAAGTCGGAGAGGGAGGAGGCAATGGGGCATCTGCTCTTTCTACCTGACCCCATGCCTCAAAGGTGGCAGTTAGAGGACCTATGGTGTCCCTTCACATCACCTTCTTCAGCTTTCTGAAGCCCTGCAGTGAGACTCCTCTTTATAAATGGTAAAGTCCTAAGAGAAACCGGTTATAGATGCTGAAAAGGTCCCTGGGAATGAGGTGACTTGTGCCCTTGGGGTCCTCAGAAAGGGTTAATCAATACTGACCCCACCTGTTCTCAAGTAGCCAGTTTGGGTGGTTCTTCTCCCCTGCGGGGCTTTTGCTTTGCTTTCTTGGCGACAGGGGAAAAGCTTCTCTGCATTTTGCCTCTGAGAAACCCCCACAAAGAATGAAGCCCCCTGCTAGACATGGTGGTGCACACCTGTAATTCCAGGGATTGGGGAGCCTATGACAGGAGGATTGCAAGTTCAAAGCCAGCCCTAGCAATTTTGCAAGACTATCCAAAAAAAAAAAAAAAATTTTTAAGGGTTAGGGATATAGCTCAGTGGCAGAACAACCTAAGATTTAACCCCTAGTACCAAAAAAAAAAAAAAAAAAAAAATGCACTCCCAAAGTCCTATCAGGCAAGAGTGGTCTATTGGAGCAGCTAATTACTTTTAGATTCTCAGGTGATAATTCATTCAGCTTTGACCCTGTACTGTGAGTTCCACTGGGCCCCTCAAGAGCAAGCAGAGAAGGCTTGTGCTCTGGTCAGTGCCACCATCTCACTTGCTCCCTAGCTGCTGGCCACAGAGCCCTCCTCTGAGCCTCCACAGCACACCATAGCTTAGGAGGTCTTGGCACAGTGGCCAGAGGTGGGGAGATGGGGACCTGGGCCAGAGGTCAGCCTTCCTGGGTCCTAGTTTCACATCTGTAACTGGCTTGCTGTGGGACCTCCGCATGCCAACCCCTCTCGGTGTCCCCATCTATACTATAGGGGTTATAATAATGCCTCCTGGCAGGTCTGTTGTGGGCACACATTAAGTCTTAGACATGAGTGCCTGGCACAGTGGCTATAGGTAAGTTGGCACTGGTGTGACACCCCTCCCTCCTTGTTTTGGAAGTCCAGAAAATAGGCAGTCACCCTGAGGGTGAAATTCTCTGGGAACTTCCTTTCTTTGTCCTCTGGACATGAAGGAGCAGGAGGTAGAAGAAGCAAGGGTCAGCTAGAACCTGAGAGCACTTGGATCCACCAAAGATGCCCCCCTGCTTGCACACCCCCCTGAGCCTGATCTGAGAAGTTTGTCATTAAATAGGACATGGAGTTAAAGCAGGGGAGCAAATTCTCCATGCTTAGGTGAGCAGCTCCCAGGTAGATGCACTGCTCTGCCCCAACCAGCCTTGGCCTTGGCTCCTGGCTCTCTGGGCCTTTCAGGACTCCTGAACCTTAGTGTCCCCCCCCTTCCCCACCACCACTCACATTCATTCCCAGCCACACCCACCAGGCTAGACAGAGACTGGAGAGGTCCCCAGACTCACAGCAGACAGATCACTTCTGGGATCATTGATGTTGGGTCTGTGCCAGAGGAAGGTATTCCCAGGCCAGCTCTTAGGCTAAGAGAGAAAGACTTGTGTACCCCCTCCCCACCCACACACTCCTCTCTCTCTCTCCAATGCCACAAGCCCAGTCAAGGGGTGCAGCCTGGGGAAGCACCCTCAGTCCCAAGGCTCTGTCACTATGCCCTGGGAAAAGTCATCCAAGCCTCCATTCTGTTCTTGATGACCTGCCTCTGTCCCAGTGCCCAGATTTTTCTTGGGCACCAGGGTGCTAAAAACAACAAATGCCAACCCTATTTTTTTTTTTCTTTTTTGCTCCAGGAGGTCTCACTATGCTGCTCAAGCTGGCTTTGAACTGGGCTTAATCAATCCTCTCGTTTCAGCATACTGAGTAGCTGGGACGACCGGCACACGCACTACATCGCCTGGCAACACTAACTTTTATTGAAAGTTTACACATGGCTTTAAGTGCTTTCTGTGTATTTAACTCCCTATGACCCCATAGAATAGGAATTATTATGACTCCATTTTACAAGCAACTAGCTTATCTTGGATTCCCTAGAAAACAATACCCAAGGCAAAGTTCATGTCCTAAGCCTTTCTGGAGAGTACAATTCTAGGGCACAGAGTGAGGGGAAAAGGAGAATGAGGCAGAAAAGAAAGGAAAGCAAATAGAAGGTAGTGAGTGACTTTCAGAGCCATTCACCACTGCACAGAAAACAGAGTCCTTTTCTATGCCATGCAGGACCTCTGGACAGGTCCTGTGCTCTGACTGTGTGCTGCTGAGGGGAGAAAGGGAGGGAATTTACTGTTGTCTCTCTCCCATCTCTGTGTCTCCACAGCAGGGACCAATGCAGAGTGAGCTATGAGCAGAACTAGGAAGGAGAGCAGCGGGGGTGGGAGGGGTGGGAGTCTGTTCAGGTGGCAGACAACCCCTCACCTCCCTCATCTCAGCTTGCTTGAGTCATTTAATCTTCCTTTTCACTGAAGCTGGTTTCAGTTAGGGTTTCTGCCCCTTGGAATTGGGAGTTCCCATTTTACAGATTAAAAAAATGAGGCTCAGGAAGATGAAGTGACTTAGCCTGAATCTAAAACCTAGTGAGCTCAGCTCTGCTCTGAACTGTCAAGATCCTGAGGACAGACTTCAGTGGGCCCAGTCTGCAGAGGGTGGTTAGGTATGTGGGCCTTGCTTCCTCCCATCTCGCTGCTCTTTCCTCCTCCAAGGCTTGATCCTCAGTGGTTGGTGGTAATCCCAGATCTGTCCCCACTGGCCAGAATCTCACAACCCAAGTTTCTCTGTCCCTGCACAGGGAAGTTCTGCTCTGTTGAAAGAGCTAAGATCCTAGGAGAGGTCTTGGAGCTCCCCCAACTGCTGGGTTCACCTGGAGCTGGAAGAGACTTGGCTTCCTATCCTAGGACCCGAACCCCACCCAATCCATGTAGACAGGGCCAAGAGGACTAGAATGCAGCTGGGATCCGCGGTGCCCTCGGAACTCAGGGGCCTCACAGATGGGCCCAGAGAGCCAAGGTCCAGGGTGCAGTGCGGAGGCCCACCGAGGCATCCTGGGGGCAGCGAAAGCAGGAAGGCAGTTTCTGAGGTGCAGGCCAGGTGGCAGTAGAATGCCGAATTCTCGGGCAATGGCTGGGTGGAGGCACTGGGCCAGCAGGGGTCAGCAAAGGCCAGTAGTTCTCCTGCTCCTCCTGGTCGCCATGGTAATACATGCGCAGAACAAAAAAGTTACCCAGAACTGATGCTGGAAATCCACAGCAGTGCTCCTCCTGCCCAAGCTCCAGAGGCACCTTGACGAGAACAACAAACCCCAGTGCTGTCGAAAGCTGCAGGGTTCCACGGGTTTGAGGCATATGCTTCTCTGCTAGGTCCTGGTTTACCCACTGAAATGGACACTTGCCTACCATTTAGCTCATGGCACTTGGCTGACTCCCTGTCTTCCTTCTCCAGTGATTGATTATTACACATTTTTGGTTCTGTCATAGCTTCTGACCTCTAAACATGAGTCCCCTGCACCATGAGGACTTGAGCAATTCCACTCCCTTCTTCTTCCCACCCTTTCTCAGCAGTTCCTTTATTTTGAATTGTCAAAATTAATAACATTTACATTCTTTATTTTAAAGATTTTTTTATTTGTATGTACTGGGGATTGAACCCGGGGCCCTTTACCACAGAACCACATCTGTAGTCCACCCACCCCACCCCACTTTTGAGACAAGGTCTCACTCAATTACTTAGGTTGACCTCAAACTTGGGATCCTCCTGCCTCAGCCTCCTGAGTCACTGGGATTACAGGCAAGTGCCACGGCATCCAGCCATTCTTTACTTTAGGGAAAACAAAAAGGTTTTTGACTAATTAAAACAAAAATTTTAAGTTTTCGGAGCTCTTTCTGTAGAAGATTCCATAAGTGTCCTATTATACAATATTATCCATCAAGAAGCATTTAATAAATGACCTCATGTTAATTTCATTACATTAAGAAGTGTGTATGTATATATTCTATTTATTATTTCACAGATAAAATTGCCTGGGATAACTCTAGAGTCCATTTTTAAATTTTAAAAATGAATTGAGGTGAGTCAGGCACAGTAACTCATGCCTGTAATCCCAGAGAGTAGAAAAGCTGAGGCAGGAGGATCACAAGTTCAAGGCCAGCCTCAGTAACTTAGTGAGACCCTGTCTCAAAGTAAGAAATAAAAAGGGTTGGGGATGTAGCTCAGTAATAAAGTATCCCCTGGGTTCAGTCCCTAGCAGACAAAAAAAAAATTGAGATGAATAAGAATATTAAATGATGTACCTGTCAGGATACAGCAAAACTCATGAAGGTGCTTAAGAATTTGATTGGGAAACAGTGATCTTGAGTCTTAAAGTTGAAAACCAGTGAGCACAGCAATCTTCTGACAGTATCATCCAATGCAGAGCAGAGCAGACATTGGCAACATTTCCTTCTTGTGCAAGAAACAATGTAACAAATGGTGCTGGGAAAACTGGTTCTCCAGATGCAGGAGAATGAGATCAGACCCTTATCTCTCACCCTGCACAAAATCAACTCAAAGTGAATCAAAGACCTAGGACTCAGACCATAAATTATGCAGCTCCTAGAAGAAAATGTAGGGTCAACACTTCAACACATAAGCACAGGCAATGACTTCCTCAATAAGAGCCCTAGAGCTCAGAAAATAATGCCAAGAGTTCATAAATGATAGCATAAAATTAAAAAGCTTCTGACAGCAAAGGAAACAAGAATGTGGAAAGAGAACTTACAAAATGGTAGAAAATCTTTGCTAGCTGCTCTTTTGACAGAGGATTAATTTCTAAACAATATTAAGAACCAAAAAAAAAAAAAAAATTAACACCAAACCCCCGCCACAAATAACTCAATTAGTAAATGGCAAATGAATTAAACAGATACTTCTCAAAAGAAGAAATACAAATAGCCAGCAAATGTATGAAAAAAGTGTTCATACATTTAGAGAAATGCAAATCAAAATTAAAACTGAGGTTTCATCTCACACCAGTCAGAATGGCAGTCATCAAGAATACAAATAATAATAAATGCTGGAGAAGATATGGAGAAAAAAGAATACTTTTACACTGTTGGTGAAATTGAAAATTAGTATAACCATTATGAAAATCAGTATGGAGTTTCCTCAAAAGACTAGTCAGGAAACTACCATATGACCCAGCTATCCCACTCATTCGTATGTTTCCTAAAGAATTAAAGTCCCCATAGTACAGTGATACATGCACCCCCAGGTTTATAACAGAGCAATTCACCATAGCCAAACTATGGAACCAGCCTAGGTGTCCATCAACAGATGAACAAATAAAGAAAATGTGGTATATATGCACCATGGAGTTTTATTCAGCCCTAAAGAAAAATAAAATTATTTCATTTGCAGGAAAACAGATGCAACTTGAGAACATTGTGTTAAGTGAAATAAGTCAAACTCAGAAGGTCAAGGGTTGTAAGTTTTCTCTTATATGTGGAAACTAGAGGGGAAAAAGGAAAAGAAAGTTGGGTGCAGGTGTTGCATGAAAATTAAAGGGAGATCAGTAGACTAGAGGAAAGAGACCAGAGATGGGAGGAGGGGAGTGGTGGGGGTGGAGGGCTGGGGAGGGATACTGACCAAATTATATTGTCATATTGTGCATATGTACAAATATGTAACAACAAATTCCATCATTAAGTACAACTATAATGCACCAATAAAACGACCACCACCACCACAACAACAAAAATAACAAAAACAAAAAAACAGAAAAATGAAGAAGAGAAAACAATGTGTCTTTCATGGAAGACAGGTGGATTCAATTGCCTTACAATTGATTGTTGTTTATAATCACGCCACAGTCACACCTATATCATGACTTATTTTTGAAGTCTTTTTCTCACAACCTTTTTTACGCTTACTAACTAAAAGCCATCACCTCAGGTTGAGGCATCATCTCAGTCATACTGTATATTTCATGCGCTCCCCTTTTAGTTGGAAACACTCCAAAAATGTTTCTTTTCTTTTTTACAGTGCTGGGGATTCAACCCAGGGCCTTGAACATGATAGGCAAGTGCTCTGTCACTGAGCTGCATCCCCAACCCAGAAATTGTTTCTACAAGGATACACTTATTGTGCCACACTGGCAGGGCTCTGCGGCTCACCACTTTTACACCTGGGTTACAGGTCCTTCATTTGACAAATATTTATTGAGAGACTCTTCTGTACTAGGTGCTGCTTTGGAATCAGTGCCCTCCACCCCCATCCACTGAGGATCCATCCAAGACCTTCAGCTGGGGCCTAAAACTTTGGAACCCTATATAGACTATGTTTTTTCCTATGCATATGTACCTACAATAAAGTTTGATTTATAAATTAGGCACCAGGTTGGGGATGTGGCTCAAGCGGTAGCGTGCTCGCCTGGCATGTGCGGGGCACTGGGTTTGATCATCAGCATCACATAAAAATAAAATAAAGATGTTGTGTCCACTGAAAATTAAAAAATAAATATTAAAAAATTCTCTCTCTCTAAAAAATAAATAAATAAATAAATAAGGCACCATAAGAAATGAACAACCACTAATAATGAAATAGAACAATTATACTAATATAGCACAGTAAAAGTTATGAGAGTTTGGTTTCTCTTTCAAAATATCTTACAGCACCATACTCCCCTTGTGACGCTGTGAGACAACAGTGTCTACGGGGTGAGATGAGGTGGGGTGGGTGACAAAGGCTCTGTGACATGGCATCAGGCTGCCAGGCTGCCACTGATCTTCTCCATGGATCCTCAGTAAGCCGCTCTGAGTGGTGTAATGAAATCCTGTCATCCCTCTCCCTCTGCCCGAGAGGTGAATCATCTCTTTGTCCAGCATATCTGTACTGTATCCACTATTTGCCTGTTTGTCACTTAGCCATCTCAGTCATCAGATTAATTGCTATGGCATCTCAGTGCTTATGTTCAAGTAACCCTCAGAGCAGAGCACAATTTCAAACACATGAATTGTTTGTTTCTGAAATTTCCCATTTAATATTTTTGGACCATGGTTGACTGTGGGTAACTAAAACTGGGGAAAGGGAAATCTAAGATAAGGGGGGACGATTGAAGATAGAGAGCAAAAGAGACAGAAATCCCTGCCTTCAAGGAGCATGTGCTCTAGGACAGATAAATGACAAAACATACAGCATATTAGAATGAGATGATGAGAACAGGAATGGAGAAAAATAAAGAGAAAGTGGTAGGAGAGCTAGGTGGTATGGTTCTTAGACTGGTCAGGGAAGGTGACATTTAGGTAAAGACTGAAGGAAATGAAGGAGTGAGTCTGCAGATATGTGGGGAAGTGTGCCCTAGGTAAAGGGGGCCACCAAAAGAAAGGCCCAGAGGCAGGACTGTACCTGTGAGTTTGAGGAGCAGCAAGGATGTAGTGTAGCTGCAGGGGGGCCACTTTGGAGGGGCTGAAGGTGGGGCCAGATTGCAGAAGGCAGTAGCCAAGCAAGGACTTCAGCTGTTATTCAGAGAAGGCAAACTTCTGGAAGCTTCTGGCAGAGGAACAGTGTGATATCAGACCTGAATTCTAAAAGGTCCTTTCTGGCCTCATCCCTGCAAAAGGGTCCAGGGTCCCAGTCTGTTCTGGTGGTTCACACAGGCCCAGGACTATGAAAGCCAGTCTTTCGTGGCTGAAGGTGGGCAGGGACTCAACCCTCAGCATACACTGTACTCTGAGCTGATCCTTTCCTGGCTTTTCAAGGACTTCTCATTTCCCTTTACCCTATGTGGCTCATTTTCCACTTCAATTCACACCCCACCCTCCCTCTCCTATCTCAAGCCCCATCTTAACTAATCCTCATCTAACGGTTGGAAGAAAATCAGGCTTGGCATGCCCATTTGTCACCAGAGTCCTCTGGTCCTGACTAAAGGAGAGCCAACAAGTCAGGTCCAACCACTTGCCCCAAAAAACAAACAGGAAAGGTAATAGTGAAGATCATGGAAGGAACTTTAATCAGTGCAGCGGCACCAGGAAGACAACAGGACCCTTGTCCTTACCCTGTCTTTGAGGGGTTGGTAATGACTTTGAGGTTTTATTGAAAGGAAATCTAAGATAAGGAAGGAAGAAGGCAAGGGATGGAGGCTTTGCACACCTGGCGAAGGAGGTGATCTTGATCAGGTGTGGTCTGTCCACTAGCTCAGAATAGTCAGTTGGGGGGACCTTGTCTCCAATAAGAAAGTTGCTCCTGGCCAAAAGTGTTGCTATTGCCTGGGGGTAGCTTCAATTGTCACAAGATATTTATCTATCAGACCTTATTCTGGAATCCAGGGTGCCTCAGAACAAAGCAGATGGATATAAAAGGAAGGCAAAAGTGCCAAATCTTTAATCCTACTTTTAGCTACCCACCGGACATTTCCAGGCAAAAGTGGAGTCTAAGTCCCTGTTATACATTTGCTTCACCCCAAGTTAGGCCAGCTATTTCTGGTCATAATTTTTTCTGCTTTGGTGTGGAGTAGAGAGGACTTAGGACTCCTCGGAGTGCCAATGGGAAGGAAGGAGGCAGAGAGGGTGGCTGAAAACCACATGTGACAATGCTACAGAGAGCCCATCCCAGCAGATGGCTCAGTCCAGACACCTTCCCAATCTTCTGTTCAGTGTTCACCCACAACTTCAGCCCACCCTCACAATGACAAACCTCAGGTTCAGAAAGGTAGGGTCCCTTGCCCAAGATCATTCCATTCATAAACCAAAGAGGTAGGAGGTGAACTCAGGTCTGTGGGAATCTGTAGGAGGGACACTTATGTCCTGCTCAAAGCCAGAGTGGGCTGGGAGAAGACAGAAGCTGCAGTTATGAGGACAAGGCCAATCAGCCAGCAGGGAAGGAGCAAGAGGAACCCCCACCCCCAACCTCTCCTTCTAGCCACCCTCTGCTCTCCTGCTGCCACCCCACATTGGCCTAACTCAGCCAGAAGCCCGAGGCCTGTTTTCTGATGAGGAGACCCTCATATGGGTCTGCTCCAGGGGCAGAGCCAGAGGAGAGGGTGTGAGGGACTCGGGGCCAACAGAAAAACCAGCAAGTTATTTATATTTACCTTCCAAAAAGAAATTCACCATCTTTAAAGTCAGCTAAACCAGACTCCCCCATTCCCTATCATTTTTGGCACCATGACCCAGCATTGACCTTTTGTTGAGATAGATGCACCCTTTGTCCTGGTCCCCGGGTGACTGCTGAGAATCTTGTTCCCAAGCCTCTATTGCCACTGTGCCAATTCTCTCCTCAACTACCTGTCTTCTGTGGCCTTACTGGGCACTCTGTGGCCTTGTCACTCTCTTGGGTGATCTAGGGTCCTCACTACCCTCAGATCACACGGACCTTGAAGATCTACCCAAGGGAGGTCTTCTCCAGAGCTGCTTGGGTCTTTCTGCCCTTTCAACTTTCCCCTTGCCAGTTCCCAGGATCTGTAGGAATCTGAGGGTTGCAGGCAGAAGAACTTGTTCTGCCTTATCACATAGCTTCCCTGGCTTTCATCTTGACCAAGGCTTCTGAAAAGCCAGGAATTCAACATCTTCTTCCCTCTGATTCAGCTGCCTCTCACATGGTGGCACACTGGCCTATCACTCATCTTGATGGTCCTCTTGGTATAACCATGGCTCATGGGCAAATCTCTCTCCATCATCTCCTCCTGTCCAGTTGGAACTGGGAGTCACTTTGGCCAGATTCCAGGCCTCCACCCTTGTGACCCAAACAGTTTAAAAGGAGGCCCAGAGAGGGCCAGGGACCTTCCCAAGGTTGTAGGGAAGGTGTAGTGGTCTATGCAAGACTCAGGTCTCAAATCAGACCCCAGGCCTCCTGTGCAGCCCACCTCTCCCAGCCCCTGAGCTGGAGGCTGGGCACCCAAGGAGGGCCCCTAGCTCCTGCTCTCTAGGAGCCCAGACTTGGGGGAGGCAGCATTCGGGGGTCTGAGGTCTGTACCCTGAATTTGCTCAGACACAGTCCAGCTTTTTCTCAATCACTTGCCTTCCCCTGTTAAGACAGCACACTGTAACCCAGCTAGACTCACTGACCCTCTTGGGGATATCTTAGAGGAATCCCCATGGACATTTCTTGTACACAGTTTGAATTGTGTGTCCCCAAAATTCACATCCACCCAAAACCTCAGAATATAACCTAAGTTAGAAATAGGGTCTTTGCAGATGAAAGTAGTCAAGATGGGGTCACGCGGGATGGTGTCCCCTTGTCCAAGGACTGGTGTCCTCACAAGAAAAGAAAACAGAGACCTAGACCCACATAGGGAAGACAGACGTGTAAAGAGAGAGGCAGAGACTGGAGTGATGCCTCTATAAGCCAAGGAAGACCACGGGTTGCTAGGGGCCACCAGAAGTTAGGAGAAGCAAGGAAAGAATCTTCTCTAGAGCTTTGCGGGAAGTCTGGCCCTGCTCACCCTGCTCACATTTTCTTCTCTTTTTCTTTCTTCCTTTCTTTTCTTTTCTTTCTTTTTTTTTTTTTTTTTTTGTACCAGAGATTGAACCAAGGGGTATTTACCCACGGGGCTATATCCCCACCCCTTTTTTATATTTTACTAAGAGACAGGGTCTTGCTGAGTTATTCAGGGCCTCACTAACTTGCTGAGGCTGGCTTTGAATTCACAACCCTCCTGCCTCACCCTCTTGAGTTGCTGGGAATATAGGTGTGAGCCACCACACCTGGGCTTCTGCTCACATTTTGATTTCAGGCTTATGGTCTCTGGAACTGTAAGAGAATACATTTTGGTGGTGTTAAGCCATCGTATTTGGTATGGCAGACATAGGAACTGATGCGCAGTTAATCTTAGAGGGGAGATTTCTGGTATTCAGAGAAAGCCCCTGCCCTACATGAATTTCTCGCATGTATTTATGGCTGCCTAAAACCCTGCTGTTAGCATTCCCCCTTCTCTTAGCTGAAGAGGCAGAACCATGTTTGTATTCAGGTGTCACTGGGTGGTCACACCCTGGGGTCTCTTCTCTCCTGTCCGCTTTAGTGCAAATGCTTCTGTGAACTCCATGACAGCCCTCGGTGTTGGTGATGTCACTTTCCTCCCTCAATCTGGGCTCCCAGAGAGCCGGAGCTATGGGCCCTCCTTGGGTGTCCAGCCTCCAGCTCAGGGGCTGGGAGAGGTGGGCTGAGAAGCAACCCCCCCCCCCAGGGGTATACTGGGCTCCCAGGAAGCTGAGGTGGCAGTGTGGGCACCAGGGTACACAGACACCCCAGGGTCAGTGTCTGGTTTTGTTCTGAGAACCCTTTGCTCCAAAGTGGCCCTTTTAAAGCCAGTGAGAAGGTTTTCTGGGGGTGCCCAGAAGCCCAGAGCCCATTGGCCAGACCTCCTGGGAGAACCGGGGCAGATTTGCATCAAAAAGAACACTGGCTTCATTGAAATTCTCCTCATCCTGAGTGAAACAAAACCACCAAGAAAAAGAAAGTTTTAGTCCTGAACAACTTTGCTGTTGAGGAGCATTCTGAGCTTCTAAAAATAGAGAGGAAATGGGCCCCTTTGGGTGACTCCAGGCCCCGCCTCCTCCGCCCCCTGCCCGCCTCCACTGCCCACTCAAGGCCAACCTCCCTGTCGTGGGAGACCCAGTTCTCTTCAGCAGATGCCTGCAGCAGATGCCACAGAATTCTGGAGCCGGACATAGCTGCATCCTTAAGGACCCCAGCATGCCGGATAGCGGAGAGATCACACAGGAGAGCCTGCAAGGCATGAGTGTGAGGACCACCCAGGACAATTTGGGAACCAGGTAAGTTGGTGGTTGGGTCTCAGTGGACCAAGACTATGGGGCCAAGTTCTAGATTCTATGCTGCTGTGTGATCCTGGGCAAACCACTTCTCTCTCTGAGCCTCAGATTCTTCACTTGGGAAAGAATGAAAGGAAGGGTCTCGATGATGGGTGTCTAGGATGGAGTAAGCACTGGATGCAGACTCTTGTCATTTGGAGCACTATTTAGTGTGTCTGCTCCCCTAGTGGCCAAGAGCGGTTCAACTGAGGAATGAATCACATCCCAGGGGTGTGAGCTGGGGGCTACAGTTACATGAAGAAAGAATTTTTAGTCAATAAAAATGTCTCCCTGTCTTCTTAGGGGAGCTTTGGCATGTGGGGTCAGTGAGGGAGAAGTTGTTCAGGGAGGAGCCAGAGGTTTCCACTCCAGTGTGCTGTGTGACCTTGGCAAGTCCCTGAGCCTCTCTAGGCTGCGATTTCACTATCGGTACTTAAGTGCGGTGGCTGAAGTTTCCCTGAAGTTTTCCCTTCCAAGTTGTATGTCCTACTAGTCTGCAATGCCAAGGAAGTGGATTCACTTTGTCAGGCCTTCGCCAATGCCCACTCTGGCCCATGCCCTGTCAATCGCAGGAGTGGGGGATCCTGAGAAGATAGGACATAGTCCCAGCCCCAGGACTCTCCAACCCAGCAGTAGGGAGAAAGGAATTCCAGGGCCACACAGATCTGAGACCTGTGTCTAGGGGAGGAGGGTGAGAAGTCTCTATCTGGGGGTGCTTGAGATACGCCTTGAGTGGCCAAGAGGACCTGGGCTATCAGAGAAGAGATAAAGAGCAGCAGGCAGGAGAACACCACAGCAATGGAAGACCGGGAGGTTGGAGATGGGAGAGCGATGGGTGGCTGGAGGGTAGAACAGAGCAAGCGCCAGGATCTGAGTTCTCGGTGGTAATGGGGAGAAACTACTACCAGTGTTTGAGCTACAAGAATATGGTCTCTGTTCTCAGGGGGTACGAGAAAGACGGGTGGGTAGAAAGGGAGTGAAAGTTGACGCGTCATCAGAAACAGGTCCTAGCAAGGGCAGGCAGCCTGGGTCTCTGGACAACCTCCCCAAGCCAGCGAGGACTCCTGTCTCCTAGAGGAGAGACACCTGCAAGACCTCCAAGAGCCCAGGACCAGCCCTTCCCTGGACATGGACCAGTTGCACAGAGAGGCAAGAGCCCCTGGAGGAAAGCTGACTTCCTCAGCCAGGGGTGGCTGAATCTCTCTGGGCACTGATTGTCTTCCACATCCTTCTCCCTCGGGTCATGGGCTCAGAGAGAGCCTGGCTTACCCACCCCACCCGATGCTCCCACGCATGCTTCAAAATCTCAGTCCTTGAATATAACAAGGCCGCTTTCTCTTTTCAAGGTTCCCTGAAGAAGGAACCTTGAGAACGAGGGGCCACAGGGAGGTCAGGAACACAGTGTTTTTTGTTTGATTTGGTACCTGGGATTGAGCCCAGGGGAGCTTAACTACTGAGCCACATTCCCAACCCTTTTTGTTTTTTATTTTGAGATAGGGTTTCACTAAGTTGCTCAGAGCCTTGCTAAATTGCTGAGGCTGGCTTTGAACTTGCAATCGTCCTGCCTGGGCTGCCTGAGCTGCTGGGATTACAGGATTGCTCCATTGCGCCCAGCTCTTTGAGTGGTTTTTGAGGCTCATGTGCAGAAGAGCGGCACCTGATAAGGGCCGGCCCCTGATCAGGGGAAGGCCAAGCACATGGGCTCCCAGAGGTCTAGGACTATTTTGCAAATCCCACTAAAGGAACGTGGACAACCCTGGGACAGAGCCTAGCCTGGGGCAGGAAGGACTCCCTTAAGTTAGGGTAAATAGATTCAGGACCCAGTGAGGGAAGAGAAGGGCTAAAGAGCCCAGGTTGGAATATGAATTCCACTACTTTCTGACTGAGTGACTTTGGGTACATTGCTGAACCCTTTTGAGCCTTAATATCACCTTCTGCAAATGCAAGTAAAAGGCCCGACCTCCATGACAGGAGGAAAGGTTGAATGGATTGTATCCACTAGCGAATATTAAAGTGCTTCCAAAAACTTGTTACAGGCCTGGTAACCCCTGGAGCACCTCCCAGCTCTCTTAGCAGAAGGCTAGAAGGCACATACCTTGGTTCCAGTCCAGTTCTGCTCCTGACCTGGGCAAGACACCCTCCTGACCTACTCTGTGACCCTGGGCAAGACACCCTCTCTAAGCCTTAGTTCCTCCACCTGTTAGTCAATGGGGCAGATAAACTTGCTCTGCCAGCCCTGCAGAGTTACTGCAAGGAAAGGACATTGAACCCTCGCTAAGCATCACTCTAAGGTCAGAGGCACTTGCTGCTGCAGCTGCTGTGATACTTTCGCTTCCTCTGCCCCTGCAGGCCAAGTGTAGCAGCAAGGCTCCATCCCAGGCCTGCCTATATGTAGCTAGAGTCAGCTGCATCTGGGGAAAGGTGAGCCTGCATCCTCCAACAGCCTGAGAGGGACTTAGCTCCCCATTCCTTCCCCAGCACTTCAGAGCAGGAGGCTGGAGGTAGAGAAGGGAGTCTAGGAGCCAGAGGAGGATCTCTACCTTGGCCTGACCCATGTGAATTTCCTTTTGTGCCATCCCAGTTGCAGGGCTGGGAATGAGAGGGGCTCTAGAGAGAGGCAGCCAGGCCAGAGCCAGGAGAGGCAGTACCTGCTGGGCCCCAGCTGAACCCATCTGGCACAGCTCAATCTGTGTTCTGTGCTCTTTGAGGCCTACCCATCAGGGACACTTGTTGACCTGGCCTTGAGTCTTGGGCCTGTTAAGTCCTCTGTACTGAGCCTGGAGAAGCACAAGATGGAGGAAAGTCTTTGAAGGAAACTGAGAAGAGGACAGTACATCCAGGGTTTGAAAGATTTTGGATGCCCAGAATGGCAGGCAGGGGGCACTGTGCTGGCTGAAGCTGTGCTATGGAGTAGTCACAGGTGATCACCAGACCAGAGAGGTTGGGTCTCTCTAGTCCTGGGTCTAGAGATGCTAGTGTGGCCAGGCTAGGGGCAGCGAGGCATGAGGACAGCCGGGGCCTGATGAAGAAGCTCAGAGAAGGAGTGGAAGTAGTAGAAGCCTGGGAGAGCCTGGTCTGGGGGGCTCATAGTGGTGAGTGCAGGCTAGACTTGGGGTGGGCTGGAGGCTGGAGGCCAGGAGATGGGAGCCCCAGGGTCTTTCCTGGCTCAGGAAAGGATGACAGGCTCTGAACTGACCTACTCACCAGGGCTGCCTGCTGCCTGTCCCAACCTGCCTGCTAAAGACCGAGAGCTCAGAATGTGGGACACTCACAGGAGGCTGCTGCAAGCCCAGCGAGCAAGCCCTTCTCACTGGCGAAACCCTCCAAGGACGACAGAGTGAGCTCCCAGTCTCAGGAGTGTGCTAGCCCAGGAGGAACAAGCATAATGAAAATGTACCCAAAAGGATATAGCTACTCCGACGGAACATGGAATACCAGGACCTTCTAGTTCTGGAATTCTTTCCCACTCCCACAGCCCGTTTTCCCACGTTATATGAACATGATTGGCTTTTTTTCTTCAGTATTTATTATCTTTATTGTTTTCGGTTTTCCTAAGAATGATACATTCATGTATTCAAAATTACTTATTGTTGAATAGGCAGGTACTGTGCTAAGCACTGGTGAATATCATAGAACATCAAGCAAATTCCTGCCATGAAGGGTTTTCAGACTTGCAGAGAAGACAGACATTAACAAATAATTATACAGCTATCTGTTTAACTTTAATTGTGATAGGCACCATGAAGGATTAAAAATATGTGGAGAAAATGTAATCGATATTACTGCATTATACAAGTAAAATGGTTAAAATGACAACTATTATGATATATGTATATATATTACAATAAAAAATTTTTTAAATGTTGGAATTTTAAAAAAATTATGGATGGAATCTAACAGAGATCTGACTTAGTCTTGGGAGTTAAAGAAGACTTCCCTAAGAAGGCAACATTTAAACTGAGACCTGAAAGATACATAGGTACTGGGGGCGGGGGGAGTTTCGTAGGGAGAAAAAAAGCCCATCATGTATAAAGGCTCTGAGGTGGGAAGGAGCTTGTAGTATCTAAGAAACTAAAAGGCCATTCTAGCAAGGTGTGGTGACACATGTCTGTAATCCCAGGAACTTGGGACACTGAGGCAGGAGGATTGCAAATTTGAGGCCAGGCTGAGCAACTTAGTGAGACTCTTTCTGAAAATAAAAAATAAAAAGGGCTGGGGATGTAGCTCAGAGGTAGAATGTCCCTGGGTTCAATCGAAAGGAAGGAAGGAAGGAAGGAAGGAAGGAAGGAAGGAAGGTGGCCACAGGACAGATTTGGAACTGTATTATAAGAGCGACAGGAAGGTGAGTTGCTGGGGTCAAGAGCACCAGAATAAAGAGCTGGGCAAAACCGGAAGTCAGAGTTCCTGGGGCAAACTAGCCTGGGTCCCAGACATCTGAATAGATCTGGATGTCTTAAGGATACACACCAACCCAGGCTGGCTACAGGTCCTTATAGGGCTGCCCGTTTGTTGCCCAGGGGCAGCAAAACCCAAGTTTGCCTGGAGTCAGGATGCTGAACCTAAGCACTTTGTCCCCAGGCAAGCCTCTCTGAGTGGCAGACTCCAGGCCAGTGGGGTGTCTTAGGTCACAAAGTCCAAATCACTCTTTTACAACATCCACTTATTATCAATCTCTGACTTGAATCCCTTCAGGGAAGAGGAGCTTGCTACCTACTTTTTCACACATACACACACACACACACACACACAAAATAAAAAATAAAAACCAGTTTCATCTGGGGAAGGAGTGGTGGGAGGAAGTTCTGTCTCACACTGGGTCCTGGCTCTGACTCCTTTCAAAGGAGGCTGTGAAGAACACTCCAGAACAGGACTGGGAAGGTGCTTAGGAAATGGAAAGGGTCACGGCCATGTGAAGGACGTGTGGGGCCTTGTTCAGACTCTGGCCCCAAGGGGCTGTGAACTATGAACTTACATTTGCAGAGTTTACAACTGTAAAATGTAATGAATGGATCGTGAAGTTTTTATTCACAGAGTCCAATTTTCATACAATAAAATGTGCATATATTAAGGGTATAATTTGATGACTTTTGAGAAATGTATCCATGTAACCAAAACTGCAATTGAAATATGGAACATTTTCATCACCCCAGAAAGCTCCTTCATGTCTACCCCCTTCTCCCATGAGCAGCCACTCTTTTGAACAGCCACTATTCTGGCTGTTCTCAAATATCACATGAATGGGATTGTAGAGAATGCACTTTTCTGGTCTGAATCCTTTCACTCATTTGTGAGAGTCATCCATATTGCTGAATGTTTCGATAGTCCATTATTTTGCACACCCCTGCTACCTTCTTTTTTTTAAAATATATATTTTTTAGTTGTAGATGGACACAATATCTTTATTTTATTTATTTTTATGTGGTGCTGAGGCTCATAACCCAGTACCTCAAGCATGTAAAGCAAGCACTCTACCACTGAGCCACAACCCCAGCCCCTCCCCCTGCTACCTTCTTGCAAGAATATGTGTAGTTGCATTTAGGGCCCACTTGGATAGTACGGGACAAACTTTTTTCCCCCTTAATCACATCTGCAAAATTCTCTCTTCTCCCCCTTATAAGGCCATATTCATAGGCCCCCAGAGATTAGGATGTGGATATATTGGGGTACATTTTCAACCTACATACTGGCTCTGACTGGATACCTTAGTTCTCTGCCAGTGAGCCTCCCCATAAGCTGCTGGAGTCCTTCCAACATGGCAGCTTGTGATGGGTCTAGGGCCACCTGAGACTCTTCCTTACTCAATGGCTGGTGCCTGAGCTGGGAAGACTTAATAAACTGGGACCTGGACCAGCTGGGGCTCCTTGACAACTCTATTTCTATGTAGTTTCTCCTTATGATTTCCAATTTCATGCCTTCCAGCTAGATGGACTTCTGACAAGGTGGGTCAGGAATCCAAAACAGTTGGGGGGGGGGGTTGGTGCTGGGGTTGTGGCTCAGTGGTAGAGCGCTCACCTAGCACGTGCAAGGCCCTGGGTTTGATCCTCAGCACCACATAAAAATAAATAAATAAAATAAAGGTATTTTTAAAAAAGGAATCCAAAACTCTGTGATCTAAGAGAGTCAGGAAGAAACATATATCACTTTTTATAAGTAGCATTGGAAATCATATAGTGTTACTTCTCCCACATTGTACTTTTTAGAAACCAGTCCTGGCTGGGTGTGATGGTGCACACCTGAAATCCCAGCTACTCAGGACACTGAGGCAGGAGGATCACAAGTTCAAGGCCAGCCTGGGAAACTTAGAGAAACCCTGTCTCAAAAATTAAATAAATAAATGTAAAGTGCTGGGGATATAGCTTAGTGGTAGAGCTTGCCTATGTTCGATCCCCATGTCTGGAAAAGAAAGAGAGAGAGAGAGAGAGAGAGAGAGAGAGAGAGAGGCCGGGCATGGTGGCACACACCTGTAATCCCAGCAGCTATGGAGGCTGAGGTAGGAGGATCGAAAGTTCAAAGCCAGCCTCAGCAAGTTATTGAGGCTCTAAGTAACTTATTGAGACCCTATCTCAAAATAAAGAAAAAATAAAGGGCTGGGGATGTGGCTCAGTTGCTAAGCTCCCATGGGTTCAATCCCTGGTACCCAAAAATATATGTGGGTGTATATGTATAGTATACCATTTGATATAGTCTCCTTAGGTCACTGTGGCTTGATTCAGTTTTTTTTTAAAATATAACAGTTTTATTGAGATATAATTCACACATCATAAAATTCACCCATTTAAAAAGTGTACAATTTAATATTTTTTAATATATTCACAGAGTTCTGCAACCAATTTTATTTTATCTTTGTGTTACTGGGCCTGGAACCCAGAGCCTATGCATGCTAGGCAAGTACTCTGCCACTGAGCTACACCCCAATCCTCATAAACAATTTTAGAACATTTTCATCATCCCCTAAAGAAACCCTATACCCATTAGCAATCACTTCCCATTTCCCTTCGACTTCCCTAGCCCTAGGATACCAAAAATTTACTTTTTTTTTTTCCCCTTGCTACTATACTGGGGATTGAATCCAGGGGCTCTCTACCACTCACCTATACCTCCAGTACTTTTTTTAAAAAAAATTGTTCTTTTTAGATATACATAACAGTAGAGTATACCGTGACATATTACATATATGGAATATGACGTCTTCTAATAAGGGTCCCATTCTTGTGGTTGTACATGACGTAGAGTTTCACTGGTCGTGTATTCATATATGAACATAGGAAAGTTATATTCAATTCATTCTACTGTCTTTCCTATTCCTATCCCCCTCCCTTCCCTTCATTCCCCTTTGTCTAATCCAGTGAATTTCTATTCTTCCCCTTCCTACCCTCTCTTGTTGTGGATTAGCATCCATGTATCAGAGAGAACATTTGGCCTATAATTTTGGGGGACTGGCTTATTTCACTCAGCATGATATTCTCCAATTCCATCCATTTGCCACTGAATGCCATAATTTCGTTCATCTCTATGGCTGAGTAATATTCCATTGTGTATATATACCACATTTTCTTTATCCATTCATCTGTTGAAGGACATCCAGGTTGGTTCCACAGCTTTTGTGAATTGAGCTGCTATAAGCACTGATATGGCTGTTTCACTCTAGTAAGCTGATTTTAAGTCCTTTTAGTATAGACCTAGGAGTGACATAACTGGGTCAAATGGTGGTTCCATTCCAAGTTTTCTAAGGAATATCCATACTGCTTTTCCAGTCCTATTTATTTATTTATTTATTTAATTTTGAGACAGGTCTCACCAAGTTGCCCAGTATGGCCTTGAACTTGTGCTCCTCTTGCCTCAGCCTCCTGAATAGCTGGGATTACAAGCATGTGCCACCATTCCTGGCTTTACATTTTATCTTTATAGATTTACCTCTTCTGGACATTTCATTTAAATGGACTGATATAATATATGATCTATTGTGGCTGACTTCTTTCACTTAGCATAATGTTTTCCCAATTCATCCGTCTTGTAGCTTGCAGCAATACTTCATTTCTTTTATGGATGAATAATATTCCGTTACATAGCATGTTTTGTTTACCTTTCATCAGTTGGTGGACACTTGGGTTGTTTTCATGTTTTGAAAGTATTGCTGCTATCGACATTATTATTAGACATCTGTTTCCATTTTTCTTGGTATATGCCTAGGAGCCAAATTGCTGGGTCATATGGTAATTCAAGGCATAACCTTTTGAGGAACTGACAGCTTGTCTTCCAAAGCAGCTACACTCCCACTGGTAGTGTATGAGGGTTCTAATTTCTCCACACCTTGGCTAACACTATTATCCTTTTAATTACAGCACTCCTAGCAGGTATGAAGTGTCTCTAATGCAGTTTCAATTTGTTATTTCCTTATGGCTGATGATATTGAGCAACTTTTAAAGTACTTATTGTCTATATGAATATCTTCTTGGGAGAAGTGTCCATGCAAATCCTTTCCCCAGTTTTAATTGGATTATTTGTCTTTTTTATTATTATTATTACTGAATTGCAAGTGTCCTTTATGTACCCTAAATATCATTCCCTTGTCATATATCCACTTTGCAAGTATTTTCTTGGCTGACTTTTCATGGTATCTGTGTGAGTGTGTGTGTGTGTGTGTGTGTGTGTGTGTATGTGTGTGTGTGTGGTACTAGAGACTGGACTGAACCCCGTGACACTCTACCACTGAGCTATACCCCCAGCCCTTTTTTTAATTCTTTTTTTATTTTTTAGTTTTGGGTGGACACAATATCTTTCTTTTATATTTATGTGGTGCTGAGCATCGAACCCAGTGCCTCGTGCATGCTAGGCGAGCACTCTACCACTGAGCCACGACCCCAGCCCACCCCCAGCCCTTTTTATTTTTTATTTTGAGACAAGATCTCACTAAGTTTGTAAGGCTGGCCTTGAATATACAATCCTTCTCCCTCAGCCTCCTAAATTGCTGGGATTACAGGTGTGTACCATAGCACTTGGTACTTTTCACATTCTTTATGGTACCCTTTGAAGCATATATGGTTTTATTTTTGATGAGGTCTAATTTATCTGTTTTTCTTTTGTTGCTTGCACTTTGGTGTTATTTCTAAGAAGGCTTTGCTTAAATCAAGGTCACAAAAATTTATTTATAATTTCTTCTAATACTTTTACAGTTTTAGCTCTTACATTTAGATCTTTGATAGCTTTTGAATTATTTTTTGTGTAAGGTGTGAGGAAGGACTCCCAACTTCATTTTTTGGCTTTTGGTTATTCAGTTGCCCCAACTGTTGAAAAGACTTTCCTTCTCCATTGGATTGTCTTGCCATCCCTGTTGAAAATTAATTCACTGTAAATTTGAACTGATTTCTGCTTTTCTCATTCCATTCCACTCATCTATATGTCTACTCTTATGCTGGTACCTCTTTGCTTTGATTATTTCTGGTTTGCATTTTGTTTTGAAATCCTCCAACTTTGTTCTTTTTCAAGATTGTTTTGGCTATTCTAAGTTTCTTGAATTTTCAGACTAGCTTGTCCATTTTTGCAAAAAGCCAGCTGGGATTTTGATAGAAATTGTATGACCTATAGATCATTTGGGGGGATATTACCATCTTAACAATATTAATTTTTTTGATCCTGACATATCTTTCCATTCATTTAATTTTTAAAAATTCAGGGTGAGTGCAGTGGTGCATACCTATAAGTCAGCTAATCTGGAGGTCAAGATAGGAGGATAGCAAGTTTGAGACTAACCTCCGCAATTTAGTGGGATCCTATGTCAAAATAACTGGATTCAAGACTGGAGATGTAGCTCAGTAGTAGAGCACTTGCCTAGCATGCATGAAGCCCTGGCTTCAACCCCAGTACTATAAAAGAAAAAAAAAAAAAAGTAAAAATAACTGAGTCCAATCCCCAGTACCACAAAAAGGACATAAAATCTTTGATTTCTTTCAGCAATGTTTTGTTATGCTCAATTTAAAAATAATTTTTCTTTCTACTCTAATTTAGGTTAAATAATTTCTATCATTTTGCCTTCAATCTCACTAACACTTTCTTTTTTCAACTTTCAATATGAAGTCAACCCCATCTAGTGAAGTTTTCATTTTAGAGATTATACTTTACTTATACTTCCATTTTTATAATAAGATTCTCCTTTTATTCACCTATGTCTAGTTTTTCCTTTAATTCTCAAACTTGTATTAATAACTGCTTCAAAGTCCTTGTGATGCCAGGCTTGGTGGCACATGCCTATAATCCCAGTGGCTTGGGAGGTTGAGGCAGGAGGATCGCAAGTTCAAAGCCAATCTCAGCAACTTAAGAAGGCCCTAAGTAACTCAGTGAGACCCTGAGTTAAATAAAATATTTAAAAAGGATGTGGCACAGTGGTTAAGTGCCCCTGGGTTTAATCCCCAGTATCCCCCCACACACACAAAAAAAATCCTTATGCTTATTCCAACATCTGTGTCATAGAAAGATTTGCTTCTTTGTGTTAACTGCTTTTTTCCTTAGTTTTGGTTCATAGTTTGAAAATTTTCAGCTGTCTAGTCATTTTTTGTTGTATGCTGATATCATGAATGATATCAGGACTACACTGATTTGAAGAATTTTAAAATACATGCACATTGCAGGGCATGGTGGTTGGTACATGGCTGTTTTTCCAGTGACTCAGGAGGCTTAGGCAGGAGGATTGCAAATTTGAAACCAACCTCAGCAATGTAGTGAGGCCCTCAGGAACTTAGTAAGACCCTATCTCAAAATAAAAAACAAAAGGACTGGGGATGTAGTTAAATGGTAAAGCACCCCTGAGTTCAGTCTCCAGTACTAAAAAAACAAAACAAGGGGCTGGGGTTATGGCTCAGTGGTAGAATGCTCGCCTAGCACATATGAGGCACTGGATTCAAACCTCAGCACCACATAAAAATGAAATAAAGATATAAAAAAAATGTAAGAATACCTGGATTACAATGTCAATTAAAAAAAACAAAAGTGCACATTAAAATATTGCTTTAGTCACAGCGTTCTGCCTTTCTGAGTCAGTGGTTCCTAGGAAATCCCATGTTGCTGAGGCATGTGGAGAAGCTTCAGGGGATCCACAGAGCTTCACTCAACCTTGGCAGTGCAGATTGTAGTTAAGAACAAAAAATCTGGAGTCAGATTCCCTGGATCGGAATCCCAGCTATCCCCATTACTAGCTGCCTAAACTTTAGCTCTTTTGGGGTGGTGGGTACCAGGATTGAACTCAGGGGCACTTAACCACTGAGCCACATCCCCAGCCCTTTTATATATTTTATTTAGAGATCGGGTCTCACTAAGTTGCTTTAGGGGCTTGCTCAGTTGCTGAGGCTGGGTTTGAATTTGCCATCCTCCTGCCTTAGCCTCCTAAGCCTCTGAGATTACAGGCACACACAACCATGTCCAGCAACCTTTAGCTCTTTACGTCATCCCTCCCTATGCTTCGATTCCCTTATACAATGGAGATCATAGTCACTACCTCCCTGATAGGATTGAGATGACTAAATACTCATTTTATGTAAAGCCATTGGGATAGTGCCAGTGCTCAATAAATGTGAGTTCTCAGTTTTGAAAAAGCGAAATTACAGTCCTCTTTAGACCTGTCTCCTGCTGCCCTGTGGCCCCATCGAATGCCCTTCTCACCTGCCCTGTTCAGAGACGCCTCTCACGTGTGTAGACCAGGTGTATGGTTTTCTTCCTTACCCTCTTCTGTAGACTGTGGGCTCCTGGAGCCTGAGGAATAACAGGCAGGGCTCTTCCTTCCTCTTGTCTCCCTGGAAGAAACGTGGAGCGTCACCTATCATCAGAGCTGGTACTTAGACACTGTCCCCATCCACCCCCCCATTCATAGACAGGGTAACTGAGGCCCTAACAGGAAGAGGAACATGCCCAAAGCCATGCTTGTGTTACTTCAAACAAACACGCTGACCAATGGGAAGATGGAGATCTTCCAGTCACCTTTGCTTTGGGCTGGAATTATGTCAGCTCTCAGCTTCACACTGCCTTCTCTCTGCTGATCAAATCCACCAACTGTCAATTATCTGTGTCTATCACCAATACAACTTAAGAAAGTTATGACTTAATGCATGCACTTTGCCTTTACACAGCATTTTCCAAACATTCGATGGGGGAGGGTATGATAAAAGGGTCTAATGACAGGTGGTTGGAAGCAGGGGACTCTGAGATGTCTCTTTCTCTACATCTCCCCACTCCTTCCCGCCCCCTTCATACCAATCACCCAAAGGACCTGAGGCTCTTGCATATAGATGGTTAGATAAGGTCATAAACTCCGGAGCCCATCTGCCTGAGTTTGCATCCTGATTCTGCTAAGCAAAAGACCATGGGCCATTTCCATTATCTGTACCTGTTTCCTCATCTGTAACATGGAGGGAGTGATAGCATTTCATTAGACTATAGTGAGAGTCAGAGGTGTTATTGTACATGCAAGGTGCATAGAACATCACCCAGCACCCAGGAAATGCAGGATACATGTTAGCAACCAGCTAGTATAAGTATTATTATTATTCCTGCCTGATTTCCCCAGCCCCCTGGGATTCCAGTAACACCAAATCTTCCAGCTTTGTCTCCATTTGGTACAACAGACTATCAGTCCAGGCCCCGAAATCATCAATCACAGACAGAAAACTGTGAGGCCCTTTGTCTCTGACATCTGAGGAAATGGAGTCGCAGAGAGGAGAAGGGACTTGCCCAAGATCACATGACAATCAGAGTATGAGCTAGAATCCAGAGGCCCAAGTGCCCAGAGAACTTTGTCTTGCGGCTAATCACATTGCTTGCTGACTGTTTTGGGGCTTTGTAGTAGCACTTGATGAATGACACATTTATTTCCTTAAAGCAGTCAGTGGGATTTGGCTTGAAGGGCTGGACCCGCCAGGCACTGCCAAGTGGGTTAAAAGTCAGCTGTCTAACTAGACTGCCCCACCCACCAAGGCAAGAGCCGAGGAGAAGCTGGGTGAGCCTTTGGAGGGTGAAGCTTCTCAATAAACACTCTTGTTAGGACTTCAGTGGGCCAATGTGTTCCTTCTGGTGGACCTGTGGGACATGTCTTGGACCACTGCTGCCCTACCCTGACTGTTTCTGAAAGAGACCTTGCATCCCAGAAGATGACTGCTTCAGCCCACGGCCCTACCCCTTCTGAACCTCTGCACCAGCCTCCCCCACTGTCCCACAGCCTCACATGGAATAATCAAAATTCACTTCTTGTCATCTGTCTCCCTTTAACTCTAATGTACCCTACCCCCAGCCTGGGATTGATGATCCTTCATGACCTTGAATGTATCTGTGTTAATTGACCTTTCATTCTATCCTCTGTAAGCTACAACCAGCTTGCTCACCTCTATCCCTCACATAAGAAGCACTAAATCAATATTCATTGTAGGAAAAGAAGATCCTTAGGGAACTGTCAGTCATTGGGACAGGAAGAGATCATTCCCAACTCTGGGAGCAAGAAGTTAATTAATATTTTTATTGCATAGCATATAATTATGTTTTAGAAAGCAATATCAGTCTCTAAATGCTAGTGTCCTGGGAGATGATCAGTCAGGGCAGCTTCAGGAAGAAGCATGAGAGCTGGGGTCTCATATTGAAGCATGTTGCTTCAAATAAACACGCTGACCAATGGGAAGATGGAGATCTTCCAGTCACCTTTGCTTTGGGCTGGAATCATGACTGCTTCCCAGAGGAAGAAGGGACTGAAGAATTAGGAGGCTCTGCCAGAGTAGGCCAGCTGGGGGGTTTTGCAAGGGGATAGAAGGGGACTTACATATTTCCCAGGTCTCCTGGCCTCAGAAGGAGGCATGTGCTCGCTCTCCAACTGTTGAGGTTTCAAAATCTCATCAGTTTAGAAACTACATCCACAGTGGTCATCAAGCCATCCAGGGGCTAAGGCTCTGGATATGGAATTCCTGCTAACCTTGAGGTGGAGACATTTATTGCCAATCTTTACCCACGACAAGCCAATCATGAACACCACTGCTCAGCCCTCCCATTTGTTACCATAATGGGGCAAGATGGAGTGGTTGGATGAGTTTTATGATGGGTAAAGCTAGTGTAAAAGAGGAAGAACAATTTCAGTTTGAGCTCTCCAGGACAGGGGAGAGGTCTGGATTCCTTTGAGGGTGACCCAACCAGGGTGGGTATGGTTAAAATAGCTTGGGCTTCTAGAGCCCCAGGGGAATCTGAGGCAGGACGAGTCTCAGAAATGCAGGGATGAGGGCCAGGAGTGGGCTAATACTCAGGTGTCCTGAGTGGCGATAGACAGGGATCACTATGGGATTGGAATTTGTTCAAGGGCCCAATTCCTTTGAAGTAAGGTGCTAGCATTGACCTACCAGCTTCAATCTGGGGGCTCTCCACCAGGGCCACTGAACAACCATCTCCTCTCCCCCTTGCTGCCTCTATGCCCTGCCCCGTGGCCTTAAAATGAGGATTTGAAATTTCCCCCAATGCCATTCTCCCCTCATCTAAACACCCACTCACCTTGGAGGCAGTTTAGGATTTGGAGTTATAGCTCCCAGGTGATAATTAAAGACAAGGTAGATGAGCCCCTCCAAGGGAGACAGGAGGCAAGCACTAGGTCACCCCTAGGGAACTCTGGAGGAGGGGGAGGGGAAGGCAGGGCCACAGGGTGAGAAGGGGCTCTCCCAGGAGCAGAAGTCCTGGTTTTAGAAAGAGCTGAAAAGGGCCGGCTGCTGTCACAAATGTCCTAGACCCTGGAATGGAGAAGGAGGTGGGGGGGGGGTGGCATTAGCCAAGGGCAAGATATGGGGACATTTGTTACCAGAGGTGGGGCAAGATGTAAAGATGCAAATAATAAATAAGGGGTAAAGCTAGTGATGTCTTCTTGGCTTCAGAGCCAGCGGGGGAGACCTGGGTTTAAAACACCAGCTGTGCCTCTTACTGACTATGTAACAGGGAGCAAGTCTAGAGCTCTCTGGGCCTCCATTGCTCCATTTGGAAAATGGGACTACTGATAAAACCTATTATGCAGGCCCTGCAAACCACTTGACCTGCTGTGTGTCCTTGGGAGAGAGAAGTAAAAATGGCACGTGCACAAAATGTTCAGCTTCCCACCCAGCCCCAGAGGCCTGGGGGTGGCTTCCAGGTGAATGGCCCAGTAGACAGAGCAATTTCTTCCAAGACTCTGCCAAGGATCGCAGCCAACAAACCACCTCCCTTACGCGCACTGGCAGGTCCCTGTCCTGCTTCCCGTCCCTCTTATGTAAGAGTCACACAGGTGGGCAGCTGGGACCTATGCCATGTGGGTCAGAGGTATCTGGGGCCACACCTTGTTAGCCACCCCAGGGCGGTCTGGGGCGGGTCCCCACTCATGCCCAGCCCCGGAACCTGAGGCACCGCAGCGACTGGCTCCCAGACTTGCCATGGCTTAGCCGTGGAGCAAAGGGATGCCAAACCCAGTGCCTGCCAACCTCGAGGAGGAGGAAGGTGAGCGCCCCGGGACAGCCAGACCCCCCTGGCTCTGCTTCTGCCCTGAGTCTTCTGTGGGGTCTGCAAGCCAGAAATCAGGAGAGAGCTGCCAGAGGCCTGATTTTGAGGTAGTCCATCCAAACCAAAAGGAAGCAGCAGGTGGTGGGGGCCATGGGGTCTGCCATGCGAGGTGACAGGAGGCCAGGGTGAAATCAAGCTTGCAGATGAGGCTGTGGCTATCGGGAATGCTAGCTAGTGCCGGGGCTGGCCCATGTGGCCAGGGCCATAGGATTTGGAGGAGGCACCCCTCCTCTCTTTGGGGCTTTTAGAATAGGGGAAGGTACTTAGGCAGCACCTTCCATTGAGAACTTTCTTTGGCCTTCTAGGACATGGATTCTTTTTTTTACACCCTGTGCAGAGAGGAGAGGATAACAGGTGAGGTAGGGAAGGGTGGTCAGAAGTCTTTGCAAAGCAGGAGTCCTAGAAATTTGATTTATTGGTGAGTGACTGGCCCTCTGGGAGGCCAGAGCCCCAAGGCAGCCACCTCCTGTGAGGTGTACCTTGTTGTCAGCCTGATCCTACAAACCTGTGGGCTTGTGAGGCAGTAAATTACAGCCAGGTGCCAGCCTCAGGAGCAGTGAGTCATGTCCTGAAAGGAGGGCAAGTACCCCTCTCCCAGCCAGGCCTGGGGCCGTGACTCACACAGTGTCTCTATTGCAGGGCGGTTTGGTGGCGCTGGGCCTCTCTGGGGCTCCCGTGGCTCTCCCCGGGGGACGCCGGGGGACACTCTCTGAGGTCCTCGCTCTCTCCCGGGTGAACTTGAGGGCTGCAGCTGCCCCACAGGGATCATGCCAGAGGTGCTTCTGCTCAGGTCTGCCAGCTCCATCCTGAGGACTGTGTAAGAAATAAGGGTCCCTCCTCCCTCCCGCCTCCCAGCCCCCACCCTGTCTCCCAGGAGGAGGTTTTGGCATAGCTGCTGGACCTCCAGACTGGGGTTTGGGATTTTTTAACCTCATTCAGTCACCTCCCCATTTCACTGAGAATTTTCTTCTCATTCCTTAAAAAGGTCCATGAGCACCCACCAGTGACCACGAGAGCTCCCTGTGCACTAAACACTTTTAGTTTTCAGGTATCACCTCATCTCCTCAATCTAGTTAGAAAATCAAGGCTCAGAGAGGTGCAGTGACTTGGCCACAGTCACACAGCTAATAAAGTGAGTTGAACCTAGGCAGACAGAGAGACTGGGGTGAATTGCAATCCTAGGTTGTTTCAAGAAGACATTTATTGAGTACCTACTCCATATAGAGCCATAGCGTGGCAGCTGAGGACTGAATGGGAAGAAAGAATAACAAATAAGAAATGGGTCCTCCTCCATAAGCAATTCATATGGAAAATGAGGGGCTCTCCGTGATTTACATGTCACACACAGAGTGATGGCTTGAGAAGGGGTAGGTCCAAATAATATTTACTAAATTCCCACAGCAAGTACTCATAGCCAGAAGACAGAGCAGAGTCGAGAGTGACCCCTGTTTCCAGGAGCATCCAAGCCCAAACCTGAGTGTCCAAGGGCCACGGGGGTGAGAGATTGTTGGGGAAATCTGGGAGGGCTTCCTGAAGGAGGCATTGAAAGAGAGAGGCTGTGTGCATTTGCTCAAGCTTGCCTTTGGATGTTGCTCCAGTGCCCCTGGGGAGGTGCTGAGGAAGCTGGGCTTTATTCATTTGTTTTTGTGAGGGTGAGTGGAGGCGCTCCCAGTGCATCCCTGTGTCAGGAATGAGCACAGACCGCGTCCTCACCAAGTGAAAGGGAGCCTTCACCTGCCCTTTCTCAGGGTCTTCTTCTCCCTCCTGGGATTTCAAAACCCAGACAGAAGCAAGTCGGCCTCCTCGGGCCCTTCTCCACCATTCTTGTCACTTTATTACTTTAGATGGCTTCCTCCTCTGGGACACCTGCCAACTGTGAAGCACCGCATTCCAGGAGGGTATGAGTTTCCAGAATGACAGGAATGAAGTGTTAATCACCTTCCTTGACAGGCTCATTAGGGACCTCGAAGACAGCAGTGTCACCTCGCCTGCTGGGGCCATTTATTAGCCACCTGTCCTTGCAGGGAAATAGCAGCAAGAATCAGGAGAAGGGCCCAAATGCTTTTAAGGAGCCGAAAGACAATAGGGTTTTGAGCAAAACGTGATGGGTTCCTGTCCTACGATCCCAGCGAGCTTCATTTGGTTTCTGCAAGAGGGAGTGGGAGACCGAGGGCTAGAAGCCAGCCAGGGGACAGTGGCAAGAAGTGACTGCTAGAAATGTCAGAAAGGATTAAAAATTAAAAGAAAGAAAACCAAGCTAGCCTCTGCCAACGTGCCAACGACGACAAGGGAAACTCAGGCAGCTACCGTGCTGGGAAGGGACGATTCCAGCCGTGACGCCATTTGACCCACTTCTGTGGGCCAGGAAGTCAGCTCTGGGTAGAGCCCTGAGAGAGCTGCAGGGATGGCCAGCAGGGAGGGCCAGCGCATGCTGATCCCCATGATCTCCCTCAGAGGACCCACCTCAGAGCCACTAGCGGGCGGAGTAAGCTTAATTTTGGGGGGAAAATTAGGTTTCGATTTTCTCTTCATTGGGCACCCCAAATTCTGTAAGCATAAAGAGTTGAATAAGAGCCTCCCTGGGCCAGCCACGAGGGTAAGTGAGCAGTCCCTGTCACACCAAGGACTGGCGGAGGACCAGGGTCCAGTGAGGGAAAAGGCAGAACAGGGTGGCTGGATAAGAACTGTGTCCGAGTGACAGATTTCGGGGCAGTGGGTGCCAGACACCAGGGAAGAGGCCCCCAGGGACAGGGGCACTTCCACCAGCCTCAACCCTCATAGACTGAAGACTAATCTTCGTGAGCACACTTGGCCCTTGGCTTCCTTAGGTGGTTTTCTTTTCATTTAGTCTTTGTTTAGCTATTTTAAAACCAGAACCACCTTACCCAAAGTTAATTAGGTGGGGGAAATGCTGCCTGTAGCTTTAATGGTGAGGGTTTAAAAACACTCTTGTTTGTGAACAGGCAGTTAAGATGGTGGGAGATTACAGTCTCTGCTAATTGGGGGGTGGCCCACCAGCTGGTGATTTCAAAGGCCCATCAGCTCTAAGAACAGGGTTTGTCCTGCTGTTGGGCCCCATCTTTTGAAGACACAGGCTGAGATAGAGCAAGGACATTAACCAAGTTCACAGTGCCTTCCCTGGATGCTCAGCGGGGGACCCCAACCCCCTGGTGTACGGTCCCTGCATTTACCAGGCCACTGCTCAGAGCTCCATGGCTGTTTGTTTGAACATTACAGGGTTCTTTGTCCCTCAGTGAGGACAGCTTGTCCCTGACAACCCTGGAAAGTAGAGGAGGTACCTGATGGTCTAGTCCCATAGCACTCCGAAAACCCCACCTCCTTCTGCCCAGCACAGTGGCCTCGCCCAGAAACATGTCACCCTGTCTCCTCTGCAGCAGGTTGCCATAACAACAGAAGAGCAGCTCCAGCCCTGTGGTCCCAAGAAGGGGGACCAGCTCGGTGCCCCACTCCTTCCCCTGCCCCGGTCTCACCCCCTGCATAACCTCCTGATGTCTTTTGCTTTAAAACCTACCCCAGGTTCTTAAGCAGACTGCTGCCAGGTGGGCCACGGTGTGTTCGGAAACTTAGTTTGCACCTGCAGTACCAGCAAGGAGTAAGGCTGAATGTACAGAGCAGGTAATGGGCCTGGCTTCTTGGGAACTAGTCAGGGATGGGGTTAACCCCACCCTGACACATAGATGGGACTCCCAGGAGCCAGGGACATATTTTCAGAGTTGCTGTGACCGGTTGCACAGATTGCCCGCTGCACAATTCCTGGGTGCTCTGTTTACACACTTGATGACTTTGTAATGTCCCTCCGGGTTGTGCAGTCTTGCAGCCCTATGCGGTCCTGAGGTGTGTACTAACACGTATCTGCTCATCCACCCAGGAGGTGGAGGTGTAGCCGGGTAAACAATAAGGGACAGTGAGGCTGAGATGATAATGGGAGTCTGAGCTGTGCTGGCTAAGAGAAAAGGCCCTTTATCCAGAGCCACCAAGAGAAATATGGGCCAGGGGCAAAGATGAATGGCACTGGGCTCCAGCCTTCCCTGTCTATGCCTGTTCTCTCCATGAGGTGAACAGACATGGGGTGCACTCATAAGCACGACTGAGAAGGTGAGGCCTTCATTTAGGGACCCACTTAGGACCCCCGAGAATCTCAGCAATGTCCTTGGCTCCACTCAGTTTCTAAGCAGGGCTGAGGACTAGTGGGTATTGGGGGGTGAGGGGAGAGTGCCAGACTCCAATGCCTTCCTTGTCCAGATAGGGACACTGAGACTCAGAGATGTATGATCTTGCTCAGAGTCACACAGCATGTTAAAGCAGAGTGGGACTTGACTTCTTTTTCTACTGAGCCCTTAGAGCCTATGGGGGGTGGCCGGGGAGAGCAGTGTTAACCTGGCAAGGACTGAAGTCTCCTCCCCTGGCCCCCATCGGGACCCTCTCTTAGATGGTTCCTGGGGGTGCTGAGGTCTGTGCTGGGTCAGAATCTGGAGCCCAGGTCATGCACCATGTTCTAATGACTGTTTCCCCAACCCCCGCCAGCTCCCTGACAGACAGGCAGACGCTCTCCAGAGAGTCGCTAAGCCATGATCTTGAGTTCTCCACCCATAAGAAGACCAAGCATGCCCAGCTGGACTGTCCAGGTGAGCTGGGCGGGGCGGGGCAGGCTGGAGGGAGGTTGGAACTACGCTGGGGTGCTACAGGGGGCTCTGCCGAGCACTGCATAAAACTGGGGGAGGGGCAGGCACAAACCCTGCCATCTCCACATTCCCAGGGACCTCACCAAGCTCTTCCCTCATGGCCACTATTGACACCATCAGAGCCAGGCATGGCGGAAGAGAGTGGGGGAAGAGTTCTTCAGTAAGGTCGGGAAGGAGAGAAGCCAGGGAAGGGGCACAGCCAGAGCTTCCTCCGGGCCAAATCACAGCTGCTGGGGTTGCTGGGGGACATTGAAGCACAGATAAGCAGCACCTTGGGGTTTTTGGCCTGGATAACTGGAGCACAGGGCAATCAGATGGGTGGAGGCTAGCAGGGTTTATTTTGAAGGCTGGAAAGTCACATGCTCTTTTAGTGACCTTCCTCTTAGATATGTGCATCTCAAGGAAGAGAGAGTTATCATTTACCCTGAAAAGTTATTTGAAAGATAATAACAGGAACAATACAGTTTTTGTTCACTTTATTGGCTGCACAACAACATTATAGCAACAACAGCTTTTTTTTTTTTTTTTTTTTAAAGAAAGAGTAAGTGCCTAACACAGAGGGTCCCTCCTCCTGCTATTGGTGCTGCCCTGGGACCTTAGCTCTTGCCCCTGGCCTGGGTCACCTCTCAGGGCAGAGTGTTCCCTGTGTTGCTGGACTTCCTGGCTGGGGCAGCTGCAGGCCCGTCTTTAGAGCAGGCAGGCTGACACCCCCACCCCAGGCCGCCTGTCTTTGGGCCTTTAGGTGAAAATTGGCTGCAGAGAAGACAGGTTGCCTGTTGGGTGCCATGTTGGACTGGCATGACTTGTAGAATGTCCTTGCGCTCAGTGTGGCCATTTTCCTCACACCTAGAGGGCAAATGGCTGAGGGGAGTGGGCAGTAGTGTTTGGAGTGAGCCCAGCTGGAGAAGGGCCAGTTCCAAGGGTCTCTGAACCAGCAGAGTGATGAGGCCAGAACCAGAGGGCCAGGGAAGCAGGGGAGGCATCGGGCCTTTGTTCGAGTCCTCTTTCTTTGGGGTTTCTTCTGACCAGGTTTTCCTGAAACCTGGGATGAGGGCAGAGGACAAGGCCAGGGCCAGGCCTCCTCTGCTATGTCACAGCATCGTCATGGGTTAAAGGACACTGGTCACTATGCTCATTCTCAGCGAGGACACTAAGGTGTACAGAAGTATAATAATGGAGACCCTGGGTCAGGGCTTTGGGCACTCCATTCCCCAGGCCACTAGCCTCCTTGGAGACCAAATGCCAGTCCCCTTGCTCCAGCTGGGTTTGCTGCTACCATCAGGCAAGACGTCCTTCTCCCAGGCTGAGTGTCTCGGGGTGGGCTTGGCTGGTCTGGCTGAGGGGTGAGGTGCCTTCCAGAGGTGGACATTGCCTCTCATGCCCCTCCTCAGAGGTGAAGAAGGAAGTGGTCCTAGGTGGGGACTCCCTGGTTTCAGAGAGTGGTTTGAAAGGCTTAGGAGGAGGCCAGGAATGGGCTCGGCAAGGCCCAGGCAGCCTCAGTGTCCATCTTCCCAAGATGTGTGGGGCACCCCACTGACTTGCTGGCCTCTTCAGACAGCCCCACTGCTGGCTCCGGTCCAGACACCCAAGACTCCCTAATCGCTTCCCTGGGGCACGCAAGGGGCACTTGTCAGTTTCAGGGGACGTGGGCACAGTGAAGCCCTGGGGCTCGGGGAGTGCTGGGTGTGAAGGTAGCACTGGTCTTCTTGTAACTCAAGTGCAGGAAGGGGGCTGATGTGGCAAGATCAGTGTCCCCTGGAGCCCCTGAAAAGTGCCTGGAGCAGCCCTGGGTGCCTCAGTTGTTCAATTTGAGTCATTGTCACATGACAGATCTGCAGCAATGGCACAGGAGTGGGCAGCTTTTAAACAGAGGGGCTGGAGAGTAGCTGGGCTAGGTTGGGTAGGTCTCTGCAGAGGCAGTGACAGGGCCACCTCAGTCTAGTTTATTGGGACTATAGGAAACTGTCAGGGATGGCCTGGCTAAATGTGCACCAGGACCTCCTCTTGTGTGCTGGGCTTTGGGGACTGCTGAGCTAAACACACCCATTTCTGCCCCTGAAGAACTGCCAGTCTGAGGGCAGGGACAGGCAGAGGAAGGCAGGCCTGTGTTCTGGAAACTGGGGGGTCATGGGGATATCAGGGATGAACAGGATCTCCAGCTGTCCTTGGAACCTTTTGTCCATCTAGGCCTGGGTCTGGGCTGCATGGTCTGCCCTTTGGGTTCAGCATCTGGGGATGGTGCTAAGAATGAAGGGACAGTCTGGGAGGAACTAACGGGCCTTTGGGTACCATGGCTGTCAACAGGCACTGGGAGCAGAGGGTCCCAGGGGCCCCTAGGTGATGCCCCAGCAGTGCTGAACAGCTCCTGGGCTCCCACAGACCTGGTGTATAGCCACATTCTCCCCAGTCCTCTAATGCAACCCTGGGCGAGGGGAAGGTGCTGGGATGGGGCTGCACAGACTGAATGCCCACTGTGTGCCAGGCCTGGAGTTAGGAGTCCTTTACCTCATCATCTGCCCAGAAGTTCCAGGGCCCTGGGCTCTAGGTGCTGCTGGAGTAGGAGATGGGAGCAGTCACAGGTTGAGAGGGAGCTTGAAGCTGCTCTTTCTCAACGCACTTTTCATAAGATTTAGAAAAGGCAACTTTCCATTTCAAAGACCTGGAGAGGGGCATCTGTAGGATTGGGATAAGGCTGAATGTCCTCTCTTGCAGAACTGACCCTTAGTACGAAGAGCAAACTTTCATTGAACATTCACTATGAGCTGGGCCCTGTGCTAAGGGACTTTCTTAAGTCTTTCATTTTATCTTATTGCAGCTGTGGGGAAGGTACATTGACCATTCATTTGAGAGAGGAAACAGCTCAGAGAGGCTTACTGATTTTCTTTGAGTCACACAGTTTACTAAAAATGGAGCTCTTGCTAGGTTTGGTGGCACACGCCTATAATCCCAGCAGCTCAGGAGGCTGAGACAGGAGGATCATGAGTTCAAAGCCAGCCTCAGCAATTTAGCAAGGTGCTAAGTAACTCAGTGAGACACTGTCTCCAAATAAAATACAAAATAGGGCTGGAATGTGACTAAGTGGTCCATTGCCCCTGAGTTCAATTCCCAGTACTTAAAAACAACAACAACAACAACAACAACAACAAAAACTCTTAACTGGCCATCCTGTCTCTTTGGGAACTAGATTGACTGTGTCACACACAGTATGGCCCCCTCCAGGTCTGGCTAGCTCCTGCTTCCATACTACCTGACTGCTGAGCTGGTGGCCCCTCAGAGGAGCTCCTAGAGTCTTGCCTATAGGAATCAGGGTTCACCTGGAGTCCTTGGAAGCTACCTAGTCTCCTTGAATTCCCAAGAAGCTTGAGGGTCTCTGACTCTGGTCCCCAGGCTAGGCTCCAAGTTGCCCAAACAGCTGTGCTCCCAGGGAGCAGCCCCCATGAGCCAGGCCATGGAGCTACTGGAATCTGACCTCCACACAAAGGCAGCCTTGTGCCAGGTCCTGGGACACATTTCTTTCTAGCCTTTCAAGGCTGAGCATGAACCCAGGCTGAAGAAGGGGAGGGGACCTAGGGAGAGCAACTTCTGGGACCGGAGCTGGTAGAGGTACTGCCCAGGGCCAGCTCTCCACCCCCACTCTCCCTAGGAAATTCTAGCACCCACTGGAGAGCACCGAGCTAAAGACTGGGAAGCTAGATGCTCAGCCCTGCTTGGTCTGCAGCCCAGTAAGGCTCTTGAAGGCCCAGGGATCTTGCTGTGCCTCCCTCTGTCCCTTGCTCCCATCCTCGTCAATGTCCTAAGGGTATAAGTGGTGTCTCAGGCTGGAGCTATGAGCTGGGGAACCAGGAAGGAGCAGAATATTACCTTGTCCTTCGGGAGATCACAGTCTGAGGTTGAGGATCAAGAAGAGGGCTAAGGAACAGAAGGAGGCAAAGGACCATCTGTTGCTTCAGCCTTTGGTGGAGTGGGACTGGAGGAAGGTAGGAAGGACTTCCCAGAAGTGGGAGGAAACAAGGGTAGGTGATTCCTATTCTGTGAAATGGGAATGGGTGGTGATCCGTGTCCTGCCAGCCTCTGGGGATCCTTGGAGAGACCTTTCCACAGGGGTCAAGGAACCCACTCTGCCCCTGCCTGGACATTCTTCAGATTCTGCTTGGTGTCTTCCACCCACTGTCCCCTTTTGTGACCCTGCCTGTGCAGGGAAGGTCTGAACTCATCTCCCAGACCTCACTCCTCCCCAGCAGGTGGACAATCAGCCCAGGGCCTCCTCCTAAGTCTTCCTACCACAGGGGTAGCCCAGCCATCTCAGCACCCCAACTCAGTGGTCCAGGCCAGGTTGTGTGGAACCATGGGGGCAGGCCATCAAACCTAGAACAGTGACCTGGAGGGGCTTGTAGAGATTATTTTGTCTATCCTCACTGTAATTCAGATGAGGAGAGAGGCCCGGAGATGGCAAGGATCTGTCTGCTCAGGGTTACTGTAACTGTAGTGGCCCAAACTCAGAGCTCTTGACCCTTCAGCGAGAAGGCGGGGGAGTGGCTGACAGCTGCAAGGTGTTCTCCCACCAAGCACAGAACAAAATCAGCAGCCATTCGGTCAGTACATTCTGTACCACATTGCCAAAGTCCTGACAGTTTGTTCTATGCCAGGCTTATCCTTATCTTTCATCATGTCCTAAGGTCAGTGTGACTTCTTTGTCTTCTATATTCCCAAGACTGCTTGGCATGGGGCTGTGCCGGTGCCAAAGTTCCTGTGTGGAGAGAGGCCCTCCTAGCCACTGGAGGAGGGGCGGTAGCGTCTGGTGCCTTGAGAGAGCACTCTTGGAGAGAGATCAGTGCGTGGCCAGAGTGCCACCTTGTTCTATCCCTCCATCTGCACAATACACTTCTTTGCTAAAGCTGTTCCCACAGACTACAGAAAACACTACCCCACCCCCAGCCCCCTACTGGCTTCCCTCTCTCTGAGCTGGTGTTTTTCTCCTTCCCAGCAAATTGAGTAATTTCTTCTGCTGTGCAGATGCCTCCCTTCAGAATCCCAGAGAACACAGATCTCTGCCTGCCTAGCTGTTCCCAGCATAGTGGGCAGAATGATAAAAAAAAAGACTAGGGTCCAGTCAAGTCAAGTGGTCAACACAAGAGAGAGCAGGAGGAAGAGGAAGGTGGCAGAAAATATAGCCTGGGCTTGGGGGAAGACCACCAGAAGCCCTCAGACACCTGGTCTTGGTGGGTGAGGTGGGTGCCTGAGCTGTGTGCCAGGGCTGTGGTGGTTGGCACAGGCTATGGGCTAGCTAGGTTCCTGGCTGCATTTTAGATCTGATTTGGGTGTTCTTTTGTTTGTTTGTTTTTTGGGTACTGGGGATTGAACTCAGGAACACTCGACCACTGCGCCACATCCCCAGCCCTATTTTGTATTTTATTTAGAGACAGGGTCTCACTGAGTTGCTTATGCCTTGCCCTTGCTGAGGCTGGCTTTGAATTCGTGATTCTTCTGCTCAGCCTCCCAAGCGGCTGGGATTACAAGCATGCGCCACCACACCCGGCTTTGGTTGCTTTTTGAAGTCAGCTCTGGTTGCATTATGGGAGCCTTGCTGGGTGCTAGAGATCTCGACTTGGTCCTGGTGGTGTTCTTGGCTATGACTGCAGCAGTGATCTTAGTTTGGACATGGGACAGAGATGATGGTTGTGCCCCTATTGAACTTTGATGGGGGAGATGGGGGGTCCTTCAAACACTGACAACCCAACCTGATTTCTTAAGTCTCTCCTGCCCTAGCAGATCACTCACCCCTAGACAGATGGCCAAGAGAGGTGCCCACAGCAGACCTGGGCCGGCTGATGATGCCTTCCTCCTGCTTGATTCTGAGCCACCTACCATAGCCCATAGCTATACCACATTCACTGCCCAGTCTCTCCCCCTCCCCCCAATTACTGGACACAAGGCAGTTTCCAGGACCAATCTAGATCTTGTCCCAACCCTCCCCCTAACTTGCTGTGATGTTGGCCATCCATGCCTCCCCTGACTCAGTTTACTTATCTGTGAAAGCACCATCTCCATGTTCTATATACTCCCTGCCCTCACTTCTCAAGGATGACCCATCTCCTGAGGTCTCAGGCTATACTCCAGAGGGGGTAGAGATATCACATGCTTTATTTTATTTGTGTTTTTGGCTAACACCTATTGCAAGTCTAATGCTTACACCAGAGGCCAAGTCTAGTTAGAAAGGCTAGAGTGCCAAGTCTTGGGCCCTACAATATGCTAAGCCTCTTAGCAAATATTTTCACTTTCATCTACACACATTATATGCTGTTTGCTTCTTTTTTACCTTGATGCTGTACTGTGAACCTTTCTTAATATCATCAAGTATTTTTTTTTAACATCTTATTTTACTGGCTCCATGGAAATCCATGCTATGGCCATACCATAATAAATTTTACCAGTCTCCTCTTAGGCACTGGGGCTGTAAAGATGCCTATCCCAACATTCTTAGGGTACTTGACTCTGGTTGTCTCCCTTGCATAACTTCTTAAAAGTGTGGTTCCTGGTTCCAAGGACAGTCCTTTTTCAAGCCCTTTGATAACTCATTGCCAATAATCCCTGGGAAAGGGGTATCAATTTAGGTCCCACCATGCATGGGGACTGCCTATTTGCCTGGCTATATCTTTATTGCTTCAGGTCCTTTCCTTCAGGAGAATCCTTGGGAGGTAGGGAGGTTGGTAAGTGGGTTCAGGTGGCTTCAGGGAATGGGAGTTATCAAGAGGACAGGTAGGGAAGAAAAGAGGCTCAGAAAGAGACCTGTGGGGAGTGGAAAGAAGTGGGCCTCCATGGTTGCCTGCTGGAGCAACATGGTTCCTCTCTGAATCGTTGCTACCCTCTGCTTCTCTCCACTCCACACACTAGGCTCTGATTTCTACCACCTCTTTATCTAAGCTTGTCCCTTCTGATATCTGCAAGTCACTTCCAAACTCTGTATGAGAGAGGCTCTGATTGTGTCACTCACTACCTATACAACACTCCTGCTGGTCTGCATTCCTGCACAGCAACTTCATAGACCTGTGGCCAGGGCTTGGAGCCCTGAATTCACTTGTGTGGTTGGATAGCAGGGCCACTATCCAAGGCTCAGCACATGTGAGAGTCAGAGTCAGAGTCAAGGGACCCTTCAGATTGCTCTTTCTTACATTTAGCACAAGCTAATGCTTGAGCTGAGGCTTTCTAACTCATTCTCCAGAGATTTCTTCTTCAACCACAGAGTTGGAGGTTGAAAGTGGGCACTGAGTATAGGCTCAGAGATGGGAATGCATGGACATGAGAAAAAGGGAGGATGGGGGATTTGTTTATCCTCCCTTCCTTCAGTTCTCAAGTCCAAGGGCAGGCTCAGCAGCTGACACCAGCAACTGAGAGGCCAGTGAGTTGTGGTGGATTCAGGTCAGAGGGACAATGAACAGCTAGGGCCTCACCTGGCCCAACAGGATGGCGATTCAGCCTGGCATGTCCTGGCATGTGCACCTGCTCTGCAGGTGTCACTCGCTGCACCTGGACAGCAAAATGTTTTGCCTCATGACCTCCTCAGGGACAAGGGTGAGGCAGAGAAAGATGATACACAGTCACTTGGCCCAGCTCTCCTGGGACTGGGATGGAAAGAGACCAACTCCTTCTTCTGTAAAGACCCTCTGGCCTCTGCTCTGAGCCAGGCTGCTGCTGGCAATCAGGACCCTTGGAGGCAACCTGCCCTGGAGAGCTTCAGTGTGGCAGGAGAGGCAGCTGGACCAGGACTCAGCACTTGGTTAGACTCAGGCACCAAAGTCTTCAATGAGGAGGCGTGGACCCTGCAGCCCTGTAGAAAGTGACCATGTGATGCAGGGAAGGGCATTCTAGCCAGAGTCAGAGCACAGGCAAAGGCACAAGGCAGGGAGTGAAAGAGACCTGGGAAGGCTGGCCGTGAGGGTGTGTTAAGTCCCAGAAAGGAAAGTGAACCGCTTTGGGGAGGGCCTGTCTGAGAGGCCATGGTGGATGTAACCCTGTGGCCAAGGAAAGCTGAGGGAGGCTTTTGAGCAGGTCAGCTCTGAATTAGAGAGGTCATTCCAGGTGCCTCAGGAGTGTTGAAAAGGCCAGTGGCTAGAAACCATGGCTGCCCAAGGTTACCCTGTCTGGACCCCAGCACAGGACTTAGGCAGGAGGCATGATGGTGCTTTCCCAGAGAATGTGGGTGCTGGGGTTCACCATGAAGATCACCACCTGTGGCAGCAGGCCTGATGAGAATGGGTGGATTTGGGCGACAGATTGTGTGGGTGACAGACTGTGTGGTTTGGATTCCAGTTCTGCCTGCACTCAGTCTGAGACCAACAGCTTTATCTAGGAGGTGACAGAAGGTTGTGGGCACACAACAAAATGGCACAAAGTCCACCTGACAATGGCAGGGGCTTGGTAGAAGTTGTGACTTTGCTAAATCCTTCTTGTGGAGGAGAATACTGGGGCCTCAGGAAAGGGAGGGCAGGCCCTTTCCCATAGAGTCTCCGCTTCTGGCTGGTCTAGGGGCTCCAACGGGTCCTATTGGCTCCACTGGGCCTGTCGACAAAGCGGGCGGAGCCAAGCTGCTGGCCAGTGAGCCTTGTTGCCTTGTTGGGGTCTTATAGGGGTCAGGGCTCTCACATCCATCATGAAACAGCTGGGCTAAGATGAGACTGGACTTGTAGACCAATTAACCTTCCTTCCCCTCCCATTCCAAAATGAATGTGAGATGACTTCACACAAAACCCCAGGATTACAACAGGAAAAAGACAGAGCCATGTAGTTAATAGAGGAAGAAGATTAGATGAAGAACTATGTCCAAAAATATCCTTAGAAATTTTAAACACACCGGGGATGTAGCGCAGGAGTAGAGCCCATACTTAGCATACAGGAGGCCCTAGTTGAGACACCCAGCACCATTCTCCCAAAATTTTTAAGCATTTTTCCTTCTGATACAGTGATACCAATCATAAAAATCTAGCCTCTGGAAAGCCTAGCTCAAGGGCTGAAAACTGGAAAATAACCAAGTCCTTCAATGGGGAAGTAGTTGAGCAAACCACTTGATATTCTTGATAAGTTTCAAGAAGAGCATATTATGCAGCCACGTGAACCTACACACATGAAGAGAAAGACACATGAATGTCACCAAAGCCAAAGAGGGACACTTTGGCAAATGGCCATGTTTGATTCAGTGCACATAATATTGTAAAAATATTTAAGTATTCAAATAAAATCATAATTAAAAAATATAAATGCACAGATTTCTGGTAACTCTTGGTCTCCACTCCTACTGGGCACCAATCCTACATCTGTGGAACAACATCCCTTTTTGATGGGGCGCACACTCTCCTAAGTGCTCAGTCCCCACCAATCCCCGTTGTCTCCTTGACACTGAGGCTGGTCAGTACAATTATCATCGCTCTTGTATTGTTGCTTTGTTTTCCTTTTTAAAATATTTTATTTCTTTTTTAATTGACAAATTAAAATTGTATGTATTTATGGCGGCCAATATATTTAGAAATATGTATACATTGTGGAATGGCTGAACTGAGCCAGTTAATATATGCATTGCTTCACAGACTATTTTTTTGTAATAAGAACACAATCTATCCTTAGCTATTATCAAAAATATAACATATTGTTATTAATTAAAGCCATTGTGTTGTACAATAGATCTCTGAAACTTTTCTCATAATAGAGAAATATCTTGCTATTCAGGGTTTCTATCAGAGGCAGAGAAACAAAATGTGGACCTTGATGGCTGTGCATCTCAAGGAAGATAGGAAGGAGCCTGTTTCTTTGTGAAAATAAAGACTGTGCCTCTGGTTTCACTTGCAAATCCTAGAGCACTTTATTCATTTATTATTTATTATTATACGTTATTTATTATGGTGCTGATACAGTAGCCACCAAAATGTCTCATGGGCATTTTGAAGTTTTCTGCCCTTGATTAATATGTTAATAGTAAGACTCCCCCCTTTTTAACTAAAACACACAAACACATACACACACACACAGAGCAGAGCTGGGGGTGTGGCTCAATTGCATGAGGCCCCAAGGCCCCAAGCACAACCCCCTGTAAGTTTTATAAGTAAATTATTTTATAAGTAAAAATAATATATTGTAAATATATATATATGTAAAATATGTATATAAGTTAAATAAGTTAAATAAATATATTGTAAAATATATTTAGTTTACTTATAAAATAACTAAAAAATAATAACTGCAGCAACAACAAAATAAAACCTAGCTTTATATTTGTATAAGACAAACCTATAACTTTTTATTTATTTATTTAATATTAATTTATTTTTTAGGTGTAGATAGACACAACACAATGCCTTTATTTTTATGTGGTGCTGAGGATCGAACCCGGATCCTGCCCGCGCTAGGCGAGCGCTCTACGCTGAGCCACAATCCTAGCCCCGAACCTATCACTTTTTATATCATAGACTACTGAATTGTTTTATGTTTCTTAGAACAAGTATCATATTTTTATTAAAAAATTAAAAAAAAAAAGATGATGAGGGGCTGGGGTTGTGGCTCAGTGGTAGAGCACTCACTTAGCACATATGAGGCCCTGGGTTCTATTCTCAGCACCACATAAGAATAAATGAATAAAATAAAGATATTGTGTCCAACTATAACTAAAAAATAAATATTAAAAAAGATGATGAATGTTCAAGTTAAGAATTTTGGCTTGAGGGAGGATTTAGGACCAGATCACAAGGCTTGAACTTACCTCTGCTTGTCTTGGCAACCTTGGGGAACAGGTGAGTGCAGTGGTGCATGAGTTTCTAGAAGTGCTTCAGAAGGAAATTACCTTTTCTAGGCTGGGCAGCGGGAAGACTTAGTGCTGGGGAAGGAAGAATTGGCAGAGGGGCAAAGACAGGATACAGGTTCCATGCACACTACCTGGGCCATCTCCCTAGGGTCCTTGCACTGTTTGGGAGGTAAACATTCTTCTTCCCTTTTTTTTTTTAAGCAGCTTTATTTAAGTGTAATTTATATGCCATCAAATTTATATATTTTAATGTGCAATTCAAAGATTTTTAGCAAATTTATAGACTTGCACAATCATCACCAAAATCCAACTCTAGAATGTTTCTCCCCAAAAGGTCTCTTGCACTTGTGTTGGGGTCACTCCTCACTCTCACCCCCAGCCCCAAGCAACCACTAATATGCTTCTGTCTTTTATGGGTACTTCATTCAAATGTAATCATATGACCCATCGTTTTTTGCATCTGGCTTCTTTCACTGGACATGTTTTGAGTTGCATTCATGTTGCAGCCAGTATAGCTTTGTTCCTTTTTAGCGAGTAATCATATCCCACTATAGAGATAAAGCACATTTTGTTCTCCATTCACCAGTCTGTGGACATTGGGTGGTTAACATTTTTTGACTATATATAAACAATGTTTACATAAACAATATAATGTTTATATTATAAACAATGCTGCTATGAATATATGTATATAAGTCTTTGCAGGGATGTGTGTTTTTGTTTCTCTTGGGTAAATACCAGGAATGGAACTGCTGGAGTGTGATAAGTCTATAATGCATTGAGAAACTGCTAAACTGTTTGCCAACACGGCTGTACATCTTACATCTTCACTGGCACAAGGGCTCCAGCTTCACGGCAAGTCTCAGCTCCAGCTTCTCCCTGCCAACCCCTTCCCATTCTCAGATCATTCTACCTGCTTACAGGGCTGCCAAGAGGAGAATGGCTTGTCAAGTCATGGCAGGGAGTGACAGAATCAGGGTTTGGAACCCAAATTTCCCTGTCTCCATGGTCCTTCCTGCTTCCATCTTTGTGCTTTCTCGTGGACTTTAGCAAAAAGTAGAAGTTGGAGTCTCTGAAGCTGATCATGGAGTCTGCCCAGGTTGAGGTTGCAGGATGTAGAAAAAGAATTTGGGGAAGTGTGAGAAGGAATTGGAGGAGGGTCAGCAGCCCAAATGCACTGGATTCCAGCAGTGGCCAGCCCAGGGAACTCAGTCCCAAACAGGTAGGGGGTGGAGGATGTCTTCTACCAATACAGGGCTGTTGATGAGTGACCTCTCTTTTGCCCTCCCCTGGCCCAATCTGCATTTCCCACAGACTGTCACCTTCCTGCCTCATATATACAGAGGCACGCTGCCCCCACCCCGCCCCCTCTGGAGCTGGAGATTGTTGAACCCAGAGATGCTCTATCACTGAGCTACATCTCAGCACTTTTTACTTTTTTATTTTATCTTATTTTTTAGGTGTAGATGGACACAACACAATGCCTTTATTTTTATGTGGTGCTGAGAATCAAACCTGTGTCCCGCCCGTGCTAGGCGAGCTCTCTACCGCTGAGTCACAATCCCAGCCCACTTTTTACTTTTTATTGAGATAGGGCCTCAATAATTTGCTTAGGGCCTTGATAAGTTGCTGAGACTTGCCTTGAACTTGTGATCCTCCTGCGTTAGCCTCCTGAGTATCTGGAATTGTAGCCATAGGCATATTCTCTTCTCTTATTTGGGTCTGGATATGTCCCCTTGTCCCCAACACTTGGCCCTCCAGAAGAAGAGAAATGGTTTGTCCTAACTCTGACCCCAGATATTACCTCTTTCTGCCAACCTCAGAGTCTGCATGCAACCTATGAGTATCAAAGAGAAGGGATGAGGGCATCCAGCCCTCGAACTTGGATAAGGACCAATGACAGGGCATCCTGTTGTGCTGATACCCTCGGTTATCTGTGGAGTTCTGCTTCCTCACATGTTGAAGTTTGAACATTAGAGAAGCACGCCGAGACCAGCAAATAAAGCAGAGTTTATTTAAAAAGGGATAACATAGACTTCTTCTGGGAGGGAGAAGGAGGCCATAGCTGGTATCCTGGTATCCCAAGAAGCGAGAGTGCTTTGCCTTTTTATACACCTAGTTTTCCTTTGTTCTCCTGCCTCTTCCCCTTATCTTTCTCCTTCCTGCATACCGACTAGGCATTTGACTTGGCCCAGGAATGCTCGGGTGGGCTGGCCAAAAGGTAGGAAACAGGTGGGCTGAAGGGGGAAGGGCAGAATGGAGCAGCCCAGGACACATTAATTAACAACTTTATGGCTCCCTGTAGGAGGGGCAATCCCTGGGACAGGTTACCTTAGCAACAGGTTGGAGCAGGGGGAGATTCTTGATAAGGGTGGAGGAAGGGCTCTGAAGGAAGGAATATTTCACTCCCTCAGGGGACAGTCTCCAACTTCCCAGGACTCACTCAAAATTGGCCTAACTAGATCTGACCTGACTCTATTTACCTATCTATACTGACTGCCTGTCTAATTCTGGCTTCAGTGCCACCTCCAAAATGGATAACTGGTGGGGGTCTGGCCAGCAGAAAGCAGTGCAACCCCATTTGTCCTGGCCAACCTTGCCCCTTCCTTTCTCTGTGGTCATCTTCTAGGATGACCATCTTTGCCCCAGGAAAGGAGACCCAAAGGCTCCAGATCACTCATCCAACCTTCCTTTTTTTTTTAACTTTTTTTTATTTATTTTGATGTGGTGCTAAGAATCAAACCCAGAGCCTTGCACTTGCAAGTCGAGCACTCTACCACTGAGCCATAACCCTAGCCCCAACCTTCCTTTTTAAACAATTTGAAGAACTTGGAAAAGGAGGAAGAAGGAAAGTGCATTTACTGAGCACCAGCTATATACCAGGACTCTTTGATGTACACCATTTGTTTCAACCATCAAATTGACCCTGAGGATGGGATCTTCACCTTTCCCCTGAGGAAACAGACTCAGGGGTGAGATGCTGGCCTGAAATCTCACATACTAAACTGCCAGTCTGTGTCCCCATCTGCCATACAGAGTAAGAAAGCCACAAAGGCTGGGTGGTGCCTCAATAAGTGTCCCAAGTATGGGCTGAAGCATCAGGCACACCTGTGTTGGAGTCCTGACTCTGCTGCCACTCCTTGGTGTGTGACCTTGGGCAAGTGCCTGGCCTGTCTGAGCTGCAGCCGCCCATCTGTGAATGGGGCCTCTCCAAGCCCATCCTATGAAGCCTGGGTGAGAGGGTTCAAGAGAGGCGGAATGAGCAGTCTGCTGCTCTTACTTTCCAGCACTGAAGACTTTACATGTTAGGAACCAGGACCTGCTGGTCTCCAGCCCACCACCCCCAAGGTCCTTGGGATGCTCTCTCTCCTTGATGCTCTGACCTTCTGTCCAACTGAACCTGTCCCCACCCATTCCCAGAAAGCAAGAAAACCCTGGAGCTGTGACAGTCCTACTCTTCCCAGACAGTGCAAGCTCCGCTGCCAGCCACCCAAACTTGGGAGGCAAACCCCAGCTGGGGTGAACGAGGTCTGGAAGTTCAGCGTCCCTAGGGCCCCCAGCTCTCCTGTAGCCATTCCCTCTCCTCTTCCTTGCTGCATCCCTAGACTCTGCTCATCCTTGAAGGCTGAGTCTCACCTCCTCCTCTAGCACCAGTAGGGCAGGGAAGTTCTTCCCAGGACAGGAGCAATTCCCCTGGAAACAACCCCAAAAGGGCCTGACCAAGCTGTGGTCTCTTCCCTGCAGAAGAAGCACTATGGACGACTCGGGCTGATGGGCGAGTCCGCTTGCGCTTGGACCCCTGCTGCCCACAGCTTCCCTACACCGTGCACCGGATGTTCTATGAGGCCCTGGACAAATATGGGGACCTCAATGCTCTGGGTTTCAAGCGCCAGGGCAAGTGGGAGCATGTCTCCTACTCTCAGTACTACCTGATTGCCCGCAAAGTCGCCAAGGGCTTCCTGAAGGTGAGGAGCCCCTCAGAGCATGTCCTTTCCTCTCCCCAGACCTGCCTTCCAGCTTGGGCCCTCAAAGGCCTCCTCCCTGACTCCCTGCCAAAGGAGGCCCTTAGAAGTCATAATCTTAAAAAACATCCCCATTCATTGAACGAATACGTTGTGCTGGGACCTCTACTGAGGATTTCATATCTATTGAGCCTTCCTCATGTACCAGGAACTCCATAAAGCTTTACATTTGATATCACATTCAAGGAGGCCTGGGAAGCCTCGTGTGCTGGGCTGGATTCCCTAGGAAAGCCCTGGGAGGGGGCCACAAGGGTTGTTGCGTGATCCCCCAGGGGGATCTCTGACTAAGATAAACCTGCCGAGTCCCAGGGCACAGGGGAGGTGGGGTGAGGCCCCCTTCACTGTCTGGCTGACCTATACTGTCTGCCTTTGACCTGGAGCTTGGCTTGGAGCGAGCCCACAGCGTGGCCATTCTCGGCTTCAACTCCCCAGAGTGGTTCTTCTCTGCAGTGGGCACAGTATTTGCAGGGTAAGTGGCTGGGTAGGGGTGGGTGGTGTCTGCAGTGGGTTGGTGGTAGGCAGAAAGTAGAAAAAAGATCACTTTCTCTTTGTAGCGGTCCCCCACTCCCAACATCCCTTCTCTCCCTGGGACCTTCCTCTTGTCCCCTCTCTGCCAGAGGCAGCTGTGCTGAGATGACAAGGGAACCCTGGCTGCTCTGACCATGGGAGCTCTTTAGGGCCCGGGGCTACAGTTATGGGGGAGTGAAGGCCAGGGGATGCCCCCTTGGCACCTGCCCAGATATGAATCCTCCCGGATCTCCTTCAGTGGCATTGTCACCGGCATCTACACGACCAGCTCTCCTGAGGCCTGCCAATATATCGCCCGTGACTGCCGCGCCAACATCATTGTGGTCGACACACAGAAGCAGCTGGAGAAGATCCTGAAGGTTTGGGGGAACGGGGAAGTGGGCATGGGGTCAGAGGCTGGCTGTTCTCATGGACCTCTACTCTAGCCTACCAAGGATGCTCCCTGCTCCCATCCAGAGTCTCCCCTGATCCTCAATAGCAACTCCGATCTCCCACGACCTACACCCGTGCATGGAGCAAGCGATAGTTACCTACCCATTTGATAGGTCAGGAAATTGAGGTCCACAAAGCTAAAGGGACTAGGTCACTCAGGAAATGAGTGGTCAGGTCTTAGACTAGGACTCCTGGCAGCCCACTGCCTCCCATAGCTTCCCTTCTCAGGACAGGGTCTCCCCAGAAGGGGAACAAGAGTGGTGGGCAGTGGGGCCCTCTGCTGGTGGAAAGGATGTGTGTATGAGGGCCGCTCTGGGCTCTAACAGCTTGAGCAATCCTGTCTAAATGGGAATGGGGATGAGGGCTGCCTCAGGGTGGGGGTGACGCCAAGTCAGAGCAAGCACCCCAGTGCCTTCCAATGATGGGCAATGGCAGGAGCTTGAAGTACCTCTTGAGCCAGATGGATCTTTTCTGGAGCATTGTCAATTCTCCCTAATTCATTTAAAGCCGGCCAGTGACTGGTTCCATCCCACATGCTCCATTCTGGGCTGCAGTGGCCTGGTGACGCCTATGTGCCCCAACTGCACCCAGAAGCCTGTGAGGTCTGCCAGGTCTCCCTGCATTCCAGAGGAGAGTTCAGATGGATTTATTGGCTTGGCTCTGATTTTGAAGATGTCACCTGGGTCTCAGTCTCCCCATCTGTACCTGAAGGTCTAGTGGTCTCCAACCTTCCAGGACCACAGGATTTCCAGAGAGGCCAGGGTGGGTGCTTTCCCTCATCCTTAGTGGGAAGTCTCCTCAAATCCGAAAGAAAAACAAAAACAAAAACACAGTCTGGAGCCAGTCACTCCTATATAGATGGCAGCAGAATTCCTTCCCAGGACAGGCTCAGGCTATGATCCAGATCTTCGGGGCAATATTTCTTAGAAGGCACTGTCCATCTCCAAGAGTCTTTCCATCTTGCAAAATAAACTCTGTACCCATTAAACAGCTCCCTTTCAAAATAGTTAAAAAAGAGGATTTTGAAATGTTCTCACCACAGGAAATGATAAATGTTTGAGGTGATTATTATGCGAAGTACCCTGATGTGATCCTTACACGATGATTACATGTATCCAAAAAGCACATGGTATAATTATCATGTG